>NW_026046796.1:0-736578 GCF_023864275.1 Schistocerca cancellata | reverse complement strand
TTTTGCTGTGGTGCATTCTGCTTAAATGGAAAAGAAACAAAAGAGAATGCTCACATTTCTAATATGTATGGGAACTTGACATATGTCCAAATTTCTTTCTCTCACTTGCCTCTCTTTGTCCATCTCCTCCTCCTTCCCCCATCTCTCTCTCCATCTTCCACTCCCCTCCTCTCCCTCTCCCTCTCCCACCCCCCTCCCTCTCCCTCCTCCCCTCCCTCTCCCTCTCCCTCTCCCTCTCCCTCATCCTCCCTCTCCCTCTCCCTCTCCCTCTCCCTCTCCCCTCTCCCTCTCCCTCTCTCTTCCCTCTCCCTCTCCCTCTCCCTCTCCCTCTCCCTCTCACCCTCCCTCTCCCTCTCCCTCTCCCACTCCCTCTACCCTCTCCCTCTCCTCTCCCTCTCCCTCTCCCTCTCCCTCTCCCTCTCCCTCTCCTCTCCTCTCCCTCTCCCCTCTCCCTCTCCCTCTCCCTCTCCCTCTCCTCTCCCTCTCCCTCTCCCTCTCCCTCTCCCTCTCCCTCTCCCTCTCCTCTCACCTCTCCTCTCCCTCTCCCTCTCCCTCTCCCTCTCCCTCTCCCTCTCCCTCTCCTCTCCCTCTCCCTCTCCCTCTCCCTCTCCACTCCTCTCCCTCTCCCTCTCACCTCTCCCTCTCACTCCTCTCCCTCTCCCTCTCCCTCTCCCTCTCCCTCTCCCTCTCCCTCTCCCTCTCCCTCTCCCTCTCCCTCTCCCTCTCCCTCTCACCTCTCCCTCTCCCTCTCTCTCTCTTCTCTCTCTCTACTCTCTCTCTCTCTCTCTCTCTCTCTCTCTCTCTCTCTCTCTCTTTCGCACACACTCTATCTCCTCCTGCCCCCTCTGTCTCCCCCTTTTCTGAGACCATCACTTCCTCCCACTTTCTCTGTCCATCTTCTTCTCCCTCCCTCTCTCTTCATCTGCTCCTGCCCCCTCTCTCTGCCTATCTCCTCCTTCCATTTTTCTACGTCCATTTCTCCCACCCCTCTGTCCACCTACGCCGCACTTTCTCTGTCGGCTTTCTCCTTCCTCCTCTCTGTACATCTCCTCCTTACCGTTCTCTATGTCCACTTCCTCCCCCCTCCCTCCCACCACACACTTTCCATCTCCTTTTTCCCCTCTCTCTAACCTTGACACTTGTTTATTGTTACTGTAATTTCCGATTCTGTAGTAGTATTCTAATCATAAACGAATAAGCCATGATGTAACTTTCCTATTTGCTGATAACGTTTCACTATTGTATATATGCATATTAAAAAGTATTTTGTGTATAAATGTCTAAACGTTTATTAGAGTTACATGTAAAAATATGAAGTACATTGGAAAGATACATTTTGAGATTTTTGGCTACAATAATTGCCCATTATATATCACATATATACTTTACTTATTTTTACTTTACACGTGGCTAAGGCCTTATCGACCATACACCTGCTCTACGAGCCTCTTCTAATTATTTCTATCCAGGGAAATTGTTGTCCAATCAGAGTTGATGCCCATCCTAGCTGCATCTTCCCGGATATTCTCCATCCACCTAATTCGAGGTCTTCCTCTTCTTCTCTTTCCTTCTAATTTCTTAGTGGATGCTATTCTGGGTAGTCTGTTCTCCGGCATCCTAGCTACATGACCAGCCCAGTTCAGTCTTCTCTTCTTTAACATTCCCACAATGGTACTATGTTTGTACAGCTCCCGTAGTTCTTCATTTTTCCTTATCCTCCACTCCATGACATTTTCATCGAAGATTGGTCCAAATATTTTTCTTAGTATTTTTCTTTCAAATATCAACAGTTTTTCTTCATCTTTTTTTCCTGAATGTAATAGCTTCACATCCATATAATGCTACTGGTACAATAGTTGACTGATAAAAACGGATTTTGAATTCAGTACCAAGTGATCTCATCCTTAAAATTTTGATACAGCTGTAAAACGTTCTATTAGCTGCTGCTAGATGGGCGTCTATTTCTATTTCTGCTCTATTGTCTCTGCTAAAAAGACTCACATATCACATATATATATTTATATATTATAAGTATTAAAAATATACAGATATTAAAGAATTATGTACTTAAAAACACGTCATATTAAAATTGAACGTCGTGTCAAAATTTGAAAGCAGTCGGTCAAGAACTACAGCTATTAACGAATTTGAACGTAACATTTACATGTTTACAACGATCCCTCTTTTATTACATGTGTATTACATACACTCCTGGAAATGGAAAAAAGAACACATTGACACCGGTGTGTCAGACCCACCATACTTGCTCCGGACACTGCGAGAGGGCTGTACAAGCAATGATCACATGCACGGCACAGCGGACACACCAGGAACCGCGGTGTTGGCCGTCGAATGGCGCTAGCTGCGCAGCATTTGTGCACCGCCGACCGTCAGTGTCAGCCAGTTTGCCGTGGCATACGGAGCTCCATCGCAGTCTTTAACACTGGTAGCATGCCGCGACAGCGTGGACGTGAAACGTATGTGCAGTTGACGGACTTTGAGCGAGGGCGTATAGTGGGCATGCGGGAGGCCGGGTGGACGTACCGCCGAATTGCTCAACACGTGGGGCGTGAGGTCTCCACAGTACATCGATGTTGTCGCCTGTGGTCGGCGGAAGGTGCACGTGCCCGTCGACCTGGGACCGGACCGCAGCGACGCACGGATGCACGCCAAGACCGTAGGATCCTACGCAGTGCCGTAGGGGACCGCACCGCCACTTCCCAGCAAATTAGGGACACTGTTGCTCCTGGGGTATCGGCGAGGACCATTCGCAACCGTCTCCATGAAGCTGGGCTACGGTCCCGCACACCGTTAGGTCGTCTTCCGCTCACGCCCCAACATCGTGCAGCCCGCCTCCAGTGGTGTCGCGACAGGCGTGAATGGAGGGACGAATGGAGACGTGTCGTCTTCAGCGATGAGAGTCGCTTCTGCCTTGGTGCCAATGATGGTCGTATGCGTGTTGGCGCCGTGCAGGTGAGCGCCACAAACAGGACTGCATACGACCGAGGCACACAGGGCCAACACCCGGCATCATGGTGTGGGGAGCGATCTCCTACACTGGCCGTACACCACTGGTGATCGTCGAGGGGACACTGAATAGTGCACGGTACATCCAAACCGTCATCGAACCCATCGTTCTACCATTCCTAGACCGGCAAGGGAACTTGCTGTTCCAACAGGACAATGCACGTCCGCATGTATCCCGTGCCACCCAACGTGCTCTAGAAGGTGTAAGTCAACTACCCTGGCCAGCAAGATCTCCGGATCTGTCCCCCATTGAGCATGTTTGGGACTGGATGAAGCGTCGTCTCACGCGGTCTGCACGTCCAGCACGAACGCTGGTCCAACTGAGGCGCCAGGTGGAAATGGCATGGCAAGCCGTTCCACAGGACTACATCCAGCATCTCTACGATCGTCTCCATGGGAGAATAGCAGCCTGCATTGCTGCGAAAGGTGGATATACACTGTACTAGTGCCGAAATTGTGCATGCTCTGTTGCCTGTGTCTATGTGCCTGTGGTTCTGTCAGTGTGATCATGTGATGTATCTGACCCCAGGAATGTGTCAATAAAGTTTCCCCTTCCTGGGACAATGAATTCACGGTGTTCTTATTTCAATTTCCAGGAGTGTATATACCACATGGCCTTCCAGTTGGTACATAAAAACAAGTGAGAATTCGAATGCAATGTTGTGTCAAAATTTCAAAGCAATCCGTGAAAAGGTTTCGGAAATTTCAGATTTTGAAGAAATTATCATCTACGTTTGTGCTTGATAGAAACTGTAAGTTTTCCTGATCGCAAATCTCTGAAAGTTTATGTCCAAATGACCAGAAATTTTGACACTGCATTGGAATGCACGTGTTTTTTATATACTTTTTTTAAATGAAATTCGGAGATACAAGATTTTTTTAAAATTAGCATTTAGATTTTCATTTATATAGATACTTGAAAATAAATTATATAACAAAATTGCTGAAGGTATAAAAAGAAAATAATTTTGGCATCTTATCCCGATCGTGCATAGTAGTTCAACCTGTAGAAAAAAAAATTACTCTGAGATATGAATGTTATGATTTTATCATATACATCGGTTTTCAATTTGAAGAAACCTTGACTAATATACGTGATTAATTTGGTTTTAAAAATCTCAAAATTCCCTTGATAAATTCATGTAGAAGTAAGAAGTATGTCATTCTCCCCCGACGTCTTTGTATAAGATACGATTTTCGGAGATGTCATCTACGCCTCCTTTTCACACCAAAGAAACGTTTGTCTATCATCGAGCGCCGATAACAATATGCGACTTGCAATCTCACGCCACCTTAGCAGCTAAGCCGCGAAACAGTTTGAATCTGTGATAAGGTTTGAATCGCGCAATTGGGTCCAATGGTTCTAATGGCTCCAAGCACTATGGGACTTAAACATCTGTGGTCATCAGTCCACTAGAACTTAGAACTACTTAAACCTAACTAACATACGGACATCACACACATCAATGCCCGAGGCAGGATTCGAACCTGCGACCGAAGCAGCAGCGCGGTTCCAGACTGAAGCGCCTACAACGCTCGACCACACCGGCCGGCGGGACTTAATTGCTAAGGTCATTGGTCCCTAAGCTTACACACAACGTAACCTAAATTATCCTAAGGACGAATACACACACCCATGCCCGAGGGAGGACTCGAACCTCCGCCGGGAGCAGACGCACAGTACATGGCTGCAGCGCCTTAGCACACTGGACTCGTATTTGGGAGGACGACGGTTCAATCCCGCGTCCGGCCATCCTGATATAGGTTTTCCGTGAATTTCCTAAATCGCTCCAGCCAAATGCCGGGATGGTTACTCTGAAAGGGCACGGCCGACTTCCTTCCCCGTCCTTCCCAAATCCGACGAGACCGATGACCTCGCTGTTTGGTCTCTTCCCCCGAACCAATCAACCAACCTGCAACGCCTTAGACCGCTCGGCTGTAGGCGCTTCCGAACTGTCTCTGAACTGTAACGGGTTCCGGAGTTCGCGCCGTCCATCTTCTCTCGACGTCAACTGCAAACTGCCTGCGACGAATTAATTACTGAGTTGGGACGTTTATGTCTCGTACAGCTGCTGTTGTGACCGCGTGTTGCAACGTCGCAGGTGCAAACCGTACCACAACCACGACCCAGACGAGTTCCCAATAATATTCATGTAAGTCAGATTTTCTTCCATTTAAATACGATTCTTGAATAGCAGACCTTTTTCACTGACAAGGAGTACACGCGTGGATAATATAGATGTTGAATGTTGACTTATGTTCGTCGGAAAAGTTGGCGATTTTATGAAAACTCTATACATCGATACTCAAGCAACATGACAACCTCCGGCATCGACGTCCTCTTCCATGTACTTTTACAATGGGAGTGCACTGAAGAGCCAAAGAAAATGTTACACATGGCTAATATCGTGTAGGGCCGCCGCGAGCACGCAGAAGTGCCGCAACACGACGTGGTATGGACTCGACTAATGTCTGAAGTAGTGCTGGAGACACCATGAATCCTGCAGGACTGCCCATAAATCAGTAAGAATACAAAGGGGTGGAGAACTCTTCTGAACAGCACGTTGCGGAAAAGTTGCAGCATTAGAAAATTGCAGCGAAATGCAGGAAGATCTGCAGCGTATAGGCACTTGGTGCAGGGAGTTCCAACTGACCCTTAACATAGACAAATGTAATCTATTGCGAATACATAGAAAGAAGGATCCTTTATTGTATGATTACATGATAGCGGAACAAACATTGGTAGCAGTTACTTCTGTAAAATATCTGCGAGTATGCGTGCGGAACGATTTGAACTGGAATGATCATATAAAATTAATTGTTGGTAAGGCGGGTGCCAGGTTGAGATTCATTGGGAGAGCCCTTAGAAAATGTAGTCCGTCAACAAAGGAGGTGGCTTACAAAACACTCGTTCGGCCTATCAGTGTGGGATCCGTAACAGGTCGGGTTGACATAGGAGATAGAGAAGATCCAAAGAAGAGCGGCGCGTTTCGTCACAGGGTTATTTGGTAAGTGTGATAGCGTTACGGAGATGTTTAGCAAACTCAAGAGGCAGACTCTGCAAGAGAGGCGCTCTGCATCAAATGGTTCAAATGGCTCTGATCACTATGGGACTTAACATCTGTGGTCATCAGTCCCCTAGAACTTAGAACTACTTAAAACTAACTAACCTAAGGACATCACATACATCCATGCCCGAGGCAGGATTCGAACCTGCGACCGTACCAGTCGCGCGGTTCCGGACTGAGCGCCTACGCTCTATCGCGGTGTAGCTTGCTGTCCAGGTTTCGAGAGGGTGCGTTTCTGGATGAGGTTTCGAATGTATTGCTTCCCCCTACTTACACCTCCCGAGGAGATCACGAATGTAAAATTAGAGAGATTCGAGCGCGCACGGAGGCTTTCCGGCAGTCGTTCTTCCCGCAAACCATACGCGAGTGGAACAGGAAAGGGAGGTAATGACAGTGGCACGTAAAGTGCCCTCCGCCACACAACGTTGGGTGGCTTGCGGAGTATAAATGTAGATGTAGATACGCTCAATAATCTACATCTACATCTACGTGATTACTCTGCTATCCAGAATACAGTGCCTGGCAGAGGGTTAAATGAACCGCCTTCATGCTGTCTCTCTACCGTACCACTCCCGAACGGCACGCGGGAAAAACGAGCACTTAAATTTTTCTGTGCCAGCCCTGATTTCTCTTATTTTATCGTGATGGTCATTTCTCCCTATGTAGGTAGGCGCCAACAGAATGTTTTCGCAATCGGAGGAGAAAACAGGTGATTGAAATTTCGTTAGAAGATCCCGTCGCAACGAAAACGCCTTTGTTTTAATGATTGCCACTCCAATTCACGTACCATGTCTGTGGCACTATCTCCCCTATTTCGCGACAATACAAAACGAGCTGCCCTTCTTTGTACTTTTTCGATGTCATCCGTCAGTCCCATCTGATGCGGATCCCACACCGCACAGCAGTACTCCATAATTGGGCCGACAAGCGTTGTGTAAGCAGTCTCTTTAGTAGACCTGTTGCACCTTCTAAGTGTTCTGCCAATGAGTCGCAGTCTTTGGTTTGCTCTACCCACAACATTATCTCTGAGATCGTTCTAGTTTAGGTTATTTGTAATTGTAATCCCTAAGTATTTAGTTGAATTTACAGCCTTCAGATTTGTGTGACTCACTGCGTAATCGAAATTTAGCGGATTTATTTCAGTACTCACGTGAATAACGTCACACTTTTCTTTATTCACGATCAAATGGTTCAAATGGCTCTGAGCACCATGGGACTTACTTCTGAGATCATCAGTCCCCTAGAACTTAGAACTACTTAAACCTAACTAACCTAAGGACGTCACACACATCCATGCCCGAGGCAGGATTGGAACCTGCGACCGTAGCGGTCGCGTGGTTCCAGACTGTAGCGCCTAGAACCGCTCGGCCACTCTGGCCGGCATTCACGGTCAATTGCTACTTTTCGCACCACACAGATATCTAAATCATTTTGCAAGTCCTTTTGATCCTCTGATGACTTTACAAAACCGTAAATGACAGCATCATCTGCAAACAATCTAAGACGGCTACTGAGATTGTCTCCTATGTTGTTAATACAGATCAGGGATAATAGAGGGCCTATATCACTCCCTTGGGAAACGCCGGATATTACTTCTGTTTTAATCGATAACTTTCCGTTTATTACTACGAACTGTGACCTTTCTGACAGGAAATCACGAATCCAGTCGCACAACTGAGGCGATACTCCGTAGTCACGCAGTTCGGTTAGAAGACGCTTGTGAGGAACGGTGTCGAAAGCCTTCTGGAAATGTAAAAATATGGAATCAATTTGACATCCCCTGTCGTTAGCACTTATTACTTCGTGAGTATAAAGAGCTAGTTGTGGTTCGCAAGAAAGATATTTTCTGAATCTGTGCTGACTACGCGTCAATAAATAGTTTTCTTCGAGGTGCTTAATAATGTTCGAATACAGTAAATGTTCCGAAACCCTACTGCAAATCGACGTTAGTGATATAGGCCTGTAATTCAACGGATTACTCCTACTTCCCATTTTGGGTATTGGTGTGACTTGAGCAATTTTCCAGTCGTTAGGCGCGGATCTTTCTGTGAGCGAGCGGTTGTATGTATATAATTGCTAAATATGGAGCTACTGTATCAGCATACTCTGAGGGGAACCTGACTGGCATACAATCTGGACCGGAGGCCTTGCTTTTATTAAGTGATTTAAGGTACTTTGCGACACCGAAGATATCTATTTCTATATTTCACATCTTGGAAGTTGTTCTTGATTGGAATTTAGGAATATTTACTTCGTCTTCTTTGCTGAAGGAGTTTCGGAAAATCGTGTTTAGTGACTCTGCTTTAGTGGCACTGCCATCAGTGAACGTACTGATTGCGTCTTGCCACTGGTGTGCTTTATGTATGACCAGAAGCTCTTTGGGTTTTCTGCCAGATTTCGAGACAGAGTTTCGTTCTGGAAATTATTGAAAGCATCTCGCATTGAAGTACGCGCTATATTTCGAACTTCCGCAAAACTTTACCAGTGTTGGGAATTTTGCGCTCTCTTAAATTTGGCAAACTTTTTTCGCTGCTTCTGCAACAGCGATCTGACCTGTTTTGTGTACCATGGGGGACCAGTACTATGTGGTATAAATCTTTCAGTTGTTGTCGATACTATATCTTTGAAATCATTCGACAATAATGTTCATGACTGGGGAGTCTGGTGGGCAGCGGAAGTGTTTAAACTCAGAAGAGCGTTCCTGGAGCCACTCTGTAGCAATTGTAGAAGTGTGAGGTGTCGCATTGTCCTGCTGGAATTGTCCAAGTCTGTCGGAATGCACGTTGGACATGAATGGTTGTAGATCATCAGACAGGATGCTTACGTACGTCTCACCTGTCAGAGTCGTATCTAGACGTATCTCGGGTCCCATAGCACTCCAACTGCACACGACCCACACCATTACAGAGCCTCTACCAGCTTGAACAGTCCCCTGCTGACGTCCAGGGTCCAAGCATTCATGAGGTTGTCTACATACCCGTACACGTCCAACCATCATCATCATCAACATCATCATTTAAGACTGATTATGCCTTTCAGCGTTCAGTCTGGAGCATAGCCCCCCTTATACAGTTCCTCCATGATCCCCTATTTAGTGCTAACTTTGGTGCCTCTTCTGATGTTAAACCTATTACTTCAAAATCATTCTTAACCGAATCCAGGTACCTTCTCCTCGGTCTGCCCCGACTCCTCCTACCCTCTACTGCTGAACCCATGAGTCTCTTGGGTAACCTTGCTTCTCCCATGCGTGTAACATGACCCCACCATCTAAGCCTGTTCGCCCTGACTGCTACATCTGTAGAGTTCATTTCCAGTTTTTCTTTGATCTCCTCATTGTGGACACGCTCCTGCCATTGTTGCCATCCACTACTATCTGCAATCATCCTAGCTACTTTCATATCCGTAACCTCAACCTTGTTGATAAGGTAACCTGAATCCACCCAGCTTTCGCTCCCATACAACAAAGTTGGTCGAAAGATTGAACGGTGCACAGATAACTTAGTCTCGGTACTGACTTCCTTCTTGCAGAAGAGAGTAGCTGCATTAGCTTTGCTAAACCTCGCTTCCAATTCTTTCACTATGTTGCCATCCTGTGAGAATATGCATCCTAAGTACTTGAAACCGTCCACCTGTTCTAACTTTGTTCCTCCTATTTGGCACTCAATCCGTTTATATTTCTTTCCCACTGACATTACTTTTGTTTTGGAGATGCTAATCATCATACCATAGTCCTTACATTTCTGATCTAGCTCTGAAATATTACTTACACGTCCAACCGCTCGATATAATTTGAAACGAGACTCGTCCGACCAGGCAACATGTTTCCAGTCATCAAAAGTCCAATGTCGGTCTTGAAGAGCCCAGGCAAGGCGTAAAGCTTCGTGTCGTGCAGTCATGAAGCGTACACTAGTGGGCACTGGGCCCCGGAAGCCCATTCGATGATGTTTCGTTGAATGGTTCTCAGGCTAACACTTGATAGCCCAGCTTTTCCATCAGCAGCAATTTGCGGAAGGGTTGGACTTTCGTCACGTTGAACGATTCTCTTCAGTCGTCGTTCGTCCCGTTCTTGCACGCTCTTTCTGCGGCCGCAATGATGTCGGAAATTTGATGTTTTACCGGATTCCTGATATAAACGATACACTCGTGAAATGGTCGTACGACAAAATCCCCCACTTCATCGCTACCTCGTGTATGCTGTGTCCCATCGCTCGTGCGCCGACTGTAACACCACGTTCAAACTTCCATGGGGCTTTTCGCGGATGATGCTGTAATATACAGAGAAGTTGCAGCATTAGAAAATTGTAGCGAAATGCAGGAAGATCTGCAGCGGATAGGCACTTGGTGCAGGGAGTGGCAACTGACCCTTAACATAGACAAATGAAACGTATTGCGAATACGTAGAAAGAAGGATCCTTTATTGTATGATTATATGATAGCAGAACAAACACTGGTAGCAGTTACTTCTGTAAAATATCTGGGAGTATGCGTGCGGAACGATTTGGAGTGGAATGTTCATATAAAATTAATTGTTGGTAAGGCGGGTACCAGGTTAAGATTCATTGGGAGAGTCCTTAGAAAATGTAGTCCATCAACAAAGGAGGTGGCTTACAAAACACTCGTTCGACCTATACTTGAGTATTGCTCATCAGTGTGGGATCCGTACCAGATCGGGTTGACGGAGGAGATAGAGAAGATCCAAAGAAGAGCGGCGCGTTTCGTCACAGGGTTATTTGGTAAGCGTGATAGCGTTACGGAGATGTTTAACAAACTCGAGTGGCAGACTCTGCAAGAGAGGCGCTCTGCATCGCGGTGTAGCTTGCTGTCCAGGTTTCGAGAGGGTGCATTTCTGGATGAGGTATCGAATATATTGCTTCCCCCTACTTATACCTCCCGAGGAGATCACGAATGTAAAATTAGAGAGATTAGAGCGCGCACGGAGGCTTTCAGACAGTCGTTTTTCCCGCGAACCATACGCGACTGGAACAGGAAAGGGAGGTAATGACAGTGGCACGTAAAGTGCCCTCCGCCACACACCGTTGGGTGGCTTGCGGAGTATAAATGTAGATGTAGATGTAGAAATCTTGAAAACTTGCCATTGTTAACAGCGGTAACCGATGCAACAACTGCGCCAGACACTTGTCGTCTTATATAGACGTTGCCTACCGCAGCGCCGTATTCTGCCTGTTTACATACCTCGGTGTTTGAATATGCATGCCTATACCAGTTTCTTTGGCGCCTAAGCGTATAACCCTTTTCTTACGTACGTAAGCGTTTGAATAACTCACTTCATATTATTAGCTGCATTTCGTTATTAGAGTTCAAATCGCAGTGTTCAGTAGTGTTTGAACAATACGGTACCCACACTGCGGGGTATTTGTTCGACGTTTTTGCATGAAAACTTTCCGGACAGATGGATCGGTAGAGACAGCGCAACACCATGACCATCATTTGCAACAGACGTAACCCTTCTTCACCTTTTCGGGGCCTTACATACAAGATAAGATGTTCAGGTCACCAGTTCCTGATGTGCCAACTCTTACGGCATGAACACATGATACAGTAGACGCAGTGGCGGAAGAGAAGTTGGCGAAGACGCGGATAAGTTATGGGTCTCCGGACAGGTTGAAATCTTGAAACTTTCAATTTTTGTTTTTTTACTGATCTTAATCAACGGAATTTCCTCTTTCCAATGATACATAATACATTTATATTGTCTTATTTCTTGTTTGCTCATTCGTTTAAACAAAACACTGTGCGGTCGTGACCGTGTACATTTGACAGTTCTCACCCTGAAATTCGATTATTTGAACCACTCGCCTCTTAAGGCAATTATTTAGGAGACAGGGATTCTAAAGCCTTCTGAGCAGTTGAGGAAGAGAAGCTCAAATGGCTCTGAGCCCTATGGGACTTAGCAGCTGAGGTCATCAGTCCCCTTGAACTTAGAACTACTTAACCCTTTTTGGGGGAAGTGGTTCCGTTCGAAACCACCTACAATTTCTCATTTTGTGGCAAAAGGGCAGTGGCTACATTTGGGGACACCATTCAGCAGCCTAGTTGGTGCTGCCTTCTTGCGGCTGTCACTGGAAGCGCTTCAAAATCTGTAAATATAAGCAAGTAGTGAGGCGAGTTGGGATAGCCATTTTTGTACGTTGTGCGCGAACGTCTTTGTTCTCAAATTGTGACTGTATTCTTCTGTATTAGGTAACTTTTATGCATGTATTAAATGCATAATACTGTTCTCTTTACATTAATACTATATGTACTGCAATAATAACCAAAATAACGCATTTATTTCCGAGAATGTTGTGGTGGTTCCATTTGAAACCACTGCTCCTGTAACGGCAGCATTAATAGGAGTGACGAAATTTTTTTCCCAGTTTCACGTGCTGTATTCTCACAGACTAAAGGGTGAGGAAATTCTGGAGTGCCTTTTCGCAGATATTCCTTCAGACCCCGACTCACAGATTGACACTAGCAGTGACAGTGAAAGTGATGTGCTAGCTGAAGACAGTGATCTGGATTTGCGAATGAAAACACCTCTTTTATCTCAAATTATTTCGGAAAGTGAGAGTGAGGACCATTTTGAGAATGCCAATGATGATAGTTTCAGCACTAATGACGATCTGCCACTGTCTTCCATTGCGGATTTTCCATAGAGAAAGGACGTCAGTGCAATGAACTTTTCCGCCAATTTTTCAGAGGAAGCTGGTGTACGTGTAAAACTTAAAAATGACAGTGGAGGTATGCAACCAGTAGTGTTTTTTTTTGTCTCTGTTTTGTTCAAATGGTTCAAATGGCTCTGAGCACTATGGGACTCAACATCTTAGGTCATAAGCCCCTAGAACTTAGAACTACTTAAACCTAACTAACCTAAGGACATCACACACACCCATGCCCGTGTCTGTTTTGTGACACTATGTTAGAACACATAGTTTTCCAGTCTGACCTGTACGCAACACAGAAAGATGGCAATTTCAGACCTCTTTCTAAAGCAGAACCAAAAGTATTTTTGGCTAGAAACATTCTAATGGGAATCAAGAAACCATGTTATTATCGTGATTGCTGGTCATCCCACAAGGAACTTCGAGATGAGTACATTTCCTCACTAATGTTGGTAAAAAGGTTCAGTTGGATTTTGACACATATTCACATCAATGACAACGCTGTTATGCCTTCAAGGGAGAGCAGAAATTATGACAAATTATGTAAAGTCCGTCCACTAATGAATCAGATATGGATAAACTTCAAAGAATTCTATGCACCTACTAAGGAGCAAGCTGTAGATGAATGCATGGTGAAGTTCAAAGGACGAATCGCATTCATACAATATATGCCCCAAAAGCCAATCAAAAGGGGATACAAAATCTGGGTCAGAGCTAATAAGCTTGGATATATTTGTGATTTTCAGATATATACTGGAAAAGTTGAAGGCATAGTGGGAAAATCCTTAGGAGAGAGAATTGTGAGAGATATGTGTAAATGCTTTGGAGGAAAAGGATACCACATATACTTTGACAATCTTTTTACCAGTGTCTCACTTTTACAGAAGCTAAAAGATGACTGACATTTTGCCTGTGGAACAATTAGATCACAAAGAAAAGGACTTCCTACGCTAAAAACAGACTAAGAGTTGCAAAGAGAGAGTTTGACTGGTCAGTTCGTTCTGATGGCATTGCCTGTATCAAATGGAAAGAGAAATGTGTAGTCATGTTGCTGTATACAATTGATCCGCCTGTATGTGCTGAAGAAGTCAGCCGTAAAGAAAAGGATGGAAAAATCACAAAGGTACCTTGCCCAAAAATAGTGAAATCATACACTCCTGGAAATTGAAATAAGAACACCGTGAATTCATTGTCCCAGGAAGGGGAAACTTTATTGACACATTCCTGGGGTCAGATACATCACATTATCACACTGACAGAACCACAGGCACATAGACACAGGCAACAGAGCATGCACAATGTCGGCACTAGTACAGTGTATATCCACCTTTCGCAGCAATGCAGGCTGCTATTCTCCCATGGAGACGATCGTAGAGATGCTGGATGTAGTCCTGTGGAACGGCTTGCCATGCCATTTCCACCTGGCGCCTCAGTTGGACCAGCGTTCGTGCTGGACGTGCAGACCGCGTGAGACGACGCTTCATCCAGTCCCAAACATGCTCAATGGGGGACAGATCCGGAGATCTTGCTGGCCAGGGTAGTTGACTTGCACCTTCTAGAGCACGTTGGGTGGCACGGGATACATGCGGACGTGCATTGTCCTGTTGGAACAGCAAGTTCCCTTGCCGGTCTAGGAATGGTAGAACAATGGGTTCGATGACGGTTTGGATGTACCGTGCACTATTCAGTGTCCCCTCGACGATCACCAGTGGTGTACGGCCAGTGTAGGAGATCGCTCCCCACACCATGATGCCGGGTGTTGGACCTGTGTGCCTCGGTCGTATGCAGTCCTGATTGTGGCGCTCACCTGCACGGCGCCAAACACGCATACGACCATCATTGGCACCAAGGCAGAAGCGACTCTCATCGCTGAAGACGACACGTCTCCATTCGTCCCTCCATTCACGCCTGTCGCGACACCACTGGAGGCGGGCTGCACGATGTTGGGGCGTGAGCGGAAGACGGCCTAACGGTGTGCGGGACCGTAGCCCAGCTTCGTGGAGACGGTTGCGAATGGTCCTCGCCGATACCCCAGGAGCAACAGCGTCCCTAATTTGCTGGGAAGAGGCGGTGCGGTCCCCTACGGCACTGCGTAGGATCCTACGGTCTTGGCGTGCATCCGTGCGTCGCTGCGGTCCGGTCCCAGGTCGACGGGCACGTGCACCTTCCGCCGACCACTGGCGACAACATCGATGTACTGTGGAGACCTCACGCCCCACGTGTTGAACAATTCGGCGGTACGTCCACCCGGCCTCCCGCATGCCCACTATACGCCCTCGCTCAAAGTCCGTCAACTGCACATACGGTTCACGTCCACGCTGTCGCGGCATGCTACCAGTGTTAAAGACTGGGATGGAGCTCCGTATGCCACGGCAAACTGGCTGACACTGACGGCGGCGGTGCACAAATGCTGCGCAGCTAGCGCCATTCGACGGCCAACACCGCGGTTCCTGGTGTGTCCGCTGTGCTGTGCGTGTGATCATTGCTTGTACAGCCCTCTCGCAGTGTCCGGAGCAAGTATGGTGGGTCTGACACACCGATGTCAATGTGTTCTTTTTTCCATTTCCAGGAGTGTATAATGCAAATATGGGATGTGTCGGTAATGTAGATATGTTGAATAGTTTTTATGCAAGAGGCAGGAAATCACAAAAGTGGTGCCTAAGATTATTTTGGTATATAGTTGATATTTCTATTGGAAATGCATTTATTCTGTTTCGATTATGTAACCCAACAGCGAAGCAAGTGCTAAAGGATTTTCGAAGACGTGTTGCCACAGGCATGGTAGGCAATAATGTCTTCAGAGATAGTCCTGGCCATCCCAGTACACCGTCAGAACCATCTGCAATAAAAATTCAAAACTGTTGTTCTCCATGAGAAACGCATATCGGAAGCAAAACATCTGCCAAAACATGGAACCTCAAGGCGCTGTGTGCACTGCAGCACAAAGAAAGAACCCCACAGAAGCGGATGGACGTGTAGTCACTGCCAGGTAGCATTATGCTTACCTGCAGAAAGGAATTGCTTTTTACTGTAGTTCCTTCTCTAGATTGTCGCACAGATGACAGAATGGTAAATATCGAAATAGACGACAGAGGGATAGAGAAACAATTAAAATCGCTCAAAAGAGGAAAGGCCTCTGGACCTGATGGGATACCAGTTCAATTTTACACAGAGTACGCGAAGGAATTTGCCCCCCTTCTTGCAGCGGTGTACCGTAGGTCTCTAGAAGAGCGTAGCGTTCCAAAGGATTGGAAAAGGGCACAGGTCATCCCCGTTTTCAAGAAGGGACGTCGAACAGATGTGCAGAACTATAGACCTATATCTCTAACGTCGATCAGTTGTAGAATTTTGGAACACGTATTGTGTTCGAGTATAATGACTTTTCTGGAGACTAGAAATCTACTCTGTAGGAATCAGCACGGGTTTCGAAAAAGACGGTCATGTGAAACGCAGCTCACGCTATTCGTCCACGAGACTCAGAGCGCCATAGACACGGGTTTACAGGTAGATGCCGTGTTTCTTGACTTCCGCAAAGCGTTCGATACAGTTCCCCACAGTCGTTTAATGAACAAAGTAAGAGCATATGGACTATCAGACCAATTGTGTGATTGGATTGAGGAGTTCCTAGATAACAGGACGCAGCATGTCATTCTCAATGGAGAGAAGTCTTCCGAAGTAAGAGTGATTTCAGGTGTGCCGCAGGGGAGTGTCATAGGACCGTTGCTATTCACAATATACATAAATGACCTGGTGGATGACATCGGAAGTTCACTGAGGCTTTTTGCAGATGATGCTGTGGTGTATCAAGAGGTTGTAACAATGGAAAATTGTACTGAAATGCAGGAGGATCTGCAGCGAATTGACGCATGGTGCAGGGAATGGCAATTGAATCTCAATGTAGACAAGTGTAAAGTGCTGCGAATACACAGAAAGATAGATCCTTTATCATTTAGCTACAAAATAGCAGGTCAGCAACTGGAAGCAGTTAATACCATAAATTATCTGGGAGTACGCATTAGGAGTGATTTAAAATGGAATGATCATATAATGTTGATCGTCGGTAAAGCAGATGCCAGACTGAGTCTCAATGGAAGAATCCTAAGGAAATGCAATCCGAAAACAAAGGAAGTAGGTTACAGTACGCTTGTTCGCCCACTGCTTGAATACTGCTCAGCAGTGTGGAATCCGTACCAGATAGGGTTGATAGAAGATGTAGAGAAGATCCAACGGAGAGCAGCGCGCTTCGTTACAGGATCATTTAGTAATCGCGAAAGCGTTACGGAGATGATAGATAAACTCCAGTGGAAGACTCTGCAGGAGAGACGCTCAGTAGCTCGGTACGGGCTTTTGTCAAAGTTTCGAGAACATACCTTGACCGAAGAGTCAAGCAGTATATTGGTCCCTCATACGTATATCTCGCGAAGAGACCATGAGGATAAAATCAGAGAGATTAGAGCCCACACAGAGGCATACCGACAATCCTTCTTTCCACGAACAATACGAGACTGGAATAGAAGGGAGAACCGATAGAGGTACTGAAAGTACCCTCCGCCACACACCGTCAGGTGGCTTGCGGAGTATGGATGTAGATGTAGATGTAGATGTAGATGTAGATAAAAAATGATGACATTTAGCGGGCAGTGGCTCCATTTGAAACCACGTCGTATGTGTTCAGTTTATGTATATTTCATTTAATTTTTACGTTTTTCTGTCTAATTGTATGAAAATTCAAACAATAAAAACAAGGAAAAATTAAAAATTATTTTTTTTTTATTTTGCCCCTGAAAGGGTTAAACCTAACTAACCTAAGGACGTCACACACATCCATGCCGGAGGCAGGATTCGAACCTGCGACCGTAGCGGCCGCGCGGTTCCAGACTGTAGCGCCTAGAACCGCTCGGCCACTCCGGCCGACTCCTCTGTTGAAGTGATGAGAAATGTATAACCCGTAAGACATATATTTTTCAAATTTTAATTTCCAACAGTTTCTTAGAAAAGGTGTGATTCATTTGAATAAATTATAAATTTTACATTGTTTACATCTACATCCGCGAGCCACCACACGGTGCGTGGCGGAGGGTAACTTATGCCACTACCAGCCGTTTCCATTCCTGTTCCACTCGCAAATAGACCGAGGGAAAAACGGCAGTCTATATGCCTCCGTATCGAGCCTTAATTTCTCGTATCTTAATTTTATTGGCCCTTACGCGCAATGTGACTACAGGGTTATAAACACAAAGTCAGATAGGAGTAATGCAGGAGTAGGTTTAATAATGAATAGGAAAATAGGAGTGCGGGTTAGCTACTACAAACAGCATAGTGAACGCATTATGGTGGCCAAGATAGACACAAAGCCCATGCCTACTACAGTAGTACAAGTTTATATGCCAACTACCTCTGCAGATGATGAAGAAATAGATGAGATGTATGACGAGATAAAAGAAATTATTCAGGTAGTGAAGGGAGACGAAAATTTAATAGTCATGGGTGACTGGAATTCGTCAGTAGGAAAAGGGAGAGAAGGAAACATAGTAGGTGAATATGGATTGGGGGAAGGAATGAAAGAGGAAGCCGCCTTGTAGAATTTTGCACAGAGCATAACTTAATCATAGCCAACACTTGGTTCAAGAATCATAAAAGAAAGTTGTATACCTGGAAGAATCCTGGAGATACTAAAAGGTATCAGATAGATTATATAATGGTAAGACAGAGATTTAGGAACCAGGTTTTAAATTGTAAGACATTTCCTGGGGCAGATGTGGATTCTGACCACAAACTATTGGTTATGAACTGCAGATTGAAACTGAAGAAACTGCAAAAAGGTGGGAATTTAAGGAGATGGGACCTGGATAAACTGAAAGAACCATAGGTTGTAGAGAGTTTCAGGGAGAGCATAAGGGAACAATTGACAGGAATGGGGGAAAGAAATACAGTAGAAGAAGAATGGGTAGCTCTGAGGGATGAAGTAGTGAAGGCAGCAGAGGATCAAGTAGGTAAAAAGACGAGGGCTAATAGAAATCCTTGGGTAACAGAAGAAATATTGAATTTAATTGATGAAAGGAGAAAATATAAAAATGCAGTAAATGAAGCAGGCAAAAAGGAATACAAACGTCTCAAAAATGATATCGACAGGAAGTGCAAAATGGCTAAGCAGGGATGGCTAGAGGACAAATATAAGGATGTAGAGGCTTATCTCACTAGGGGTAAGATAGATACTGCCTACAGGAAAATTAAAGAGAACTTTGGAGAAAGGAGAACCACTTGTATGAACATCAAGAGCTCAGATGGAAACCAAGTTCTAAGCAAAGAAGGGAAGGCAGAAAGGTGGAAGGAGTATATAGAGGGTCTATACAAGGGCGATGTACTTGAGGACAATATTATGGAAATGGAAGAGGGTGTAGATGAAGATGAAATTGGAGATACGATACTGCGTCAAGAGTTTGACAGAGCACTGAAAGACCTGAGTCGAAACAAGGCGCCCGGAGTAGACAACATTCCATTGGAACTACTGACGGCCTTGGGAGAGCCAGTCCTGACAAAACTCTACCATCTGGTGAGCAAGATGTATGAAACAGGCGAAATACCCTCAGACTTCAAGAAGAATATAATAATTCCAATCCCAAAGAAAGCAGGTGTTGACAGATGTGAAAATTACCGAACAATCAGTTTAATAAGCCACAGCGGCAAAATACTAACACGAATTCTTTACAGACGAATGGAAAAACTAGTAGAAGTCGACCTCGGGGAAGATCAGTTTGAATTCCGTAGAAATACTGGAACACGTGAGGCAATACTGACCTTACGACTTATCTTAGAAGAAAGATTAAGGAAAGGCAAACCTACGTTTCTAGCATTTGTAGACTTAGAGAAAGCTTTTGACAATGTTGACTGGAATATTCTCTTTCAAATTCTAAAGGTGGCAGGGGTAAAACACAGGGAGCTAAAGGCTATTTACAATTTGTACAGAAACCAGATGGCAGTTGTAAGAGTCGAGGGACATGAAAGGGAAGCAGTGGTTGGGAAGGGAGTAAGACAGGGTTGTAGCCTCTCCCCGATGTTATTCAATCTGTATATTGAGCAAGCAGTAAAGGAAACAAAAGAAAAATTCGGAGTAGGTATTAAAATCCATGGAGAAGAAATGAAAACTTTGAGGTTCGCCGATGACATTGTAATTCTGTCAGAGACAGCAAAGGACTTGGAAGAGCAGTTGAACGGAATGGACAGTGTCTTGAAAAGAGGGTATAAGATGAACATCAACAAAAACAAAACGAGGATAATGGAAAGTAGTCGAATTAAGTCGGGTGATGTTGAGGGTATTAGATTAGGAAATGAGACACTTAAAGTAGTAAAGGAGTTTTGCTATTTGGGGAGCAAAATAACTGATGATGGTCGAAGTAGAGAGGATGTAAAATGTAGACTGGCAATGGCAAGGAAAGCTTTTCTGAAGAAGAGAAATTTGTTAACATCGAGTATAGATTTAAGTGTCAGGAAGTCATTTCTGAAAGTATTTGTATGGAGTGTAGCCATGTATGGAAGCGAAACATGGACGGTAAATAGTTTGGACAAGAAGAGAATAGAAGCTTTCGAAATGTGGTGCTACAGAAGAATGCTGAAGATTAGATGGGTAGATCACGTAACTAATGAAGAGGTATTGAATAGAATTGGGGAGAAGAGGTGTTTGTGGCACAACTTGACGAGCAGAAGGGGCCAGTTGGTAGGATATGTTCTGAGGCATCAAGGGATCACCAATTTAGTATTGGAGGGCAGCGTGGAGGGTAAAAATCGTAGGGGGAGACCAAGAGATGAATACACCAAGGAGATTCAGAAGGATGTAGGTTGCAGTAGGTACTGGGAGATGAAGAAGCTTGCACAGGATAGAGTAGCATGGAGAGCTGCATCAAACCAGTCTCAGGACTGAAGACCACAACAACAACACGCGCAATGTGTGACGGCGGCAGTAGAATCTTTCGACAGTCAGCTTCAGATGGCGGTTCTCTAAATTTTCTCAATAGCGTTTCTAGAAAGGAACTTCTCCTTCCCTCCAGGGATTCCCATTTGAGTTCCAGTAGCATCTCCGTAACACTTACGTCTCTCAAGTGCATCGATGTCTTCCTGGTACCGATCCCAAACACTAGAGCAGTACTCAGGAATAGATCGCAGCAGCGTCCTATATGCGGTCTCCTTCACAGATGCACCATTCTTTCCTAAAATTCTCCCAATAAACCGAAGTCGAGTATTCGCCTTCCCTACCCACAATTCTCTGACGCTCGTTTCATGACGCTTTGCAACGTTACGACCAGATATTTAAACCACTTGGCTGTGTCAAGCAGGACACTAGTAATACTGTTTCCGAACGTTGCACGATTGTTCTTCCTACTCATCCGCATTAATTTACATTTTTCCACATCTAGAGGTAGCTGCCGTGCATCACACCAACCAAAAATTTTGTTTACGTGGCCATGTATGTTCCTAAAGTCACTCAGCTTCGACAGCTTACCGTAGATAGGCGTTTCCAACCTGTTCGGAACTTCGTAAGTATCGCCTAAACGTTGCACGGGCAACAAATGGAGCACACGTGGAAGTACATCCATAAAAACATTTATGAGTTAAGGTACCATTTGTAACAAACCGAAAAGCTGTATCAAGGATAGTCTCTTAGTACACTACTGGCGATTAAAATTGCTACACGAAGAAGAAATGGAGATGATAAACGGGTATTCATTGGACAAATATATTATACTACAACTGACATGTAATTACATTTTCACGCAATTTGGGTGCATAGATCCTGAGAAATCAGTACCCAGAACAACCACCTCTGGCCGTAACAACGGCCTTGATACGCATGGGCATTGAGTCAAACAGAGCTTGTACAGGTACAGCTGCCCATGCAGTTTCAACACGATACCACAGTTCATCAAGAGTAGTGACTGGCGTATTGTCACGAGCCAGTTGCTCGGCCACCATTGACCAGACGTTTTCAGTCGGTGACAGATGTGGAGAATGTGCTGGCCAGTGCAGCAGTCGATCATTTTCTGTATCCTGTAGGCCCGTAGAGGACCTGCAACATGCGGTCGTGCATTATCCTGCTGAAATGTAAGATTTCGCAGGGATCGAATGAAGGAAGAGCCACGGGTCGTAACACATCTTAAATGTTACCTGCACTTTTCAAAGTGCCCTCAATGCGAACAAGAGGTGACAGAGACGTGTAACCAATGGCATCCCATACCGTCACGCCGGGTCATACGCCAGTATTGCGACGACGAATACACGCTTCCAATGTGCGTTCACCGCGATGTCGCCAAACACGGATGCGACCATCATGATGCTGTAAACACAACCTGAATTCATCCGAAAAAAATGACGTTTTGCCATTCGTGCACCCAGGTTCGTCTTTGAGTACACCATCGCAGGCGCTCCTGTCTGTGATGCAGCGCCAAGGGTAACTGCAGCCAAGGTTTCCGAGCTGATAGTCCATGCTGCTGCAAACGTCGTCGAACTGTTCGTGCAGATGGTTCTTGTCTTGCAAACGTCCCCATCTGTTGACCCAGGGATCGAGACGTGGCTGCACAATCCGTTACAGCCATGCGGAAAAGATGCCTGTCTTCTCGACTGCTAGTGATACGAGGCCGTTGGGATCCAGCACGGCGTTCCGTTTTACCCTCCTGAACCCACCGATTGCATATTCTGTTAAAAGTCATTGGATCTCGACCAACGCGAGCAGCAATGTCGCGATACGATAAACCTTTATCAAAGTCGGAAACGTGATGGTACGCATTTCTCCTCCTTACACGAGGCATCACAACAACGTTTCACAAGGCAACACCGGTCAACTGCTGTCTGTGTAAGAGAAATCGGTTAGAAACTTTCCTCATGGCAACACGTTTTAGGTGTCACCACCGGCGCCAATCTTGTGTGGATGCTCTGAAAAGCTAACCATTTGCATATCACGGCATCTTCTTCGTGTCAGTTAAATTTCGCGTGTGTAGCACATCATCTTAGTGATGTAGCAATTTTTATGGCCGGTAGTGTAGGTGGCACCAGGGTCTTATATGGGGTCTCCTTTACAGGTGAACCACTTTTTCCTCAAATTCTCCCAATAAACCGAAGTCGAGTATTCGCCTTCCCTACCACAATTCTCAGATGCTCGTTTCATGACGCTTTGAAACGTTACGACCAGATATTTAAACGACTTGGCTTTGTCAAGCAGGGCACTAGTGTCTCCTAACGCTACAGGTTTGTGCTTGCTACTCATCCGCATTAATTTACATTTTTCCACATTTAGAGGTATCCAGGCAGATATTTTGTTTGAGTCGTCTTGTACCTTCCTACAGTCACTCAGCTTCGACAGCTTACCGTAGATAGGCGTTTCCAACCTGTTCGGAGCTTCTTAAGTATCGCCTAGACGTTCCACAGGCAACAAATGGAGCACATGTGAAAGTACATCCTTAAAAACATTCATGAGTTAAGGTATCATTTGTAACAAACCGAAAAGCTGTATCAAGCAGCCGGCCGCTGTGGCTGAGCGGTTCTAGGCGCTTCAGTCTGGAACCGTGCGACCGCTACGGTTGCAGGTTCGAATCCTGCCTCGGACATGGATGTGTGTGGTGTCCTTAGGTCAGGTACGTTTAAGTAGTTCTAAGTTCTAGGGGACTGATGACCTCAGATGTTAACTGCCATACTGCTCAGAGCCATTTGAACCATTTTTGTATCAAGCATAGTCCATTAGTAATAATTTCTTGCAATCAGGGAAAGACTTCATACTCACGCTGCACTTGTGATGATATTCCGTACGATGGTGTCTCGATGTGTGGTACACTAAGGGGAGGCCACGACGTTTGGATTGACTGCAAACTTCGTACACTCGTAGTACTCCATGAGGACAACAAAACGTGTAAGCAGTAGCGCGTACTTCTCAAGCGTTATTGAGAAAATCGCAAGATAATTTCCGTAGTCAAATATATACCTGTGCGTGGCCATTTCTACCATGAAGCGGCGGCAGCCGAGTGGTTAGCGTTGGAGGCCCGTAATCACTGGATCGAGTCCCGTTCGGTATTTTTTTTAATTTTCAACACAGCCGTTTTCTTGACTATTTATGTTACAATTGATATAATGGGAAAAATACGTGCAATCGGATGAGCTTTTATTAAATTTACAATGTTATTTGGCAGTCTAGTAATTTTTATTATCACATATAATGTAATATTCATAGCTATCGACTAGTATACAACCAAACGCATAAAGTGATACTGAAAATGTACGCTTGCCCATGATTTGAGAAATCCCTTATACCTTGAAGGAGCCCGAAACGACTTGTTACCTCCAAGTTTTGACCGGCACAGGCGGCTTTCAAAAGATGTACAGTTAATCGTCGCTTTCGACACCACGAGTACAAGTTGCAGGATGGTATTTTTCGTAAAAACATAAACTTAAACGGCACCAGCTGTATTGAATAAACGCTGTTTCCGCATAGGCAAGGTCTTCGACGTTTTCCGTGGAAAAACAAACCACGTTAACATTTTCAAAAACCTCTCTTTCAGACGATAATTTGGAAGCAAACCATGCATAACGCAGTATTTCCTTAAGAATCGGCGCTGATAATTGGTTATGCAGCATCGAGTGTATTTTAACAGCGTCTTCCGAGAATCAATTTCTCGTTCTCTTTCGGTTAAATCAAAAATGGCTCTGAGCGCTATGGGACTTAACATCTGTGGTCATCTGTCCCCTAGAACTTAGAACTACTTAAACCTAACTAACCTTAAGGACATCACGCAACACCCAGTCATCACGAGGCACAGAAAATCCCTGACACCGCCGGGAATCGAACCCGAGAACCCACTGTGCGTGGGAAGCTAGAACGCTACCGCACGACCACGAGCTGCGGACATTTCGGTTAAATACGAACAGTTTTGAAGGCACGGACAAGCATACATTTTCAGTATCACTTCATCCGTTTGGTCGTTTACTAGTCGATGGTTACGAATGGTTCAAATGGCTCTGAGCACTATGGGACTCAACATCTTAGGTCATAAGTCCCCTAGAACTTAGAACTACTTAAACCTAACTAACCTAAGGACATCACACACATCCATGCCCGAGGCAGGATTCGAACCTGCGACCGTAGCAGTCCCGCGGGCGATGGTTACGAATATTGTATTATTTGTGATAATAAAAATTACTAGACTGCCAAATAACATTGTAAATTTAATTAAAGTTCATGCGATTACACGTATTTTTTCCATTATTTCAATTGTAATATATATAGTAAAGAAAATGACTGTGTTGGAAAAAAAAGTGACGAACGGAACTCAATCCAGCGGCTCGAATGCCTACCACTTTTTTTTTTTTTTTTTAAAGAAAATATTTTGTTCTATATTGTTTGTTGAATTTGTTCAGCGTGGACGTCCGATGACAGTCGTTCAGTCTGTTTGTTGATCCGTTCGCTCAGTTTTTTTTTTGCCGGCCTGTGTGGATGAGCGATTCTAGGCGCTTCAGTCTGGAACCGTGCGACCGCTACGGTCGCAGGTTCGAATCCTGCCTCGGGCATGGATGTGTGTGATGTCCTTAGGTTAGTTAGGTTTAAGTAGTTCTATGTTCTAGGGGACTGATGACCTCAGCAGTTGAGTCCCATAGTGCTCAGAGCCATTTGAACCTTGGAAAACTCTCTGACCGAACACGCTGAGCTACTGTGCCGGAACCGCTCGGTTGCAGCCACTTCATGGTAAAAATGGCCACGCACAGGTATATATTTGATCGTCTTGCGATTTTCGCTGTAACGCTTGAGAAGTGCGCGCTACTGCTTACGCAATTTGTTGTGCTCATGGAGTACTACGAGTGTATGAAGTGTACAGTAAATCCGCGTTGCAAACGTCGCGGCCTCCCCTTGCGAGTATATACGAATCACGATAGCTGGCAGCCGCCTTCTGGAAGGTTCCGCAGCACGTGCGCCGCGAGATAGGCGGCCCGCCATATCTGGCGCGTTATTAACGCGGCCTGACGGTGTTTTGAACGCGGCCAGGTCGGCCGAGGTTATCAGCATCTCTGGCCGCCGCGCACAAGAAACCTCTCTGACGCCAGCTTCCTGTACCTTTGGGGCCCCTCGGAGCTGAGACGCATTATTAACAGCCGCAGATAACGGACCGGGGCTATCTTTTTCCTGAAATTCTACAAAGGTTATCCGCCCGTGGCACCGGTTCAAGGAACTTGTTTGACGCAGATGAGAAGAGGACCTTAATCCGCCGCGCCGCACGGTGAACTTACTCCTGCAGAGATAGACCGCTGCCCGCGACGGAACACTGCCCGCCGTGCCAGATACTGGCTATCTGCCACGTCTCTCATTAACACGCGCTCTCCGCTCTGTTTCACAGGCCGGTCCGGACTTCTTCACGTAATTAAGATTATTCGGCGCAACTGTGCTAGCTGGCAACAAAATGACGTCACCGTACGTTAAGAACTACAAAGACACACGTAAGTTTTGCATCATCTCGGTTCCTAGACTTCCGGAAGCTGTGCAGAAATTTGGAATAGAGATCAACCTAAACATCATTTCCGCCCTTTTTATTGCTCATGAAAACCACACATTGCATGTTGTACCACCATACAGCGAGATTTTCAGAGGTGGTGGTCCAGACAATCGTCAAAGACGTGTTCGAAGGGCTACTCGATCAGGCTGAACACCTTAGACACACTCTCCAGTGAGTGCAACAAGGTGGAGGTTCCCTGCTGGTTTTGGGTCGCATTCTGTGGGGCCGACGTGCGCCGATGGTGGTCATGGAAGGCGACGTAACAGCTGTACGATACGTGAATGCGTTCCTGCGACCGATAGTGCAACCGTATCGGCAGCATATTGGCGGCATTCGTCTTCATGGACGACAGTTCGCATCCCCATCGTGCACAACTTGTGAATGACTTCCTTCAGGATAACGACATCGTATGGAGTGTAGCCATGTATGGGAGTGAAACATGGACAATAAATAGTTTGGACTAGAAGAGAATAGAAGCTTTCGAAATGTGGTGCTACAGAAGAATGCTGAAGATTAGATGGGTAGATCACATAACTAATGAGGAGGTATTGAGAAGAGGAGTTTGTGGCTCAACTTGACAACAAGAAGGGACCGGTTGGTAGGACATGTTCTGAGGCATGAGGGGATCACAAATTTAGCATTGGAGGGCAGCGTGGAGGGTAAAAATCGTAGAGGGAGACCAAGAGATGATGACACTAAGCAGATTCAGAAGGATATAGGCTGCAGTAGGCACTGGGAGATGAAGAAGCTTGCACAGGATAGAGTAGCATGGAGAGCTCGTAACTAATGAGGAGGTATTGAATAGAATTGGGGAGAAGAGGAGTTTGTGGCACAAGTTGACAACAAGAAGGGACCGGTTGGTAGGACATGTTCTGAGGCATCAAGGGATGACCAGCTTAGTATTGGAAGGCAGCGTGGAGGGGTAAAAATCGTAGAGGGAGACCAAGAGATGAATACACTAAGCAGATTCAGAAGGATGTAGGCTGCAGTAGGTACTGGGAGATGAAGAAGCTTGCACATGATAGAGCAGCATGGAGAGCTGCATCGAACCAGTCTCATGACTGAAGACCACAACAACAACAACAACGACATCGCTCGACTAAAGTGGCCAGCATGTTCTTCAGATATGATTCCTATCTAACAGGCCTGGACTACATTGAAAAGGGCTGTTTACGGACCACGTGATCCACCGACCACTCTGAGGGATCTACGCCGAATCGCCGTTGAGGAGTGGGACATTGTGGACCAATACTGCCTTCATGAACTTGTGGATAGTATGCCACGACAAATACAGGTATGCATCAATGGGGGGACGTGCTACTGGGTATTAGAGGTGGAATAATGTGCCACAACCATTCAATGAAAGGAGAAAAAGACGGCAGATAAGGATTTGGTGTCACACTGCAGGAAGAGACGTCGAAACGCGACCCTTACAAAACTCGATTCCACTTCACCTGGCCACTTTGCCCTTTGCAATCTTTCACGTAATCTCACTTCTCTAGAGCAAAAGGAAGGTTTGAATAATAATACGCTTGTTTTATAGTAACAGAATCTATACAGTTTATACAGATATATATCGGATGCGCATTTCTGATATGATGCCAGAGAAAAAGACATTTTCCTCAGTGTGGCCACGTTACCCTGCGTTCCACTACACCTCAAACGTTTGACAATTAGCTACTCGATGTTTTTTTGAATGTCGATTACATTTATTCTTCAATTCCAGCGTATATACAAAGTACATCATTTAATAATATTAGCATGAGTATGAATGTGACTTTTTCATTTCACGATCTGTAATTACGTCGTCGTATGGTTAAGTACAGTGTGTCCAAAGAGTCAGGAAAAAATGCTAGAAAATATTCACAACGATGTATTTATTCACATACCAATAATTTTGGTTGGTACTGAAAAAACACTCCTTTCTTGTAAAACTTGTCATGTTAACGGATTTATTTTATTATTTTCGTACTTCCAATTTTTTGAAGGTTGACTGACATAATGGAAAGCAGAACAAAATGTATTTTGATAGCTACATTTTTAGGGTTGTTTGGCTAGAGCGTAATCGAGGGAAGACCAGTGTGAGAATCCCTCCGAAACAACCCCCCAGTTGGTATGGAGATTTACTGCAGCCATTTTTATCTTTTGCTCCGAGTTGGAACGGTCTGTTTCTGCAGCTCGGCAAAGGCTGTAACACCATAAAGAAAGCGACAGAACGAAGACTGGGGACTCTGTATCAGCTATGTTCTCTGATGGTTAGGGTTATGAGATTACACTGACAAAATTACCGATCATTGCTTGGCTAAAGGATTTTCTGAGCTGAGGGTTGAGGGTGAACACAATGAAGTGCTTAGTAAACGTTAAAACGTGTGTTTATTGTTTCTAGCTGCAGCTTTCAATGAATTTTTGATACCTTCAATTTTTTGGTGGAAGTCGCATATTGCACAGTACAGATCACAGCGTTGGCATAATTCTCCTTTTACCGTATCGATACTAAATTTTTTTCTAGCGTTGGATCAAAAATGATCTATGTGACTGAAATGTCTTGCCACACAAGCATTGCTACATGGAACCAACATTAATCTTTTCTAATTTTGTTTAATGTTGGCGTTTCTTCTCCGTTTATAAACGTTTTTCGCAGAAACAAATTTGTGGACGCAGAAGCCTGGCTTTGTTGCACTGAATATTCGTTGACTTGATTTTGCAAACCAGCAACTAAATTGGTACGTATATGAAATTCTGAAAGTAACGAATCACTCATACTTCGGTACCGAACGTCGAATACAGGGCTGACATCCCGAACAGTTAGATATAAAACTAAACACATGACAAACGCAGCTAATGGTTCGCATCCGCCATGGCTGCAATGGGAGACGTGAAACAGTCACCGAGCCAAGGAAACTGTCTGATGTCACAGTGTTTCCTGATGCATTCGGCAGTCCCAAATTTAGTATTAGTAACATCACAGGTCATCATCATTAGCACTGCAGCAGAAGTTTGTAATCAGTAAAACGGATATATTTGCAGGTTGTAGGGGGAGCCAACTGTATCCTCTTGGTTCCCCTTGCAGATGTCCCAGTACCTCATATCTTAGGTGATTTTTTTACATGATTTATATAGGTGACTGAAACTTTAATGCGATTTTCCATCACGCGGTATATTCGCAACTCTGTACCTTAAGCGGCCCGTAGACGGTCAATATTATTGCGCAGTATTTCCGGATGCACAATGATACTGAACATAAAGATGGGAGACGGAGAGGTTGTGCAATGATTCTGAGCACATACAAAATTTCTGAAATATATTGTGCTGACTGCAGTTATTATGTCGTGTGCAGGCAGTGCTCATAATATACTTGCCTGTCTCTGCCGTACAACAGTCTCTGGATATCTTTCGATTCTTTGTTCGTTCGTGCTGTTGTGTTGAAACTGGGTTCAAAACAAGACGAAAGAGCTTCATTATTAGAGTGTGTCGAAATGTATAAGTCATTGGCGGCACTGTGAGATGATAGGACAGATGAGTATCTAAACAGATATGTTAGGAATGAATGGTATGTTTTGTTGTTCATAAAATACAAGGAACGGTACCCAATAGTGAAGAAAGAAAATTAATATATACACTCAGGTTCATAAATTAAGGATAATGCTGATACACGGTGAAACAACGCTCTGGTGGGCGGTTTGCGGGCTTAAATCATGTCGGGGTATGACCATACGGTGTATTTGACCTGCGGTCATCGCACGGAGGCGCTGGCAGCAGTCCACATACGCAGAGGTGTGTTGGTGCATGTCAGAGTACGGTGCAGCGAGTAAGTGTGCAGACGTTTTCAGACGTGCTAATGGTGACTGTGTGTTCAAAATGGCTCAACGGACACATATTGATGACGTTACGAGGGGTAGAATACTAGGGCGACTGGAGGCTGGTCAAACACAGCAGGTCGTAGCACGGGCCCTCCGTGTGATCTGAAGATTCCGGCAACGATTCCAGCAGACAGGAAGCGTGTCCAGGCGCTACAGTACGGGACGTCCACAGAGTACAACACCACAAGAAGACCGATATCTCACCATCAGTGCCCGCAGACTGCCACGGAGTACTGCAGGTATCCTTGCTCGGGACCTTACCTCAGCCACTGGAACAGTAGACACACAGTCTACAGACGACTGAACAGACACGGTTTATTCGCCCGAGGACCTGCAAAGTACATTCCACTGACCCCTGGTCACAGGAGAGCCCGTAAAGCCTGGTGTCAAGAACACAGTACATGGTCATTGGAACAGTGATCCCAGGTTATGTTAACGGACGAGTCCACGTATAGTCTGAACAGTGATTCTCGCCGGGTTTTCATCTGGCGTGAACCAGGAACCAGATACCAGCCCTTTAATGTCCTTGAAAGGGACCTGTATGGAGGTCGTGGTTTGATGGTGTGGGGTGGGATTATGATTCGTTCACGTACACCCCTGCATGTCTTTAACAGAGGAACTGTAACAGGTCAGGTGTATCGGGACGTCATTTCACACGAGTATGTCCTCCTTGTCAGGGTGCAGTGCGTCCCACCTTCCTCCTGATGGATGATAACGCACGGCCCCACCGAGCTGCCGTCGTGGAGGAGTACCTTGAAACAGAAGATATCAGGCGAATGGAGTGGCCTGCCTGTTCTCCAGACCTAAACCCCATCGAGCACGTCTGGGATGCTCTCGGTCGACGTGTCGCTGCACGTCTTCAAACCCCTAAGACACTTCAGGAGCTCCGGACAAGCACTGGTGTAAGAATGGGAGGCTATACCCCAGCAGCTGCTCGACCACCTGATCCAGAGTATGCCAACCCGTTGTGCGGCCTGTGTAGGTGTGCGTGGTGATCATATCTCATATTGATGTCGGGGTACATGCGCAGGAAACAGTGGCGTTTTGTAGTAGATGTGTTTCGGGACGGTTTTCTCAACGTATCACCAATATCGTGACTTAGAGATGTGCGTCGTGTGTGTTCCCTATGTGGCTATGCTATTAGCGCCAGTTTTATGTAGTGCCACGTTGTATGGCACCGCATTTTGCAATTATCCTTAATTTAGGAGCATGAGTGTAATTTCAAACCGTAAAGAGTCTTATACTCTCTGACATCTCCCACAAACTGAGAAAGAAAAAAAGCGTATCACTGAATAGATTTTAGCTGTTAATGCAGTCAGTGCACCTTCAACATGAGGAATGTCCTTTCAATTTGTTACTTCTTTAGCAAAATTCCCATTGAAGCTAATGGGAAAAAATACGGAATGAAAATTAACAGAAAAAAACAAAGGTATTGGCAACAGAAGGAAATATAGAAAAAAAATTATGCTAAATGGAGAAATACTAGAACGGGTGCAAAATTTTAAGTATCTTGGAAGCAGGATAGACACCGACTGGAAGTGCAGCACAGAAATTAAAACAACGATAGCAATGGTAAAAGAGGCATTTTATAAGAAAAGGAGAATTTTCTGCAGCATTCTGGACAGAGAACCGAGAAAAAGACTGATAATATATTTGGTATGGAGTGTTCTTCTGTATGGCGCTGAAACATGGGCTTTGAGGAAGAAAGACAGAGAAAGGAGATGTGGACATGGCGGAGGATGGAAAGAATAAGTTCGATGGACAGAGTAAAAATTGAAGAGGTACTGAGAAGAGTGGGAGAGAAAAGACAGTTACTAGACGCAATAAAAAGAAGAAAAAGAAATTGGGTTAGGCATATATTAAGAAAGAATGACGGACTGATGAAACAGTTTTAGAAAGTTATGTAGAAGCGTAAAGGAAGCGAGGAAGGAAGAGATTTCAGATACTGGATAACGTGATGGACGGTACAACATACAGCAGCCTTAAGAAGGGAGCAATGGATCGCAGAAAATGGAGAGGCAAAGGACCCGCTAATATAGCAGACAGAATATATATATATATATATATATATATATATATATATATATATATATATATATATGTGTGTGTGTGTGTGTGTGTGTGTGTGTACATTACTCACTGGAATATAATCTTTTGGTGCACTTACTACCATACGCGTGTCTCAAATACTGTGACATGAAATTGCATTTGCAAATTTCAAGTCTTCGAAACAGTTCCAGTAGCAAGGTTTTGTAGCGTAATAAATAAGCACTGACTTGGTGGTATTACATCTCTAATGGTAATATCTTGTTTTTTAATACTGGCTATATGGGCGTCCATAAAAATTTATCCCTGGGAAGGGCACTGTAAAATTGTCCGTGAGACGTGACATACCACAGTCACACGCAGCCGTCACAGGCCTTGCAGAACGCGCGCTTCTTCCACATACTGCCTCCATTCCTTTCAGTTTTGTGCCCGATTCCTCCAGGTGTCTTCAGCCCCCAGGTCTGACTGATCCTTCGGAAAGTCGTCCGTCTAGCGCTGCCCTGGTCGTCCTATGGTGCGACTGGTGTGACTACAAGAACAAAATTTTATAGGTTTCCCAAAAAGTTCATTATATCACAGAGAACCGATGGCTATCTACTTGGTATTAGCCTGAGGTTAGTAACTCTGATACTGAAACTAAGAGACATACAGCAATTCCTAAAGCCATAGTACTGTCTCACCGCGATAAGCCAGGTGTTGCTACAGTCTGCTAGGCGAGAAGTTTAGTGAATACACGGGAGACCACTTCTAGATGTGTTGAGAATTTTGTAATGAATAAAAACTCTTAGATTCGAGTGGCAGAGAGCCGGAGCGAGTGCCTATGTATTGGTGCGCCAGTGCATGAGAACTACCATATCTAGTAAAGTACCAAATGAAACTTCCTGGCACAGTAAAACGTACAGACCTGGAATCGTCTATGACTTGCTCTACCAGCTGAGCTACCCGACCACGACTCACGACCCGTCCTCACTGCTTTCCTTCCACCAGTACCTCATCTCTTACCTTCGAAACTTCACAGACCTTTCCCAGCGAAGATGGTGGCTTTATCTCTCTTGGAAGAAAGCTCAGGAGTTCGAGTCCCGGTCGGGCACAAAATTTAATCTGCACACTCCACTGCAGATTAAAAATTCACAGCGGAAACTATCCCCCTTGTCGTGGCTAGGCCATGTCTCCGCATAATCTTTCCTTCCAGGACTGGTGATCCCGTAAGTTTCGCAGGAGAACTTGTGTAAAGTTTCAAAATAAGAGATGCAATACCGGCGGAAGTAAAGCTTTGAGGACGGGTCGTGAGGCGCGATTGGGTAGAGCACTTGCCCGCGAAAGGCAGTACTGGGTTCGAGTGCCAGTGCAGCAGATAGTCTTAATTTGCCAGGAAGTTACGAATTAGCGCACACTCCACCGCACAGTGGAAATGCATTCTCCAATGTATCAAGTGTTGGAACAAACGCAAGTTATTATGCTGGTACACTTCTTTCTGTCAAGCCCAATTCCCTCAACAAGTTTCCGTCGGTGGATCTTTTGTCACTCCTTGAAGTAATTTTTCGTCCGTCATCTTTTTCTACTTGCGACAAAGTAGAGTAATTATCGCAACAGCAGTCTATTTAGTGTCCACCATCCGGATCCACAACATTACTGACAAGGGACCCTCCCCATCGCACCCCCCTCAGATTTAGTTATAAGTTGGCACAGTGGATAGGCCTTGAAAAACTGAACGCAGATCAATCGAGAAAACAGGAAGAAGTTGTGTGGAACTATGAAAAAAAATAAGCAAAATATACAAACTGAGTAGTCTATGCGCAGGATAGGCAACATCAAGGATAATTTAAGCTCAGGAGCGCCCTGGTCCCGTTGTTAGCGTGAGCAGCTCCGGAGCACGAGGTCCTTGGTTCAAGTCTTCCCTCGAGTGAAGATTTTAATTTTTTATTTTCAGACAATTATTATCTGTCCGTCCGTCCGCTATATTTGCTGGATTCATATTGCCCACGGAATACACCTCACGTATTTAATGCACTCTCGTCCAAAGTAGCGAACAGTCAACTGCCAGCCAGGGAGCCTCGTTAGCAGGAATACTCTCTCTTCCGTGCGCTGTTGTCGACTGACGTCGTATGTTTCGATGTTTGTTTAGGTACGGCGCAGTTACCTCGCATCGGACGGACGGACGGACAGATAATAATTGTCTGAAAATAAAAATTAAAATTTTCACTCGAGGGAGACTTGAATCAAAGACCTTTCGTTCCGCAGCTGCTCACGCTAACTAGGGGACCACGGCGCTCCTGAGCTGAGACTATCCTTGATGTTGCCTATCCTGCGCATGGACTACTCAGTTTGTATATTCTGCTTATTTTTTTCATAGTTCCACACAACTTCTTCCTGTTTTCTCGATTGATCTGTGTTCAGTTTTTCAAGGCCTATCCACTGTGCCAATTATAACTACATCTGAGGGGGGTGCGATGGGGAGGTTCCCTTGGGAGCAGTGTTCACTCCCTTAGGTGAGTGTACAGCGCGTCTGACTGCTATGCAGTGGACCTGAGTTCGATTTCCGGGAGGGTCAGAGATTTTCTCCGTTTGGGAACTGGGTGTTATGTTGTCCTCATCATTATTTCGTTATCATCGCCATGGAAGTCGTCCAGTGTGGCATCAACTGCAAGGACTTCCAACTCCGCGGCCGATCTTCCCCGGTGGAGACTCTCCCCCATCAATGCCATTCGCTCATTTCATTTTTTTTCTTTTTCATTGTGCAGTCCTACAAGGACTTCAGTTTTTGAACCGATTTTGACTATTTTTCGACCGTGACTGTCTCAATAAATATGTAAAGTTTTTTTTTTTGTATGACCGCTACCAGTCACAAACTTTGTCGACTATTGTATTACTTATTTACTTAGCGACATGTTTCGAGGGTTAAACCTCATCTTCAGGAGTCACAAACTTTGTCGACTATTGTATTACTTATTTACTTAGCGACATGTTTCGAGGGTTAAACCTCATCTTCAGGAGTCACAAACTTTGTCGACTATTGTATTACTTATTTACTTAGCGACATGTTTCGAGGGTTAAACCTCATCTTCAGGCTAAATGGCATTTCAAAAACAACTTTACAATAATGTCATACTGATATTACGCAGTCTTCTCGTAAATACTTTGGTCGTCCTGTGGAAGAAGAGAGAACTGAGTAAGAGGCGATGTCACTTTGGAAGCTGCACTGATGTTTGCACGAAAATGTTGTGTAACGGTCACTCACTTTGTTCTTCTGGCGTGGCAGTCTCGTTGTGATGTGTTGCGAAGTATACATTTCCGTGGCTCTCTTGGGCACTGTTCACAATTTGTCACTAGCATAACAGTAACTTGGAAACACGATCACAAACAGTTCTGTAGTGCAGTGGACAAGATGGTGGTCGAAATACAGCTGGTTTCGATTTGATTATCGATTTGTCGCCCTATGTGGTCTCAGATATTTACATGTAGTCTGGACGTCTTGTTATCATATTACAGATGTAGGTTGACGAAATACATTATCAACTGAGCACCTGTTACAATATTATTGAACACATCATGATATAAACTGATTTATCTTACATATTTCTAAGCTATTGCTGGGGCTATAGTAAAACGACTGTCATGTGATGTATCTTTTTTTATTCTAGGAGTAGTGTAGTGAAATTGGAAAAGAAATGTGAATCTTTGAAGTCTGTCATTTCATTCAGGATCTCGTTATTCCCCATGTGGCCATGGATGAATATTTACATTTCTTCCAGAATGTCAATTTCCCAGCTCTTTTCTAAATTGTGTAGTACTTTGAGATCGTTGTCTATTGTAACACTGTGTCCTGTTTCATTTATATCTTTCGCTATAGCTGATTTATTCGCTTTGCCAAGTCTGAAACAGTCAATGTGTTCTTTAAGGGGCTCCGGAAAGGCTCAAAATCATGAAAAGTTCAATTTTTACTTTTTTGCGTTTTCTGAATCTGCAGACTATTACCTTTTAATAGATATATAATTTATTCAATTCCGAAGACTACAACTATTTTTAAATTTTTTTTGAAATGTGTTCTACATGGGCGTGACCCACTGTGGCGCTGTTAAACTGCTGTCAAATGGTGTTATTATAACGTCCGTGTTCATCAGGTACATTTTAGCGAAGTGAGATAAAGTATGTGTTGTGGCTAACCTGTGATGGTTCAATATATATCGCTGGTGTGATTGTCGATTGTTTCATGTTTATTTACTCTGTCGTTATCTCGAAAATATTCGTAATTAATTCTGTTTCTTGAGTCTCTGTTTTGTTGAAGTATAATAATGAGTAAAAGTAAAGTTATTAGAAATCCTCTGAAGGCTTTTAAGAAAAGGAGAAATGTTGGAAAGCCAAAGGTATGTGTTATTACTGTAAATAATAACATTCTAACATGGTACGAGCGATGCTTGCTTTAGACAAGGAACGCCTTCGGGCTGCAGACAGGGCTGTAAAGAGTCTAGAAATACAAGCAAGAGTAAACAGGAGGAGGAAGAAGAGGAAGCTGGAGGAGGAGTTTGCAGAGGAGGAAGATAATCCATCCTATGGACCTGGAATGCACTAAAAAGTTAATCCAATCTTTGTCGCTCGATTCCCAAAACTTTTACTTTTTCATACTAATTACATGTTTTCCAAGGATCGTCCAAACATATTTGTTTCAAACTTTCAGTAAATGTTACACAGTACCTTCTGCATAATTTAACACAGCCTTTTTCCAAAAAACTGTATATTTTTGAATATATAAATAAAAAATTGAAAAAAATGTTGTGAATTTTCATTACAATTGAAAAAAAAATCATCTTTAATAACTGAACTAAAATTTTGTAAAATCCCTGTGTTAAGTTGTAGCCCATATTCCAATAAATAATCTGTAAAAAGTTCAACTTCCTACCTCAAATACTTTGTGAGGAAAGATGTAATTTATAAGCGTTATTTTAACATTGCGAGTATAGGGCGTTCCAAAGCCCCTTAAAGCGGGTTTTAAAATAGTTGACAAGGTTTGTGACTGGTAGCGGTAATTAAAAAAAATGGCTTTACAGACTTCAGTTCTGTAGCGCTACGCTGTTGTGCAGTATTATTACCGTCCAGCGGATGTTTTTAAGCGTGAGGTGCCATCAAATTTACACCAGACTATAGGCGACGTGACGCTGTGATGACGTCGGCCATTTTACGTCGACGTTCCGTTGACGTCCGGTGAGAATCGACCTTTATGTGTCGCAAAGTCCGTGCAGAGCAGGCGGGGCGAGCTGAGGTTAGGGTGGTGTGAGTGCGCCATATGTGTCGCGTGTGTGGAAGTGGCCCTGGACAGCGGGGGAGATTTACAACCGGGCCGTGACCGCGGGGCTTTACGGCGGCCAGTCGTCCAGGCCGGCCAATCCCTGCGCGATGAATTTCCCTGCCCCGGCCGGTCGCAGTTCCCACGTCTGTGCCGGCCGCTTAGGGGAAACTGGCCTGTTGGGGGTACGAAGGGGTGGTAGGGGTTGTTTGAGGGGGGGAGCCAGCCGCAGCTGAGAAAAACTGGCGCGACGTATTGCTCTGTGGCCGCAGAAGGGATGGAGAGGTTAGAGCAGGTGGGCAGCGTTCTGTCTGCCCCTACCTGCTGCGAAAGCCCTGCCGGTTTACTGCGGCGCGCGGTAAGTACAGCTGAGAGACGGCGGCTGCGTCCGCTCTTCGTCGAGGAATACTGTGTACTCTAAAGCCACTTTTACACGATCGACTTTCTAGTCTCAATTGAGTACTCAACACAAGTGAGCCTACTGCAGCACCCCTAGCGTTTCGTTCCTGTACTATCTCTACGCTGTCGCGAGTGACCATTTTCCAATGGTTCCAATGGCTCTGAGCACTATGGGACTTAACATCTATGGTCATAAGTCCCCTAGAACTTAGAACTACTTAAACCTAACTAACCTAAGGACTTCACACAACACCCAGTCATCACGAGGCAGAGAAAATTCCTGACCCCGCCGGGAATCGAACCCGGGAATCCGGGCGCGGGAAGCGAGAACGCTACCGCACGACCACGAGCCGCGGACAGACCATTTTCATTTAGAGAGCTTGTATAGGGAGAGAGTGGCCAACCGGACGATACGGCGGCCATTTTTCTACCAAATTGCGAGAGGGGCTTTTGAATGGCCAGTAGTGGAGTACACCCTAACCGAATCAAAAGCACAACACAATATGGCGAAATCATTCGTTAAATGCCTTTGTTTATAAGAATAATGTGATATAATAATTTTCACACAGCCAATTTTCAGGTCTGTTTTCAAATTTAACTATGTATATTGCAAATTGTTTTATATGTAGTAAAAAGCAAAATCGACTTCCTCCGCATAGATAAGAGTGCTTGGTTGGTTTCCACAAGGCTCCTGTTTGATTTATGTCAGCCCTGGTGACTGCAACTGCCCACTGCTTTTGTTTTTCTTCGTTGCGTTCAAATGCTAACACGCGAAATCCTCCTTCGCCTCTATTGGAACAACCAAATGCAGCACAACCTGGCATCCTTTACGAACGTCTGCAGAACGAATTACAGATGTCAAAAACAATACTGTACAATTACTAACGTGTTTACTTCAAACATATAGGCCTACCGACTTCGTCGCAAAACGCTAATTACGTTCTAAAAACGATATACAACTAAATCGAATATGCATGCACAACGCGTAACAAGTCTATCAATAATTCAAATACCTTTTAATCGTTTCCAAAAGTCCCCTGAACTTCAATTCAACTCAAAAGCACGGCGAACATAGGAAGCGCGAGAGGCGTTTGGCGCCATTTTTCTGCCGAAGCTAATCAACCAACTTCACTTATGGCCACTCTCTGTGTATACAGGCGCTCATTTTCATTTACACGTCAGTGCCAAAATTAATCGTGTTGAGGAGTTGTCTGCTGCGCAGTTTGACATCTGAACGGTGAAACCGAGGCTATGAGGGGCTATGCTGTCCACGAAAATTTCAAAATATAGTAACAAAATGGAGAGCAAAGCTATGATAACAGATTTCATTAATGATCAAAGGAGAATTCATAGTGGAAGTTCTTGCCAAAAGTTACTGCACGACGCAAGCCTTTACGGCTCGCCTGGGCCCTTCAACTCCGACAGTGGACTGTTGATGACTGGAAACACAAAATTTAGTACCTTGCTGCACGTTCAGAGACCGTGAATAGTTACAACTGAAAGAAAAACAGCCCTCGGTCACTATTTTTAACGAATTAACCGGGTTTCAACACTGCTAGGAGTGTCTTCCTCAGAATTTAAATCAAAAATGGTTCAAATGGCTCTGAGCACTATAGGACTTAACATCTATGGTCATCAGTCCCCTAGAACTTAGAACTACTTAAACCTAACTAACATACGGACATCACACGCATCCATGCCCGTGGCAGGATTCGAACCTGCGACCGTAGCAGTCACGCGGTTCCAGACTGAAGCGCCTAGAACCGCACGGCCACACCGGCCGGCAATTTAAATCAAAGAATGGCGTATATTCTATAACATGGTCACAGAATTATGACTAAAAACGTATGATAGGGTATACGTACGGAGTCATCGTGAAAGACTGGCAGTACTCATATGTCAGGTTGGAACCTGCACCACGCAACTAACGAGCAGCCCTTAGTGGTTCGCCATCACAGTTTTCTTTATCTTAAATATCTTTGTAAATAATGCCTTTTGGCATATTTATTATTTTATAAATGACATATAAGTATTGCCAATCTTTTACGATGATTCCGTACTTATACTCTGTCATACGTTTTTAGTCATAATTCTGTGACCATGTTATAGAATACAGACCATTCTTTGATTTAAATTCTGAGGAAGACACTCCTAGCAGTGTTGAAACCCGGTTAATTCATTAACAATAGTGACCGAGGGCTGTTTTTCTTTCAATTGTAACTGGAAACACGTTGCCTGATCGGAAGAGTCTCGTTTCAGATTGTATCGAGCGGAGGGACGTACAGAGTACGCGAAAGAACTTGCCCCCCTTCTAACAGCCGTGTACCGCAAGCCTCTAGAGGAACGGAAGGTTCCAAATGATTGGAAAAGAGCACAGGTACTCCCAGTCTTCAAGAAGGGTCGTCGAGCAGATGCGCAAAACTATAGACCTATATCTCTGACGTCGATCTGTTGTAGAATTTTAGTACATGTTTTTTGCTCGAGTATCATGTCGTTTTTGGAAACCCAGAATCTACTATGTAGAAATCAACATGGATTCGGGAAACAGCGATCGTGTGAGACCCAACTCGCTTTATTTGCTCATGAGACCCAGAAAATATTAGATTCAGGCTCCCAGGTAGATGATATTTTTCTTGACTTCCGGAAGGCGTTCGATACAGTTCCGCACTGTCGCCTGATAAACAAAGTAAGAGCCTATGGAATATCAGACCAGCTGTGTGGCTGGATTGAAGAGTTTTCAGCAAACAGAACACAGCATGTTGTTATCAATGGAGAGACGTCTACAGACAAAGTAACCTCTGGCGTGACACAGGGGAGTGTTATGGGACCATTGCTTTTCACACTATATATATATATATGACCTAGTAGATAGTGTCGGAAGTTCCGTGCGGCTTTTCGCGGATGATGCTGTAGTATACAGAGAAGTTGCAGCATTAGAAAATTGTAGCGAAATGCAGGAAGATCTGGAGCGGATAGGCACTTGGTGCGGGGAGTGGCAACTGACCCTTAACATAGACAAATGTAATGTATTGCGAATACATAAAAAGAAGGATCCTTTATTGTATGATTATATGATAGCGGAACAAACACTGGTATCAGTTACTTCTGTAAAATATCTGGGAGTATGCGTGCGGAACGATTTGAAGTGGAATGATCATATAAAATTAATTGTTGGTAAGGCGTGTACCAGGTTGAGATTCATTGGGAGAGTCCTTAGAAAATGTAGTCCATCAACAAAGGAGGTGGCTTACAAAACACTCGTTCGACCTATACTTGAATATTGCTCATGAGTGTGGGATCCGTACCAGGTCGGGTTCACAGAGCAGATAGAGAAGATCCAAAGACGAGCGGCGCGTTTCGTCACAGGGTTATTTGATAAGCGTGATAGCGTTACGGAGATGTTTAGCAAACTCGAGTGGCAGACTCTGCAAGAGAGGCGCTCTGCATCGCGGTGTAGCTTGCTCGCCAGGTTTCGAGAGGGTGCGTTTCTGGATGAGGTATCGAATATATTGCTTCCCCCTACTTATACCTCCCGAGGAGATCACGAATGTAAAATTAGAGAGATAAGAGCGCGCACGGAGGCTTTCAGACAGTCGTTCTTCCCGCGAACCATACGCGACTGGAACAGGAAAGGGAGGTAATGACAGTGCCACGTAACGTGCCCTCCGCCACACACCGTTGGGTGGCTTGCGGAGTATAAATGTAGATGTAGATGTAGATGTAGATGTATTGGTATGGAGACAATCTCATGAATCCATGGACTCTGCATGTCAGCAAGGGACTGTTCAAACTGGTGGAGGCTCTGTAATGATGTGCGGCGTGTGAAGTCGACCTGATATGGGACCCCTGATACGTCTAGATACGACTCTGACAGGTGACACGTACGTAAACATGCCGTCTGATCACCTGCATCCATTCATGCCCATTGTACATGCTGATGGACTTGGGGCATATCCATTAAGACAATGCGACACCCCATACGTCCACAATTGCTACACAGTGGCTCCAGGAATACTCTTGTGAGTTTTAACGCTTCAGCTGGCCACCAAACCCGCCAGACATGAACATTATTTAGCACATCTGGGATGCCTTTCAACGTGTTGTTCAGAAGAGATCTCCACACCCTCGTACTCATATGGATTTATGGACAGCCCTGCAGGATTCATGGTGTCAGTTGCCTCCAGCACTACTTCAGACATTAGTTGAGTCTATGCCACATCGTGTTGCGACACTTCTGCGTTCTCGCGGAAGCCCTACACGATATTAGGCAGGTGTACCAGTTTCTTTGGCTCTTCAGCGTAGTTCAGCACCGGAAGGGGCGTCAACGGAGAAGGAATGAAGAATGTGAAGAGTGAAAGGTGGCTACACTGAGTCACAGCGCCAGAGATTGCGCCAAAGATTATTACTCCACCGCCTCCACTGGTGCAGTAGTAGTTCAGAGGATGTCGAGAGCAGTCGTTGTTCTGTTGGGCGAGAGACTTGTGAAGAGTGAAAGGTGGCTACACTGAGTCACAGCGCCAGAGATTGCGCCAAAGATCATTACTCCGCCGCCTCCACTGGTGCAGTAGTGGTTCAGAGGATGTCGAGAGCAGTCGTTGTTCTGTTGGGCGAGAGACTTGTGAAGAGTGAAAGGTGGCTACACTGAGTCACAGCGCCAGAGATTGCGCCAAAGATCATTACTCCACCGCCTCCACTGGGCAGAAGTAGTTCAGAGGATGTCGAGAGCAGTCGTTGTTCTGTTGGGCGAGAGACTTGTGAAGAGTGAAAGGTGGCTACACTGAGTCACAGCGCCAGAGATTGCGCCAAAGATCATTACTCTGCCGCCTCCACTGGTGCAGTAGTGGTTCAGAGGATGTCGAGAGCAGTCGTTGTTCTGTTGGGCGAGAGACTTGTGAATAGTGAAAGGTGGCTACACTGAGTCACAGCGCCAGAGATTGCGCCAAAGATCATTACTCCACCGCCTCCACTGGGCAGAAGTAGTTCAGAGGATGTCGAGAGCAGTCGTTGTTCTGTTGGGCGAGAGACTTGTGAAGAGTGAAAGGGGGCTACACTGAGTCACAGCGCCAGAGATTGCGCCAAAGATCATTACTCTGCCGCCTCCACTGGTGCAGTAGTGGTTCAGAGGATGTCGAGAGCAGTCGTTGTTCTGTTGGGCGAGAGACTTGTGAAGAGTGAAAGGTGGCTACACTGAGTCACAGCGCCAGAGATTGCGCCAAAGATCATTACTCCACCGCCTCCACTGGGCAGAAGTAGTTCAGAGGATGTCGAGAGCAGTCGTTGTTCTGTTGGGCGAGAGACTTGTGAAGAGTGAAAGGTGGCTACACTGAGTCACAGCGCCAGAGATTGCGCCAAAGATCATTACTCTGCCGCCTCCACTGGTGCAGTAGTGGTTCAGAGGATGTCGAGAGCAGTCGTTGTTCTGTTGGGCGAGAGACTTGTGAAGAGTGAAAGGTGGCTACACTGTGTCACAGCGCCAGAGATTGCGCAAAAGATCATTACTCTGCCGCCTCCACTGGTGCAGTAGTGGTTCAGAGGATGTCGAGAGCAGTCGTTGTTCTGTTGGGCGAGAGACTTGTGAAGAGTGAAAGGTGGCTACACTGAGTCACAGCGCCAGAGATTGCGCCAAAGATCATTACTCCACCGCCTCCACTGGGCAGAAGTAGTTCAGAGGATGTCGAGAGCAGTCGTTGTTCTGTTGGGCGAGAGACTTGTGAAGAGTGAAAGGTGGCTACACTGAGTCACAGCGCCAGAGATTGCGCCAAAGATCATTACTCCACCGCCTCCACTGGTGCAGTAGTGGTTCAGAGGATGTCGAGAGCAGTCGTTGTTCTGTTGAGCGAGAGACTTGTGAAGAGTGAAAGGTGGCTACACTGAGTCACAGCGCCAGAGATTGCGCCAAAGATTATTACTCCACCGCCTCCACTGGGCAGAAGTAGTTCAGAGGATGTCGAGAGCAGTCGTTGTTCTGTTGGGCGAGAGACTTGTGAAGAGTGAAAGGTGGCTACACTGAGTCACAGCGCCAGAGAATGCGCCAAAGATCATTACTCCACCGCCTCCACTGGGCAGAAGTAGTTCAGAGGATGTCGAGAGCAGTCGTTGTTCTGTTGGGCGAGAGACTTGTGAAGAGTGAAAGGGGGCTACACTGAGTCACAGCGCCAGAGATTGCGCCAAAGATCATTACTCTGCCGCCTCCACTGGTGCAGTAGTGGTTCAGAGGATGTCGAGAGCAGTCGTTGTTCTGTTGGGCGAGAGACTTGTGAAGAGTGAAAGGTGGCTACACTGAGTCACAGCGCCAGAGATTGCGCCAAAGATCATTACTCTGCCGCCTCCACTGGTGCAGTAGTGGTTCAGAGGATGTCGAGAGCAGTCGTTGTTCTGTTGGGCGAGAGACTTGTGAAGAGTGAAAGGTGGCTACACTGAGTCACAGCGCCAGAGATTGCGCCAAAGATCATTACTCTGCCGCCTCCACTGGTGCAGTAGTGGTTCAGAGGATGTCGAGAGCAGTCGTTGTTCTGTTGGGCGAGAGACTTGTGAAGAGTGAAAGGTGGCTACACTGAGTCACAGCGCCAGAGATTGCGCCAAAGATCATTACTCTGCCGCCTCCACTGGTGCAGTAGTGGTTCAGAGGATGTCGAGAGCAGTCGTTGTTCTGTTGGGCGAGAGACTTGTGAAGAGTGAAAGGTGGCTACACTGAGTCACAGCGCCAGAGATTGCGCCAAAGATAATTACTCCACCGCCTCCACTGGGCAGAAGTAGTTCAGAGGATGTCGAGAGCAGTCGTTGTTCTGTTGGGCGAGAGACTTGTGAAGAGTGAAAGTTGGCTACACTGAGTCACAGCGCCGAGATTGCGCCAAAGATCATTACTCTGCCGCCTCCACTGGTGCAGTAGTGGTTCAGAGGATGTCGAGAGCAGTCGTTGTTCTGTTGGGCGAGAGACTTGTGAAGAGTGAAAGGTGGCTACACTGAGTCACAGCGCCAGAGATTGCGCCAAAGATCATTACTCTGCCGCCTCCACTGGTGCAGTAGTGGTTCAGAGGATGTCGAGAGCAGTCGTTGTTCTGTTGGGCGAGAGACTTGTGAAGAGTGAAAGGTGGCTACACTGAATCACAGCGCCAGAGATTGCGCCAAAGATCATTACTCCACCGCCTCCACTGGGCAGAAGTAGTTCAGAGGATGTCGAGAGCAGTCGTTGTTCTGTTGGGCGAGAGACTTGTGAAGAGTGAAAGGTGGCTACACTGAGTCACAGCGCCAGAGATTGCGCCAAAGATCATTACTCTGCCGCCTCCACTGGTGCAGTAGTGGTTCAGAGGATGTCGAGAGCAGTCGTTGTTCTGTTGGGCGAGAGACTTGTGAAGAGTGAAAGGTGGCTACACTGAGTCACAGCGCCAGAGATTGGGCCAAAGATCATTACTCCACCGCCTCCACTGGGCAGAAGTAGTTCAGAGGATGTCGAGAGCAGTCGTTGTTCTGTTGGGCGAGAGACTTGTGAAGAGTGAAAGGTGGCTACACTGAGTCACAGCGCCAGAGATTGCGCCAAGGATCATTAGTCTGCCGCCTCCACTGTTGCAGTAGTGGTTCAGAGGATGTCGAGAGCAGTCGTTGTTCTGTTGGGCGAGAGACTTGTGAAGAGTGAAAGGTGGCTACACTGAGTCACAGCGCCAGAGATTGCGCCAAAGATTATTACTCCACCGCCTCCACTGGTGCAGTAGTGGTTCAGAGGATGTCGAGAGCAGTCGTTGTTCTGTTGGGCGAGAGAGTAGACGATCTGAGTGTTGACTGAAATGTTGTACTGTTCGGTTGGTGTAAGGTATAGATTGAAGAAGATGGAATTGTCAGAATATGTTTGAGAAAGGATATGGGCTTTTGATTTATGATGCTGCTGTAATGGAATATTTTCGTCAATATACAGGGATATTACAAATGATTGAAGCGATTTCACAGCTCTACAATAATTTTATTATTTGAGACATTTTCACAATGCTTTGCACACACATACAAAAACTCAAAAAGTTTTTTTAGGCATTCACAAATGTTCGATATGTGCCCCTTTTAGTGATTCGGCAGACATCAAGCCGATAATCAAGTTCCTCCCACACTCGGCGCAGCATGTCCCCATCAATGAGTTCGAAAGCATCGTTAATGCGAGCTCGCAGTTCTGGCACGTTTCTTGGTAGAGAAGGTTTAAACACTGAATCTTTCACATAACCCCACACTGAAAACAAGTTTCGCACTGAACGCATCCTCTTCCATGAGCTGTTGCAACCGCGCCGAAAATTCAAGGCGTTTGACTTTATCATCGGGTGTCAGGGCTTGTAGCAATTGTAAACGGTAAGGCTTCTGCTTTAGCCTTTTACGTAAGATTTTCCAAACTGTCGGCTGTGGTACGTTTAGCTCCCTGCTTGCTTTATTCGTCGACTTCCGCGGGCTACGCGTGAAACTTGCCCTCACACGTTCAAACGTTTCTTCGCTCACTGCAGGCCGACCCGTTCATTTCCCCTCACAGAGGCATCCAGAAGCTTTAAGCTGCGCATACCATCGCCGAATGGAGTTAGCAGGTGGTGGATCTTTGTTGAACTTCGTCCTGAAGTGTCGTTGCACTGTTATGACTGACTGATGTGAGTGCATTTCAAGCACGACATACGCTTTCTCGGCTCCTGTCGCCATTTTGTCTCACTGCGCTCTCGAGCGCTCTGGCGGCTGAAACCTGATGTGCGGCTTCAGCCGAACAAAACTTTATGAGTTTTTCTACGTATCTGTAGTGTGTCGTGACCATATGTCAATGAATGGAGCTACAGTGAATTTGTGAAATCGCTTCAATCATTTGTAATAGCCTTGTATAATGAGGAAAAACGGTATTACAGTTTTCTCTAATAACAATCCCTCTTGCTCACAGGTAGAGTCAACAAAGCATCTGGCTCGTGTTCATTTATTAGACTTGTAATCCTGGTTTCAATGTGCAATAATAGTATTTCTGGTTTTTCAGTTAGTTCATTGTAAATGGTGTTTAAAATATTTCGTCGTATTGAGAAAGAACCGAGCCAGATACATGTACATTGAGTCACACTACCACACACAGAACAGTTACACTTGTGCTTTGTTGTTTCGTAGCTTTTATAGTTGCAGGGGAATTAATTAATCAATTGTGTTAATGGAAATTCCTTGTCATTCTTTATTTTTATTTTATGCAGTTAGATTGCGTGCTAATAATAGTCAGGGCCAACCGTTTACGAGACTTCGCAATCGCTCACACAGCTAGTCAAATTATTGCGTTTATTCATTAATATTAGTCTTTTCTTTTTAATTAAGCCCCCATGCAAGAGCGTCGAAAAAGAGAGAGTAGCCGCAGACTGGCGTGCCCGAGATTAAAATTGAAAATTTGTGGTAAGATCTTATGGGACCAGACTGCTGAGGTCATCGGTCCCTAAGCTTACACATTACGTAATCTAACTTGAACTAACTTATGCTAAGGACGACACACAAACACCCATGCCCGAGGGAGGACTCGAACCTCCGACGGCCCGAGATTTTTTGAGTGCAAATGACAGTGGCTGGCTGACGATGTGGTCGTCAGTGAAACAGCGTGCTGCTACGCGGTACGAATGGGTACGTGATTCTAGTGTGCCCATCGTCCATAAACGCCTACAGACTGTGTACGGTGTATAACACTACCGTCTGCTACTGCTGTACCATAACTTCAAAACTAGAGGCAGTTTGCAAACAGAATTATCTTGTTAGAGTAATAATGGCATAAAGCAACAGAGCAGTGTTACCCTCTGAGAGGAATTTTGTTATGTTGACCGTGTTGTACCTAACGGAGGTGGCTTATCGCAAAAGAAAGTCAGAATTACGTAAATATTCGAACAGTAACAAACAAAATGTTGCCTATCTGCACTGTTTAACGGATAAAGAAAACGGTCGCCAGCCTAACTAGGCAAGAGAATGATTAACATTCTCGTTCAAGAAAATAGTTATTAGTAACTTTAATGGATAAACACAACCTATACTTTGTCACACGCGAGTGCAGTGAACTCTGACACATACATATGTTTACGGTAAGATTGAACCTAACAGTTAGAGCAGCACAAACTATTTGCAAAATTATAACAGATACCGAAACACTCTAATACTTTCAGGGCTTAAAGAAATTATGGTTTTTATAATTAGTGGTCTTTCCGTTACTTATTACCGAGCATTAACACAACAGACAAACTGTGGATCCTTTTATACTATTAATATGCACTTCTAATACACAAGAGAGACAAACACTTAGCAAACATGAGTATATAACGTTTCACAACTGCAGCTTTCCACTTTTACTACAGCGAAACACAATGTTGACAAAATTGCAAGAAACTGAGTTTCCTTTTAGAATTTACTACAGACAGCAATTTGATCATTTACTTTATAAGCCTCAGTCTTAAGAACTTTTAATTTTGAAGTTGGTAACAGCACTTTAATAAGCAGTTTTAATAGGAATATTTTCAGCAAACAACATTTACTTTAACTCACTCTCTTGCCACATTAACTTTAACTTTCTTTTTACTATGTTGAAGAGGCATTAATGAGCAAAATACTGGGCTTTAATGTTCTTTTAGTAAGGACACTCGGATATCACTTTAGCTCAAACGGAGAGGAACCTGAGAGGTGTTATGTTGAGGAGAAAAATCAGGGTAGGTACATAAATTCGGATATAAATTACCTTATATTTGAGCACACTAACACATCCATTAAGCTGATCCTTCACTGTACACTATTATAGTATTCCGTTACAGTGATTGCGCAATGCGGTGGCAACTGCATGTTGTTAGGTGGAATTGCAGGTAGAATTGCTGGACTCTGTCATTTCTTGGTGGCGATGATAGATACAAATTCCAGAATAGTTCCAGCTATTTATCCGTCCATCCGAGGCATTGGAAAGCGGCAGGAAAAGCCTCTCTCGGAACCAGCACAATATGCATCTTTTACATGGCAGTACACAGACTCGTAGCTCGTCCCCGACTCGTAGCTCGTCCCCGACTGACTATCAGTTCCACCTTTTCTACATGGGCCAACCACAATTTGCGCGCGCTACACAGTTCCGTTCCCGAGGGGAACCACTACGCCTTTTACATACAAACTAACTAAGAACCCTAAGTGAGGATCAGCAGTTTACATAACAGTAACCAAATACATTAATTAAAACAGAACATTTGCACATATTGACATTTCTACCAAAAATTATTCACACAAAATTACAATCATATACAGTAAGTTTTGTTCCCTCCAAATGGGACAAAGCATTTGACCGACAGATATACTACATTGCATAGAATCAAACCATGACATCAAAGTTTGTACAAAGAAAGGACTATACAATTTTATGTTATCGATTCAAACAAACACATTTACAGAAGCACAGCAATGTAACATTAATGAAACAAAAGCAAAATAAATCAGTACAGCATTACAGCTATGGTGTTACAGGTGGAGAGGTCATGTCTCATCAGATGATTGGTCGCTGATGTTGCGTGTCCAGAGAAGGAAGGTAGAATGAGGGGGATGGAGTTCGAAGCCGCTGTCCTTCCACATTCACGAATGAAAACAACATTGATAGTGTACAGGCACGGTTTTAGCAGACAAGCACATAACTGTGTAAGACGTGGTGTCCACACTGCATATTGCTCGTGTTCGGGCCCATCACATGCGCCATGATTCGTTGCTTTACCGAAAAGTGTCTGCAATATGAGTGCCGGGAAACCTGACCTCAAGTCAAAAAACTTGCAAAAATGGGAATCAGCCTCGATCAGTTGTTGCGGTACGCGCGAGAGGGAAATCAGAATAATCACAATCGATGGAACATGGGTGCACCACTTTACCCCCAGCATCCAAGGCCGCCTCAGTGACGTGGAAGTATCCCTGTTTACCAATGATGAAAAAATTCAGTTTGTCACCCACTGCAGGAGAGATTATGGCCACAGTGTTGTGGGACACGAAAGATGTGACTCTCGTTGATTTCCTCCAGCAAGGGACCGCCACTTTGGCACTACTAGAAACACGCTCACTAAACTCAGCTCCGCCATTCGATGGAAGACACCAGGGCTCTTGAGTGAAGGTGTAGTGCTCTTGGGTGACAACGATAACGCTCACACGATATCAGATTCGTCAGTTCGGATAGGAAATACTTGATCCTACGGCTCCGGTCTTGCCCTATCAAACTTCCACCTGTTCCCTAGACTGAAAGCCGCATTCTCGGGACGTCGCTTCCAGATCAGTGCAGAAGTGCAACAGGCTCTACGAGAATTCTTTTCGCCGCAGGGCACGGAGTTTAACCAGACTGGTTTCTTCAAACTGATAGCACGTTATGACAAATGCCGCAATGTTAGTGGCGACTATGTCGAAAAGCAGTTCAGGGTGTACAGTTCACGACGCCGTAATGCATCTAGTTTTGGTAACATAGTTTTTACGTGAAAAAGAATTACTAAAATGGCTCTGAGCACTATGGGACTTAACTGCAGTGGTCATCAGTCCCCTAGAACTTACAACTCCTTAAACCTAACTAACGTAAGGACATCACACACATCCATGCGCGAGGCACGATTCGAACCTGCGACAGTAGCGGTCGCGCGGTTCCGGAATGAAGCGCCTAGAACCGCTCGGTCACTGGGGACCGTCCCACCTGTTTCCTAGACTGAAAGCCGCATTCCCGGGACGTCGCTTCCAGATCAATTCTGAAGTGCAATCGGCTCTATGAGAATTCTTTTCACCGCAGGGCACCACACTGGTTTCTTCAAACTGATAGCACGTAATGACAGATGCCTGAATGTTAGTGGCGACTATGTCGAAAAGCAGTGCAAGGTGTATAGTTCACGACGTCGTAATGCATCTATTTTTGGTAACATCGTTTTTACGTGAAAAACAATGACAAACTTCTTTCGGAACGTCCCTCAAAGCATGGAACGGAATGCTTACTTTTAGTGAAGAACGCGATACCAAAACTCGAAAACTGTTATATTTTTAAAATTTTCTTCATAACAGTGTTACTCGTAACACAGTGCTGCGAGAAAGCATAGATGCTGTCAAACTCCAAAGTGCGTTATTATTTTGGAAATGTAATGCGAATTTTTCTTCCTGGAAAATCGACAAAATACTGGTTCTGTTTTAAGAGCGTATTCCATAGTACAGGGTGGGCCTAAAGTAAACAGCTTTATAATGTGGCAGTTATGATAACAGCTAAGTGCTCGCTCTTCGTAATTCGTTCAAATGGCTCCGAGCACTATGGGACTTAACATCTGAGGTCATCAATCCCCTAGAACTTGTTGTTGTTGTTGTCGTCGTCGTCTTCAGTCCTGAGACTGGTTTGATGCAGCTCTCCATGCTACTCTATCGTGTGCAAGCTTCTTCGTCTCCCTGTACCTACTGCAGCCTATATCCTTCTGAATCTGCTTGGTGTATTCATCTCTTGGTCTACCTCTACGATTTTTACCCTCCACGCTGCCCTCCAATGCTAAATTTGTGATCCCCTCATGCCTCAGAACATGTCCTACCAACCGGTCCCTTCTTCTTGTCGAATTGTGCCACAAACTCCTCTTCTTGCCAATTGTATTCAATGCCTCCTCGTTAGTTATGTGATCTACCCATCTAATTTTCAGAATTCTTCTGTAGCACCACATTTCGAAAGCTTCTATTCTCTTCTTGTCCAAACTATTTATCGTCCATGTTTCACTTCCATACATGGCTACACTCCATACAAAATACTTTCAGAACTTAGAACTACTTAAACCTGACTACCCTAAGGACATCACACACATCCCGAGGCAAGATTCGAACCTGCGACCGTAGCAGTCACGCAGTTCCATACTGAAGCGCCTAGAACCGCTCGGCGGGCTCTTCGTAATTGGTCCGTCTTCTTCCTAAGATAATCTTATGTCAAACTAAACTGAATGTTCCTCACCAAGCAAAGTAACACGCTCTTCTCGGACGGAAAACGGGAAGATATTCAGTATCTTTGGTCATTTGAGTTATATATATAAAGAAGTACAGTGGGACAGCAAAGGTGCAGCGGAGACTGGCTCTCGTTTGGAGTTGGGTGTCTCAGTACAAACGGGAGCGACGCACGGTTCCTACATATGGGGCAACGCCCGAGAGCGGCGGATTGGCATCGGCTAATAGGTACAGTCTACTTTGCTTCGGTCTGCACGTGGTGTGGTTGTGACGTGGTTTATTAGGCTCGTTTGGCCAACGAAGAGAAGCTTAAGTCAGAGACATAAGAATAGGAATGTCTGCTATGTGTCCGTATCCGTATGATGTACCTTCTTACTCCTCCTCATCCTTATTCCTGGCACTTACGTCATTCGCTTGGAACATGCCTTAGTTGTGCTCTCTTTCCTTCATCGCTAAAAAGTCTAGAAAAACGTACACGGGCCGGACTTGTGTATATTTCGCCGTACACGACCGCAAGAAGCAGTAAATCTCCTACAAAAGCCGGACAGCTGGCAATCCGAGTCGTCATATTGAGGAACATTTGTAACATCGAACATAATAGGGGTACGCGGTTAACAAATGTTGTCCTCTCGTGTGGACAGTTAAAATGAATTTCTGTCAATGGTTTATTCGTTACTGTCTGAGTCTCTGGCCTTGTCCGGGTATGTAATTTCTCTACTCTTCTATTAGTCCATCTCCTCCTTTCTACACTCTTTGTCTATCTTTTCCAATCCCCCCTATGTCTACCTCCTTCTCCCATCTCTATGTTTACTTCCTACACCCCACACTGTCTATCCTTCTCCTACTGCTCTTCCTGCTCCCTCTCTCTGTCCATCCATTACTCTTCCCTTTCTTTGTCCATTTCAGCCTCCTCTGTGTTTGTCCATGTCCTCGTTCGCTATATGTGTCCATTTCCTCTTCCCATCTCTCTGTCTGTCCATCTCTTTCTCCCGCCTTCCCTCTCTCTACATTGTCACGCCCACCCTAATAGAAGGTTGCTGGTTAATTCTCCCACAATATTTCTTTTCAAATAATAAGTAGTATGTGTAGTAAAATTGGCTGACTTTGATCCAGGTGTTCAGAGGGATCTTTCCACTCACGGTTTTGCTCACATATGCACATGTCGCATATATTTCATGTATGTTAAACATGTTGTTGTTGTGGTCTTCAGTCGTGAGACTGGTTTGATGCAGCCCTCCATGCTACTCTATCCTGTGCAAGCTTCTTCATCTCCCAGTACTTACTGCAACCTACATCCTTCTGAATCTGTTTAGCGCAGGCTCGTCCAAACTGTGCCCCTGGGGCGCTAGCGCCCGCGATCACCCGCGGCCAGCGCCCCGGGCGAATTCCTATGTTGTCGCAGTGGCGGAGCCGTACCGCTTAGCTGGCCGTGCGGACCGCCCGAACGCCAGCCGGCAGATATATTTGTTCGCCCGTTTTCCCTTCGGGCAGAGGACGTCTCACAAGTGCTTCAACTAGAACTACAGTGCCATATCCGCCTGAAGGACCGCTTTCTTACGTGTAAAACTTTGGATGACTTTTACAGCTGTCTGTCACGAGAGAAATATCCTCTTTTGCACAAGCACGCGCCCAAAGTTCTCTCAATGTATGGTTCCACGTATATTTGTGAGCGCGTTTTCTCTCTTTTAAAGTTTGCTAAAACTAAGAACCGTTCATTCCTTGGCGATAAAAATTTGAAGAAATCCTTGGAGGTTAGCGGTCTCACGGAATATTGTACCAAGCATAGACAAAACCGTTTCCTCGAAAAAGAAAAACGTGTAAAATGTTAATCGTCTTCTTTAACAATGTTGACTGTAAGAATTAAAGAGCTTTATAACCTTAATTCTATTTTAATAAGTTTTCAAACTTGATCCGTTAAAAGTATTACATACAAAACAGCAAACTAAGGATCCGATTTCTAAACTCTGAAAAGGGATACAAAAAATTGTAGCACGAAGTATAACAACAAATACTTACTTGTAACTACTAACAGTAAGAATGAGACTCTATGTCCAGTACATAAAATTAATTCTAAAATAGAATATTTTGTTTACGTTAGATCTGCGCAGAGCAGTGCTGTGCGGTCTCACTCGCTCTGCAGCTCTCTCTCTCTCTCTCTCTCTCTCTCTCTCTCTCTCTCGCTCCTATGGCGCGACACTAGCGACACACGGTCGCGGACGGGGCGCTGAACTACACTGCCTTGCGCCCGCGGGGCGCAATTCTTGGATGAGCCTGGTTTAGTGTATTCATCTGTTGGTCTCCCTCTACGATTTTTACCCTCCACGCTTCTCTCCAATACTAAATTGGTGATCCCTTGATGCCTCAGAACATGTCCTACCAACCGATCCCTTCTTCTAGTCAAGTTGTGCCACAAAGTCCTCTATTCAATACCTCCTCATTAGTTATGTGATCTACCCATCTAATCTTCAGCATTCTTCTGTAACACTACATTCTGAAAGCTTCTATTCTCTTCTTGTCTAAACTATTTATCGTCCACCTTTCACTTCCATATAACGCTACACTCCATAGAAATACTTTCAGAAACGACTTCCTCACACTTAAATCTATACTCGATGTTATTAAATTTCTCTTCTTCAGAAACGCTTTCCTTGCCACAGTCTACTTCGACCACCATCAGTTATTTTGCTCCCCAAGTAGCAAAATTCCTTTGCTATTTTAAGTGTCTCATTTCCTAATCTAATCCCTCAGCATCACCCGACTTAATTCGACTACATTCCATTATCCTCGTTCTGCTTTTGTTGATGTTCATCTTATATCCTCCTTTCAAGACACTGTCCATTCCGTTCAGCTGCTCTTCCAGGTCCTTTGCTTTCTCTTGACAGAATTACAATGTCATCGGCGAACCTCCAAGTTTATATTTCTTCTCCATGTTAAACATATTTCACACATATTTGTGTAAATACGAGTATTTCTGCCGTCCGAAAGTTTCGTTTTGGAGGAGGAGGAAGGAAGACTGGATTTAACGTCTCGTCGACATCGAGGTTATTAGAGACGGACCTGACGACCATTGTGGAAGATCGGTTACGCAGCAGATTAGGTAAATCACGGAAAAAAGTAAATCGGGATCGCCGGACACGGGTTTCAACTATCATTCTCCCGAATGAGAGTCCAGTGTGTTAACCACTACGCCACATCGCTCTGCACAGAGTTACTTTTTCAAGCAGCTCAATGTTTATGACGTCACGTCTCCTGAACTACCTGTCGTACATTGATATAATTTTGCAGATACTCTCAGAAGTACAAGGTGACAGTTACTGAACTATACGAAATAAAATCGTGATAACTTCTGAACAGTTTGCGTTAGGACGTTCAAACTGCACGATTGGCCGCGGCGCATGATGGGAATTGTATGTCCATGGATGGTTCGATTTGGATGGGTTTTTCAATAAGCAAAATCGGCGGTTTTGGTGGACTGAGAGCCGCATTTCGCAATCGAAGTCTCTTCACCCTCAACTGGTGAGTGTGTGGTGTGCAGTGTCCACTCACGGAATAATCGGTGCGATATTCCTTGATGGCACGGTGATTACCGAACAGTAGTGAAGGTTTCGGATGATGATTTCATCCTAATTACTCAAAGTGACACCGATTTCGACAAGATGTGATTCATTCACTTACAGAATACCCTGTCGAAGCAGGAGAGTGTTTGATGTCCTGGAGGAGCACTTTGGGGACCGCATTCTGGCTCTGGGGTACCCAGAGGCCACTGGCATGGGCCTCGATTGGCCACCATATTCTCAGGATCTGGACAAATCCGACTCCTTTTTGTGGGGATATATAAGAGAGAAGGTGCACAGCAATAACCCAAAACACCATTGCTGAGCTGAAAACAGCCATTCAGGAGGTCAATCACAGAATCGATGTTCGGACACTTCAGCAGGTCATACAGAATTTCGCAATTGGTCTGAGCCCACATCATCGCCAATGATGGCAGGCATATCGAACATGTCATGCCGGCCGCGGTGGTCTCGCGGTTCTAGGCGCTCAGTCCGGAACCGCGCGACTGCTACGGTCGCAGGTTCGAATCCTGCCTCGGGCATGGATGTGTGTGATGTCCTTAGGTTAGTTAGGTTCAAGCAGTTCTAAGTTTTAGGGGACTAATGACCACAGATGTTAAGTCCCATAGTGCTCAGAGCCATTTGAACCATTTTGAACATGTCATAGTCTAAATCCGAATATCTGTAGTGACGCTTAGATGTTGAATGAAGAGTGTGCTCGCCGTAGCTTGTAACTAATTTATACTTTTTTTGATGTAGTTCAATAATTGTCACCCTGTATACTTGGCTACTGTCTGCAAAATGTGTTTTGATTAGAGTTAAGAAAGAAGACATAAATTAAAACTCCATGCATTATACAGCAATTTTTCACGCAGCTCAGTATTTATGATGTCATATTTTCAGAAATATATGTCATACAACGATATATTTGTGAAGGCATTTTCAGTGGTATATGTGAATACGGTTTTGCACAATATATCGCGAATAGAGTTTGGTAAAGAAACATACTGTGCTGGCGTAATCTGTTGCCAGCACTCCGATCGGCAAAGAGGCTGCGAGAAGATCGATAGTAGGCACGGGAGCAAGCGAGCGTATCAGGAGAGAGGCCAACGGCAGACTCGCAGGCAACACGCTGCCAACGCCCTCTCGACCGCCCGTATTTAGATCGTCGCCACGGACCAGAGAGCCCAGTCAGTCACCAGTCGCAGTCCAGTTGGAGTCGCAGTTAGCTCAACTTCTAGGTCAGAGTCAGTCAGTACCTAGCGACCAGGGCAGTATACTTAGCGGCGACTCGTACTTCACCAGCAGTGAGGTTAACGTGGACTATTACGAAAGAGCTTGTAACACACAACCTGGGCTATCTTAAGTTAAGTAACTCCTTGTTGCTGTGAATAAAGAACCCTGTCAAACACATGCGCGTAGGCTGTATTATAGAAGAGGCTACCGATCACCAAACAACATCCTCTCCTTGCTTCCAACGATACAAGCCTACAGTGACAACGAGACGACAAAAAACACATTATTACTAAAGATGCAACAAATTAAAAGGCCGTCCCTGATGCTGAAGTTGCACTGCATTAACAGCGAAAATGTATTCAGTCACACATTTTTGTTTCCTTTCTCATTTTGTGGGGGCTGTCTAAAAGTCTCGTTATGGTTTGAAATTACACTCATGCTCCTAAATTAAGGATAACTGCAGAATGTGGTGCCATACAACGTGGCCCTACACAAAACTGCCGCTAATAGCATAGGCACATAGGGAACACACACGTCACACATCTGTAAGTCCACGGTAATGGTGATAAGTTAAGAAAACCGTCCCGAAACACATATGCTACAAAACGCCACTGTTTACTGAGCATGTACCCCGATATCAATATGGGATATGACCACCACGCACACCTACACAGGCCGCACAACGGGTTGGCATACTCTGGATCAGGTGGTCGAGCAGTTGCTGGGGTATAGCCTCCCATTCTTGCACCAGTGCCTGTGGGAGCTCCTGAAGTGTCGTAGGGGTTTGATGGCGTGCAGCGATACGTCGTCCGAGAGCATCCCAGACGTGCTCGATGGGGTTTAGGTCTGGAGAACAGGGAGGACACTCCATTCGCCTGATATCTTCTGTTTCAAGATACACCTCCACGACGGCAGCTCGGTAAGGGTCGTGTATTATTATCCATCAGGAGCTAGGTGGGACCCATTGCACCCCTGAAAAGTCGGACATACTGGTGCAAAACGACGTCCCGATACACCTTACCTGTTACAGTTCCTCTGTCAAAGACATGCAGCGGTGTACATGTACCAGTCATAATCCCACCCCACACCATCAAACCACGACCTCCATACAGGTCCCTTTCAAAGACATTAAGGGGTTGGCATCTGATTCCTGGTTCACGCCGTTTGAAAATCCGGCTATACCTGGACTCGTCTGTGAAGATAACCTGGGACCACTGTTCCAATGACCATGAACTGTGTTCTTGACACAAGGCTTTACAGGCTCTCCTGTGACCAGGGGTGAGTGGAATGCACCTTGCAGGTCTCCGGGCGAATAAACCGTGTCTGTTCAGTCGTCTGTAGACTGTGTGTATGGAGACAACTGTTCCAGTGGCTCCTGTAAGGTCCCTAGCAAGGCTACCTGCAGTACCCCGTGGCTCTTTGCGGACAATGATGGTGAGATATCGGTCTTCTTGTGGTGTTGTACACTGTGGACATCCCGTACTGCAGCGCCTGGTCACGTTTCCTGTCTGCTGGAATCGTTGCTATAATCTTGAGATCACAGTTTGTGGAACACAGAAAGCCCGTGCTACGACCTGCTGTGTTTGACCAGCCTCCAGTCGCCCTAGTATTCTACCCCTCATAACGTGATCAATATGTGTTCTTTGAGCCATTTTCAACACACAGTCATCATTAGCACGTCTGAAAACGTCTGCACACTTACTCGCTGCACCGTACCCTGACATGCACCAACACACCTCTGCGTATGTGGACTGCTGCCAGCGCCACCGTGCGTCGACCGCAGGTCAGATGCACCGCATGGTCATACCCCGAGGTGATGTAAACCTGCAAACCGCCCACCGCGTATCAGCATTACCATTAATTTATAAGCGTGAGTGTACGTGTAAAAAATTTGTTGCAAGTCACGAAGTGGTCTCACTGTCAAATACTGGATGAATGCAGTCTGGCTATCCCCGCGTCGTGAACTACGCTAGTTTTTTAGCTGCACCCTCAGCTCTACGAGAGGTAGGTAACAGCCTGATGGCGATTCTTCCCACACGGTAAGTGAGCTATGTAGCGAATTTGCTTGAATTCGATCCACGAGCTAAGGAGGAGATGTGGAACATACATACATGCATTTTCGTAAGATGTATAGATTTTTTTTTTGCCGCGTGTCCTTGCAAATGTTTCCACGAAGTTTCACTGCCCTACAGTCACTCGTTTGTCGTGGAGGACCTCTTAGGTATCGAAAGTTTGTATATCCACCCCGCCCATCGGCCACGGGCAAGAATTCTCGTTCGCCGATGCTCGTTCGCTTGTGTTCGCTTTGGTGTAGAGGGGGTTGACGATGGACGCGACACAGCAGTAGCAGCAGCTGTAGCAGCGTCGTGCAACAGATCGCGGTGACCCAGTGGCTGCCACGAGCCCTCGCGAGACTGGCGAGGTGACTCACCGCCGGTAGTTGGACGCGGGTCGACGGTAGCGGCTGGCGGTGAAAGGCGGAGGAGGGCTGGTACCCCCCCCCCCCCCTCGGTCATACTGTCCGTAACGCTCACGATGCAGGGGCGTCGGAGCGTGGCCCGTGTGAGTCCACACGCGTTGACAAAGCGCTCCGCTCTCGCGGCGCGGCAGCCGGCAGTTGCCGCCGACAATGGCGGCCATCAGATCGCCCCGGTACGTGTGGGGTGCGCCGGCTGTGGTGGGGCCGCGAGCTGCACGCTGCACGCACATGCGTGACACGAGACGCGGCCAACGGGGGAGCAACAGCGTCCCAGTCTAGGCCAGCTACGCGGTGGTGTGTGCAGAACCTGGACCCTTGGTATGATTGCCAAAGCTGCGCCCCCTCTCCTGGAATTTTTTTTTCGTACTTTCATGAGCGTCATTGGAAAAGTACGAGGTGCATTCCAGTTCTAAGGCCTCCGATTTTTTTTTTCTCCGGACTGGAAAGAGATAGAAACATGCACATTGTTTTAAAATGAGGCCGCGTTCATTGTCAATACGTCCTAGAGATGGCAGCACCGTATGGCAGATGGAATTTTACTACCAGCGGCGAGAATGAGAACTGTTTTAAATACTTAAAATGGCGACGTTTCCTTACTTGAACAGCGTGCAATCATTCGTTTTCTGAATTTGCATGGTGTGAAACCAACTGAAATTCATCGACAGTTGAAAGAGACATGTGGTGATGGAGTTACGGATGTGTCGAAAGTGCGTTCGTGGGTGCGACAGTTTAATGAAGGCAGAACATCGTGTGACAACAAGCCGAAACAACCTCGGACTCGCACAAGCCGGTCTGACGACACGATCGAGAAAGTGGAGAGAATTGTTTTGGGGGATCGCCGAATGACTGTTGAGCAAATCGCCTCCAGAGTTGGCATTTCTGTGGGTTCTGTGCACACAATCCTGCATGACGACCTGAAAATGCGAAAAGTGTCATCCAGGTGGGTGCCACGAATGCTGACGGACGACCACACGGCTGCCCGTGTGGTATGTTGCCCAGCAATGTTGACGCGCAACGACAGCACGAATGGGACTTTCTTTTCGTCGGTTGTGACAATGGATGAGACGTGGATGCCATTTTTCAATCCAGAAAGAAAGCGCCAGTCAGCTCAATGGAGGCACAAAGATTCACCGCCACCAAAAAAATTTCAGGTAACCGCCAGTGCTGAAAAAATGATGGTGTCCATGTTCTGGGACAGCGAAGGCGTAATCCTTACCCATTGCGTTCCAAAGGGCACTACGGTAACAGGTGCATCCTACGAAAATGTTTTGAAGAACAAATTCCTTCCTGCACTGCAACAAAAACGTCCGGGAGGGGCTGCGCGTTTGCTGTTTCACCAAGACAACGCACCCGCACATCGAGCTAACGTTACGCAACAATTTCTTCGTGCTAACAACTTTGAAGTGATTCCTCATGTTCCCTACTCACCTGACCTGGCTCCTAGTGACTTTTGGCTTTTTCCAACAATGAAAGACACTCTCCGTGGCCGCACATTCACCAGCCGTGCTGCTATTGCCTCAGCGATTTTCCAGTGGTCAAAACAGACTCCTAAAGAAGCCTTCGCCGCTGCCATGGAATCATGGCGTGAGCGTTATGAGAAATGTGTACGTCTGCAGGGCGATTACGTCGAGAAGTAACGCCAGTTTCATCGATTTCGGGTGAGTAGTTAATTAGAAAAAAAATCGGAGGCCTTAGAACTTGGATGCACCTCGTCAGGTCCGATCAGTCACGAAATGGAAACTACTGTAAATATCAAATGTTTTATTTGAAACAGTTTGCTACAAATTCCAGCTATTTATGTACATACTCGTCGTTCCGACTTAGACATTTGTCGTAGCGTTGTACCAACTTTCCAATACCGCCATATAAGTCATCTGCCTGTGCTTGCCGCCAATGCTCTACACTGGTCTATAGCTCCATGTGTGTGCCAAAAAGGTTGTCTTCATAGCCAGCGGTTCATGCGAGCAGAGATGAACATGGGCAGTATTGTGGGAGATCAAATGTTTCCCATCGAAAACGTTGCAGGAGCATCTTCATTGCCCCTGCAGAGATGAGGCCCATAATTGTCTAGAACGCGCATGACAGATATGGTATGTGGGTTGCATAGCTTGAGGCGAAATATTTCGCCACGCCCTCATACTTGGCGGGAGACCCGAATTTCTAGCAATCTTTACTTTCTCACTGTGAGTTCAGAACTGAAAGGAGCGACATGATACTATTGACACGTGTACTAGACACAGTGCTCAATGCATCGGTGCAAAGCTGCATCAGGTTTTCACCGTATTTTCCATTTTGCGACCGACTGTTCCTTACTTTCCGAGTAACCCTCGTATTTTAGTATGATGTACGACAAAGAACAGATTCTATTTGCTCCTCATAATTATTAATGTCCATAAAATATTACTTCAAAATAAAATTAAAATTGTTATTGTTGAATACTGCCTGGTCGTCGAATATGTGCTGTGTAGGAAACCTGGTTTGTCAGATCGCTAGAGAACAATTCAAGCAAATCGTCTTATTACGAAAAGTAAATGACAATACTTAACTTTGAGAATTACATAGATATGTTGCAAGCAAAGGGCGACATACAAAATAAACAAGCTTATTCAGTATACGAGGGTTGTTCAGAATGTAAATTCCAATCGGTCGCGAAATGGACACCACAGTGAAAACTCGATGAAGCTTTGTACAGGTGTGTTGGGCAGTGTCTCTAGTATAACCGTCGATCGCATCAAGACGCTCTTTACAGTCGTGAGCGCACTATGAGCGAGTAAAGGTGTCTAGAACAACGATGTCTCCCGCCAAGTAGGAGAGCCCACTGAGAGGCTTCGCCTTAACGAATGCAGCCCGCCTGACACAACTGCCACGCACTTCTCAGCTGCTCTCTGCAGGGGCAGTGAAGACGCTCCTGCGGCCTTTTCGATCGGAAGTGTTCGATCACCCACAACACGGCCCTAATTGGCTCGTCCTGAGTATCATCCCTGTTCACATGAAACGCTGGATACGAAGACAACACTTGGGCGCAGGCTGCGCGCTACTGACCAGCGCAGAGAATTATCGGAAAGCACAGGCGGCTGCCTTCTGTGAAAACGTTTCTGATTTTCACTGTGGTTTCCATTTAGCGACCGACCGGAACTTACTTTCTGGACAACCCTCGTATATAGTTCCTAATACAAGTGAAGTAATACAGGTGAGGCTTCTATTCAGGTCGCTACTCGTGAGGTTCTCTTCGACTGGGCTTTGTAATAGAGGCCGCTGCCATCGCGTTGTCGTCCTGGAGAGGGGTCGGTCAGCCTTCTCTGCTCCTTAGTTCCCGAGTGGCGTGCCGGCGCTTGGCTTTGCACCGTAACAGTTATAATAAAACACATTCTTTTCCTGGAATTCATTAACACATTTTTAGTTTCCATTGCATTCTTTGTCATCTTTGATTTGATGAAATTGCATTAACAAGACGCTGCAGTCGCTGGAATTATCATAAATATCCTCTAAGCAATTTCTGTTTTTGCATAAGCACCTCATTAACCATACTAAAATAACAAAGTTTCCAAATGGTAAGCTGCGTCAGTGCTCTTCGTCAGCTCTTTCTAGTGGAATTTGAAACCCGCTATGTCGTTAACTAGTTCAGCTGTGTCGATATTTTTACTATACTTGGAATCAAAATTCACTGTAATTCCTTTAAAATAAGATAAAACGCTCAAACTTAACGTGTTCTCGACTGTAATTAAAATGAGGTGGAACGGTTTATTATATGGGAGGCCTGTTTCCAAGTTCACTTACAATTGAATCAAATTGTTTGGAGCAGTTAGTTTAAATAGTTTCACTCCGTCCATCAGTTTGGCAGAAATCGGCAAAATCGAAACTCTTTGTTCAAATAGGATATTTTATGCAGCACCCGTTCGCCCAACCTTTGATTTCCGAAATTGCAGCAAAAGCCGTGCGGGGTAGCCGCGCGGTCTGAGGCGCTTTCCCACGGTTCGCCGCGGCTCCAACCCCCCCTCTCCCCTCCCCCCCCCCCCACCCCACCGGAGGTTCGAGTCCTCCCTCGGGCATGGGTGTGTGTGTGTTGGCCTTAGCGTAAGTTAAAGTTAGATTAAGCAGTGTGTAAGTTAAGGGACTGATGACCTCAGCAGTTTGGTCCCATTGTCCCATAGGAACTTACCACAAATTTCAAAAAAATTAGCAACAAAACCTCCATTGTCCAACACTAATTGTGGAGACGTCAGCCGTGTGAACCTAGCTATTGTTGACCCATAACCCCTGTGATGTGTGTTCGGTAGTAGCCATTTCTTTATGATTCTACTTGGACGAAGTAAGACTGTGCAACAGAATCTAGGGCAGAGGGAAAGGCTATTTGTTGCTAGCATAAGACACGAAGATGAGGGATAGCACAACGCACGTGCATCTCCCAGTTAATTCTTAAATTCTATTTCTTAAATTCTATTTCTTTCTCTGTCTCTCTCTTTTTTTCACAGTTTTTGCGCCCCTTCTCTGCCTGCCCTCTTGGTGGGGATCTATGTCGCCATGACATTGTTACGGCCCTATGTGTGTGTGTGTGTGTGTGTGTGTGTGTGTGTGTGTGTGTGTGTGTGTGTGTATGTGTACGTGTTTGCGGTTTAGGGGCGCTCAACGACAAGAATATGAGCACCTATATGGAGATTACTGGGAACGAATGTGTTTGAAACGAATACAAAATGCGTTTAGAAACTAAAACAAAACTCCTCGATCAATGCTGGAGACCACTTAATGTCCACCGGCCACTGTGAGATCCTCAGTCATTCAGGGTCAGATACTGTATGGAGAGGCATGGGGTCAGCACACTGCTCTCCCAGCCGTTGTCGACGTTTCGACCATGGAGCCGCTACCCCTCAATCAGGAAGCTACTCAGCCGCTACCCCTCAATCAGAAAGCTACTCAGCCGCTACCCCTCAATCAGGAAGCTACTCAGCCACTACCTCTCAATCAGGAAGCTACTCAGCCACTACCCCTCAATCAGGAAGCTACTCAGCCGCTACCTCTCAATCAGGAAGCTACTCAGCCACTACCTCTCAATCAGGAAGCTACTCAGCCACTACCCCTCAATCAGGAAGCTACTCAGCCGCTACCTCTCAATCAGGAAGCTACTCAGCTGCTACCTCTCAATCAGGAAGCTACTCAGCCGCTACCTCTCAATCAGGAAGCTACTCAGCTGTTACCACTCAATCAGGAAGCTACTCAGCCGCTACCTCTCAATCAGGAAGCTACTCAGTCACTACCCCTCAATCAGGCAGCTACTAAGCCGCTACCTCTCAATCAGGAAGCTACTCAGCCGCTACCTCTCAATCAGGAAGCTACTCAGCCACTACCCCTCAATCAGGAAGCTACTCAGCTGCTACCTCTCAATCAGGAAGCTACTCAACTGCTACCCCTCAATCAGGAAACTACTAGTTGACATCAGTAGGCTGAGAGCACCCCAGTCTATTTCTTCTACTAAAAAAAAGTCCTACCAGAACTGGGAATCGAAACACGGTCCTCGGCATGGCAGTAACATACACTGACCATGGAGCTACGAAGGCGGACGCAAAATGCAGTACAAGAAATGAAAACAAAACTTACATAAAATGGCAGTTACGCTCTCCCAACATCACCCTCGCCCATTCTCACGCTTTCACAATCTCACCCATGGTCACCTGCACGGTCACACAAGCTCAAGCAATGTAAGATAGCGTTAAATTGGTGAGATGTTCTGAAATTGTCAATTAAAACACAAGTAAAGTGAGATGAAAGCTAAAAGACATTCGTAGGACAATGTGGCTAACTGACCACTTACAAAGAAAGGCGAATGAAACAGCTATCCTGAAAACCGATTAAAACTGCCGCACTAAAATTTTAGGGAACAAGTTAGGCGTTGCTCAAAACTTAAGACTTTCCACATTCTTGTTATTTTCATTGCAAGAACGCCCCACTCGATCTAAGCTTCTAGAAAAGTCTCGGTATAACCGGTGAGTCCGTAGTTGGTGGTATAGGGGCGTACAGTACAACTATCCACGCTTCCCCACCTGAGTTTGGCGATAATCAAGACAGTCCGTCCTTGAAGTGACTTAGTGAGCCGCCTGTGACGCGAAGGTGCTCACTTAGTTTTATGTCCCCTTGGAGAGCAGTAGCAGCGCCGTCGGATTCTGAAAGTGCATACTACTGTCTATGTTTTACATAATGACGCGGGAAGAAGTTTTTTTGTGCTAATAATTTTTACGCGGGATGCCATTATTGTGCATTTATTTAAGAAAGACCCTAAACCGAACTTGTTCGTATTGATTATCAGCTAACTATTAACGGCACGAGGGCATGGTCTACCATATGGCTAGATCGAATGGCATCCTATAGGCAATTTCCGACTTTAGCTGACTGGAGAACGATCCTCATACCGTCAACATACATTTCACGCAGGAGCGACGAAGATACGAGAAATTAGGGCTCATACGGAGGCATACAAGCAGGCTTTTTTCCCTCGCTCTCTCAGAGTAGAACAGGAAAGGAAAGGACTACTTGTGGTACACGGTACCCTCCGCCACGCAATGTACGGTGGCTTGTGGGGTATGTATGTATATGTAGATGCTGATATAATCATTTTCTTATTACTGCAGAACTGCAGATGGGTCAATTTCCGTCATGCCTTATTACCTGCATGATTCGCAATTTGTATGGCATCTTTCTTGGTAGCTTACTAACGATTTTCCACACTACTCGCTGAGGGATCTTGAATTCTGCACTGTCTGGATGGGTAGACGTCGTGAGGCATCGAACGTCACGGCCCGCACACGGTCCACTGTCTGTTCTGACACGACCGGTCGGCTGGAACGTTTTGCATTGGCCGAACAATCATCCTCCAGTGGCGGACTAAGCCCATCGCAGACCAGAGGCGGCGTGCTAAATGAGGTGCCCAGTCTGCTTAGAAACTGATGTACGTAGGTTGCAACTTAAATAGCGGCAACTACACTCCTGGAAATTGAAATAAGAACACCGTGAATTCATTGTCCCAGGAAGGGGAAACTTTATTGACACATTCCTCGGGTCAGATACATCACATGATCACACTGACAGAACCACAGGCACATAGACACAGGCAACAGAGCGTGCACAATGTCGGCACTAGTACAGTGTATATCCACCTTTCGCAGCAATGCAGGCTGCTATTCTCCCATGGAGACGGTCATAGAGATGCTGGATGTAGTCCTGTGGAACGGCTTGCCATGCCATTTCCACCTGGCGCCTCAGTTGGACCAGCGTTCGTGCTGGACGTGCAGACCGCGTGAGACGACGCTTCATCCAGTCCCAAACATGCTCAATGGGGGACAGATCCGGAGATCTTGCTGGCCAGGGTAGTTGACTTACACCTTCTAGAGCACGTTGGGTGGCACGGGATACATGCGGACGTGCATTGTCCTGTTGGAACAGCAAGTTCCCTTGCCGGTCTAGGAATGGTAGAACGATGGGTTCGATGACGGTTTGGATGTACCGTGCACTATTCAGTGTCCCCTCGACGATCACCAGTGGTGTACGGCCAGTGTAGGAGATCGCTCCCCACACCATGATGCCGGGTGTTGGCCCTGTGTGCCTCGGTCGTATGCAGTCCTGATTGTGGCGCTCACCTGCACGGCGCCAAACACGCATACGACCATCATTGGCACCAAGGCAGAAGCGACTCTCATCGCTGAAGACGACACGTCTCCATTCGTCCCTCCATTCACGCCTATCGCGACACCACTGGAGGCGGGCTGCACGATGTTGTGGCATGAGCGGAAGACGGCCTAACGGTGTGCGGGACCGTAGCCCAGCTTCATGGAGACGGTTGCGAATGGTCCTCGCCGATACCCCAGGAGCAACAGTGTCCCTAATTTGCTGGGAAGTGGCGGTGCGGTCCCCTACGGCACTGCGTAGGATCCTACGGTCTTGGCGTGCATCCGTGCGTCGCTGCGGTCCGGTCCCAGGTCGACGGGCACGTGCACCTTCCGCCGACCACTGGCGACAACATCGATGTACTGTGGAGACCTCACGCCCCACGTGTTGAGCAATTCGGCGGTACGTCCACCTGGCCTCCCACATGCCCACTATACGCCCTCGCTCAAAGTCCGTCAACTGCACATACGGTTCACGTCCACGCTGTCGCGGCATGCTACCAGTGTTAAAGACTGCGATGGAGCTCCGTATGCCACGGCAAACTGGCTGACACTGACGGCGGCGGTGCACAAATGCTGCGCAGCTAGCGCCATTCGACGGCCAACACCGCGGTTCCTGGTGTGTCCGCTGTGCCGTGCGTGTGATCATTGCTTGTACAGCCCTCTCGCAGTGTCCGGAGCAAGTATGGTGGGTCTGACACACCGGTGTCAATGTGTTCTTTTTTCCATTTCCAGGAGTGTATATGTAGATGCTGATATAATCATTTTCTTATTACTGCAGAACTGCAGATGGGTCAATTTGCCGTCATGCCTTATTACCTGCATGATTCGCAATTTGTGTTGCATCTTTCTTAGTAGCTTACTAACGATTTTCCACACTACTCGCTGAGGGATCTTGAATTCTGCACTATCTGGATGGGCAGACTTCGTGACGCATCGAATGTCACGGCCCCCACACGGTCCACTGTTCTGACACGACCGGTCGGCTGGAACGTTTTGCATTGGACGAACAACCATTCTCCAGTGGCGGACTAAGCCCATCGCAGACCAGAGGCGGCGTGCTAAATGAGGTGCCCAGTCTGCTTAGAAACTGATGTACGTAGGTTGCAACTTAAATAGTGGCAACTATTTATTCACAACCGATACAAAAGAGTTACATGTTTGCACCTGTTACTGTCCTTCAAAGTGGTCGCCAGCGTTGTGCAGAACCCGTTGCCAGCGATGTGGAAGGCTTGGTATACCGTTAGCAGAGCCTGTTCTGTTGAACACGCATTTCAGCTTTCTACTGGCGCCCCAGACGCGAATGTAACAAGAAGTATTCCTAATGCGCAACATACCATTATGGACAGTGGGCTCCACCACACACTTCACAGTGGCTTGGAGACTACCGGACTACTGACATACGTGTTAAAGACTGAAGTAAACAGTACTGACTTCCAACGACAATATTTATGTTACAGCTTTCGCTTTCTTGACCATCTTCAGACAACTTAGGACTAAAGAGACAGTCCTTATGACATCGGCGAGATTATTTTCGCAAAGATATGAAGCCTTTTACGGCTACACAATAACAAGAAAAAAGATATCCTTGTTGAAATGCACAAACGAGCTATGAACAAATATTACCTCATGTTACATTATATTCAAACATTAAAAACATGAAAATGCATTCCAAAACAATACACAAGCGAGTACAGGGACAGACTATTATATGTTCCTTTCAACACTAAAGACAAGATTTCACTTTTAGAACAAAGTTGAATTTGTAGGATTTCATACAATTTGTGTGGAGCATTATATGTAGCCCCCCCCCCATGAACCATGGACCTTGCCGTTGGTGGGGAGGCTTGCTTGCCGCAGCGATACAGATGGCCGTACCGTAGGTGCAACCACAACGGAGGGATATCTGTTGAGAGGTCAGACAAACGTGTGGTTCCTGAAGAGGGGCAGCAGCCTTTTCAGTAGTTGCAAGGGCAACAGTCTGGATGATTGACTGATCTGGCCTTGTAACAATAACCAAAACGGCCTTGCTCTGCTGGTACTGCGAACGGTTGAAAGCAAGGGTAAACTACAGCCGTAACTTTTCCCGAGGGCATGCAGCTCTACTGTATGGTTAATGATGATGGCGCCCTCTTGGGTAAAATATTCCGGAGGTAAAATAGTCCCCCATTCGGATCTCCGGGCGGGGACTACTCAGGAGGACGTCGTTACCAGGAGAAAGAAAACTGGCGTTCTACGGATCGGAGCGTGGAATGTCAGATCCCTTAATCGGGCAGGTAGGTTCGAAAATTTAAAAAGGGAAATGGATAGGTTAAAGTTAGATATAGTGGGAATTAGTGAAATTCGGTGGCAGGAGGAACAAGACTTTTGGTCAGGCGAATACAGGGTTATAAATACAGAGTCAAATAGGGATAATCAGGAACAGGTTTAATAATGAATAAAAAATAGGAGTACGGGTAAGCTACTACAAACAGCATAGTGAACGCATTATTGTGGCCAAGATAGACACGAAGCCCACGCCTACTACAGTAGTACAAGTTTACATGCCAACTAGCTCTGCAGATGACGAAGAAATTGAAGAAATATATGACGAAATAAAAGAAATTATTCAGATAGTGAAGGGAGACGAAAATTTAATAGTCATGGGTGACTGGAATTCGGTAGTAGGTCATGGGTGACTGGAATTCGGTAGTAGGAAAAGGGAGAGAAGGAAACGTAGTAGGTGAATATGGATTGGGGCTAAGAAATGAAAGAGGATGCCGCCTGGTAGAATTTAGCACAGAGCACAACTTAATCATAGCTAACACTTGGTTCAAGAATCATAAAAGAAGGTTGTATACATAGAAGAAGCCTGGAGATACTGGAAGGTATCAGATAGATTATATAATGGTAAGACAGAGATTTAGGAACCAGGTTTTAAATTGTAAGACATTTCCAGGGGCAGATGTGCACTCTGACCACAATCTATTGGTTATGACCTGTAGATTAAAACTGAAGAAACTGCAAAAAGGTGGGAAGTTAAGGAGATGGGACCTGGATAAACTGACTAAACCAGAGGTTGTACAGAGTTTCAGGGAGAGCATAATGAAACCATTGACAGGAATGGGGGAAAGAAATACAGTAGAAGAAGCATGGGTAGCTTTGAGGGATGAAGTAGTGAAGGCAGCAGAGGTTCAAGTAGGTAAAAAGACGAGGGCTAGTAGAAATCCTTGGGTAACAGAAGAAATATTGAATTTAATTGATGAAAGGAGAAAATATAAAAATACAGTAAATGAAGCAGGCAAAAAGGAATACAAACGTCTCAAAAATGAGACGGATGGCTACAGGATAAATGTAAGGATGTAGAGGCTTATCTCACTAGGGATAAGATAGATACTGCCTACAGGAAAATTAAAGAGAGCTTTGGAGAAAAGAGAACCACTTGTATGAATATCAAGAGCTCAGATGGAAACCCAGTTCTAAGCAAAGAAGGGAAAGCAGAAAGGTGGAAGGAGTATATAGAGGGTCTATACAAGGGCGATGCACTTGAGGACAATATTATGGAAATGGATGAGGATGTAGATGAAGATGAAATGGGAGATATGATACTGCGTGAAGAGTTTGACTGAGCACTGAAAGACCTGAGTCGAAACAAGGCCCCCGGAGTAGACAACATTCCATTAGAACTACTGACGGCCTTGGGAGAGCCAGTCCTGACAAAACTCTACCATCTGGTGAGCAAGATGTATGAGAAAGGCGAAATACCCTCAGACTTAAAGGAAAATATAATAATTCCAATCCCAGATGTGAAAATTACCGAACTAATAGGTTAAATAAGTCACGGCTGCAAAATACTAACGCGAATTCTTTACAGACGAATGGAAAAACTGTAGAAGCCGACCTCGGGGAAGATCAGTTTGGATTCCGTAGAAATATTGGAACACGTGAGGCAATACTGACCCTACGACTTATCTTCGAAGCTAGATTAAGGAAAGGCAAACCTACGTTTCTAGCATTTGTAGACTTAGAGAAAGCTTTTGACAATGTTGATTGGAATACTTTCTTTCAGATTCTGAAGGTGGCAGGGGTAAAATACAGGGAGCGAAAGGCTACTTACAATTTGTACAGAAACCCAATGCAGTTATAAGAGTTGTGGGGCATGAAAGGGAAGCAGTGGTTGGGAAGGGAGTGAGACAGGGTTGTAGCCTCTCCCCGATGTTATTCAATCTGTATATTGAGCAGGCAGTGAAGGAAACAAAAGAAAAATTCGGAGTAGGTATTAAAATCCATGGAGAAGAAATAAAAACTTTGAGGTTCGCCGATGACATTGTAATTCTGTGAGAGACAGCAAAGGACTTGGAAGAGCAGTTGAACGGAATGGATAGCGTCTTGAAAGGAGGATATAAGATGAACATCAACAAAAGGAAAACAAGGATAATGGAATGTAGTGGAATTAAATCGGGTGATGGTGCGGGAATTAGATTAGGAAATGAGACGCTTAAAGTAGTGAAGGAGTTTTGCTATTTGGGGAGCAAAATAACTGATGATGGTCGAAGTAGAGAGGATATAAAATGTAGACTGGCAATGGCAAGGAAAGCGTTTCTGAAGAAGAGAAATTTGTTAACATCGAGTATAGATTTAAGTGTCAGAAAGTCATTTCTGATAATATTTGTATGGAGTGTAGCCATGTATGGAAGTGAAACATTGATGATAAATAGATTGGACAAGAAGAGAATAGACGTTTTCGAAATGTGGTGCTACAGAAGAATGCTGAAGATTAGATGGGTAGATCACATAACTAATGAGGAGATATTGAATAGTATTGGGGAGAAGAGACGTTTGTAGCACAACTTGACTAGATGAAGGGATCGATTGGAAGGACATGTTCTGAGGCATCAAGGGATCACCAGTTTAGTATTGGAGGGCAGCGTGGAGGGTAAAAATCGTAGAGGGAGACCAAGAGATGAATACATCAAGCAGATTCAGAAGGATGTAGGTTGCAGTAGGTACTGGGAGATGAAGAAGCTTGCACAGGACAGAGTAGCATGGAGAGCTGCATCAAACCAGTCTCAGGACTGAAGACCACAACAACAACAACAACAACAACAATTATATGTAGATCAGTCATGTTCCATCATTGCCAGACTGAATGAACTAGAAAGGAGCTGTCGAGTAAAAGATTTCACATTTGCTGGACATGCTCTGAACTGACTGCTACTCTTATAGTAGTAAAATGTGATGTTCTCCATAGAAAAAATAATGGCAGATAACTAACATTACTTTAAATTCATTCATGATATCGATAAACACAAATTACAGAATCCTCACCTAATCCTTAATAACCAATTGCAGTTGTATGATTGTTGTAAACAGTATACTGTTCCCCATCCACATCCTATTTACTACTTTCTCCTTTCACCTCCTCTTCTTTGCCGGTGTATCTCATTGATCAGTTAATTTGTCCAACTTACACAGAAGACTGTGCTAGCACTCAGTTGTGTTTTGTTTTAATTTTTACATTCTTATACTTTTCTTCTTTGGAAAAATGTAATGAAGGTTTATTTGTTATCTGTGCTTTTATAGTCATAAAATGATGACATATATTTGGAAAAAATCTTTGTAAAACTCTAGACCCTCACTGGTGTGTTGTGGACTACCTGTTTACTCTTAAATTATCTAATGATGACGTAGAAATCGATAGCCGGTACAGAACGAAATATAAAATTGATGCTATTGTGAAACATCGGTACTATGTATTTCAGTTTTTAATGTTTTTATGTTCCTCGAAGTTCCGACGGACTATTGCATAAAATACAGTTGGAGACGTTGAAAAATTAATTGTACCTCAACACGGTCTGTTGCTAGTAACAATGTCGCTGATCTAGAACCTACACCCATGAGACTGTCCAAGATGAAATGTCTCTCAATAACGAAATTTCTATTGGTGTGAGGGCAAAAGAAACCAGTGACATACAGGGATATCAGAGTCGAAAGCAAAACGTATAAATTTATGAAGCAATTTTACAGCTTCAGCCATTTTTTGCTGATATTTATTAGTGAGACGCGTTTCGGCAACAGGTTGCCATCATCATATTCAATGTACATTACAGTAATATGAAGTGTGATGAGGTTCATTTGCTAGTGGCTTAGTGAGGTTATGAACCGAAAACATCTTTGATGGAAATTTGTCACACTTAAGAGTAATGTGCCTGATGATGGCAGTATGCTGCCGAAACACGTCGTGCCAATAAATATAAGTAAAAAAAGACTGAGCTGTAAAAATTATTTCACAAATTTATAATACATTCTCTGATCTGAATCAAGTCCATAAGTCATGCCTAAATTTAAGTAAAAGGTAAAAATACGTCACGCCACGTAATTTTGCACGCTTATGTTAGCAGCCAGAGGGGGTTCCCCGTTTGGCTACCGTGCCAGCAGCGTGTCCCACACAACGGCCCCTGCCTTCCCTCGTAATCCCGGCAACCTGATTTCGCAATCTTTTGTCGAGCGACGCGTGCGTAAATAAGATGCGTGCGCCTGCAGCGGGGGCCAGTCGCTGATCCGCACCAGATTACGCACTTTGTTCCTCCCCTCCAGCCGATACTCTCAACCCAGTTCCCCCCTACATCCTCCCTCCCCCAGCCGTCACAAAGCTGTGACAACCCCGCTCTCCTTGCGTCGCAAGCAGATTGTCTCTGCTGTCCCTGTTCAGCGGCTTCGGATTTCACTGCGCCAGCACGGTTAGTGTAAAGGTTCACTCACACGGCAATATTTGGCCACAATCGTCTTGCCGTGAACGTCCTTGCAATATGGCCGCAATATAGAGGAAAGGTGCCTATTATGAGATAGTTCCCTAATATGAGACACCCCAACTGTGCTCATGTTAGGGGCTGCACTCTGGTGGAGAGTTTCTTCTACATCTACATGTACATTTATACTCCGCAAGCCACCCAACGGTGTGTGGCGGAGGGCACTTTACGTGTCACTGTCATTACCTCCCTTTCCTGTTCCAGTCGCGTATGGTTCGCGGGAAGAACGACTGTCTGAAAGCCTCCGTGCGCGCTCTAATCTCTCTAATTTTACATTCGTGATCTCCTCGGGAGGTATAAGTAGGGGGAAGCAATATATTCGATACCTCATCCAGAAAAGCACCCTCTCGAAACCTGGCGAGCAAGCTAAACCGCGATGCAGAGCGCCTCTCTTGCAGAGTCTGCCACTTGAGTTTGTTAAACATGTCCGTAACGCTATCACGGTTACCAAATAACCCTGTGACGAAACGCGCCGCTCTTCTTTGGATCTTCTCTATCTCCTCCGTCAACCCGATCTGGTGCGGATCCCACACTGATGAGCAATACTCAAGTATAGGTCGAACGAGTGTTTTGTAAGCCACCTCCTTTGTTGATGGACTACATTTTCTAAGGACTCTCCCAATGAATCTCAACCTGGTACCCGCCTTACCAACAATTAATTTTATATGATCATTCCACTTCAAATCGTCCCGCACGCATACTCCCAGATATTTTAGAGAAGTAACTGCTACCAGTGTTTGTTCCGCTATCATATAATCATACAATAAAGGATCCTTCTTTCTATGTATTCTCAATACATTACATTTGTCTATGTTAAGGGTCAGTTGCCACTCCCTGCACCAAGTGCCTATCCGCTGCAGATCTTCCTGCATTTCGCTACAATTTTCTAATGCTGCAACTTCTCTGTATACTACAGCATCATCCGCGAAAAGCCGCATGGAACTTCCGACACTATCTACTAGGTCATTTATATATATTGTGAAAAGCAATGGTCCCATAACACTCCCCTGTGGCACGCCAGAGGTTACTTTAACGTCTGTAGGCGTCTCTCCGTTGATAACAACATGCTGTGTTCTGTTTGCTAAAAACTCTTCTTAAACACGTCTATTGCGTGCCAGACGACGACACAGCCGGCCGGAGTGGCCGAGAGGTTCTAGGCGCTACAGTCTGGAGCCGCGCGACCGCTACGGTCGCAGGTTCGAATCCTGCCTCGGGCATGGATGTGTGTGATGTCCTTAGGTTAGTTAGGTTTAAGAAGCTCTCTAGGGGACTGACGACCGCAGCAGTTAAGTCCGATAGTGCTCAGAGCCATTTGAACGACGACACAGCGAGTAGAACGCCATAGTTCAGCCGGACACAGTACGTAGAGGCTGATACAAAATTTCTTGTGTTCGCAGTTTTTGCGACATCGGTTTAAGACAATATTTCAGATTAAAGGTGAGTGGATATTACTGCACTCTTTTATTGTTGTTATTTGTGACGGTATTACCTATAATTATTGATAATTAAGTTCATTTTTCAACAAACGTGCGTGATTCTTCCTCTAAGATGGCGAAATTCCTAATATGCGGTAGTATGGGGATCCAAATATGCGACAGTGTCTCATATTACGATACCTATCGCGTATTGAGGGAACATTATTCCCACACAAAGAATCTCGATGTGTTAGATAAAGCACGTGAAAACAATGTTCATATCGTATGTTTGCCACCTCACTCAACCCATGGATTGCAGCCACTTGACATCGGATTTATGGGGCCTTTGAAAACCTGCTATGCCCAAGCGATAGAAACGTGATTGGCAAGTAACCAAGGTCGTGTTATCACCTCGTTATTAATAGCCAGGTTATTTGCGCAGCTTACAAACGAGCAGCTGCAATGGAAGCATCTGTGAATGCCTTCAGAAAAACAGGTCTCATCACATGCAACAGAAACATCTTTAGGGATTTTCAGTTCATCGCCATGCTGACGGTCTTCAAGAGAGAGATACCAAAAACGGAAATGAAACTACTGATGGGGATGGTCAAGCTGTCAGCCCGGCAGACATCAAACCTCTCCCACACATCTCAAAACGACCTGGAGACAGTCAAGTAAGTCAAACATCGCGTTCGTGCTCTGCTGCGTTACTAACTTCAACTCCTTAAGCAATATTGTATACATGGAAGAACCCTGGAGATACTAAAAGGTATCGGATAGATTATATAATGGTAAGACAGAGATTTAGGAACCAGGTTTTAAATTGTAAGACATTTCCAGGGGCAGATGTGGACTGCAAAAAGGTGGGAATTTAAGGAGATGGGACCTGGATAAACTGAAAGAACCAGAGGTTGTACAGAGTTTCAGGGAGAGCATAAGGGAACAATTGACAGGAATGGGGGAAAGAAATACAGTAGAAGAAGAATGGGTAGCTTTGAGGGATGAAGTAGTGAAGGCAGCAGAGGATCAAGTAGGTAAAAAGACGAGGGCTAGTAGGAATCCTTGGGTAACAGAAGAAATATTGAATTTAATTGATGAAAGGAGAAAATATAAAAATGCAGTAAGTGAAGCAGGCAAAAAGGAATACAAACGTCTCAAAAATGAGATCGACAGGAAGTGCAAAATGGCTAAGCAGGGATGGCTAGAGGACAAATGTAAGGATGTAGAGGCTTATCTCACTAGGGGTAAGATAGATACTGCCTACAGGAAAATTAAAGAGACCTTTGGAGATAAGAGAACCACTTGTATGAACATCAAGAGCTCAGATGGAAACCCAGTTCTAAGCAAAGAAGGGAAAGCAGAAAGGTGGAAGGAGTATATAGAGGGTCTATACAAGGGCGATGAACTTGAGGACAATATTATGGAAATGGAAGAGGATGTAGATGAAGACGAAATGGGAGATACGATACTGCGTGAAGAGTTTGACAGAGCACTGAAAGACCTGAGTCGAAACAAGGCCCCCGGAGTAGACAACATTCCATTGGAACTACTGACGGCCTTGGGAGAGCTAGTCCTGACAAAACTCTACCATCTGGTGAGCAAGATGTATGAAACAGGCGAAATACCCTCCAACTTCAAGAAGAATATAATAATTCCAATCCCAAAGAAAGCAGGTGTTGACAGATGTGAAAATTACCGAACAATCAGTTTAATAAGCCACAGCTGCAAAATACTAACACGAATTCGTTACAGACGAATGGAAAAACTGGTAGAAGCCGACCTCGGGGAAGATCAGTTTGGATTCCGTAGAAATGTTGGAACACGTGAGGCAATACTGACCTTACGACTTATCTTAGAAGAAAGATTAAGGAAAGGCAAACCTACGTTTCTAGCATTTGTAGACTTAGAGAAAGCTTTTGACAATGTTGACTGGAATACTCTCTTTCAAATTCTAAAGGTGGCAGGGGTAAAATACAGGGAGCGAAAGGCTATTTACAATTTGTACAGAAACCAGATGGCAGTTATAAGAGTCGAGGGACATGAAAGGGAAGCAGTGGTTGGGAAGGGAGTAAGACAGGGTTGTAGCCTCTCCCCGATGTTATTCAATCTGTATATTGAGCAAGCAGTAAAGGAAACAAAAGAAAAATTCGGAGTAGGTATTAAAATCCATGGAGAAGAAATAAAAACCTTGAGGTTCGCCGATGACATTGTAATTCTGTCAGAGACAGCTAAGGACTTGGAAGAGCAGTTGAATGGAATGGATGGTGTCTTGAAGGGAGGATATAAGATGAACATCAACAAAAGCAAAACGAGGATAATGGAATGTAGTCGAATTAAGTCGGGTGATGTTGAGGGTATTAGATTAGGAAATGAGACACTTTAAGTAGTAAAGGAGGTTTGCTATTTGGGGAGCAAAATAACTGATGATGGTCGAAGTAGAGAGGATATAAAATGTAGACTGGCAATGGGAAGGAAAGCGTTTCTGAAGAAGAGAAATTTGTTAACATCGAGTATAGATTTAAGTGTCAGGAAGTCATTTCTGAAAGTATTTGTATGGAGTGTAGCCATGTATGGAAGTGAAACATGGACGATAAATAGTTTGGACAAGAAGAGAATAGAAGCTTTCGAAATGTGGTGCTACAGAAGAATGCTGAAGATTAGATGGGTAGATCACTTAACTAATGAGGAAGTATTGAATAGGATTGGAGAGAAGAGAAGTTTGTGGCACAACTTAATCAGAAGAAGGGATCGGATGGTAGGACATGTTCTGAGGCATCAAGGGATCACCAATTTAGTATTGGAGGGCAGCGTGGAGGGTAAAAATCGTAGGGGGAGACCAAGAGATGAATACACTAAGCAGATTCAGAAGGATGTAGGTTGCTGTAGGTACTGGGAGATGAAGAAGCTTGCACAGGATAGAGTAGCATGGAGAGCTGCATCAAACCAGTCTCAGGACTGAAGACCATAACAACAACAACATGTGAAGCAATTGCGAGAATCTAAACAGAAGAGATCAGAGGCTGAAGCTAAGAAAGCAGCCAGAAAGTTATTTGGGAAGAAGAGTGGAAAACCTTCAAATCGTAGACCTAAAGCAGAAGAATCGTGTAGTGACTCGGCATACGATGTCCGTCTTGATGACAGTGGGGATTCAGACAGCAGTGATGACGATGACGCAGAGTGTCTGTTCTGTACTGGGCGCTTTTCTGAAGACGAACACGGGGAGAAATGGGCGCAGTGCACGAGATGTTGTCGCTGGGCTCATGAAGAGTGCGGTGTCACAGGAGACAATCTTGTTTGCCCCGGATGTTGTGAATATAAACCTAAGTAGTGTGAAATGAATGAATCAACATATAAAAATTGTATATTCATATGTCATTATTCTGTAATAAAATAATTGAAGCAAAATATTATTACTGTCTCATATTAGGAAACCTTGATGTCATTTCTACGAACTGCCTTGTTTGTAAAGATTTAATATCTACTCTGAAAGATTAATTATTATTGCAAATACGATAATTGTATGATAAAATTAAATAGTGCAAGATATTATTACCATCATAAAAAATACAATTGCACTTACTTTTAGGTCTTTCAAATGGGTTTACAAAAGTGTGTCTCATATTAGGCACCTTTCCTCTACAGCAGTTTTGTGATATTGCTGGGCAACGCTGCTGATGTTACAGGCTGTTGCAGATAATTGCCTACGTATAGCTGTGGGGTGGGAAGGTGGGGGTAGGAGGGGGAGAGGAGGGGTTGAGGAAGACTCAGGCAGCTGGTCCCCCACTTTTGTGTCAGTCTCTTAAAGAGGAGCATATTCGCCTTTTTTCTTCTCCGACAGGAGTATTTTTCAGCTAGTTCTAATATTCCGCAGATAATCGAATACGTGATCATTTATTTCATCGTAATAATACGGCGATGTATTTTCTTCTGTGTAGCACTCGGACTACATTCGGTAACGACCTATACTTTCACATTCCATTGCCTTTGTTTTCATAATTTCTGTGTGTTTACTATTTAGTTTTCTGAGTATTGCTTATCTTTCAGTTATTTTCGAACATAGTGTTCGCTTTGAACCTATTCTACGATTTTGGTGAATCATGCCAATTTTTTTTTTTAATTTAGTGTTTCAATGCTTTTTTGGTCACCAATATAAAATTCTCAGTCTTAAATTTTAGACGCGAATATCTTGAGAAACATTAAAATAGTTTGTACTAAAAATTAGATGTTCTTTCACTGTTTTCGTAGAAAAGGCAAATGGTGGGTCTATTATAGGTGATTTTAATCAGATCCTTTTGTTTGTTTCGTTCCATGAAGTAGCTTCCGAGCATTTTCAAGCTCATCTTCAGACGATGTTATGCATTTATGTCAGAAGTGCTGGCGACTCTGTGAGAAGGTCATATGGAAACACGTTAATCCAATGCCAGGAGTGATAGCTATATGGAGAATTGTGTCGAAAAACGAATGGCAGCAGAAAAGGACGTAAGCGACAAAGACGCCCACATTGCCGCATTTAATACAGATATTCGTTCCAGAATATTTTCATTCTGCAGCGGAGAGTGCGTTGATATGAAACTTCCTGGCAGAATAAAACTGTGTGGCGGACCGAGACTCGAACTCGGGACCTTTGCCTTACGCGGGCAAGTGCCCTACCATATGAGCTACCCAAGCACGCCTCACGCCCCCTCCTCACAACTTGACTTCGGCCAGTATCCCGAGTTCGAGTCTCGGTCCGGCACACAGTTTCAATCTGCCAGGAAGTTTCAGATATTCGTTTTTCGACACAGTTTACAGTATAACTATCACTCTATGGCGATGCACCGAGCGAGGTTGCGCAGTGGTCAGCACACCGGACTCTCATTCGGGAGAACGACGGTTCAAATCCTCGTCCGGCCATCCTGATTTAGATTTTCCATGATCTCCCTGAATCGCTTCACGCAAATGCCGGAATGGTTCGAGGACCGATGACATCGCAGTTTGGTCCCCTCCCCCAATCCAACCAACCAACCAATTAACCATGGCGATGCACTGCAGCGCTTGCTATTTTCTTATAAGGAGCCTGTATCCAACATGAGGATTCGAAAATAAGCACATCCGATACATCGCAATTTTGTGTGTAACATGTTGTGAAATCTGATTGTGTTTCTGTAAAATCATTTACCCCTGCAACGTTCAAGCACTGAAAACAAAAACCGTAAGGGTTAGGGGTAACTAAACTTAACCTTGGGTTCATCTTGTCAGGACTGCTGCTTGGCATAAAGCTAAATACGTTTGGCAGGTTATATCTGTGACGGAATCAACAAACTGACTACATTACAATGCTTGACGGCAGCAATGAGCACTACAACAATGTGTGTTTATGCATCGCTCGTCCTCATTCTGAGTCCACCTTTCTGAGTGCTTGTTACGACGCCAAAGAAGCGAGAAGCACATTCTGTGAGTGATACAGTAAAAGTTATTGCTTCAGGGCAATGGAAGTCTTAATCTACAGTAGTTACAGAAAATTATGAAAATAGCCATGTAATTTGTAGTGTATTTTATTTGCCGTAATGCATTAGGAGCTACTGTAGTGTTATCGTTTGGTCATCGTTTGATTGAAGTTTACCTAATTGCTGTAATTAGTGTTTTTAATTTTTTTTCTTCTGATTTTCTTTAAATTTAAATAGCGTATGATACACACGGTATCTGACCATTACATGCACGATCCGAAGGGTCGTTGAAGGACAGTGACACAAGCAAATAATCCTAATAAACATAGGTCCAGAAACTAATGGTTTCCCCGATACGACGTATTATGACTGAGTTCATGTGCAGAGTCACTGAGGATCCAAACTGCAGACATGCCGTCTCCTCGCCAATTTTTGCTATAAAGTGCTACACACTGAGAACTAGCAGCCTCCAGTGGAGGACACCTGAAGATGGCTGGTTGGTTGGTTGGTTGGCTGAGGGGACCAAACAGCGACGTCATCGGTCCCATCAGATTACGGAAGGAAGGGGAAGGCAGTCGGCCATGCCCTTTCAAAGGAACCATCACGGACGGCCGAGGTGGCCGAGCGGCTCCAGGCGCTACAGTCTGGAACCGCGCCACCGCTACGGTCGCAGATTCGAATCCTGCCTCGGGCATGGATGTGTGAGATGTCCTTAGGTTAGTTAGGTTTACGTAGTTCTAAGTTCTAGGGGACTGATGACCTCAGAAGTTAAGTCCCATAGCGCTCAGAGCCATTTGAACCATTTTTTGAACCATCACGGCATTTACCTGAAGCGATTCAGGGAAATCACGGAAAACCTAAATCAGGATGGCTGGAGGCGGGTCTGAATCATTGTTCTCCCGAAGATAGCTGAACACTTGCCAGCCGAAGTATTGTGGCAAGAAGTCAACGTGATGTGGCTGCAGTCCGGAAGCCTCATAGAATATTCAGTATGCCGGGAAAACTTCAAGAATCAAATGCAGATATGCAGTTGAGGAAAGACACATTACGTGTTGACCGGCCGTGTTGAGGCAGGCTTTCTCTGATCCTCCGACTGATGCCTGTTCCAGTTCAAAAGTCCCGCGCGTTCTTCAAGTGCACTGTTTGCCATGCACAATTCGTCCCCAGAGTTCATTGACACTATCAACAGCGCTGGAATACAAGAACGCTTGTAAATACCCCCACAAAAAAAAAACAAAAAAAATCCAATGGCTTCAGGTTGGGGGACGTGGGAGGCCATGTTTTTGGCGAGCCACGATTCATACACTCGTTGTCCAAACTTCGTGCTAGCCTTCCATTGCAACACCGTTGTAATGCTGGCACGACTGCATTTGTTCAAACGTCATACCGAAGAACGTATTGGTTTCCAGATCTATGTTTGTTTGGATTACATCTACATTCCATTGTTCTCTTCTTGCCCTTTTCGTTCCAACCTACAATAGACAGACTGTATAGTGCAGTATAACAATGTAGTATGTGCTTTTCCACATTTTCCATGCGCTGTTCGTCATACCACAAAACACCCTTGATTTTCGGTGAGTACGCTTAACATAATAACTACAGTCGTGTCTGCCGGAAAACAACTTTTTTTTGTGGAGTGCCAATGCCTTTAACATGAAACCATGTAAGGTGTCAGGCAAATCCAACACTTTCCATGAAGACCCTGACATGATAGCAAATCCGGCAGTAGGTCACATAGCTCTGAATAAATCCTGACATAAAATTAACCAAAGTAATACGAACAATGAGTGAGCAAATGGAATACCACAGACTAACACAAGACTGCCTAAATGCATGTCGTACCTTCACACCGTGAAATAAACGCAGTTCCGAGGGGAGAAACGAGAACAGAAGCCGAGAGCAGAGTCGTGTAGGCTAGAAGGCCCTAAGATAAGGGACAGACACCCACACCGCCGGCCGATCGCCAAGACCACCCCTCAGCCCATGTTAAAAGATAGAGCCCTCCAGAAGAACAGTATAGATCTTACGATAACACTAAAAAGGGCCGCACCTGCTACAAGTTTTAGCGTGAGACTATACGCGTCTCTGTTACGGTGCAAACATTAAAAACATTGCCCCACCACGAAAATTATAACGTTTCTCATTGGATAGACAGAATTTTTGTAGGCAGAGCTTACAGTTAACATAGAGACCCTGATTGGTCAGTTGAAAACACAGCCAGATATCTTTTTCTTAAACCCACTTCAGTAAACTGTAGTAAAGAGAGGTTAGAGAAAGTTGCTTCCGACACAGCGAGGTGTGTGGAGCTGCGCCGTCCACCGCCCCCTGACGAACACCGACAAGGTAATGAACGCACGCGATGCCGCATAAGAGCGCATAAGGCTTCACTCAGAACTGCAGAAGTCTCATCTGTTACATCCCCTTTTTACGTAATACTAATGTCAATCGTCAATTAAACTTCGTGGTATTCACATTTGCTACTTGAAGTAAAAATCTGAAATGCGATGATTTTTCTGTTATATAATTATTGAGAAGCCACGTCAGCCACTGTAATTTACGACAAGTTAAATAAGTAATTAAAGATAATTGAGGGTCACTGTAGACCTTTATGAAACTTAACTTAAACCTGGATTATAGATGTAATATGGCATAGGTCATCCTTGGATTCATTGTAGAACTTGGAAACCTGTTCAGGGAATATTCGTTCACATTTTTGTTGAACACAGTTGGTTTTTATCATCCTGTATTAAAATATTTCCTTTTATCAATAGTGCAATTTATAAACAATGTTTTGTGAGTAGAATAAAAATTCCAATGGTAAACTTAACTGCTTTTTCGACGTTATTTTACCTGCTAACTAAATAATAGGAAAGCCTTGAACCCCTTCCACTAAATTTAGTTAGTATTAAGATTCTTTTATAGGGAGTGCAGTGGAGCTGACGCTGAAATCATTAAGTATTTGATTATATCATCGCTAGTCTCACTGAACTCTACATGTCATGTGTGGTCTGGCGCCTCCTTACCAGCAACAGGTCCCAGGTTCAAACTAGTCAATTCCGTAAAAAACACTCTCAGAGCGTCGTTCCGCGAAAGTGGTACGGAGACACGACTTAGAAAAGACAGACACCATGCAGAATGTTAGAACCACATATGCTATTGCAAGAGAGAGACATCTAAATGGTACAATGAAAAGTCCAGGATGGATGTAACAAAATTATGATAAGGAAAGTTGCTACTCACCATATAGCGGATATATGGTGAGTAGCAACTTTCCTGCTCGTAATATTGTTAGTGGTACAGTGAGGTATTTCTACGAGCGTAGTGCACTATAGCAATTACTTATAGCATTCAAAGCAACAGTTGCCGCGAATATTATGATGCTTGATGGAAGAGGATTCTGGCATGTTGGTTCAAATGGCTCTGAGCACTATGGGACTCAACTTCTGAGGTCATTAGTCCCCTAGAACTTAGAACTAGTTAAACCTAACTAACCTAAGGACATCACACACATCCATGCCCGAGGCAGGATTCGAACCTGCGACCGTAGTGGTCTCGCGGTTCCAGACTGCAGCGCCTAGAACCGCACGGCCACTTCGGCCGGCTAAAGCTGGCATGTTGTTTCTTTTATTGTGGCCATACTGAAAAGATCACTTACAGTCAAAGTAAATGTGCCTAATGTTACTGTAATGTAAATACGTGTTTGTTCTGCTGCTTGTGTAGTGAGTTGTTTTGAAAGGAAACCACTGGGGACCGAGCGAGGTGGCGCAGTGGTTAGACACTGGACTCGCATTCGGGAGGACGACGGTTCAATCCCGCGTCCGGCCATCCTGATTTAGGTTTTCCGTGATTTCCCTAAATCGCTCCAGGCAAATGCCGGGATGGTTCCTTTCAAAGGGCACGGCCGACTTCCTTCCCCGTCCTTCCCTAATCCGATGAGACCGATGACCTCGCTGTCTGGTCTCCTTCCCCGAAACAACCAACCAAACCACTGGGCAGTATATAGTTTGGTACAAAATTCAATAAATTTTAGGGCCATTTTTGCGTGTCCTTTAGAACTATAATTTGTTTTAGGTATTATGGAATCATGGAACTTTCGGCATTTGGGATCGTGTCTTGGAAAAAAGCGAATTTCCTTTTAAATGTAACACATGAAAGGATGGGTGGTTAAAAACTGTATGTCTTAGTGGTTCCAGAGCAAACCACCTCCTTTAAAAATTTATTGTTTCCTTTTTGCCCATTTCTTCCCGTATTCATTGCTTACTACCACGATAAAGGTTAACTATGTGAAATATTTTAAAATTGTATTCCAAAATGAAACCATCCATCAAAACAATTTAGTGTTTACTTTTTGCCGGTTTCTCTTTATGCTCGATGCTTACTACGATAATAAACGTTAATTAAGTGAAAATTTTCAAAATTAATTTTTTTCTCATGTTGCTGGGACTGAAATGGCTGGCGTGTGGGTAAAGCATCAACAACCCCGTAATATCGGGGTTTCACTGTACATATTTCCTGGATGCATCATCTGCAAATCAGCTTGTTGTTGTTGTTGTTGTTGTTGTTGTGCTCTTCAGTCCTGAGATTGGTTTGACGCAGCTCTCCATGCTACTCTATCCTGTGCAAGCTTCTTCAGCTCCCAGTAACTACTGCAACCTACATCCTTCTGAATATGCTTAGTGTATTCATCTCTTGGTCTCCCTCTACGAATTTTACCCTCCACGCTTCACTCCAATACTAAATTGGTGATCCCTTGATGCCTTACAATATGTCCTACCAACCGATCCCTTCTTCTAGTCAAGTTGTGCCACAGACTGTTCTTCTCCCCAATTCTATTGAATACCTCCTCATTAGTTATATGATTACCCGTCTAATCTTCAGCATTCTTCTGTAGCACCACATTTCGGAAGCTTCTATTCTCTTCTTCTCCAAACTATTTATCGTCCACGTTTCACTTCCATGCATGGCTACACTCCATATAAATACTTTCAGAAACGACTTCCTGACACTTAAATGTATACTCGATGTTAACAAATTTCTCTACCTTAGAAACGCTTACCTTACCATTGCCAGTCTACATTTTATATCTTCTCTACTTCGACCATCATCAGTTATTTTGCTCCTCAAATAGCAAAACTCCTTTACTCCTTTAAGCGTCTCATTTCCTAATCTAATTCCCTCAGCATAACCCGACTTAATTCGACTACATTCCATGATCCTGGTTTTGCTTTTGCTGATGTTCATCTTATATCCTCCTTTCAAGACATTATCCATTCTGTTCAACTGCTCTTCCATGTCCTGTACTGTCTCTGACAGAATTACACCATCATCGGCAAACCTCAAAGTTTTTATTTCTTCTCTATGGATTTTAATACCTACTCCGAACTTTTATTTTGTCTCCTTTATTGCTTGCTCAATATACAGATTGAAGAACATCGGGGAGAGGCTACAGCCCTGTCGCTCTCCCTTCCCAACCACTCCTTCCCTTTCATCCCCCTCGACTCTTATAACTGCCATCTGGTTTCTGTACAAATTGTAAATAGCCTTTCGCTCCCTGTATTTTATCACTGCCACCTTCAGAATTTGAAAGAGAGTATTCCAGTCAACATTGTCAAAAGCTTTCTCTAAGTCTACAAATGCTAGAAACGTAGGTTTGCCTTTCCTTAATCTTTCTTCTAAGATAAGTCGTAAGGTCAGTATTGCTCCATGTGTTCCAATATTTCTACGGAATCCAAACTGATCTTCCCCGAGGTCGGTTTCTACTAGTTTTTCCATACGTCTGTACAGAATTCGCGTTAGTGTTTTGCAGCTGTGACTTATTAAACTGATAGTTCGGTAATTTTCGCATCTGTCAACACCTGCTTTCTTTGGGATTGGAATTCAAGCTTGTAAAGGCTAGAGAACTAGTTTATGGAAACAAACAACTATTTCATAAATGACTCATCGCACTTTCCTGTATTTATTTTCCAGTAATGAGCAGTCGCATGTTGCATACTATCCATAATTTGTTATGAGCAGCACTGCTGTTAACATTTTGACTTTGCTGGCAGTGTCGTCTAGTTCACATCACCATATTTTAAATATGTGTGATGATGCTAAGGTAATTTTTTTTTTTTATTGACGTGCCACTTTGCGTACATTATATTAGGACACGTTTTAAAACAGATTTGAAGATCGTTATCGTCGTCCAAACCTGTGGTTTAAGGAACAAACAATTTTGTAATCATAGACGGACATAAAAGAAATTTATTCTATATGATGGATAAACTTAATAAGATGTTTTGCTCTCAGTGTCGCGTTTCACGCACGCCGAACTCTTTGCTCATGTGAAGCGACAGTGTTCCGCCATTGTGCTCCGTCATTACGAGTGGCTGTCGCACAGGGGTGGCGGACCGGAGGGGGTGGGTCGTTCTCGGCTCGGATGTCGGCATTAAACGCGGAGGGCGCCATGGCTGCCGTGCATTATGCGCGGTCAGCAGGCGGGGCCCGGGGTCCGGGGCTTCCCCCGGGGCAGGCTGCTGGGACTCGGGCTGCGCCGATTATTAACGGGACAGGCGACGCCCCGCGCCGCGCGGCTTTTGTGCGCCCGCTGCAGTTACCGGCGTTTATCTGAATTAATTCCTGCCGGTCACCGCCGGTACACTCTGGAGCACCGTAGGGTGGGTCCAGTCCGCACAAGTGCTGCCTGAGGACGGCTCGCACAGTAGAAGCCGGAACGCAACGACGCGAGGAAGTATTAGAACAGGACCAACGGCTGTAAATTTCTTTCTTTTCCTGTTCACAGTGGAGACTTGGTCATTAGGCCCACAGCTATACGGATTCGCGATAATCCAGATTCTTAACCGCGAGCAAATATCTTTGTAGTCTAGTCCATGATTGCACGGACATGCCGCGCGAACGCTACCCGCTTGCCCGATCGCTTACCAGCGCGTTTTGTTATTATTTGAGTTACGCAGCCTCTAGACCGTCAATAGTATTGGGCAATAATAGTGTGCAATATTATTGACATTCTCTCTTCACTGCTCAATAATACTCTGCAACAATTTTGTGGCTCGGACTGTTGATGATAAAGACGCTGCTGCTGTGATAATTGCTCTACTTTGATGCAAATTAAAAAAAAAAAGTGGGCGAATAATTGGGGCAAGAAGAATCAAAGATCACTTACGAAAATTTGCTGACGGAAATGAGATTGCGAGAAAAAGAGGATTATCAAAAATATTTGTGTGGTGACGGCCCAGCACCTGATACATTATTGGAAATGGTTATCAACATGAGTTGTGTATGGATGTCAAAAATGTTCGTAAGTGGTGTAGAGAGTTTGCAGCTGGTCGGACCGAAATTCACGACGAACAAAGGAGCGGGAGAGCGTCAATTTCTGAGGAGACAGTGTTGAAGGTTGAGCAAAGCATGCGTGAAGATCGGCGTGTAATATCTCTTTATATTCTACTAATTATCCCTGCACAATTCTATGAGTGAATTACGTTTCCTACTTGACCATCTATATACTCGCAGAATCGATGAGCAAAGTAGTACAATACTATTACTATTCCATGAGCGCATAATTACTCTTTGTAATATTCTCTCTGGGGTGTTGAGAGGACGTCTAGGATCTTCTCCGTACCGAATAGCCGCACTGAATAATTGTAATTTTGCTATCGAGATTACTGGAAGAAAGAGATTGAAAATATATTGTATGCTACTCCAGAAAATATATACTGAGCATTTACATCAAAGGTGTGTAAGGAATTTCATTATATATGTTTTCTCTAATTGGAAATTTTGCACGGAGGTGTTGTTTCGTTGGTAATCAGAAGGGAACTTCCGATGAACTGGAAACGAACCTGCAATTATTAGATCCAAACGCTCCATTATTTCATCGGATAATTAAACTCTATAAAAGCAAACTTTCCGCTCGATCTGAGGTTTCCCGACTGACTACGCAAGTCAAGAAAACCAAGACATTTTATTTACACAGGACTGCAGATCGCTTCGAATCATCGAGACTGCGGACAAGGAGAGTTCAAATGGCTCTGAGCACTATGGGACTTAACATCTATGGTCATCAGTCCCCTAGAACTCAGAACTACTGAAACCTAACTAACCTAAGGACATCACACAACACCCAGCCATCACGAGGCAGAGAAAATCCCTGACAAGGAGAGTCATCGTCCGATTCTGATTAAACAAGTAAAGCTCAATTATAACTTTCTTGAGCGACTGTGATATGGCTGCTTATGAATGAGATCATTAATAAAATACTAATAACCAGTATAAACACAATATTAATTAAAATTATAGGCGGATCACCGTGGATGATCTCTGCACGTTGGTTCCTGAGGTTTCCCGAAGCACCGCTCACAGAAATTTAACGGAAACGTTGAACTACCGGAAGATGGGTACCACGCATGCTGACTGAGGACCACATGCGGCAACGAGTTGATGCTTCCCGCGCATTTCTTCACCGCCTTGCAGCCGAAAAAGACAACTTACTGGACTCAATTGTCACGTGTGACGATACCTTTACACCTGAGACCAAGCAACAATAACGCATGTGGCGGCATCCTTCTTCGCCAAACCCGCGGAAATTGAAACAAACACAGTCTGCCGGTAAAGCCATGACAACCGTTTTTTGGGATCGGAAAGGGGTATTGTTGGTCGACTTTATGCCCACTGGGACCACAATTAACGCTGACAGGTACTGTGAGACTCTGAAACAACTCAAACGGGCAATTCAGAACCGGAGGAGAGGAATGTTGAGCAAGGGCGTACACATTCTCCATGACAACGCTCGCCCACACATCGCTCGGCAGACCGTTGCTCTCCTGCAACAGTTTCAGTGGAACATAATCACCCACCCACTCTATAGTCCTGACTTGGCGCCCAGTGACTATCACCTGTTCCCTAAGTTAAAAGAACATTTGGCCGGAAAGCGATTCAGCTCTGACGAGGAGGTGAAAGAAGTATTTGCGCTCCCTTCGTACCACTCTCTCTTGGAAACTGCTGTATGGTGTTTTCATTCATCACAAAATTCTTATACGCTTCTAGAAGCGATTTTCCATTATTCTGCTAAATTTCTCGTTTAGCAAAATTTGGCACCACGTGGCTGATCTCAGTGAGACAATATTACGGCCTTAGCAATTGGTGTCTAAGTGTGTCGAAGTAATGTTTAACAAATACTGAATGATAACCGTCACTTCTCTGGGATATAATGGCTAAATGGTTCAAATGGCTCTGAGCACTATGGGACTTAACTGCTAAGGTCATCAGTCCCCTGGAACTACTTAAACCTAACTAACCTAAGGACATAACACACATCCATGCCTGAGGCAGGATTCGAAACTGCGACCGTAGCGGCCGCGCGGTTCCAGACTATAGCGCCTAGTACCGCTCGGCCACACCGGCCGGCTGGGATATAATGTTTTCGAGTTAAAACTGATCAACTCTTTCACAACAAAAATTTAAATGTTAGTGTCTTCTCCTTCCCCCCTCCTCGGTTAAATTTATGCGGACGCTCAAATCCGCATGATCAAAAAACAAGATACTGTAATGAGAGACGTAAGTCCATCAAGTCAGCGTTTACCTATTATGTTAACACCACCTTGCTCCAGGCAATTCTTTCGAAGACTTTAAATGAAGAAGTGCAGTGTCAACTTAAGGTATTTGATACATATTTATAGAAAAATGTCATTAAACGTGGACTAAACGATTATTTGTTGGTGGAGAATGCATACAAACACACACACACACACACACACACACACACACACACACACACACACACATGTATACTTTATTTATAATTTTGCATTAATTTAAAAAAATAGTCCTTTGTGGTCTTTAATTGTATTTTCTGAGCAACAGATCATACGATTGATTCGTAATATTTCTATTTTTGTACTCATCTACCCTGACATCCCACAATGGCAATTATTTATACATTTCGATGCACTCTAGTCATAACATTCTTCCGTGTAGTTTTGAACTCATTTTCAACACCATAACGACAACGAACACAGATATCCAGTGTCGGTAGCACGAGAGACACTGTCGAGCATATTGCACAATACTGCTCACAGACGGCGCAATATTTCCGCACAGCGCAACGTATTTCAAAAGTTTTTCATGTTCTCAATATTACTGCCCAATCTCTCAATCTCGTACATACAGCTCTCTTAGCTGCAAGGTTTTTTGACACACCCGTATTTTGCAATTTGTAGGCTTAAGTCCCCGATGCTGTGCCCAAAATCCAGAAGATTCGGCAGCGTTACTAAACATTATGACTGAAGAGCATGTTCATCTAACAGCTGAAAAAGATTTTCTTGCGGGACGATATTTTTGGGGGTGGATTTGTTCCTGGGTGGGGGGATGACATCATGCATTATGTTACAGAACTTGACACAATACGTTACATCACATGACATGGGTACTGATACTAACTAATAAAAAAGCGCCAATACGTCAGGATGTTTGCATTAAAATGTCTTTGAAGCTGCCAGGTAAGGCGAAAAGCTAGTCCCCTTCTTTTACATCCCTAACTCTGCCCAGGACATATTCGCCTTTTTTTGTTCTATGACAGGAGCATTTTTCAATGTGGTGACAAATGTGTACAAACACCAAACGTGGGGATTGTTGATGACGATGTCGACAGAGATAGTTTATGCGAAGAGATCCATACGCTAAATACACTATAGCGCCAAACAAACTGGTATAGGCATGTATATTCAAATACTGATGTATCGTATTTTGTACAGTTACGCCAATAAATACGTTGGGTAATAAAAAGAGTCGATAGAGCATTTCTCCGCGAAAGGTAAAGGTCACAGGTTCGAGTCCCAGCCCAGCACACAGTTTTATTGGTTCAAATGGCTCTGAGAACTATGGCACTTAACAGCTGTGGTCATCAGTCCCCTACAACTTAGAACTACTTAAACCTAACTAGCCTAAGGACATCACACACATCCATGCCCGAGGCAGGATTCGAACCTGCGACCGTAGCAGTCGCGCGGTTCCGGACTGCGCGCCTAGAACCGTGAGACCACCGCGGCCGGCCACAGTTTTATTCTCCATGCAGTTTCGTATCAGCATACACTCTGCTGCAAATTCTGAAAACAAAAATTAACTGCGTAACGTTTTTTTGCAGGTGCTATTTAAAGCTTTATGACTTCCTCTTTGGAATGCACTGAACTTCTCTTGCCACTGTGAGACTCATAACAACAGCTGATTTCAGAATTGTAACGTAGTGGAATAATTGGCACCGAAATTAAATCTGTTAAAGGAGTCGAAACATAAGGGTCGGGAAGACTTATGAAACAGCAATACATTTCTCTACTTTGTATTTAACGAATGTCTTCTTTAGATATCGTTAAAGGCTGCGGAAATAGTTTAGCGTAACCGCTTACGTGGTTCGTCCAGCTGAATTAGAAACAACTGAAGGTCACTCGACAACAGAACGCAAGACAAAAAAACGTCACGAAACAAAACTAAAACGCAAACATCGATACTTCCAACAGAACGGTCAAATTTGCGTTCATAGCTTTGTCGAATCGGCAACGATTTCGCGAACAGTCTCGCTGTATCTGCTTTAGCACGGCGAACGAGCCCCGCCAGCCACGAAACGTGCAGTGGTGCGCCATCTATTGCAGTGGTGCCCTAGTTGCAGGTAACACCGCCAGATGGCGGCGACCCGGATGATGAGTCAGCGCTGCGCGCAGCGACAAATGAATGCGGCCGCACGGACACGTCATTACGCGCACAGCACCAAATGGAACGCGCCCGGCGTTTTACAAGCGCTGCGGCCTGCCCGCCATAACGGCCCGCGACGAGTTCATTCCGGCCGATCGTATCATCCACACGAGGACGAACAGTCGCGCCATTTATAAACAGGTTTTTCAGAGACAACTACGAATCACAATTCTTCATCAATTTGCTAAAACTGTTCAATATAGTGTCACGTTACGAGCAATAAATAATGCAATAAAATTCACCAGGCGCACTGTGGGTTCCGTACAAAATTATGTATGTAGACAATTCATCCATTTCGGGATTCGAGAATCTCGACAATTTTACCTGTTATCGACAATGATACTGGCAAAATTCGGTCCCACGGATTCCAAGATTTTCGAGAATGTTTTAGTGTCAATAACCTAAATGTGACATAAAGTCACGCAGAACGCAGAGGACTATTTTAGTAATTAGTAGTTCTCCGTTCACGCTGACTGGGTCGCAATAGTAAAAGCCATGCAAGAAATGACTTTACTGATCATATGACGCGTTTCAGAATTTATCCCATCATCATACATCCAGACGCGATTACTTCATGTTTGTTTGCGAATGTTTGTTTCACATAGATCTTTAAATACCTTAACTACGTGCATTCCGAAACGCGTCATGTGAGCAATAATCATTCCTTTCGTGATGTCTATCATTGCGACCCACTCAGTCTGAATGCAGAAATACTGATTGTTTCAATTTCACGTTTGACGTCTGATAACGAATGACAAAAGAAATATTTCGTGTGATATATTTACAGATTTAAAATGTTTGGATTTTTTCTTTATCTGTGTTGTGAAACCTTAATTCTTTCCAAATTTCATAATTGTAGATCAACGGGACGTACCTACAGGTTTTGATAAGTGAGCGTTTGGTTGCATTGGCTTAGAAACTTATTTATCACGCCTTCAAGGGCCTGTACACTTTAGTATGTGACATAGATTTCAATTTCATACGTCTACCCGTTCCTGAGAAAAAAGATTCTTAACAGATGGGCGAAGAGACAGAGAGTCAGATAAGAAATGAGAAAATATTTTTTTCCGTGCGATATAATTAGAAATTCACAGTTTTCGGATTTTTACTTTGGCCGTGCTGTGAAACCACCCTTTTTGCCAAATTTCACTACTCGAGGGAAATCGTATAGGTTTTGATGACAATATGCGAGTGTTAAAATGTGTGACATAAATGTCCGTATTTGCCAACTGACCATAGACCTCAGTATTCGAGATAATTTTTCGTCTTGATACGTCTGCCCCCTCCTGAGAAAAAGGATTTTCAACAGTCGGATAGACAGAGCAACAGACGGACGGTAAAACTTTGAATCTTCTGCTATCCAGCGACATGCGCAGTGTGTTTATGTCGTTTATAGTTCGTCTGCAACAAACATTTGAAATCCGTTCTTTCTTTTCGAATCACCCGGTCTTAACCGCTCTGAAGAATCGCTAACACACTGGTGTATCACATACATTAAATGTCATTGAACCTTTACTTAGTTTGCAGGTGAAAGACATTATTGTTTGTACCTTTCCAGTCTCTCCATTTTTATGGATCACTAAGCGAATTCTTGTCGGTGAACTGCAGCTTAACTTCGTTCCACAAATGATTAACTTCTTGTTAGAAAATGTGATCCAGCTTGTCGCTGCATGCCACTGTTAACATACACGTTGTACAAGTTTTGATACATATTCATAACATCGGCATTATATGCGTTACAGAATATCAGGACTGTCTCACTGACATACGCTGTGAAGGCGATGGGCGCGGCAGGGAATTTCCCGAGCGAAATCTGACACTTGTCCGGCACTTGTTACTAGTCGGGGAATCCCGGGCATGCCTGGCAGAGGGTTCAATGAACCACCTTCAAGCTGTCTCTCTACCGTTCCGCTCCCGAACGGCACGCGGGAAAACCTAGCACTTAAATTTTTCTGTGCGAACCCTGATTTCTCTTATTTGATCGTGATGATCATTTCTCCCTATGTAGGTGGGTGCAACAGAATGTTTTCGCAATCGGAGGAGAAAACTGGTGATTGAAATTTATATCTCCCCTATTTCGCGATAATACAAAACGAGATGCCCTTCTTTGTACTTTTTCGATGTCATCCGTCAGTCACACCTGATGCGGATCCCACACCGCACAGCAATACTCCAGAATAGGGCGGACAAGCGTGGTGTAAGCAGCCTCTCCCTGTTGCACATTCTAAGTGTTCTGCCAATGAATCGCAGTCTTTGGTTTGCTCTACCCACAATATTATCTATGTGATCGTTCCAGTTTAGGTTATTTGCACTCGTAATTGGAATCCCTAAGCATTTAGTTGAATTTACAGCCCTCAGATTTGTGTGACTTATCGCGTAATCGAAATTTAGCGGATTTCTTTTAGTACTCATGTGAATAACTTCACAGTTTTCTTTACTCGCGATCAATTGTCATTTTACGCACCATACAGATATCTTACCTAAATCATTTTGCAAGTCGTTTTGATCATCTGATGACTTTACAAGACCGTCTCCATGAAGCTGGGCTACGGTCCCGCACACCGTTAGGCCGTCTTCCGCTCACGCCCCAACATCGTGCAGCCCGCCTCCAGTGGTGTCGCGACAGGCGTGAATGGAGGGACGAATGGAGACGTGTCGTCTTCAGCGATGAGAGTCGCTTCTGCCTTGGTGCCAATGATGGTCGTATGCGTGTTTGGCGCCGTGCAGGTGAGCGCCACAATCAGGACTGCATACGACCGAGGCACACAGGGCCAACACCCGGCGTCATGGTGTGGGGAGCGATCTCCTACACTGGCCGTACACCACTGGTGATCGTCGAGGGGACACTGAATAGTGCACGGTACATCCAAACCGTCATCTAACCCATCGTTCTACCATTCCTAGACCGGCAAGGGAACTTGCTGTTCCAACAGGACAATGCACGTCCGCATGTATCCCGTGCCACGGCAACGTGCTCTAGAAGGTGTAAGTCAACTACCCTGGCCAGCAAGATCTCCGGATCTGTCCCCCATTGAGCATGTTTGGGACTGGATGAAGCGTCGTCTCACGCGGTCTGCACGTCCAGCACGAACGCTGGTCCAACTGAGGCGCCAGGTGGAAATGGCATGGCAAGCCGTTCCACAGGACTACATCCAGCATCTCTACGATCGTCTCCATGGGAGAATAGCAGCCTGCATTGCTGCGAAAGGTGGATATACACTGTACTAGTGCTGACATTGTGCATGCTCTGTTGCCTGTGTCTATGTGCCTGTGGTTCTGTCAGTGTGATCATGTGATGTATCTGACCCCAGGAATGTGTCAATAAAGTTTCCCCTTCCTGGGACAATGAATTCACGGTGTTCTTATTTCAATTTCCAGGAGTGTATTACTACGAACTGTGATCTTTCTGACAGGAAATCAGGAATCCTGTCGCACAACTGAGACGATACTCCGTAGGCACGCAGTTTGGTTACAAGACGCTTGTGAGGAATGGTGTCGAAAGCCTTCTGGAAATCTAAAAATATGTAATCAATTTGACATCCCCTGTCGATAGCACTTACTACTTCATGAGTATAAAGAGCTAGTTGTGTTTCACAAGAACGATATTTTCTGAATCCGAGCTGACTATGTGTCAATAAAACGTTTTCTTCGAGGTACTTCATAAATTTCGAATACAGTATACGTTCCAAAACACTACTGCAGATCGACGTTAGTGATATAGGCCTGTAATTCAGCGGATTACTCCTACTTCCTTTTTCGGGTATTGGTGTGATTTGAGCAATTTTCCAGTCTTTAGGTACGGATCTTTCTGTGAGCGAGTAGTTGTATATAATTGCTAAATATGGGGCTATTTTATCAGCATACTCTGAGAGGAAACTGACTGGTATACAGTCTAGACCGGAATCCTTGTCTTTATTAAGTGATTTAAGCTGCTTCTTTACACCGAGCACATCTTCTTCTATGTTTCTCATCTTGGCAGTTGTTCTTCATTAGAATTCAGGAATATTTACTTAGTCTTCTTTGGTGAACCGGAAAACCGTGTTTAATAACTCTGCTTTGGTGGCACTGTCATCAGTGACTTCACCGTTGTTATCGCGCAGTGAAGGTATTGATTGTGTCTTGCCATTGGTGTGCTTTATGTATGACCAGAATCTCTTTCGGTTTTCTGCCAGATTTCGAGACAGAATTTCGTTGTGGAAATTATTAAAAGCATCTCGCATTGAAGTACGCGCCATATTTCGAACTTCTGTAAAACTTTGCCAATCTTGGGGACTTTGCGTTATTTTAAATTTGGCATGCTGTTTTCATTGCTTCTGCAACAACGATCCGACCCATTCTGTGTACCATGGGGGATGAGTACCATCACTTATTAATTTATGTGGTATATATCTTTCAAATGCTGTCGATACTATCTCTTTGAAAACATTCCACAACTTTTCTACACTTACCTTCTCAGATCGGAAGGAGTGAAGACTGTCTCTAAAAAGACGTTAAGAGCATTTTATCAGATTTTTTAAATAGTTATACTTTGCGTTTCTTTTTCATGGTTGTAGGTGTTACGGTTTTCAGCCTAGGAGCAACTGCCTTGTGGTCGCTAATCCCTGTATTCGTCACAACACTCACTAATTGTCCAGGATTATTTGTTGGCGAAAGGTCAAGTATGCTTTCGCAACCATTTACGCTTCGAGTAGGCTCATGAACTAATTGTTCGAAATACTTTTGTGAGAAAGCACTGAGTACAATTTTAGATGACGTTTCAGGCCTGCCGCCGGCCTTAAACGTATAATTTTTCCAGCATATCGGGGTAGATTGGGGTCACCATCGACTATAATTGTATAAGCGGGGTACTTATTTGAAATGCGACACAAGTTTTCTTTGAACTGTTCAGCAACTATGTCTTCTGAGTTGGGGGGTCGATAACACGATCCAATTAATAGTTTAGTCAGATTGTCAGGTATAGCCTGTACCCATACTATTTCACATTATTTCACACGAACTATCTATTTCAATTTCGCTACAAGGCAAACTACCTCTGACGGCAATAAACACTCCACCACCAACTGTATTTAATCTATCCTTTCTGAACACAGTTAGATCGTATGAAAAAATTTCGGCTGGACTTGTTTCCGGCTTTAGCCAGCCAGCTCTTTGTACCTACAAATATTTGAGCTTCAGTGCTTTCTATTTGGTGCTTGGAGCTCTGGTTCTTTCCCAACACAGCTACGACAAAAAAATCAAATGGCTCTGAGCACTATGCTACTTAACATCTGAGGTCATCAGTCCCCTAGACTTGGAACTACTTAAACCTAACTAACCTAAGGACATCACACACATTCATGCCCGAGGCAGGATTCGAACCTGCTACCGCAGCTGTCACGCGGTTCCAGATTGTAGCGCCTAGAACCGCTCAGCCACTCCGGCCGGCTCAGCTATGACAATTTACAACTACAATACCAATCATTTGTACAACTACCTTACTGTGTTTTACCCGCCCACTTTTAGACGGACGTCCCTTCTGTGGTTCAAAATGGCTCTGAGCACTATGGGACTCAACTGCTGAGGTCATTAGTCCCCTAGAACTTAGAACTAGTTAAACCTAACTAACCTAAGGACATCACAAACATCCATGCCCGAGGCAGGATTCGAACCTGCGACCGTAGCGGTCTTGCGGTTCCAGATTGCAGCGCCTTTAACCGCACGGCCACTTCGGTCGGCTTCTGTGGTTCCCTGAGACCCTCTAACCTAAAATCCGCCCAGTCTCTTCCACACATCCCCCGCTACCCGTGTAGCCGCGTCTTGTGTGTAGTGGACTCCCGACCTATTAAGCGGAACCCGGAAACCCACCACCCGATTGTGCAAGTCGAGGAGTATCGTGATTCTGTTATGCAGCCGTTGTCTGTTGTCCTAGATGTGACTATCCCACATTGCAAGCGGTGTACAAAATATTTGCTTGTCTACCTGCATCTATTGTTGCAGTAGAAAGACGTTTTTCAACACTGCGTCGTACAAAGACATGGCTAAGGTCGACAGTCAAGGAGGATCGACTTAATGGCTTAGCTCTGTTGAACACTCACCCTCACACTGATCGTCCTATTGAAGATATAATTAATAACCAATTTGCCCGGAAGAATAGGGGCATAGGATTCATCATTTAAGGAAGAGAACCATAATCGTAAGATGGCATTGTCTTGTATATGTGTGTAATCAATTTAAATAAAACTTCCGTAAACTTTGCATGTTACTTGAATATTTTTTATTACGGTAAAAGTGACGGTAGCTCAAGATATCTTTAGCGCCTCCTCCTTGAGGTTTTTCTGTATCTGCCACTGCCTATACTTCCACGACAACGGCCACCTACGGTCAACATTTCGAAAAACACTATGACAATTTGGCCACCCAGAAATAAACACATTGGTCTACAGTTTTCTTAACTTCTTTATTAAGCCTCAAAAGGGAAAAAACCGTTGCACGGTACATAAATCAGTGCGAAAAAGCATTACACTCACAAATATAAAGGTACTAAGACGGAGCACCACACACATAGCTCTAGATTTAGTTAAGCATAATACCTTCAATTTCACGAACCGTTAACCTAAATCCTCGTTTGAAAACATGGTGCATTTAGGAGTAAGGTTACATGTCCTTCATATATTGAGTCAGTATCTGGCACTTACGGTCAAACAAACTTCATTCTCTTCTTCCAGAGATATTTGACGTTGTATGTTATACCCTAATCACTGCCTGAACCACAACACCTTGCAGTTTGAGCGATATATGACTGACATTTGTTTTCCGCAGTTGTAAGAAAGTTAACAGTTACAAATGAGCCTTCGTCTATATACCGATGATTAGTGTATACATTCCTTAGCTCCACATTGTCATTGGCATCAACACTGTTTAATAAATTGTGTGTCTGTAATCCTGAGTGAAGAAAACCAGAAATAGAGAAATCATGCACATGACCTTACAAATCGTAATATACTGCCAGGAAAGAAAATAAAATGGTCGTATGGCGTTGTTGGCCGGGGTGTCCCAGTCGGGTTCGGTCGCCAAGTCTTATTTCAGTCGGCGCCACGTTGGGCGACTTTCAGCCGATGATGAGGATGAAATCATGATGAGGGCGACAAAACACCCAGTCCCCGAGAGGAGAAAATCTCCGACCCGGCCGGCGGAAACCGATCCCGGGTCCAGTGCATGGGAGACAAGCACGTTACCACCCAGCAAAACAGGCATACACAGGGTGAGTCACCTAACATTACCGCTGGATATATTTCGTAAACCACATCAAATACTGACGAATCGATTCCACAGACCGAACGTGAGGAGAGGGGCTAGTGTAATTGGTTAATACAAACTATAAAAAAAATGCACGGAAGTATGTTTTTTAACACAAACCTACGTTTTTTGAAATGGAACCCCGTTAGTTTTGTTAGCACATCTGAACATATAAACAAATACGTAATCAGTGCCGTTTGTTGCATTGTAAAATGTTAATTACATCCGGAGATATTGTAACCTAAAGTTGACGCTTGAGTACCACTCCTCCGCTGTTCGATCGTGTGTATCGGAGAGCACCGAATTACGTAGGGATCCAAAGGGAACGGTGATGGACCTTAGGTACAGAAGAGACTGTAACAGCACATTACGTCCACATGCTAACACCTTTTTATTGGTCTTTTTCACTGACGCACATGTACATTACGATGAGGGGTGAGGTACACGTACACACGTGGTTTCCGTTTTCAATTACGGAGTGGAATAGAGTGTGTCCCGACATGTCAGGCCAATAGATGTTCAATGTGGTGGCCATCATTTGCTGCATACAACTGCAATTTCTGGCGTAATGAATGTCGTACACGCCGCAGTACATCTGGTGTAATGTCGCCGCAGGCTGCCGCAATACGTTGTTTCATATCCTCTGGGGATGTAGGCACATCACGGTACACATTCTCCTTTAAACGTACCCCACAGAAAGAAGTCCAGAGGTGTAAGATCATGAGAACGGGCTGGCCAGTTTATGCGTCCTCCACGTCCTATGAAACGCCCGTCGAGCATCCTGTCAAGGGTCAGTCTAGTGTTAACTGCGGAATGTGCAGGTGCACCATCATGCTGATACCACATACGTCGACGCGTTTCCAGTGGGACATTTTCGAGCAACGTTGGCAGATCATTGTGTAGAAACGCGATGTATGTTGCAGCTGTTTCTTACAACACGCAACTGAACGTCGGAGGTTTCAAGCGTAAACTTTAGGTTACAATATCTCCGGATGTAATTAACATTTTACAATGCAACAAACGGCACTGATTACGTATTTGTTTATATGTTCAGATGTGCTAACAAAACTAACGTGGTTCCATTTAAAAAAACGTAGGTTTGTGTTAAAAAACATACTTCCGTGCATTTTTGTATGGTTTGTATTAAACAATTACTCTAGCCCCTCTCCTCACGTTCGGTCTGTGTAATCGGTTCGTCAGTATTTGATGTGGTTTACGAAATATATCCAGCGGTAACGTTAGGTGACTCACCCTATATATATATATATATATATATATACATATATACACTCCTGGAAATGGAAAAAAGAACACATTGACACTGGTGTGTCAGACCCACCATACTTGCTCCGGACACTGCGAGAGGGCTGTACAAGCAATGATCACACGCACGGCACAGCGGACACACCAGGAACCGCGGTGTTGGCCGTCGAATGGCGCTAGCTGCGCAGCATTTGTGCACCGCCGCCGTCAGTGTCAGCCAGTTTGCCGTGGCATACGGAGCTCCATCGCAGTCTTTAACACTGGTAGCATGCCGCGACAGCGTGGACGTGAACCGTATGTGCAGTTGACGGACTTTGAGCGAGGGCGTATAGTGGGCATGCGGGAGGCCGGGTGGACGTACCGCCGAATTGCTCAACACGTGGGGCGTGAGGTCTCCACAGTACATCGCCAGTGGTCGGCGGAAGGTGCACGTGCCCGTCGACCTGGGACCGGTCCGCAGCGACGCACAGATGCACGCCAAGACCGTAGGATCCTACGCTGTGCCGTAGGGGACCGCACCGCCACTTCCCAGCAAATTAAGGACACTGTTGCTCCTGGGGTATCGGCGAGGACCATTCGCAACCGTCTCCATGAAGCTGGGCTACGGTCCCGCACACCGTTAGGCAGTCTTCTGCTCACACCCCAACATCGTGCAGCCCGCCTCCAGTGGTGTCGCGACAGGCGTGAATGGAGGGACGAATGGAGACGTGTCGTCTTCAGCGATGAGAGTCGCTTCTGCCTTGGTGCCAATGATGGTCGTATGCGTGTTTGGCGCCGTGCAGGTGAGCGCCACAATCAGGACTGCATACGACCGAGGCACACAGGGCCAACACCCGGCATCATGGTGTGGGGAGCGATCTGTTACACTGGCCGTACACCACTGGTGATCGTCGAGGGCACACTGAATAGTGCACGGTACATCCAAACCGTCATCGAACCCATCGTTCTACCATTCCTAGACCGGCAAGGGAACTTGCTGTTCCAACAGGACAATGCACGTCCGCATGTATCCCGTGCCACCCAACGTGCTCTAGAAGGTGTAAGTCAACTACCCTGGCCAGCAAGATCTCCGGATCTGTCCCCCATTGAGCATGTTTGGGACTGGATGAAGCGTCGTCTCACGCGGTCTGCACGTCCAGCACGAACGCTGGTCCAACTGAGGCGCCAGGTGGAAATGGCATGGCAAGCCGTTCCACAGGACTACATCCAGCATCTCTACGATCGTCTCCATGGGAGAATAGCAGCCTGCATTGCTGCGAAAGGTGGATATACACTGTACTAGTGCCGACATTGTGCATGCTCTGTTGCCTGTGTCTATGTGCCTGTGGTTCTGTCAGTGTGATCATGTGATGTATCTGACCCCAGGAATGTGTCAATAAAGTTTCCCCTTCCTGGGACAATGAATTCACGGTGTTCTTATTTCAATTTCCAGGAGTGTATATATATATCGGTGGATTTTGCGTATCCAGTTTTTAACACTCTTTTTCGTGCACGATTAAAAGTCACAATCGATTCGCCAATTATTGCACAAGAGGATCGGCACTACGTGGCGCTCATGTAGTGTGTGCTGATGGAACTTTATCGCAAAACAATAAATACTAAAATGCTTAACTTGGAGGCAGTAGAGAGCTGTAAGACTTTTGGTGCGTGAGTGGTGAAAGTAACCATGGCGGGCAAAGTATTCCCGCTCTCCAGACAATGCCGGTACAGTTTTTCTTCTCCTGAGAACTACGGCGAGCAGCTCTCGAGAGTTGGAATCGGCGTCTGCGCGAGAGATCTAAACACTTAGAGCGCGACTATCTGAGATCTTTTACATGAATGTGTGGCGTCTGTGCCTTTGGACATGTCCACAATAACAAACACCACGAATTCACATAATCGATTCGCCTGGATGGGCAACGAATCCGCCTTCAGTGAGGATGCACAAATACATCCGTCCTCCTGCGGGAAATTCAGTGAAGGGAGCGTGGAGCAAATGGACAGGGACTGCAGATGCTGGGTGGAAGTGTGGATCGGCCGAGACTCGTGCCGAAATAGTCCACGCAGATGCGATAAACACTGTGACGCCGTAGGTTAAATCACCTATCTAGTGAGCAGGATATCGCGGGTTCGAGTCCCGGTCCGTCACACATTTTCACTCGTCGCTGCTGATTCCACGTAGAGTCCTGATGCAGCTGACCTCACTAGTCCCTTTTCTCCCCTTTCTTCATCCCTCCATCTTCAATTTAAAAAATGGCTCTGAGCACTATGGGACTCAACTGCTGAGGTCATTAGTCCCCTAGAACTTAGAACTACTTAAACCTAACTAACCTAAGGACATCACAAACATCCATGCCCGAGGCAGGATTCGAACCTGCGACCGTAGCGGTCTTGCAGCTCCAGACTGCAGCGCCTTTAACCGCACGGCCACTTCGGCCGGACCATCCTCAATTTAGATAAGTGGGTTGTCCAGAAAGTAAGTTCCAATCGGTCGCGAAATGGACACCACAGTGAAAACCCGATGAAGCTTTAGTATGACCATCGATAGCATCAAGACGCTCTTTTCAGTCGTTAGCGCACTGTGAGCGATTAAAGGTGCCCAGGACAACGATTCCCCCGCCAGTAGGAGGGCCCACTGAGAGGCTTCGCCTTAACGAATGCAGCCCGCCTAACACAACTGCCACGCACTCCCTTCTTCGTTGCAGTTCCCAGCCGCACTCTGCAGGGGCAGTGAAGACGCTCCTGCGGCCTTTTCGATAGGAAGTGTTCGATCACCCACAACACGGCCCTAATTGGCTCACCCTGAGATCATCTCTGTTCACATGAAACGCTGGATACGAAGACAACACTTGGGCGCAGGCTAGGCGCTACTGGCCAGCGTAGAGAATTATCGGAAAGGACAGGCGGCTGCCTTCTGTGACGATGGTGTTGGAAATTTGGTATAACGCTCCGACAAATGTCTAAGTCGGAGCGGTGACTGTGTAGAGAAGTATCTGGAAAGTGTAGCTAACTCTTGCAAATAAAATGTTTCTGATTTTCACTGTGGTTTCCACTTAGCGAATGATTGAAACTTACTTTCTGGACAACCCTCGTATAATGTGAGACCTCGCCCTACTCGCGGGCACTGCTTCCGAGCTGACTGCAGGTACTGTTTACACGGTACGTCCTCCTCGCAAAAGCTCTCTGAAGAGTGAAAATTGTCAATTGTGTACCTAGCTTTACGGGAGCGATACGTGGAGGCTGAAAAACGCTTCTAGTTTCTTAACTTAATATTGGCTCTTGAAACCTAGCAAGTAGTGGTAATTTGCGTCTACATTCAAGTGGCTGCCATTTCAGATTTATCGACACTTTCGTGTGTCGAAGAATCCTGTGACCGCTCATGCCATCATAACCGGTTAATTTAACACTATTACGTTCACGTTGAAACCGACATAAATGCATCGTTTGCTAAACTTACCTGTTATTACAGTAAATCTCAGCATCACGCAAGACATTCTCATCTAATTTTATATTTTCTTTATTGTAATTTTAATCACCTTACACAAGGCGGGCTGTCAGCAGCTGAGTACGCCGCTCGTCAGCTTCGTTCGCAACATATTTTCATGATATTTTACATATAAACGACTGCGAGTGCATGAAAAATTATGCCGTCGTACGGCTGATAGCCCAGGTCATAAATATTGCGATGCACGAAAACCTAGCTTTTCCTTAAAAGGGAGCAGAAATTACCCATACTGTATTCATCCAGCCCTTGATACGGAGAGCACTTAGCGACTACCGACTTCCCACAAGCTTTAAACAAAATTTCAAACTATTTCCAAACCTTTTGTCGCTTCCACACTTAACGTTGTAGTGACACACCTATTCCTCGAATGAGAGGTATAACGTCCTTAAATACGAGAGTTGCCCAGAAAGGAATGCAACGCATTTTTCTTCAAGAATTCTTTATTGAACATAATGGGAATAAAGGGAAACGTCCCGAGTTCGAGTCTCGGTCCGGTACATATCACCGCACACTCCGCTGCAGAGTGAAAATTTCATTCCGATAACGAGAATACATACGTATGTTTTACCTACACACTATTTTTCCACGTAACTCCCATCTCGTTCTACGGCCTTCCTCCAGAGCGAAACAACGGTGTGTATGCCCTGACGGTACCAAGCCTTGTCCTGGTGGCGGAGCCAGTGCTTCATTGGGTGAATCACCTCCTCATCGTCCTCAAAATGTCTCCCACGAATGGCATCCTTTAATGGCCCAAAGGGGCCTGGGTCAGGTGTGTCAGGTGCGACAGCCGTGGATGGCCTCCCCGACTGCTGCAAATCGTGGAGCTCCGCCGAACCGCCTTCTGCCCACCGACTAACTGTACTTCTGTGGACAGCAGATGCTCCATAGACTTTGCACAAGCGATTGTGAATATTCCCCACGTTTTATTTCTCTTCAGTGAGATATTCAATGACGGCACGTTGCTTAGAATGTACATCACCTACAAACTGTCCATCGGAAGTGATAGAAACTTGACGCACTCACTCAGCAGATTTCAAATAATACATACGTCACGTTTTGCATTTATAGCATTGTTTTCGGGTGAGAAACTAATGAGTCTTTACTTATTTTTATCATTTAAAACACCGACCTTCAGAATTTTACGCGACAAAGACAACACAAACTTAACCTATTCATTATTTTTTTTTAAATATAATCCATTATGGAGTCGAGGTAGCAGTTGTCGTTATACTGGTTATCACTGTTAGCATTCAACCGCGATTCTTGTACATATATTTTAACAACGCGTTTCAAGAGACAATGCTCCCACCATCAGGTTGTAAAATCTATGACATGAAATTAAACTGACTAAAAAGACAAAATACCATCACAAATAGTTGGGAAGTCCACAGAGTAAAACAGAATTAAAAGTATATTGGACTGTGGGTCCTCGTCTTACATTGAAGTTGTTCACGCAAGTCGATGGCCGTGCCATAGCTACCAACTATGCTGTCGCACTGTGCCGGCTCGGGAGCTGTTGTGGACTGACGTCCCCAGGTGTTGTGGCGTGGTTACAGCCGTGTGCTTGACTGTAACGCTATGCTATTGTGCGCCTGGTTTCCTTATTGCATTGGTCTGCCATCGTTAGCCCCTCGAAACTCCGTCAGTGACACGCTACAAGTTTAAAGTCGCATACCTACCCTAAAATAATTCTAAAAACCCGCTAAAAAATCTCATTTCTCTAAAATTATCTTGTGCGTTTAGAATATTGCTTTGTTTCTTTTCATTGATAGCTATCTCGAATTTCTCTAGTAAATCAAGTTTCCTCCCTTTCTTTTCTACATGCAATATTTCTACGTTGTCTTCTATGCTATTAAGGGGATGGCCTGTTTCATATGCAGGGTGAGTCACCTAACGTTACCGCTGGATATATTTCGTAAACCACATCAAATACTGACGAACCGATTCCACATACCGAACGTGAGGAGAGGGGCTAGTGTAATTGGTTAATACAAACCATACAAAAATGCACGGAAGTATGTTTTTAACACAAACCTACGTTTCTTTAAATGGAACCACGTTAGTTTTGTTAGCACATCTGAACATATAAACAAATACGTAATCAGTGCCGTTTGTTGCATTGTAAAATGTTAATTACATCCGGAGATATTGTATCCTAAAGTTGACGCTTGAAACCTCCGACGTTCAGTTGCGTGTTGTAATAAACACGGGCCACGGTCGGCGAGCAGCATGTGCAGGGACCTGTTTACGATGACGACCGTGTTTACGAGTGTGGCTGTAGTGCACTGTTGTGGTTTGGTCTAGCTGTCGCAGTGTCCGCATGTAGCGCTTGCTGCTATTGTTATTCTGCATTCGTCTCCGCACGCAGACCAACTGTAGTACACCGTGTTACCAGACGTCTGTGATAGTGTAGTGTTGTAGGAACTGTGGCCATGGTGTATTCGAACTCTGAAAAGGCGGAGATGATACTCATCTATGGCGAGTGTCGACGAAATGCAGCTGAAGCCTGCAGGGTGTATGTAGAACGGTTCCCAGACAGAGAGCATCCAACGTGCCGCACATCGCAAAAAAAAAAAAAAAAAAAATGGTTCAAATGGCTCTGAGCACTATGGGACTTAACATCTGTGGTCATCAGTCCCCTAGAACTTAGAACTACTTAAACCCAACTAACCTAAGGACATCACACACATCCTTGCCCGAGGCAGGATTCGAACCTGCGACCGTAGCAGTCGCGCGGTTCCAGACAGCGCCGAGAACCGCTAGACCACCGCGGCCGGCACACATCGCAAAACATCTAACACCAACTGTATGCAACAGGTATGGTCGTAGCAAGCAAACGGGTCCGTAACAGGCCCGTCACAGGAGAAGCGGGTGCAGTTGGTGTGTTAGCTGCTGTTGCCATGAACCCACACATGAGCAGTACACGGGACATTGCGAGAGCCGGTGGACTGAGTCAAAGTAGTGTCATGCGCATACTGCATCGTCACCGCTTTCACCCGTTTCATGTGTCGCTACGTCAGCAATTACATGGTGATGGCTTTAATCATCGATTGCAATTCTGTCAATGGGCATTAACAGAGAATGCGTTGCAGCTCTGTTTACCGATGAAGCGGGTTTCACAAACCACGGGGCAGTGAATCTGCGGAACATGCATTACTGGTCCGTGGACAATCCTCGCTGGCTCAGACAGGTAGAGCGACAGCGACCGTGGACTATAAATGTATGGTGCGGAATCATTGGCGACCACCTCATTGGTCCTCGCTTCATTGCAGGGGCCCAAACAGCTGCAACATACATCGCGTTTCTACAGAATGATCTGGCAACGTTGCTCGAAAATGTCCCACTGGAAACGCGTCGACGTATGTGGTATCAGCATGCTGGTGCACCCGCACATTCCGCAATTAACACTAGGCTGACCCTTGACAGGATGTGCGACGGGCGTTTCATAGGACGTGGAGGACGCATAAATTGGCCAGCCCGTTCTCCTGATCTTACACCTCTGGACTTCTTTCCGTGGGGTACGTTAAAGGAGAATGTGTACCGTGATGTGCCTACAACCCCAGAGGATATGAAACAACGTATTGTGGCAGCCTGCGGCGACATTACACCAGATGTACTGCGGCGTGTACGACATTCATTACGCCAGAGATTGCAATTGTGTGCAGCAAATGATAGTCACCACATTGAACATCTATTGGCCTGACATGTCGGGACACACTCTATTCCACTCCGTAATTGAAAACGGAAACCACGTGTGTACGTGTACCTCACCCCTCATGGTAATGTACATGTGCGTCAGTGAAAAAGAGCAATAAAAATGTGTTAGCATGTGGACGTAATGTGCTGTTCCAGTCTCTTCTGTACCTAAGGTCCATCACCGTTCCCTTTGGATCCCTACGTAATTCGATGCTCTCCGATACACACGATCGAACAGCGGAGGAGTGGTACTCAATCGCCAACTTTAGGTTACAATATCTCCGGACGTAATTAACATTTTACAATGCAACAAACGGCACTGATTACGTATTTGTTTATATGTTCTGATGTTCTAACAAAACTAACGTGGTGTTGTTGTTGTTGTTGTGGTCTTCAGTCCTGAGACTGGTTTGATGCAGCTCTCCATGCTACTCTATCCTGTGCAAGCTTCTTCATCTCCCAGTACCTACTGCAACCTACATCTTCCTGAATCTGCTTAGTGTATTCATCTCTTGGTCTCGTCCTAGGATTTTTACCCTCCACGCTGCCCTCCAATACTAAATTGGTGATTCCTTGATGCCTCAGAACATGTCCTATCAACCGATCCCTTCTTCTGGTCAAGTTGTGCCACAAACTTCTCTTCTCCCCAATCCTATTCAATACTTCCTCATTAGTTATGTGATCTACCCATCTAATCTTCAGCATTCTTCTGTAGCACCACATTTCGAAAGCTTCTATTCTCTTCTTGTCCAAACTATTTACCGTCCATGTTTCACTTCCATACATGGCTACACTCCATACAAATACTTTCAGAAATGACTTCCTGACACTTAAATCTATACTCGATGTTAACAAATTTCTCTTCTTCAGAAACGCTTTCCTTGCCATTGCCAGTCTACATTTTGTATCCTCTCTACTTCGACCGTCATCAGTTATTTTGTTCCCCAAATAGCAAAACTCCTTTACTACTTTAAGTGTCTCATTTCCTAATCTAATACCCTCAACAACACCCGACTTAATTAGACTACATTCCATTATCCTCGTTTTGCTTTTGTTGATATTCATCTTATATCCTCCCTTCAAGACACTATCCATTCCGTTCAACTGCTCTTCCAAGTCCTTTGCTGTCTCTGACAGAATTACAATGTCATCGGCGAACCTCAACGTTTTTATTTCTTCTCCATGGATTTTAATACCTACTCCGAATTTTTCTTTTGTTTCCTTTACTGCTTGCTCAATATACAGATTGAATAGCATCGGGGAGAGGCTACAACCCTGTCTTACTCTCTTCCCAACCACTGCTTCTCTTTCATGCCCCTCGACTCTTATAACTGCCATCTGGTTTCTATACAAATTGTAAATAGCCTTTCGCTCCCTGTATTTTACTCCTGCCACCTTTAGAATTTGAAAGAGAGTATTCCAGTCAACATTGTCAAAAGCTTTCTCTAAGTCTACAAATGCTAGGAACGTAGGTTTGTCTTTCCTTAATCTTTCTTCTAAGATAAGTCGTAAGGTCAGTATTACCTCACGTGTTCCAGTATTTCTACGGAATCCAAACTGATCTTCCCCGAGGTCGGCTTCTACTAGTTTTTCCATTCGTCTGTAAAGAATTCGTGTTAGTATTTTGCAGCTGTGACTTATTAAACTGATTGTTCGGTAATTTTCACATCTGTCCACACCTGCTTTCTTTGGGATTGGAATTATTATATTCTTCTTGAAGTCTGAGGGTATTTCGCCTGTTTCATACATCTTGCTCACCAGATGGTAGAGTTTTGTCAGGACTGGCTCTCCCAAGGCCGTCAGTAGTTCCAATGGAATGTTGTCTACTCCGGGGGCCTTGTTTCGACTCAGGTCTTTCAGTGCTCTGTCAAACTCTTCACGCAGTATCGTATCTCCCATTTCATCTTTGTCTACATCCTCTTCCATTTCCATAATATTGTCCTCAAGTGCATCGCCCTTGTATAGACCCTCTATATACTCCTTCCACCTTTCTGCTTTCCCTTCTTTGCTTAGAACTGGGTTTCCATCTGAGCTCTTGATGTTCATACAAGTGGTTCTCTTATCTCCAAAGGTCTCTTTAATTTTCCTGTAGGCAGTATCTATCTTACCCCTAGTGAGATAAGCCTCCACATCCTTACATTTGTCCTCTAGCCATGCCTGCTTAGCCATTTTGCACTTCCTGTCGATCTCATTTTTGAGACGTTTGTATTCCTTTTTGCCTGCTTCACTTACTGCATTTTTATATTTTCTCCTTTCATCAATTAAATTCAATATTTCTTCTGTTACCCAAGGATTTCTACTAGCCCTCTTCTTTTTACCTACTTGATCCTCTGCTGCCTTCACTACTTCATCCCTCAAAGCTACCCATTCTTCTTCTACTGTATTTCTTTCCCCCATTCCTGTCAATTGTTCCCTTATGCTCTCCCTGAAACTCTCTACAACCTCTGGTTCTTTCAGTTTATCCAGGTCCCATCTCCTTAAATTCCCACCTTTTTGCAGTTTCTTCAGTTTTAATCTACAGGTCATAACCAATAAATTGTGGTCAGAGTCCACATCTGCCCCTGGAAATGTCTTACAATTTAAAATCTGGTTCCTAAATCTCTGTCTTACCATTATATAATCTATCTGATACCTTTTAGTATCTCCAGGGTTCCTCCATGTATACAACCTTCTATCATGATTCTTAAACCAAGTGTTAGCTATGATTAAATCGTGCTCTGTGCAAAATTCTACCAGGCGGCTTCCTCTTTCATTTCTTAGCCCCAATCCATATTCACCTACCACGTTTCCTTCTCTCCCTTTTCCTACACTCGAATTCCAGTCACCCATGACTATTAAATTTTCGTCTCCCTTCACTATCTGAATAATTTCTTTTATTTCATCATACATTTCTTCAATTTCTTCGTCATCTGCAGAGCTAGTTGGCATATAAACTTGTACTACTGTAGTAGGTGTGGGCTTCGTATCTATCTTGGCCACAATAATGCGTTCCCTATGCTGTTTGTAGTAGCTTACCCGCATTCCTATTTTCCTGTTCATTATTAAACCTACTCCTGCATTACCCCAATTTGACTTTGTGTTTATAACCCTGTAGTCACCTGACCAGAAGTCTTGTTCCTCCTGCCACCGAACTTCACTAATTCCCACTATATATAACTTTAACCTATCCATTTCCCTTTTTAAATTTTCTAACCTACCTGCCCGATTAAGGGATCTGACATTCCACGCTCCGATCCGTAGAACGCCAGTTTTCTTTCTCCTGATAACGACATCCCCTTGAGTAGTCCCCGCCCGGAGATCCGAATGGGGTACTATTTTACCTCCGGAATATTTTACCCAAGAGGACGCCATCATCATTTAATCATACAGTAAAGCTGCATGCCCTCGGGAAAAATTACGGCCGTAGTTTCCCCTTGCTTTCAGCCGTTCGCAGTACCAGCACAGCAAGGCCGTTTTGGTTAATGTTACAAGGCCAGATCAGTCAATCATCCAGACTGTTGCCCTTGCAACTACTGAAAAGGCTGCTGTCCCTCTTCAGGAACCACATGTTTGTCTGGCCTCTCAACAGATACCCCTCCGTTGTGGTTGTACCTACGGTACGGCTATCTGTATCGCTGAGGCACACAAGCCTCCCCACCAACGGCAAGGTCCATGGTTCATGGGGGGGACAAAACGTAGGTTTGTGTTAAAAAACATACTTCCGTGCATCTTTTTATGGTTTGTATTAACCAGTTACACTAGCCCCTCACGTTCGGTCTGTGGAATCGATTCGTCAGTATTTGATGTGGTTTACGAAATATATCCAGCTGTAATGTTAGGTGACTCACCCTGTATATGGTTCGCAACAGTTGATTTGTCATAATTTCCTAACATGAGCGCATCTTTATGTTCTTTATACCGGATCGCGAATGATCTTCCTGTCTCCCCTATATATTTTGCATTACAAGTTCTGCACTGAATCTTACAAACTCCCGATCTTTCAAACTTATTTCTCTTCTCGCCAATATCGTGCTTAAGGCTATACCTCACTAGGTTATTAGTCTGAAAAGCTATTTTAAAATCGTGTGGCTTAAAAATATTTGCTATCTTTTGTGAGACTGTTCCGTAGTATGGCATCGTGATAATTTTCACTTTCTCTCCATCAGGTTTATTCTTTTTGCGCTTATTACTTTTCCGTAACAGTTTTTTAACCATATCTATTCTGTAACCGTTATTCATCGCTATTCTCTTAACGGTATTAATTTCAGTCTCCCTATCTTTTTCCCTGATAGGTATATTGATTGCCCTATGCTATTCATTATTACCCACAATATACAAGCCTGACGCAATCTGACTGCTATACAGTGAGAACGTGGTTTCAAATAATTAACACAAGAGAATGGCCCTGAATTGCAAGAAATCCTAGCAATAACCCTACTTTTTCATAATCGATTACTCTCCTCAGTGCAGCACTCCGTGAAGAATGGGCTCCCATTCCCCAAGTAACCCTCCAGCACTTGACTAAACTCATGCCTGCGAGAGTAAAAGCTGTCATCAAGGCTAACGGCGGCCCAACACCATACTGAATTCCAGCATTACCGATGGAGGGCTCCACGAACTTGTAAGTCATTTTCAGCCAGGTGTCCTGATACTTTAGATCACATAGTGTATATCCTTTTTAAAAAATTATACCATTTTTATTAGGAATATTTCTTCTGTATGTTGCCTCTAGATTCATAACCCATTCAAATGACTATCATGACTGTGCTTCAGTGGGTGCAGTATGTTATAATAAACAGATCACAAAATTTTATATAGCTACCACAAGTAGTCTTTGATATGTATGTACACAAAGAGTAAAAAAAAAAATCATTTGAGAAAACAGCTTTTAAATTTTAAAACGATAAAAACTCACTTACATTTTTTTTTTAAATTAAGGGTGAGAAGCACGAAGCAGCGTAGTCAGCATCATCATCTTTGCCAGTCTCCTTCTCTAAATATCTTCCTTTTGCTTCGCCTCGCTTCTCTGATGGTGAATTCGGCTGCACGCTGTACCGCGATATATCTCGACTATCCAATAATTTCAACCTCTTAACTGTGTGACACCCTGGGGTAATGTTAAGATGATCAAGAACACTTATCCTCAGCAGGTTTCCATCATTAAATGTTAATGCAGCGTCACTAACTTCTAGTTTCAGAGTGTTAACCACACAAACCCAGTTTTCTGCACTCATGTGCTGATAATACTCGGTCAATGCGTCAGTTCATAACATTTTTCCATAAGCTTAATAAGCACAACAGATACACACAACAGAGACTTTAAACTAAACTGAGAGCTCCGCCCAAACCGGCCATGAAGGCCCAACGGTACCGACTGGCCGCCGTGTCATCCTCAGCCGACACGCGTCACTGGATTCGCATATGTAGGCGCATGTGGTCGGCACACCGCTCTCCCGGCCTTACGTCAGTTTCCGAGACCGGAGCCGCTACTCCTCAATCAAGTAACTCCTCAGTTTGCCTCACAAGGGCAGAGTGCACCCCACTTGCCAACAGCGCTCGGCAGACCGGATGGTCACCCATGCAAGTGCTAGCCCAGCCCGACTGTGCTTAATTTCGGTGATCTGACGGGAACCGGTGTTACCACTGCGGCAAGGCCCTTGTAAACAGACACTTTAGTCATCGATACGAGGTGCATTCAAGTTCTAAGGCCTCCGATTTTTTTCTAATTAACTACTCACACGAAATCGATGAAACTGGCGTTACTTCTCGACGTAATCGCCCTGCAGACGTACACATTTTTCACAACGCTGACGCCATGATTCCATGGCAGCGGCGAAGGCTTCTTTAGGAGTCTGTTTTGACCACTGGAAAATCGCTGAGGCAATAGCGGCACGCCTGGTGAATGTGCAGCCACGGAGAGTGTCTTTCATTGTTGGAAAAAGCCCAAAGTCACTAGGAGCCAGGTCAGGTGAGTAGGGAGCATGACGAATCACTTCAAAGTTGTTATCACGAAGAAACTGTTGCGTAGCGTTAGCTCGATGTGCGGGTGCGTTGTCTCGGTGAAACAGCACACGCGCAGCCCTTCCCGGACGTTTTTGTTGCAGTGCAGGAAGGAATTTGTTCTTCAAAACATTTTCGTAGGATGCACCTGTAACCGTAGTGCCCTTTGGAACGCAATGGGTAAGGATTACGCCCTCGCTGTCCGAGAACATGGACACCATCATTTTTTCAGCACTGGCAGTTACCCGAAAGTCTTTTGGTGGCGGTGAATCTGTGTGCTTCCATTGAACTGACTGGCGTTTTTTTTTTTTTTTCAGGATTGAAAAATGGCATCCACGTCTCATCCATTGTCACAACCGACGAAAAGAGAGTCCCATTCGTGCTGTCGTTGCGCGTCAACATTGCTTGGCAACATGCCACACAGGCAGCCATGTGGTCGTCTGTCAGCATTCGTGGCACCCAACTGGATGACACTTTTCGCATTTTCAGGTCGTCATGCGGGATTGTGTGCACAGAACCCACAGAAATGCCAACTCAGGAGGCGATCTGTTCAACAGTCATTCGGCGACCCCCCAAACAATTCTCTCTACTTTCTCGATCGTGTCGTCAGACCGGCTTCTGCGAGCCCGAGGTTGTTTCGGTTTGTTGTCACACGATGTTCTGCCTTCATTAAACTGTCGCTCCCACGAACGCACTTTCGACACATCCATAACTCCATCACCACATGTCTCCTTCAACTGTCGATGAATTTCAATTGGTTTCACACCACGCAAATTCAGAAAACGAATGATTGCACGCTGTTCGAGTAAGGAAAACGTCGCCATTTTAAGTATTTAAAACAGTTCTCATTCTCGCCGCTGGCGGTAAATTTCCATCTGCCGTACGGTGCTGCCATCTTTGGGGCGTATTGACAATGAACGCGGCCTCATTTTAAAACAATGCGCATGTTTCTATCTCTTTCCAGTCCGGAGGAAAAAAATCGGAGGCCTTAGAACTTGAATGCACCTCGTATTATGCAAGGCTGCGAATCGAGCTGACTGTTACATACTAGACTGCCGGCTCTTTTGAATGTAATACCATTTTTGGAAACCAGAGACTGTGTATCGCTCATGTCTTCTGCACACAAAGATATGTAAAGTGGCAATAATCAGATAATTTCCATTATTCTGTATTCAAAGACATATCAAGTACTAATATACCAAGCTAACATGGATTTGCTAGCATTTCATTCAGAATGCAGACCTTTCAAGTTTATAATGAGCCTAGGGTTTTGAAAACCGTTCGCACCTAGTGTCTTAACTAAACAGATTATAGGGAAAATTAAATTAAAGAAAAATAAAGGAAGTTTAAACTTTGATATTTATTTTAAAGTTTATCAGTGTTATATGAAACGCACAACACGTTTAGCCTGACTCAAAGCTGGTGCCTTATTTACTGTTAGGAAAACATGACATTTTAAGAACAGGAAACGAAAAAAATAGAAAACAAATAATAGGAAATAGTGTGCAATACCGCATTCAAAACTAAGACACAAGGGGTACACAAAAGGAAATGAACCACAACCAATCGATTCAATTTAAGACAACGAAATTTCGCTCGTACCGTAGTCCTGTTCCTATTGGATAACCACAGATTGGTGTAGTAAGTTTATACAGAGTAAACATGGTTCGATATATACACAGTTTTACCAAATGGTCTATGAAATCTTTCAACAACAATGGGAAACAGGAAGAACTGCTTGTTGTACCGATTAATTACGTTTGAATACCCGGAGTATTATCCAAAATAGTAGCTGAGGGCCAGTTTTGTTGCTACACCACATGCTCCTTGTGGTCAACTAGATTTATAGAAATGTGTAATTTCGTCCGCAGCTCGTGGTCGTGCGGTAGCGTTCTCGCTTCCCGCGCCCACGTTCCCGGGTTCGATTCCCGGCAGGGTCAGGGATTTTCTCTGCCTCGTGATGACTGGGTGTTGTGTGATGTCCTTAGGTTAGTAAGGTTTAAGTAGTTCTAAGTTCTAGGGGACTGATGACCATAGATGTTAAGTCCCATAGTGCTCAGAGCCATTTGAACCATTTTTGTGTAATTCCACAATAATTTTAATAACAAAAAATTAAATCGAAACATTAGTTACAAGAGAAACTTCCGAACTGCGTTACTAACGCCATAGTATTGACCTGATGAGTGAAACCATTTTACGAGCACGTGGTACTGGTACCACAAAGCACACATCACGTGGGTTGAAGGTAAAGAAAAATTACTAATTTGAAAAATTTTATCAAGAGGAAAGCTTACAATTACACGCACATTCACACTAAAGACCGATGAGCTTAATTCCAATTACGCCTCATCACCACGTGCTCCCACTTTCCTTTATTCAAGTGGTGACAAAGTCAATACCGCAAAGCATTCTGCAGCTAACACTGAAATTGCACTGCATCGCGATTTAAGATAATGTAAAAACATTTTCGATGTAGACCTGTAACAAAAGTGATTAATTTTTCAGTTAGACTGAACTTAAGAACGCCATTGTTTTTCGGACTGACCAGATCCGCGCTTAGCCGGAGATGTTACCACTTGAGAAACTGCCCTCAAACTGACTAGCGTGGGCCCCGTACGAGGGTGTCCCACTGGTGCAATAGGAAGTGACCAGAGAGGCCGCTTCCTGTACCAACCTGACAAGGGATGGACAGAACCACACCAAGGAGACAAACCTCTTCGCCTTAGGAATCGTATCTGCCTCCTCAGACGTTGCTCCTACTGTTCTCTAGCAGACAGAACTTCTCTGCTTCCAGCGAGCATGCAACTACAAATACTCTCACTCATTCATCCTTTCACACCAGAAGGGAAGGAGATGACGATATCTTACGACATCATATACACTATGTAAAGGAGGCGGATGTGGGTTCCATATGAAACTGTACGAGGTGCATTCAAGTTCTAAGGCCTCCGATTTTTTTTCTCCAGACTGGAAAGAGATAGAAACATGCGCATTGTTTTAAAATGAGGCCGCGTTCATTCTCAATACGTCCCAGAGATGGCAATACCATACGGCAGATGGAAATTTACCGCCAAAGGCGAGAATGAGAACTGTTTTAAATACTTAAAATGGCGACGTTTTCCTTACTTGAACAGCGTGCAATCATTCGTTTTCTGAATTTGCGTGGTGTGAAACCAATTGAAATTCAACGACACTTGAAGGAGACATGTGGTGATGGAGTTATGGATGTGTCGAAAGTGCGTTGGTGGGTGCGACAGTTTGAAGGCAGAACATCGTGTGAAAACAAACCGAAACAACTTTGGGCTCGCACAAGCCGGTCTAACGACTTGATCGAGAAAGTGGAGAGAATTGTTTTGGGGGATCGCCGAATGACTGTTGAACAGATCGCCTCCAGAGTTGGCATTTCTGTGGGTTCTGTGCACACAATCCTGCATGACGACCTGAATATGCGAAAAGTGTCATCCAGTTGGGTGCCACGAATGCTGACGGACGACCACATGGCTGCCCGTGTGGCATGTTGCCAAGCGATGTTGACGCGCAATGACAGCATGAATGGGACTTTCTTGTCGTCGGTTGTGACAATGGATGACACTCTCCGTGGCCGCACATTCACCAGCCGTGCTGCTATTGCCTCAGCGATTTTCGAGTGCTCAAAACAGACTCCTAAAGAAGCCTTCGCCGCTGCCATGGAATCATGGCGTCAGCGTTGTGAAAAATGTGTACGTCTGCAGGGCAATTACGTCGAGAAGTAACACCAGTTTCATCGATTTCGGGTGAGTAGTTAATTAGAAAAAAAAAATCGGAAGCCTTAGAACTTGAATGCACCTCGTATTATACGAATTACATATAAAAATGTGTTTGTAAGTGTTGTTATGACAAGTTGTTCGTGTTTATGTGTCAATATAACATATTCCACTGCTCAGTCTCCTGCCAGATAAATTTAGAAACACCACAGTAAATTTAGAGGTGGAATGTATGACGTAAACAACAGTGGATCGAGGAAAATAGCATGAAAGGTAATCTAACAGAGACCTTTCAAGGTGCTCAACGAACTCGTGGCAGACGCTACAGGAGAGACGTTGTCCAAGGTGGAAAAGATGATTTTCCGAAACTGTACGTCCCAGGAGGAGGAGGGGGGGGGGGTGACATGTTAATTCTTCCCACACACGTCTCGAGAAACTGCGAGAACTTAGAACTCGTATCAAAGGCGGTCTGCCGACAGTCACTCTTGCCTCGCAGCATTCGCGAACTGAACAGGAAGTGGCAAGGTGGAGGGAGAGGGGCGGGGAGGTTGTAAGGTAATGGTACTAGAAACACCCTCCGCAATATGTCGTAATTTAGTCGTAGCTTGCTGGGAACAGATGTAGCGTGACGAGTAGATAGGAACGGATGTGGGCTGTGAGAAGGCAGACGTAGGTAGACCGTCCTGGACAGCGGCAGCGGGCAGAGAGAGCCAACCTGGCCAGTTAGGGCTAAATGCGATGATTGCTGCTGACGTCACGGCCTACCGGCCTCCCAACCTGGCCCCGGTACAGGGGGGCCCGCAAGTGCTCTACCTAGCGCGGCCGCAGCCTCGTACACACGGGCGGTCACCGGCAGTGCTGGGCTAACCGGTTACTTTCACGTAACAGTGACTGATGTTAATGTTACTTCTCGGTAACTGGCATTTTTAGTTGTGATTTGCAACAATTTTCAATAACACTTCACGAATTCACAGCCCGCAGTCTTCTGCACTCTGACTTCAAAACGTCCCTTCTGCAGGTTGAGTCAGGAGAAAAGTTACCTAATTTAGAGGGGTACTGGTGATTCTGAACAAAAAACTTCATGCAGACATATGCCCTCTTCCGAATGGCTTCCGAGCTAGAGCACGTTTTATGTATATTATTATTTATGATACGTATTGTTCAAACATTGTCATTTTGTACGACGTACCACAGTAGTGTAGAAGAAATTGAGACGAACGATTTGCTAGAGGACACTTGTGGTCTAACAAGTTGGGAATCCGGCCGTTGCGACTGAGCGGTTCTAGGCGCTTCAGTCTGGAAGCGCGCGACCGCTACGGTCGCATGTTCGAATCCTGCCTCGTCCGCAGCTCGTGGTCGTGCGGTAGCGTTCTCGCTTCCCACGCCCGGGTTCCCGGGTTCGATTCCCGGCGGTGTCAGGGATTTTCTCTGATTCGTGATGACTGGTTGTTGTGTGCTGTCCTTAGGTTAGTTTGGTTTAAGTAGTTCTAAGTTCTAGGGGACTGATGACCATAGATGTTAAGTCCCATAGTGCTCAGAGCCATTTTGAATCCTGCCTCGGGCATGTATGTGTGTGTTGTCGTTAGGTTAGTTAGGTTTAAGTAGTTCTAAGTTCTAGGGGACTGATGACCTCAGATGGTCCCATAGTGTTCAGAACCATTTGAACCATTTTTTTTTTTGAAAATATTATTGAAGAAGTACTAAAGCATACTTAAAGGTAGATCTTTGAACACTGGCATTTGACTTCACGTTTACAAATCAAAAAATACGTGTTTCAGTGCTTTTGGAAATTCAACTCATATGGGAGTGAAACTGAGGATGGAAGTTTTTATGGAAATGTTTCACTGTGCAAGAATTTCTTAAGCTAAATTTATGAAAATTTGTATTTGGCTTCTCTGTTAGAAATTAAACATACACATGTCACTGTTGTTGGAGATTCAACCCCTATGGGGTAGAAATGGGGGTTGAAAGGTTGTATGAAAATATTTCACTGCGAAAGCATTTTTAAGACTAAATCTATGAAAATTGGTGTGTGGTTTCTAGGTCAGAGATGAAAAAAAAACCACATGTTTCACTGTTTCACGAAATTCAACCTGTAAGAGGGAGAAATAGTGTCAGACTGACTCACTGAGTGATCATCGCCCAGCCCGAACCGCTAACGATAGGAACTTGAAGTTTGGAGAGGGCGCGGATCTTATATTGTAGGCGACGCTTAAGAAGGGATGGTCTGAAATTTCACTCCTAACGGGGTGTTGACAGATGTGAAAATTACCGAACAATCAGTTTAATAAGCCACAGCTGCAAAATACTAACACGAATTCTTTACAGACGAATGGAAAAACTAGTAGAAGCCGACCTCGGGGAAGATCAGTTTGGATTCCGTAGAAATACTGGAACGCGTGAGGCAATACTGACCTTACGACTTATCTTAGAAGAAAGATTAAGGAAAGGCAAACCTACGTTTATAGCATTTGTAGACGTTGAGAAAGCTTTTGACAATGTTGACTGGAATATTCTCTTTCAAATTCTAAAGGTGGCAGGGGTAAAATACAGGGAGCGAAAGGCTATTTACAATTTGTACAGAAACCAGATGGCAGTTATAAGTGTAGAGGGGCATGAAAGGGAAGCAGTGGTTGGGAAGGGAGTAAGACAGGGTTGTAGCCTCTCCCCGATGTTATTCAGTCTGTATATTGAGCAAGCAGTAAAGGAAACAAAAGAAAAATTCGGAGTAGGTATTAAAATCCATGGAGAAGAAATAAAAACTTTGAGGTTCGCCGATGACATTGTAATTCTGTCAGAGACAGCAAAGGACTTGGAAGAGCAGTTGAACGGAATGGACAGTGTCTTGAAAGGAGGATATAAGATGAACATCAACAAAAGCAAAACGAGGATAATGGAATGTAGTCGAATTAAGTCGGGTGATGTTGAGGGTATTAGATTAGGAAATGAGACACTTAAAGTAGTAAAGGAGTTTTGCTATTTGGGGAGCAAAATAACTGATGATGGTCGAAGTAGAGAGGATATAAAATGTAGACTGGCAATGGCAAGGAAAGCGTTTCTGAAGAAGAGAAATTTGTTAACATAGAGTATAGATTTAAGTGTCAGGAAGTCATTTCTGAAAGTGTTTGTATGGAGTGTAGCCATGTATGGAAGCGAAACATGGATGATAAATAGTTTGGACAAGAAGAGAATAGAAGCTTTCGAAATGTGGTGCTACAGAAGAATGCTGAAGATTAGATGGGTAGATCACATAACTAATGAGGAAGTATTGAATAGGATTGGGGAGAAGAGAAGTTTGTGGCACAACTTGACCAGAAGAAGGGATCGGTTGGTAGGACATTTTCTGAGGCATCAAGGGATCACCAATTTAGTATTGGAGGGCAGCGTGGAGGGTAAAAATCGTAGGGGGAGACCAAGAGATGAATACACTAAGCAGATTCAGAAGGATGTAGGTTGCAGTAGGTAGTGGGAGATGAAGAAGCTTGCACAGGATAGAGTAGCATGGAGAGCTGCATCAAACCAGTCTCAGGACTGAAGACCACAACAACAACAACAAACGGGGTAAGATAGAGCATGAAAGACTTTTTGAAAGTATGATAGTATTAAGGAAATTTTGAGGCTAAAACTACAACTGGTATTTGTTTCCTCAGTCAGAAAATAAAAAAGAATGGCTGTTTCAGTATTTTAGTAAATTCAACCACTAAGGGGGTAAAATAGTGAGTGAAATTTATTTTGAAAATAAATGATTACTAAAGAAATGCTAAAGAATTGTTAAGTCTGCACCTATGACAATTGCTGTTTGACTTCTTGGTCAGAAATTTTTAAAAAAATGGTGTTTAAGTGCTTCTGCAAATTCAACCCTTAAGGGAGTGCGATATCGGATGAAAAGTTTTGAGACAGTATTTCGTTACATTAAAAAAAAAAAAAATAAAGCTAGGTTTATGAAAATTCGTATTCCACTTCTCTGTTAGATATTAAAAATACTTGTTAGGGGATGAAAATTTCTATGGAAATATATCCACAAAAACGCAATATGCATAATTAACAAGTACTTTGACCCCAGCTACCACAATCGTTATTTGGTGAGAAGTACGTTCGGAGAAGGCCTACATCTACATCTACATCTACATTTACACTCCGCAAGCCACCCAACGGTGTGTGGCGGAGAGCACTTTACGTGCCACTGTTATTACCTCACTTTCCTGTTCCAGTCTCGTATGGTTCGTGGGGAGAACGACTGCCGGAAAGTCTCCGTGCGCGCTCGAATCTCTCTAATTTTACATTCGTGATCTCCTCGGGAGGTATAAGTAGGGGGAAGCAATATATTCGATACCTCGTCCAGAAACGCACCCTCTCGAAACCTGGACAGCAAGCTACACTGCGATGCAAAGCGCCTCTCTTGCAGATTCTACCACTCGAGTTTTCCAAACATCTCCGTAACGCTATCAGGCTTACCAATTAACCCTGTGACGAAACGCGCCGCTCTTCTTTGGAACTTCTCTATCTCCTCTGTCAACCCGACCTGCTACGGATCCCACACTGATGAGCAATACTCAAGTATAGGTAGAGCGAGTGTTTTGTAAGGACATGCTTAGATGGGCTTAATTAGCGTCAATAGCTTAGGAAGTACTGCAATTTGTGAACAACGTAAAAATTCCATTAAAAAAACTGCAGGTCACTTTGTCTACCTGAGCGAAGCAACAGGCGCTAAGCTAGTCTAAAGTATATCCCTCGGCTCTTTACATGCCGGGCTAGCTGCGGAGTTCGGCTAGGGGAACTGGTGCACCATTCCTCAACCTTTCCTGTGTGCAAATTTCAGTGGGTGCAGCTTATTGGACACCAGGCTCGCAGTGTTATTGGTTTGTAAATCTAACAAGGGAACCTCCCCATCGCACCCCCCTCAGATTTAGTTATAAGTTGGCACAGTGGATAGGCCTTGGAAAACTGAACACAGATCAATCGAGAAAACAGGAAGAAGTTGTGTGGAACTATGAAAAAAATAAGCAAAATATACAAACTGAGTAGTCCTTGCGAAGATAGGTAACATTAGGACACTGGGTGTCAAGGAGCGCCGTGGTCCCGTGGTTAGTGAGAGCAGCTACGGAACGAGAGGTCCTCGGTTCAAGTCTTCCCTCGATTGAAATGTTTAATTCTTTTATTTTTAGTTTATGTGACAAACTCTTATGTTTTCATCACTTTTTTGGGAGTGATTATCACATCCACAAGAAAACCTAAATCGGGCAAGGTAGAAGAATCTTTTTACGCATTCGCCAAGTGTACAAGTTAGGTGGGTCGACAACATATTCCTGTCATGTGACGCACATGCCGTCACCAGTGTCGTATAGAATATATCAGACGTGTTTTCCCGTGGAGGAATCGGTTGACCTATGACCTTGCGATCAAATGTTTTCGGTTCCCATTGGAGAGGCACGTCCTTTCGTCTACTAATCGCACGGTTTTGCGGTGCGGTCGCAAAACACAGACACTAAACTTATTGCTGTGAATAGAGACGTCAATGAACGAACGGACAGATCATAACTTTGCGAAAATAAAGAAAGTAAACTTTTCCACTCGAGCGAAGACTTCAACCAAGGACCTCTCGCTCCGCAGCTGCTCACGCTAACCACGGGACCACGGCGCTTCTAACCTCATATGTTCCCTGATGTTGCATATCTTGCGCATGGACTACTCAGTTTGTAAATTTTACTAATTTTTTTCATGCTTCCACACAACTTCTTCCTGTTTTCTCGATTGATCTGTGTTCAGTTTTTCAAGGTCTACCCACTGTGGCAACTTATAACTAAATCTGAGGGGGGTGCGATGGGGAGGTTCCCTTGTATTCGCTGGCCTGTGCTGAACCGGATCAGCATTGGGACTCCGACTGAAGCGGCGCCTCCGGTTAGGCAGCCCCGCTGCCGCCTTTGTACTTGTACGGGAGTCCGGCTGGTGGGAGCGAGTCACTAGGCGGCCGTATAGCCGGGCTATAAATAACGCCGCAATCTCGGCACGTCAAGGACGGCGTCCCCACGGCGACAATTGGGCGGACGGCCGCCAATTGAGGGGGTGGTGCGTGGCTGAGAGAGCCTGCTGCCTGCGGCGGCACGCCACGCGCTGCGAGAGCCGGCACTGAAGACCTTCCGGCCTGCCCAGTGGGTTCCAATCGCGGATCCAGCGGCGGTGTGCAGATCGCACGTAACCGTAGGTGCATTTCTGGGCAGCTACGCCATCCTCCGTGACACTTGAGTATGATAGCTCGGTCGTTGACTCTTTGGCGACCAAGCCCGAGTGCAACTCGGGCCAGAACGTTGTGCTCACGACATCGCGCCCGAGTTTAGCTCGGGCCGCGACTTCATCGACGCCCGAGCCACCTGTCGCTCGAAAACTGGACTCGTTTCGTACGAAGACAGATTGACCATCATAGGTCAGCATGGCCCATATCTCAGCAATTATTTGTTTGCAGACATAGGTTTATAGGACTTTCTTCTAGTACATATCTAAAACAGAATATACAGGGTGTTACAAAAAGGTACGGCCAAATCTTCAGGAAACATTCCTCACACACAAATAAAGAAAATATGTTATGTAGAAATGTATCCGGAAACGCTTAATTTCCATGTTAGAGCTCATTTCAGTTTCGTCAGTATGTTCTTCCACCTACGCTCACTGGAGCACGTTATCATGATTTCATACGGGATACTCTACCTGTGCTGCTAGAACATGTGCCTTTACAAGTACGACACAACATGTGGTTCATGCACGATGGAGATCCTGCACATTTCAGTCGAAGTGTTCGTACGCCTGTCAACAACAGATTCGGTGACCGATGGATTGGTAGAGGCGGACCAATTCCATGGCCTCCACGCTCTCCTGACCTCAGCTCTCTTGACTGTCATTTATGGGGAAATTTCAAAGCTCATGTCTACGCAACCCCGGTACCAAATGTAGAGACTCTTCGTGCTCGTATTGTGGACGGCTGTGGTACAATACGCCATTCTCCAGGCTGCATCAACGCAACAGGGATTCCATGCGACGGAGGGTGGATGCATGTATCCCTGCTAACGGAGGACATTTTGAACATTTCCTGTAACAAAGTGTTTGAAGTCCCGCTGGTACGTTGTGTTGCTGTGTGTTTCCATTCCATGATTAATATGATTTAAAGAGAAGTAAGAAAATGAGCTCTAACATGGAAAGTAAGCGCGTCCGGACACATGTCCACATAACATATTTTCTTTCTTTGGGTGTGAGGAATGTTTCCTGAAAGTTTGGCCGTACCTTTTTGTAACACCCTGGATATATGTGCGTATGTCCAGCATCTGCTCCTAAATCACTGGATCGACTTCAACGAAATTTGGTACGCATAGTGCTTACTACTGTCCGCAGCTCGTGGTCTTGTGGTAAATTTCTCGCCTCTTGCGCACGGGGTCCTGGGTTCTATTCCCGGCAGGGTCAGGGATTTTTCCTGCCTCGAGATGACTGGGTGTTTTCTTCATCATCATTCATCCCCATTACAGTCGGAGGAAGGCAATGGCAAACCACCTTCGCTACGACCTTGCCTAGTCGGCGGTGTGGGTCTCCCGTATCACTCTCTACGCTCCTCGGAGTATCGGACATCATCGTCATCATCGTGTGAGAACCAATACTGTGTGGATTGGAACTTCTTAGCTACCATAGGAGCAGAGATAGGGAAGAAAGCGTGTCCAATCCATGACATGTAGGCTGCTCTGCATATCATGCACGCTATACCAGTAGTTTGGCATGCCTTACAGGCCTACATGTGTAGATGGGCACAGATAAACAGAAAGAGGAGCCAGGGAAGAGATGAACAGTGTGAGAGGAGACAGGATGAGGTGGACAGAGGAAAGGGGAGGAGAAGATTGACAGAGAGTGGAAAAGAGGGGAAGGACATTGAGGCAGCAGAAGGGGAGAGACAGAGAGACAGTGGAGGAGGTGGTGGACAGACCATGGTTCATGTATTAAATGAACTGTGGATACACATCTGTGGCGACAAGAGGCGCCAACGGTCGATATAGCGTAAGCAAAGTGCCCAGGTGCGGACGCTCGGGACAACTTTCTCAAGTGTTGTCGACTACGAAACAGAGACAATATCAGTCAACGTAGCAGCAGCAATGCAGAGGCATTTCCACAGAGACGTTCACAAATTCGTCTCACCTCACCTCATATAATTAACATGAAAGAACATTCAATAAAATACGGATTGAGAGGTCAATTTCAGAATTTCCAGACTCCTGAACAGGTGTGAACAAGAGGTTCGTAAACTTACACTACATGTTGCAAGAAATGCGCGTTTCTGAGCCTAAATACACTTTGAGGATGGGATGAATTACTGCAGAATATAATGTTGTCTGTCATAAGCTCCTGGAAATAAGAAAAGTAGACTAATTTGCGTGTTGGCCTCTCACTATAGACACTGTTGGAACGATAAATACAGCACCATTTAGTTTTTGAACAAGACCTGAATATGGGCTTTGCATGACAACACACATAGCTAACACTTGGTTTAAGAATCATGATAGAAGGTCGTATACATGGAAGAACCCTGGAGATACTAAAAGGTATCTGATAGATTATATAATGGTAAGACAGAGATTTAGGAACCAAGTTTTAAATTGTAAGTCATTTCCAGGGGCAGATGTGGACTCTGACCACAATCTATTGGTTATCACCTGTAGACTAAAACTGAAGAAACTGCAAAAAGGTGGGAATTTAAGGAGATGGGACCTGGATAAACTGAAAGAACCAGAGGTTGTACAGAGTTTCAGGGAGACCATAAGGGAACAATTGACAGGAATGGGGAAAAGAAATACAGTAGAAGAAGAATGGGTAGCTTTGAGGGATGAAGTAGTGAAGGCAGCAGAGGATCAAGTAGGTAAAAAGACGAGGGCTAGTAGAAATCCTTGGGTAACAGAAGAAATATTGAATTTAATTGATGAAAGGAGAAAATATAAAAATGCAGTAAATGAACCAGGCAAAAAGGAATACAAACGTCTCAAAAATGACATCGACAGGAAGTGCAAAATGGCTAAGCAGGGATGGCTAGAGGACAAATGTAAGGATGTAGAGGCTTATCTCACTAGGGGTAAGATAGATACTGCCTACAGGAAAATTAAAGAGACCTTTGGAGATAAGAGAACCACTTGTTTGAACATCAAGAGCTCAGATGGAAACCCAGTTCTAAGCAAAGAAGGGAAAGCAGAAAGGTGGAAGGAGTATATAGAGGGTGTATACAAGGGTGATGTACTTGAGGACAATATTATGGAAATGGAAGAGGATGTAGATGAAGATGAAATGGGAGATACGATACTGCGTGAGGAGTTTGACAGAGCACTGAAAGACCTGAGACGAAACAAGGCCCCCGGAGTAGACAACATTCCATTGGAACTACTGACGGCCTTGGGAGAGCCAGTCCTGACAAAACTCTACCATCTGGTGAGCAAGATGTATGAAACAGGCGAAATACCCTCAGACTTCAAGAAGAATATAATAATTCCAATCCCAAAGAAAGCAGGTGTAGACAGATGTGAAAATTACTGAACAATCAGTTTAATAAGCCACAGCTGCAAAATACTAACACGAATTCTTTACAGACGAATGGAAAAACTAGTAGAAGCCGACCTCGGGGAAGATCAGTTTGGATTCCGTAGAAATACTGGAACAAGTGAGGCAATACTGACCTTACGACTTATCTTAGAAAATAGATTAAGGAAAGGCAAACCTACGTTTATAGCATTTGTAGACTTAGAGAAAGCTTTTGACAATGTTGACTGGAATACTCTCTTTCAAATTCTAAAGGTGGCAGGGGTAAAATACAGGGAGCGAAAGGCTATTTACAGTTTGTAGAGAAACCGAATGGCAGGTATAAGAGTCGAGGGACATGAAAGGGAAGCAGTGGTTGGGAAGGGAGTAAGACAGGTTTGAAGCCTATCCCCGATGTTATTCAATCTGTATATTGAGCAAGCAGTAAAGGAAACAAAAGAAAAATTCGGAGAAGGTATTAAAATCCATGGAGAAGAAATAAAAACTTTGAGGTTCGCCGATGACATTGTAATTCTGTCAGAGACAGCAAAGGACTTGGAAGAGCAGTTGAACGGAATGGATGGTGTCTTGAAGGGAGGATATAAGATGAACATCAACAAAAGCAAAACGAGGATAATGGAATGTAGTCAAATTGTCGGGTGATGTTGAGGGTATTAGATTACGAAATGAGACACTTAAAGTAGTAAAGGAGTTTTGCTATTTGGGGAGAAAAATAACTGATGATGGTCGAAGTAGAGAGGTTATAAAATGTAGACTGGCAATGGCAAGGAAAGCGCTTCTGAAGAAGAGAAATTTGTTAACATCGAGTATAGATTTACGTGTCAGGAAGTCATTTCTGAAAGTATTTGTATGGAGTGTAGCCATGTATGGAAGTGAAACATGGACGGTAAATAGTTTGGACAAGAAGAGAATAGAAGTTTTCGAAATGTGGTGCTACAGAAGAATGCTGAAGATTAGATGGGTAGATCACATAACTGATGAGGAAGTATTGAATAGGATTGGGGAGAAGAGAAGTTTGTGGCGCAACTTGACCAGAAGAAGGGATCGGTTGGTAGGACATGTTCTGAGGCATCAAGGGATCACCAATTTAGTATTGGAGGGCAGCGTGGAGGGTAAAAATCGTAGGGGGAGACCAAGAGATGAATACACTAAGCAGATTCAGAAGGATGTAGATTGCAGTAGGTACTGGGAGATGAAGAAGCTTGCACAGGATAGAGTAGCATGGAGAGCTGCATCAAACCAGTCTCAGGACTGAAGACCACAACAACAACATGACAACACACGATCTCGACAAAAGTTTCCTGGGTGTGATACTGCGTGATAATACTACTGGTGCTGGAGGAAAACCAACGTTTCGGCCACAGTTGCAGCAGCATTCTTCTGGATGTAGTTAGACCCAGAAGCAGAGCAAAGATAGGGAAGAAAGCGTTTCCAATACATGACATGTAGGCTGCTCTGCACATCATGCATGTTATACCAGTAGTAGTGGCATGCCTTACAGGGCTACATGTGTAGGTAGGCACAGCTAAGCCCAGAAGGAGGCCGCTGCAACCGTGGCCGAAACGTTGGTTCTTCTCCAGCAGCAGTAGTTTTATGCATTATCACGCGGTACCAAACCCATAAAACTTTTATGCGGACCGACTCTGGCCACAGAAGCCTACGCAATTATATTAACACATGATCTATTCAACACATAAGAATGTGGATTGGTGAGCCTCACTAATCATATGCTCATTATCTGAATGTCACTTTCAGATGAACTGTGTGTCAAAAACTGTAAAAAGTGAATCTTACTGCGGTTTAACATTCATTTATTTTCTACTAGCCATGAACTTAAGTCTTGAACTGCACTATTCGATACGTCGCCTATGTTAGAGATGCAGAGTGACCACATGTGGCGTGTACAACCAGCTGACGTCGCAACGTGAAACGTAGTGCGTATCGCCTACATCAAGTCGTCGATATAACAAGTGACACCAGAATAGATTTCCTATCCTGTCATTTGGTATTTGCCATTCTTGCATGGCAGTAAATTTAACACGCAGTATACTGAACAGTTTCGTCTGAAGCAGTATACACGTTGAACGAACGCCAGGAATAGTGAAATACTAGCCATTTCTTAAACTTTTCTTGTCGCTCTCTGCAGTTGAGAGGACAGTGCTGCTGCCTGCCACGCCAAGGATCTGGGTTCTATTCCCAGTACTCCCAGACAGTTTTCCGTAGTGGGAGGACTGCAACGTGGTGCACTAAGTCTCATAATACCAACTGAGGAACTGCTTAACCACGCTGTATAGCGGCTCCAGGTCGCGAAAACTGACAATGACCAGGGGGGAGGTGTGCTGACCTGATTCCCTCCCATACTAAACTAAAACTAAATTCCGTCAGAACGGTATCGACCGGCCGCCGTGTCATCCTCAGCCCAAAGGCGTCACTGGATGATGATATGGAGGGGCCTGTGGTCAGCACACCGCTCTCCCGGCCGTATGTCAGTTTACGAGACCGGAGCCGCTACTTCTCAATCAAGTAGCTCGTCAGTTTGCCTCACAAGGGCTGAGTGCACCCCACTTGCCAACAGCGCTCGGCAGACCGGGTGGTCACCCATCCAAGTACTAGCCCAGCCCGACAGCCCTTAACTTCGGTGATCTGACGGGAAGCGGTGTTACCACTGCCACAAGGCATTGCCGACGCCCTCCCATAGCGCTTCCAAACACGCCACTGGCGTATGATGACACGACGGGCGGTCGGTATCGATGGGCTTTCCAGACATTTACATTTATAGTTTCGATGTGCTAGAAATAATGGTGTGTACAGGGCTATTACAAATGATTGAAGCGATTTCATAAATTCACTGTAGCTCCATTCATTGACATATGGTCACGACACACTACAGATACGTAGAAAAACTCATAAAGTTTTGTTCGGCTGAAGCCGCACTTCAGGTTTCTGCCGCCAGAGCGCTCGAGAGCGCAGTGAGACAAAATGGCGACAGGAGCCGAGAAAGCGTATGTCGTGCTTGAAATGCACTCACATCAGTCAGTCATAACAGTGCAACGACACTTGAGGACGAAGTTCAACAAAGATCCACCAACTGCTAACTCCATTCGGCGATCGTATGCGCAGTTTAAAGCTTCTGGATGCCTCTGTAAGGGGAAATCAACGGGTCGGCCTGTAGTGAGCGAAGAAACGGTTGAACGCGTGCGGGCATGTTTCACGCGTAGCCCGCGGAAGTTGACGAATAAAGGAAACAGGGAGCTAAACGTACCACAGCCGACGGTTAGGAAAATCTTACGGAAAAGGCTAAAGCAGAAGCCTTACCGTTGACAATTGCTACAAGCCCTTACACCCGATGAGTGAAACTCTTTGAATTTTCGGCGCGGTTGCAACAGCTCATGGAAGAGGATGCGTTCAGTGCGAAACTTGTTTTCAGTGATGAAGCAAAATTTTTTCTTAATGGTGAAGTGAATAGACACAATGTGCGAATCTGGACGGTAGAGAATCCCCACGCATTCGTGCAGCAAATTCGCAGTTCACCAAAAGTTAACGTGTTTTGTGCAATCTCACGGTTTAAAGTTTACGGCCCCTTTTTCTTCTGCGAGAAAAACGTTGCAGGACACGTGTATCTGGACATGCTGGAAAATTGGCTCATGCCACAACTGGAGACCGACAGCGCCGACTTCATCTTTCAACAGGATGGTGCTCCACCGCACTTCCATCATGATGTTCGGCATTTCTTAAACAGGAGATTGGAAAACCGATGGATCGGTCGTGGTGGAGATCATGATCAGCAATTCATGTCATGGCCTCCACGCTCTCCCGAATTAACCCCATGCGATTTCTTTCTGTGGGGTTATGTGAAAGATTCAGTGTTTAAACCTCCTCCACCAAGAAACGTGCCAGAACTGCGAGCTCGCATCAACGATGCTTTCGAACTCATTGATGGGGAGATGCTGCGCCGAGTGTGGGAGGAACTTGATTATCGGCTCGATGTCTGCCGAATCACTAAAGGGGCACATATCGAACATTTGTGAATGCCTAAAAAAACTTTTTGAGTTTTTGTATGTGTGTGCAAAGCATTGTGAAAAAATCTCAAATAATAAAGTTATTGTAGAGCTGTGAAATCGCTTCAATCATTTGTAATAGCCCTGTATTATGTGTATTAAACCGCGGACCTAGAATCCACGGAGAGGCTCCGTCCCGCCATAGCGCTCACTGGTTCACAACCCCACAACAGGCCACAGCAGTCCACCCACCCCACCGCCGCCCCACACCGAAGCCAGGGTTACTGTGCGGTTCGGCCCCCAGTGGACTCCCTGGGAACGTCTCACACCAGACGAGTGTAACCCCAATGTTTGCGTGGCAGAGTATGATGTACGCGTACGTGGAGACAGTGTTTGCGCAGCAATCGAGGACGTAGTGTAACTGAGGCGGAATAAGGGGAACCAGCCCGCATTCGCCGAGGCAGATGGAAAACCGCCTAAAAACCATCCAGAGACTGGCCAGTTCACCGGACCTCGACACTAATCCGCTCGGGAAGCAGTGCGTTAGACCACGTGGCTACCCAGGCGGGTGTAATCTCCCCACGGGAAATTACCCTCTACCACGCACCAATTAATCATGGTCAATCAAAGCATCCACATTTATTTACTTTGGAAAAGTATCTGATCTGATTTTCTAGTAACATATGCGCCGACAGCTCGTCGACGCCAAAGTATTTTCTAGTACGTTTATTCTTTGGAATAACAGAGATACATATATGTATTCTCCATGGTTGTTAGACGGGTAACTAGGAGAGTTTCAAAGTATCTGTCGAAAGATTGACGGGTTTCTAAAAGAGACAGATTTGCTTTTCTTCTCGCTAAAACGAGCTATTAACATTTGTGCCACTAGCGGGTTATTTGAAGAGAGAGAAAGACTGTAAACGGAAAATAATTAAGACTTGGAACCAACAAAGATCTGGACATGTAATGGAGATGGATTGAATATACAATTTCCTTCATAAATAAGGTTTGTGACCCCTTTTATTCTGGAGTGAATGAACGAATGAGTTCTTTGTCTGAATCATTGATGATCGCGTTGGCCCTGTAATTAGTGGGGAAGTTTCAGCAGTGTCGAAGAGAGCCTGCAATCACCGAGTCTTTGTTAAATCGTCCAAAAAGGCTTCGTACACATCTGGAATTCGAAATCTTTCGTAAAAGGAACGAATTGTTCAAACGATCGATTTTCCCAACTGAATGCAGCGCTTAACAATAATAATAATAAATGTAAAGATCTCTTACAGCAAGCCAGCCGCTGAACACTAAGTCGAAGGGCTCCACCAGAGATTCTATTGGGCTGATTTCACGTAATGAAATATTATATTTAAAACTGTACATAGATAAAGGAGAGAGAGAGAGAGAGAGAGAGAGAGAGAGAGAGAGAGAGAGAGAGCGAATGAAATTAGAGAAAATACTCAGAATCCTCCATTAGTCTAATTTTTCGCCTGTCTTATCACGGATCAGCCTAAAGACAAAACGGGAGGCCCTTACTTTACTGTATAGATTTATGTGTGAAAGTGAAGGGATCTTAAAGGCAACAGATACACGTCTATACAGACAAGACATTACACAAAGTTAGCGGCAAGCTGCATGCATTCATCATTCAGCATCTATTCTTTTCTTACATTAATACATTATACGGGCTAGAAGAAATAAAGGTACTCGACCTGATAAATGTTCCTTTTATTTTATACATTCTGAAGCCATTTCAGTTTTTATTGCTCCCCATCTCATCGGTGAAGTTAGTACCTTCCTAGCTTTGAATATTTTTTTGCGTCGTTGTGTAACAGTTTCTCAGCCAGTCGTTGTGCACCTAATAATTTTCTACTACATCACGTAAATCAAGGAAAAACATTTCCCAATATTCTTAGATGGTGCAGTCTGCTTTAATTCCTTTCCCCAAAACTCGCTGTATCAGAAAACATCTACTTTGTACACCTACAAATTCTTTCTATATCTACCACTGTCATTATTATTATTATTATTGTTATCACAATTACTATTATTACTGCCGGCCGCTGAGGCCGAGCGGTTCTAGGCGCTTCAGTCCGAAACCGCGCTGTTGCTACGGTCGCTGGTTCGAATCCTGCCTCGGGCGTGGATGTGTGTGATATCCTTAGGTTGGTTAGGAAGTACACATTGAGGTTTACTAACGTAAGTGGTCTTAAAAAGCTAGTAACATTAACCTATGACCGAGCGACGTGGCGCAGTGGTTAGCACACTGAACTCGCATTCGGGAGGACGACGGTTCAATCCCGCGTCCGGCCGTCCTGATTTAGGTTTTCCGTGATTTCTCTAAATCGCTCCAGGCAAATGCCGGGATGGTTCCTTTGAAAGGGCACGGCCGACTTCCTTCCCCGCCCTTCCCTGATCGGATAAGACCGATGACCTCGCTGTCTGGTCTCCTTCCCCAAACAACCCAACACATTAACCTATGTAACGGCATTAAATGTAACTTATTATGTCAAACGCTTATTCTGTTATAAATTTTTATAATCAGGGCAAGACTTGTTGTTGTTGTTGTTGTTGTGGTCTTCAGTCCAGAGACTGGTTTGATGGAGCTCTCCATGCTACTCTATCCTGTGCAAGCTTCTTCATCTCCCAGTACTTACTGCAACCCACATCCTTCTGAATCTGCTTAGTGTATTCAGCTCTTGGTCTCCCTCTACGATTTTTATCCTCCACGCCGCCCTCCAATGCTAAATTGGTGATCCCTTGATGCCTCAGAACATGTCCTACCAACCGATCCCTTCTTCTGGTCAAGTTGTGCCACAAACTTCTCTTCTCCCCAATCCTATTCAATACCTCCTCATTAGTTATGTGATCTACCCATCTAATCTTCGGCATCCTTCTGTAGCACCACATTTCAAAAGCTTCTATTCTCTTCTTGTCCAAACTATTTATCGTCCACGTTTCACTTCCATACATGTCTACACTCCATACAAATACTTTCGGAAAAGACTTCCTGACACTTAAATCTATACTCGATGTTAACAAATTTCTCTTCTTCAGAAACGCTTTCCGCCATTGCCAGTCTACATTTTATATCCTCTCTACTTCGACCATCATCAGTTACTTTGCTCCCCAAATAGCAAAACTCCTTTACTACTTGAAGTGCCTCATTTCCTAATTCAATATTTCTTCTGTTACCCAGGGATTTTTACTAGCCCTCGTGTTTATACCTACTTGATCCTCTGCTGCCTTCACTACTTCATCCCTCAGAGCTGCTCATTCTACTTGTACTGTATTTCTTTCCCCCATTCCTGTCAATTGTTCCGTTATGCTCTCCCTGAAACTCTGTACAATCCCCTGTTTAGTCAGTTCGTCCAGGTCCCATCTCATTAAATTCGCACACCCTGTATAGCTAGAAGAAATCGCGAACTCCTCTCTACCCAAAATGAGTCGTGGTTCAGACGCAGAGTTGGGTTGTTAAAGGTGTTAGAAACTGGAGCGCCAGTGAGCGGACAGTTTTCCTTCTGGAGAAGCGAGCAGGGAGTGCGGACGCGAGGAAACAGGAGCCGCGCGGCCAGGGAGGGCGGGCGGCTGCCACCTGTGGCGGACGCAGCAGCTCGGCTCACTGCGCGTGCGCCGCGACTTCGCGGAACGCTGACCTGCGCTAGCAGGGTGGGCAGGTACTGTGCGACAGGCGTGGCTGACTGCTAGCCGCTGCTTTTCCACTGTGCGGCACGAACTGCCGGACAACAGCAACGCGAGGGGAAACACCTCCTCCACTGTACACTCAGGCCGGGCGGTCGCCAGCCCAATGACCGACACAGAGAACTACTAAAACTTTTATCCATTAAGGGGCTCCGGAAAGGCTCAAAATCATGAAAAGTTCAATTTTTACTTTTTTGCATTTTCTGAATCTGCAGACTATTACCTTTTAATAGATATATAATTTATTCAATTCCGAAGACTACAACTATTTTTAAATTTTTTTTTTTTGAAATGTGTTCTACATGGGTGTGACCCACTGTGGCGCTGTTAAACTGCTGTCAAATGGTGTTATTATTAACGTCCGTGTTCATCAGGTACATTTTAGCGATGTGAGATAAAGTATGTGTTGTGGCTAACCTGTGATGGTTCAATATATATCGCTGGTGTGATTGTCGATTGTTTCACGTTTATTTACTCTGTCGTTATCTCGAAAATATTCGTAATTAATTCTGTTTCTTGAGTCTCTGTTTTGTTGAAGTATAATAATGAGCAAAAGTAAAGTTGCTGTTGCGACTTTCAATGATGGCAACATTGCGGTACGAGCGATGCTTGCTTTAGACAAGGAACGCCTTCGGGCTGCAGACAGGGCTGTAAAGAGTCTAGAAATACAAGCAAGAGTAAACGGGAGGAGGAACAAGGGGAAGCTGGAGGAGGAGTTTGCAGAGGATGAAGATAATCCATCCTATGGACCTGGAATGCACTAAAAAGTTAATCCAATCTTTGTCGCTCGATTCCCAAAACTTTTACTTTTTCATACTAATTACATGTTTTCTAAGGATCTTCCAAACATATTTGTTTCAAACTTTCAGTAAATGTTACACAGTACCTTCTGCATAATTTGACACAGCCTTTTTCCAAAAAACTGTATAATTCTGAATATATAAAAAAAATTGCAAATAAATGTTGTGAATTTTCATTACAATTGAAAAAATCATCTTTAATAACTGAACTAAAATTTTGTAAAATCCCTGTGTTAAGTTGTAGCCCATATTCCAATAAATAATCTGTAAAAAGTTCAACTTCCTACCTCAAATACTTTGTGAGGAAAGATGTAATTTATAAGCGTTATTTTAACATTGCAAGTATAGGGCGTTCCGGAGCCCCTTAAGGGGAGTTTTACAATCTCTGGCCCCGAAAAAGCATGTTCTTTGAGAATTTTTATCTCCGGATGTGTTGTCTATATCAATGTCAAATTTAGTCAAAATGTTTATTGATATTTACTCTACACACCGCAACTTTTTCGACCGAAAATGTCGAAGAGTAAAGGCGGAAGTGCTGTCGGAACGAAACAAAGTTTCGATGTAGACCTCCACGAGCGGTATGTCACAGGTCAGCCGGCTCGTCTGAAATCAAAACTGAGTTGATGTTAGCGAAGTACACAGGGTGGTCCATCGATAGTGACCGGGTCAAATATCTCACGAAATAAGCATCAAACGAAAAAACTACAAAGAACGAAACTGGTCTATCTTGAAGGGGGAAACCAGATGGCGCTATGGCTGGCCCGCTAGATGGCGCTGCCATAGGTCAAACGGATATCAAATGCGTTTTCTTTAAATAGGAACCCCCATTTTTTATTACATATTCGTGTAGTACGTAAAGAAATATGAATGTTTTAGTTGAACCCCATTTCTCGCTTTGTGATAGATGGCGCCGTAATAGTCACAAACATTTGGCTCACAATTTTAGCCGAACAGTTGGTAACAGATAGGTTTTTAAAATTAAGATATTGCCGGCCGCAATGGCCGTACGGTTCTAGGCGCTGCAGTCCGGAACCGCGGGACTGCTACGGTCGCAGGTTCGAATCCTGCCTCGGGCATAGGTGTGTGTGATGTCCTTAGGTTAGTTAGGTTTAAGTAGTTATAAGTTATAGGGGACTGATGACCTAAGATGTTAAGTCCCATAGTGCTCAGAGCCATTTGAACCATTAAATTAAGATACAGAACGTAGGTACGTTTGAACCTTTTATTTCGGTTGTTCCAATGTGATATTTGTACCTTTGTGAATTTATCATTTCTGAGACCGTATGCTGTTACAGCGTGATTACCTGTAAATACCACATTAATGCAATAAATGCTCAATATGATGTCCGTCAACCTCAATGCATTTGGCAATACATGTAACGACCTTCCTCTCAACAGAGATAAGTTCGCCTTCCGTAATGTTCGCAGATGCATTGACAATGCGCTGACACATGTTGTCAGGCGTTGTCGGTGGATCACGATAGCAACTACCCGGCAACTTTCCCCACAGAAAGAAATCCGGGGACGTCAGATCCGGTGAACGTGCGGGCCACGGTATGGTGCTTCGACTACCAATCCACCTGTCATGAAATATGCTATTCAATACCGCTTCAACCGCACGCGAGCTATGTGAATTTTATTTGTGGGTGTTCACCCCGCGTCTGTGTCACTGTGTCACTGTGTAGTTGCTTTTTTTTGGGGGGGGGGGGGAGGGGGTCTCTGTTTTGTCCGTGAAGGAGATGATGTCTTCAACATATGAGAACCAGCATGTAACCTTGTATTATTCTGAATGTATAATTTAATGGAATATTTTGTTTTGGATGTGGTGCAGAAATATTTTTTGAAGTAGACCAGTCATGGGTGAGCCCACTGGTAGTCCATCATTTTGGAGACAGAACTCCTTGTTGAAAGTAAACTAGCTCTTCTCTCTTACAACTGTTAGAATGTCTTGAATTTCATCGATGTGGGCATTCGTTGTATTCCCTCGTTTCTGCAGTCGTTCTTCGATAATGCTGTTTTTTTTTTTCTCCTACTGGCACATTTTTGCACACTGTGGTGATGTCAAATGTTGGAATATTTATGTCTTCTATCTTCAAAATAAGTTTGTTGGTGTTTGCAGGTGTCTGTTGTTTGTGAAACTGTGCAATTTCTGTAGTACTGTACGTATGTGCCTAGTTAGGTGGTAAGATGGCCCATTTTTAAATTAATTGCTGTTGTCATTGGACAGTTACGTTTACGAATCTGTGGTAAAGTATTCAGGATGGGTGCTTTGGGATTATTCTGTGTCATGTGTATGGCTCGAATTTCTGTGACAGTAAGTCTGAGGGTTTTTAGAAGTTTCTGTATGTTTCTTTGGTATCTTGTGGAGGGCCCACTGATTAATTTAACGACGTTGTTCTCTTCTATGAATTTTTCTGTTCTGCCTCACTCATAAGGACCAGGGTATTTCCCTTATCCGTCTTCGTGACGATTACGTTGTGTTCTATTAGTTTCTTCTTTAGTCTTCTGGGTGTGTTTTGTTCTGTTGCTTTTGGTTTTGAGTTGATGTGGGTCTTGTTCTCCTTGGTTATACGTTTTAGCAGATTTTATTGAATGAAACAACAAGTTTACTATTACCAGACACCGTTTTATTTATCTCCTCGACGCGTTTCACAGGTTTAAACCTCCATCATCAGGTGGATTTACGTAAGTTAGTATGACATTTGTGTGTGTGTTGTGTCACGGTTTTTTGGAGGAACTTAAAATATGCAGATGGATGTAGAATTTGTGCCAACAGTTGTGTACATATAGTTTCAAGCTGACAAGGGGTACAAGATGTTGGTGTGATGAAACGTCTGTGAATGAGGTCAGTCTCTTGCCTTGGCGGCTGTCATGGTAACATGACTAAATATTCATGGTAAATATTAAGGTGTGTGTGTGTGTGTGTGTGTGTGTGTGTGCAATTTTAATGATGTAGCCAGATGCTGAAAACAGAGATGATACTATTGTAAATATTGTCATTTTTGTCATTTAACATGGATTCAGGTTGTTTTGTTTGGTGTTTGTATATTTGGAGCGTTTCAAGGATGTCTAGTTCTCTGCCTTTTGGTTGGATGTGTAGGATGCTGATACTTGTGTTGTTAACATGGTGTAGGCCAGACAGGCAGATCATTTGATATTAGATTCAAAGAAGACATGGCAGCACTAAAAAACAAAACATACCACACATCAGGAATAGCCACGCACCCGCATGAAACCAAACACCATGTTAACAACATAAGTATCAGCATCCTACACATCCAACCAAACGGCAGCAAACTACGACATCCTTCAAACACTCCAGATATACAAACACCAAACAATACAACCTAAATTCATCTTAAATGACAATATTTACAATTGTATCATCTCTGTTTTCAGCAGCTGCCTACATCATTAAAAATGCACACACACACACACACACACACACACACACACACACACACACAGAGAGAGAGAGAGAGAGAGAGAGAGAGAGAGAGAGAGAGAGAGAGACACACACACACACACACACACACATCCTAATATTTACCATAAATATTTAGTCATGTTATCATGACAGCCGCCAAGGCAAGAGATTGACCTCATTTACATATATTTCATCACACCAACATCTTGTACCCCTTGTCAGCTTGAAACTATATGTACATCAACTACTGGCAAAATTGTACATCCATCTGCATATTTTGTAAGTAGGCTGTTTAGGTTTTTTTGTTGGTAACGCCACGTAGCGCTCTGTATGAAAATCACTGACTATGGTGTGTGCAGTCTGTGGCTGGTTGGCATTGTTGGAATATTCGCTATTGTAGTGTTGGGCAGTTGGAGGTGAGCCGCCAGCAGTGGTGGATGTGGGGAGATAAATGGCGGAGTTTTGAGAGCGGACCATCTGGACGAGTGTCCATTGTTGTTTGTTCTCTATCAAAATCTTTCATTTGTTAACTATGCCTATCAGTAGTTAGAATCTTTTATTTAGCTGGCAGTATTGGTGCTCACTGTATTTCAGTAGTTCGAGTAACTAAGATTTTTGTGAGGTAAGTGATTCATGAAAGGTATAGGTTATTGTTAGTCAGGGCCATTCTTTTGTAGGGATTATTGAAAGTCAGATTGCGTTGCGCTAAGAAAAAATTGTGTGTCAGTTTAGTGATGATCAGAATAAGTAAAGACAAAACTGTTCGAGTACGTTGAGTTTTGCTCAGCTGTTTGAAAATCAAATAACGTAAGGGGTTTATCAGCACAGACATTTATAATTTTTCTAAGGGGACGTTACATAACTTTAACTTCATCCAAAAAATAGTAACGCAACACACACAAATGTCATACTAACTAATGTAAATCCACCTGATGATGAAGGCTTAAACCTTTGAAACGCGTCGCGGAAATAAGTAAAACGGTGACTGGTAACAGTAAACTTGTTGTTTCATTTAATGTCAATAACAGTCACGGTAGAGCCTAACCTAAAATGTTCGCATTTAAATATATTTTATTTTCACCTTAAGCGTTGTTCACATCACAGCAAACCAAGTAAACCGCCATCAGCGAGCGGGAACTTTCTCGTTGGTGCAACGAGTGTTGGTTTCGCATTTGCTGGTAGTTCGTTCGCTCTCCGCTCCTTGTCGGTGTTTCAGCGAAACGTCAGAATAAAGTTAGTGTCCACTACGCTTAGGCGCCGGCAGCTTCCGTCAGCTCCGTTGTCTGCTTATGTTATGTATTTGGTGTCCGCCCCCGGTAGCTGAGTGGTCCGGCACGGTAGCTCAGCGTGTTCGATCTGAGAGGTGGTTGGACTCTGTAATAAAAAAACTGAGTGGAAGGATCAACAAACGAACTTGACCGGACGTCATGAGACGTCCGCGACGACCATAAAAAAAAAAAAAAATGTGGTCACCGCGACAGAATGTCAATCCTAAGGGCCGTGTTCGATTCCCGGCTGGGTCGGAGATATTCTCCGCTCAGGGACTGGGTGTTGTGTTGTCCTCATCACCATCATTGCATCCCCATCGACTCGCAAGTCGCCGAAGTGGCGTCAAATCGAAAGACTTGCACCCGGCGAACGGTCTACCCGACGGGAGGCCCTAGTCACACGTCATTTACATTTTTATCTACGAGGGTTGTTTTTTAAGTTAAGGGCCGTTCGCGCGTATAGTTCCGTAGTTCGAGCGGACGCCGCAACAAGCCACCGCGCCACTTGCCGGCATCGTTCCCGTTTACACTGATGCAAGTTGCAGCTCTGTGGCTGACGTGTACGCATCGCTGTGCTACTTTATAATGTTTACGATTATTGGATCGCCCGCCGCGTGTGAGATACGGTCAGTGATACGTTTTTTGACCGCGAGAAGCCTATCAGCTGCACAAATTCATCGTCAGTTAACAGAAGTTTATGGCTCGAATGCAATGAGTGAAGGTAAAGTGCGTCAATGGGTTAGAGAGTTTAAAAATGGCCGTCAAAACGTCCATGACGAAGAACGCTCAGGCCGGCCCTCTGTGATCACTGATGATTTGGTGGCTGCAGTCGAAACAAAGATTCGTGAGGACAGAAGATTCACAATTTCCACTCTGGGACCGGCGCGGTGTTTTGCTTGTGGACTTTATGCCACGAGGAACGACAATCAACTCAGATGCCTACTGCGCAACTCTAAAGAAGCTCCGCAGAGCAGTTGAAAACAAAAGGCGCGGCATGCTGACAAAAGGAGTTTTGCTCCTGCACGATAACGCTAGGCCTCACACCTCTCAAAAGACTCGGGATTTGATTGATTCTTTTGGCTGGGAAGTTTTGGACCGTGCACCATACAGCCCCGACCTTGCTCCTAGCGATTTTCACCTTTTCCGGTACCTGAAACACCATCTTGGCGGGCAGCGCTTCAATGACGAAGATGAAGTGAAAGCGGCCGTGAACTCTTGGCTGTCGGAGCAGGCGGCCGAATTCTTTGAAGAGGGAATTAAAAACTTAGTTGTACGGTATGACAAGTGCTTAAATAAAAAAGGCAACTATGTAGAAAAATAGGCAAGAATCAGAAAATAAAAGTTTTTTTACGAAAGTATTTGTATCTTTTTTTAAAAATAAAAACGGCCCTTTCTTAAAAAACAACCCTCGTATTTGGTCATTGAGCAACTGTTTATCTAGCGTTGGGAATTTTCTTTGAAAGGGAGGAGATGTCTGTCTATGATGTTGCTATCTTTTTCAATATTGTCTGGCCTGCGGTGTTCCTGTTTAGATGATCTGCAAATATGGAATGGTTTGTACCGTATTTCAATGCTTCGATGTGTTGGCAATGTTGACAGCACTACAAAACACAGTACACACTTAGAAGTGCACAGACAAACAGCAACTGGTGGTGTAAGAAAAGGGGTGCTGTGTGAAACGTAAGAAACGCGTAGCTCTGCAAAGCAGCGGAAAATTAGGCCACGAGTACCAGTGTCTAATGAAGAAATAAATAAAAGACTTGCTAGCACACGGCTTTTCCTGACGTAGGCGGGAAACCAAGTAGAAATTACTGTAAGTAATAACTACTAGCTGGACTGTGCAGCTGGTCCCGGCGGAGGTTCGAGTCCTCCCTCCGGCATGGGTGTGTGTGTTTGTCCTTAGGATAATTTAGATTAAGTAATGTGTAAGCTTAGGGACTGATGACCTTAGCAGTTAAGTCCCATTAGATTTCACACACATTTTACAACTACCAAATTGTTAAAGAACTGTTTCTCGATCTTAAAAACAAATAAAATTGTAAATATCTTAAGCACTGATGAAGCCTAACCTCAATAAAAAGAAACGCGTCTGGTGGGGTAGACACGTTCTTTTTTTTTAGCTCTAACGATGGAACAAAAATATCCACAGCAACTGTAAAGCAACTACGGACAACATGGCCACACAAATGAAGAATTTAATGGCACCTTGTCCAGCATTCTCATGTAATTCTTGGACATCCTGATGATGGAGCTTTACCTCCGAAATACGTTTCGGGAATATAAACCGTAAAAAAACGACATAAAAACAGGAGAAGGCTTTTATATACAAGTTTCAGCTGTACTGTTATTAACTCTACTCATTTACGATCGTGAGTTCGGCTGCTGTGCCATTCAGAAGTAGTAGCTCACTATAAAGTGCGCCATCTTACTTATAATCCGTCTTGATTGCAAAATGTTTATTCATATGACCGGTTTCGGTTCCTCTAGAACCATCTTCAGATCTGATATTTCGGTTGCAGGAGTAACCCGTCCACACACAGCAACCTTCATATGCTGCGTCACATGTGTTACTCCTGTAACCGAGCCGGCCGAAGTGGCCGTGCGGTTAACGGCGCTGCAGTCTGGAACCGCAAGACCGCTACGGTCGCAGGTTCGAATCCTGCCTCGGGCATGGATGTTTGTGATGTCCTTAGGTTAGTTAGGTTTAACTAGTTCTAAGTTCTAGGGGACTAATGACCTCAGCAGTTGAGTCCCATAGTGCTCAGAGCCATTTGAACCATCCTGTAACCGAAACTGCAGATCTGAAGATAGTTAGCCGGCCGGAGTGGCCGAGGGGTTAAAGGCGCTACAGTCTGGAACCGCACGACCGCTAAGGTCGCAGGTTCGAATCCTGCCTCGGGCATGGATGTGTGTGATGTCCTTGGGTTAGTTAGGTTTAAGTAGTTCTAAGTTCTGGGGGACTTATGACCACAGCAGTTGAGTGCCATAGTGCTCAGAGCCATTTGAACCATTTTTTTGAAGATAGTTCTAGAGGAACCGAAACCGGTCATATCAATAAACATTTTGCAATTAAGACGGATTATAAGTAACATTGTAAAACCACTGATTGCGGTTATCCCTTCAGACATTACGTCTGTTTTTGCAAATAAGTGCGCCAATACTTACTCACTCCTCTTATGCAGGTATCGTCTCCGTGTCTACCGTATTTACTATTTCATGTCATATGCATAATAGAACGAGATCCCTGGTCATCTGTGACACATAGTAAGCACAGATTCAGATAATATCGTTGTTGTGAAACACAACTGGCTCTTTACTCATATGAGATAATCAGTGCTTTCCAAAGAGAATCTGAGGTCTATTTCGTATTTCTAGGTTTCCAGAAGACGTTCCTCAATTTGTCTTTTGCGTGTTTGTGGAGTATCATCTCAGTTATGTGACTATATTCATGATTTCCTGTCAAAAAGGACACAGTTTCTAGTAACCGATGGGAAGTCATCGAGTGAAACAAATGTCATCTCTGGGGTCCGCTGTTCCTTATTTTGGATACAGTCTGAGCAGTCCTCTGAGATCGTTTCCATCTGGTACTGTCGATTACCATCTATTAAAGTCATCAGAAGATCAAAACCAATTGGAAAATGATTCATACAAAATATCTGTATTGTACTTAAAGAGGCAGTTGACTATAAACAATAGCCGGCCGCGGTGGCCGAACGGTTCTAGGCGCTTCAGTCTGGAACCGCGCTCCTGCTACGGTCGCAGGTTCGAATCCTGCCTCGGGCATGGATGTGTGTGATGTCCTTAGGTCAGTTAGGTTTAAGTAGTTCTAAGTTCTAGGGGACTGATGACTTCAGATGTTAGTCCCATAGTACTCAGAGCCATTTGAACCATTTTTGACTCTAAACAATAAGAAAAGTGACGTCTTCAACATCAGTACTAAAACGAAACAGTTAAACTTTGGTTATTCGATTACTGACACAAATTTGAGCGTTGTCGATTAAACTAAATGCCTAGGGATGACAATTATGATCAAACAAAATGGAGCCACCACATACCAAATTTTGTTTGAATGTCAATCAAAGACTGCGTTTCGTTGGCAGCACTCTGAAGATGCAACAGGCCTACTAAAGAGACCGCCTACGTTACACTTGTGTATTATAGCGTACCAGCGTGGAGATTGTTACGGATATGGTGCACGAGTTGGCTTGGCGATTATCAAAACAAAGGCGTTTCTCTTTGCGGTGAGATACTTACACGATATTTCAGTGTCTTACTAACCTCTGCGATTGCAAAAGTTCTTTGTTGTGTCCCATCTTCACAGGAACAATGACCACCGTGATAAAATAGCAGAAATCAGTGCTCGCACGGAAAGATTTAGATTTTCATCTTTCCGATGTACTACCTATCTCTTCTTTCAGTCAAGTTATGTCATAGAGGTCTTTTTTCACTTATTGAATTCAGTACTTCTTCTTTGGTTATGCTATCTACACATCGATTTTTAGCATTGTTTCGTAACACCACATTTCTAAATTCTCTACTTTTTTCTTCAATATACTGTTTATCGTTCGCGACGTTTTACCTCCGTACTGGGTGCAGACCAGAAAATATCTATATATAAAAGGCAATGTCTTGACTGACTCATCATAGCCCAGCCCGAATCGCTAAGGAAAGAAACTTGAAATTTGGAGAAGGTGTAAATCTTACACTGTTGGCGTCGTTTAAGAATGTATTGTCCGAAATTCCACTTCTAAGGGGGAGCAAAGGGACAAAATATTTTTGAAAGGATGTCGCCATTAAGGGAATTTTGAAACTAGAACTACGAAACTGGTTTTTGGTTTCTTGCTCAGAAAATAAAACTACGCATTTCGGCATTTTTGGAAGTTCGACCACTAAGGGATTAAAATAGTGGGTGAAACCTTTTTTTTAAAACAAATAAGTACTATAGAACTACTAAAGGATTTTTAAGGTTACGTCTACAACAACTGGTATTTGACTTCTCTGTTGGAAACAAAAAAAAGAAGAAAAATAAAGTAACTGGACTCAAACAGGTAGACGCAGAAAATCCATATATTTTTTAAGAACACAACTACAAGTGCGAACTGGTACAAACAGACGGAAAAAGACCTGGGAGAATTAGGTTCTGCATATCTACATGACAGAAATGAAATCAGAAAAATCACAAACACACGGAGTTTTGAGGTAGAAGACAGAAAAACTAACCGACATACGTGCGTATGAAGGAATACTGGGCGAAAAGGAAGGCCAACAAATGTTGATTACGCGTGGTCCTAAGTGATCGATCCAGTTTAGTGATGATCAGAATAAGTAAAGAGAAGAAAAACTAACTGCATAAGGGATTGCAATAAGGTATGAAAGTTTTTAAGATAATATTTTATTACATTAAAAAATTTTAAAGCTAAATTTACGAAAATTGATATTTGACCTCTCACTTAGATATAAAGAAATATTTGTTAGGGGATGAAAGTTACTATGCAAATATCTCCACAAGAACGCAAAAGGCATGATCAACGAAAACTTTGGATTCCAACTGCCAGAATCTTTTAATGGTTAAAAGTACATTCGCAAAAGACCAAGCTCATATTGGCCTCAATTAGTGTCAAAATCTTAGAAGGTGTTGCAATTCGTGAACAACATGAAAATTTGATTAAATCAAAACAAAAATATCTCTGCGGGCCATACAGTCTACGCTAGCGAAGCAGCGGGCACTGAGCTAGTTACTTATATAAACACTTCCTTACACTTATATTCATAATACTACTTGTTTTCTGATATGCGTGTGTTGGAATTCTAGCTCTGGTTCCCTCTACATATACCGCATCACGGGATTTGTTGTTGACAGTGTTAACTCATTCTGCAGAAACGGGAGCATTCATTCAGTGAATACTGGACTGAAGGCCCTAGATTGTGGTCTACAGTTTGGTGCCGTTGGCCTTTAGATTACGGAGTCTTGGGTTCGATTCCCGGCCGGGTCGGAGATTTTCTTCGATCGCGGACTGGTTATTCGTGTTATTCTAATTATTTCAGCTCATCATCAGCTACGCTTCAAATAGGAAGACATGTTCAAGACGGCCGGACAACCCCAGGTGGGGTCTTGGGACCAATAATGTCGTACTATCATCGTATTTCACTAGACGGAGAAACGGTATGAAGTTGCACAGCGCTACCTGAAGCATTCTTCAGAAAGGCGTGCAGTATTGAGCAGGTTTAATTTATAGCAGGCTTCCAGGAGAACTGTAAAAGGTGAGTGATGGACTGCAGTATTCAAATCCGTGTTGAAAACTTTCCCTGAGGCTCACTACTTCTATTCTGTACAGGAGGCCGTCGCAGCAGTGGAGGTCCTTTCGCTGTAGTGTGTTAATTACTCCAAACGCAGCTCCGTTAGTACATACTGTATCAAGAACTCAGCAAACAGCTGTGTTTGGAACCAATTATTTAAGCTACTACCGATTTAGTGGCTTACAGTCACATCATAAGGTGGTTCTACACATCACAACATAGTACACAACACAGAGGAGAATACGGGAGGTTCAATCTTCATAGCTAAAACCGTAAACCATCATGACAGTGGGGCGGATAGTCAATGAATGAAAAGTTTGGCAACAGAAAACATACTGACTATCTGTCCTACAGATGGTATGCTTTTAACTAGGGAGGCTGGGCCTCCTACATTCTTCGCCACGTTGTGTACAAGGTTTTGACGTTTATATGCAGTTGTTTTCCCTCGTCCAACTTTTTATTCATTCACTATCCGTCCTACGACCATTACGATTTTAACTATGAATGTAGGGCTTTCTACACTCATGCTCATAAATTAAGGATAATGCTGATACATGGTGAAACAACGCTCTGGTGGACCGTTTGCGGGTTTGAATCACCTCGGGGTATGACCATGCGGTGCATTTGACCTGCGGTCGTCGCACGGTGGCGCTGGCAGCAGTCCACATACGCAGAGGTGTGTTGGAGCATGTCAGAGTACGGTGCAGCGAGTAAGTGTGCAGACGTTTTCAGACGTACTAATGGTGCCTCTATGTTGAAAATGGCTGAAAGGACACATCTTGATGCCGTTATGAGGGGTAGAATACTAGGGCGACTGGAGGCTGGTCAAACACAGCAGGTCGTAAGCACGGGCCCTCCGTGTGCCACAAAGAGTGATCTCAAGATTATGGCAACGATTCCAGCAGACAGGAAACGTGTCCAGGCGCTACAGTACGGGACGTGCACTGTCTACAACATCACAAGACCGATATCTCACCATCAGTGCCCGCAGACGGCCTCGGAGTTCTGCAGGTAGCCTTACTCGGGACCTTACTGCAGTCACTGGAACAGTTGTCTCCAGACACACACTCTACAGACGACTGAACAGACGCGGTTTATTCGCCCGGAGTCCTGCAAGGTGCATTCCACTGACCCCTGGTCACAGGAGAGCCCGTAAAGCATGGTGTCAACAACACAGTACGTGGTCATTGGAACAGTGGTCCCAAGTTATGTTCACGGACGAGTACAGATATAGTCTGAACAGTGATTCTCGACCGGTTTTCATCTGGCGTGAACCAGGAACCAGATACCTACCCCTTAATGTCCTTGAGAGGGACCTGTATCGAGGTCGTGGTTCGATGGTGTGGGGTGGGATTATGACTGGTGCACGTACACCTCTGCGTGTCATTGACATGTAACTGGGACATGTCAGGTGTATCGGGACGTCATTTTGCACCAGTATGTCCGCCTTTTCAGGGGTGCAGTGGGTCCCACCTTCCTCCTGATGGATGATAGATAACGCACGGCTCCACCGAGCTGCCACCGTGGAGGAGTACCTTGAAACAGAAGATATCAGCGCGAATGGAGTGGTCTGCTTGTTTTCCAGACATAAACCCCATCAAGCACGTCTGGGATGCTCTCGGTCGACGTATCGCTGCACGTCTTCAAACCCTTAGGACACTTCATTAGCTCCGACAGGCTCTAGTGCAAGAATGGGAGGCTATACCCCAGCAACAGCTGGACCACCTGATCCGGAGTATGCCAACCCGTTGTGCGGCCTGTGTATGTGTGCATGGTGATCATATCCCATATTGATGTCGGGGTACATGCGCAGGAAACAGTGGCGTTTTGTAGCACATGTGTTTCGGGACGGTTTTTCTCATCTTATCACCAATACCGTGGACTTACAGATCTGTGTCGTGTGTGTTCCCTATGTGCCTATGCTATTAGCGCCAGTTTTGTGTAGTGCCACGTTGTGTGACACCACAGTCTGGAATTATCCTTAATGTATGAGAATGAGTGTATATACTCTGCCGTGTTTTCGTACCATGTTTTGATATTTATGTGCACGTGATATTGTGGCCGGAAGTGCCTTAATGAAACTGGCTCCAAATACAACTATTCGCGTAGTTCTTGCCATAAGATATTATTTATTCGTATGCTCACTCACAGGTTTTTCGTGTTTAATTAATTCTTTCGTTTACAAATTTTAGGATCAGCGTATTGACATACCTCGTAGTGATTCGTTCCACGACCAGATAGCTGTGGCTCGCATGGTGCCACGGTTTTCGATGAATAAAATAAAATGAAATAAATAAGTGATCGACTGGGACAAGATCTTTGGCTGCAACCATTTAAGAAAGTACTGACTATGATGCAGTTTTCACGCTTTTCCTACCATTTTTCGGTGGTGTGGATACCTTTCTTTTTTTGGGCAAGGTGCTATTAGTTTGATTGTCACTCCAAAAAAACGGTCTATTCCATAAAGAAATAAAATTAAACTGGATGGCTACTTACTTCTGTAAGAAAAACCCGCTGCAACGATTGTGATGGAATCCACGCTGACTCACCTGAAAACAAAGAAGAATAGAAGCCATTAGCGAATTCCTTTCATTTTTAAAAAGCGTATGTTGTTTAAAGCATATTTTTGTAGGGTCTCTGCTGGAGCAACGCCGACTGCGGTGTACATAAATCAAAGTCACATTGACAGTTAATCGACCGTGACTGTTTCATAAATATTAGCAGGTTTCTTACAGAAATGTCACAAATGTTTGTTGATTTCCTTCAATTAGAGCAACATGTTTGGAGGCACAAACCTCAGATTGATACTAGAGTCAGAATACAAAAAAAAAAAAAAAAAAAAAAAAAACATTTAACATAAGTGCATGTAAGTGTCGAAGTTGTTCTTCACACTATTGGGATCTGGTATGACTACCCCGAGTTCCGACAGAGAAGAATAACCTAATATGAGGCAATGTTTACTTCATTTGTTAGTCTGCCGGTCATACATTAAAAAAACCATTATGATTATATGAAATTGCTGTCTTCTTGTGGTGTGTGTATTACATCAGTTGCTGTAGCTTGTTGAACCTTGTTAACCACCGTTCAACAAAAGTGCAATGGACAGTTAAAATACATCACAATCAACTCTTCTGTCTGTTAGAAACTAGATGTCGGTCAAGGTGTCATCTGTCACTTTCCGCACACTTCGCTGAAGCATGTCCCGTGTTGGTCACCGAAATATAGTACGATAAGAGAGACTCTGACATTTTCATCTTAATAAAAATTATGCTTATCCATTACGGATATTTTAGAACCGTGACTGTATATTAATGTAAATAAGTTATACACAACTGCAACCAATCACTTTTTTGATAATAATGCTTTATTACATTAACCAGTTTTCGAACCCTTTCAGGTTCATCTTCAGATGATTTCGGGAGGATCCGGGAAGTTACATCATTACTGGTAGTAGCATAATGCTGGGTGCTGGTTTGTGACAGTATAGGCGACTTTTTTCGTATCTGTCTGCCTCCATTTTGGTGTCCTGAACACTTTCACACGAACTATATTAGTTCACACTTTAACAGTGACACTTTACCAGCATCCAGCATGCGCTTTACAATTATGCTACACAACAGTTGTAAAGCGCATGCTGGATGCTGGTAAAGTGTCACTGTTAAAGTGTGAACTAATATAGTTCGTGTGAAAGTGTTCAGGACACCAAAATGGAGGCAGACAGATACGAAAAAAGTCGCCTATACTGTCACAAACCAGCACCCAGCATTATGCTACACAACAGTTGTAAAGCACATGCTGGATGCTGGTAAAGTGTCACTGTTAAAGTGTGAACTAAAATAGTTCGTGTGAAAGTGTTCAGGACACCAAAATGGAGGCAGACAGATACGAAAAAAGTCGCCTATACTGTCACAAACCAGCACCCAGCATTATGCTACTACCAGTAATGACGTAACTTCCCGGATCCTCCCGAAATCATCTGAAGATGAACCTGAAAGGGTTCGAAAACCGGTTAATGTAATAAAGCATTATTATTGAAAAAGTGACTGGTTGCAGTTGTGTGTAACTTATTTACATTAATAAAAATTGTTGGCAATGTATTGCTTTTGGAACACATAACGATGCACATTCCTTATCGTCACGTATTATTTATTGTAACAGTGTTAAATTGAAGTTGCTGAAGTAATGTGAGCTCTTGACATCTGTAATTTCCTTTAGGACCTCGTTGTTCCACTTTTGATTATGGATGTGTATTTCCGTTTCCTATAATATGTCCATTTTCCGGCTCTTCTCTTAAGTATCCCGTACTTTAAGCTCATTATCCATCGCATAATTTAAACTAATCAACAACAAGTTGGCCGGCCGGAGTGGCCGAGCGGTTAAAGGCGCTACAGTCTGGAACCGCACGACCGCTACGGTCGCAGGTTCGAATCCTGCCTCGGGCATGGATGTGTGTGATGTCCTTAGGTTAGTTAGGTTTAAGTAGTTCTAAGTTCTAGGGGACTTATGACCACAGCAGCTGAGTCCCATAGTGCTAAAAAAAAAAAGTTGTAGCGGTCTCTAAAAAGAACCTTTTGATGCTGTACAGATATTTCACCGTCCGTTTTGGATAAAACTCTGTTCCTATCATACATTTTATTTTTAAAACTGGAATTTGGAATTTTCTTCTTTGTTGGAATTTCGCGGCCGTTGACTCCAAACGGTGAAAAAATTAGCGAAAAGATTTCATCTTGGCCACCTGGCTATCGAAATTCCTTTCTTATAATTTTCAGCCTCAGGTCGTACAGTTGGTCTCATGATCAGTTTGGACTTCTTGGCAAGTCACAATCAGATGCTCTTGTTAAAAACAAACTAAAAGCGCGATAGCAGAATCCTAGAACTGAAGTACACAACAGCAGTATCTACTTCGTACCTGAAGTAATCTGTATAGCAGAAGGGTAGAAAGCCTTTCTAAGGAGCAGTACTGCGCCCGTCTCAATAGTAAAAGTGTCATTCAGAAAAATAAAGTGAATCCACGGTTTTGTTTCATATACTAAGATGAACGATAACACCATCCCACTAATGTATATTTACTTTTTTTCCCACAACACCAGGTTGTAAATAGGTTTTTAGCATGCATTTGATTGTGTCAGTCATGATAGTCTCTTAAAGAAGTTTCTTTCGGGATGTGCATGCCTGGGTTAGCTGATGTTTCAGAAACATAATATAGAAAGTTACACTACGATGGTTCAAATGGCTCTAAGCACTATGGGACTTAACATCTGAGGTCATCAGTCCCCTAGACTTAGAACAACGTATGTAAGTAGGCTGTTTAGGTTTTTATATTGGTAACGCCACGTAGCGCTCTGTATGAAAATCACTGGCTGTGCTGTGTGCAGTCTGTGGCTGGTTGGCACTGTTGGAATATTTGCTATTGTAGTGGTGGCAGTTGGATGTGAACAGCGCGTAGCGTTGCGCAGTTGGAGGTGAGCAGCCAGCAGCGGTGGATGTGGGGAGAGAGATGGCGGAGTTTTGAGAGCGGACGATCTGGACGTGTGTTCATCAGAAACAGTAAATTTGTAAGACTGGATGTCATGAACTGACATATATATTATGACTTTTGAACACTATTAAGGTAAATACATTGTTTGTTCTCTATCAAAATCTTTCATTTGCTAACTATGCCTATCAGTAGTTAGTGACTTCAGTAGTTAGAACCTTTTATTTAGCTGGCAGTATTGGCGCTCGTTGTATTGCAGTAGTTCGAGTAACGAAGATATTTATGAGGTAAGTGATTCATGAAAGGTATAGGTTATTGTTAGTGAGGGCCATTCTTTTGTAGGGATTATTGAAAGTCAGATTGCGTTGCGCTAAAAATTTGATGATCTGAATAAGTAAAGAGAGAAATGTCTGGGCACGTTCAGTATTGTTTAGCTCTTTGAAAATCAAATAACTTACGGTGTTTATCAGAACAATCATTCATAAATTTTTCCATGGGGAGGTTTCACGTAAACCTAACTAACCTAAGGACATCACACACATCCACGCCCGAGGCAGGATCCGAATCTGCGACCGTAGCAGCCGCGTGGTTCCGGACTGAAGCGCCTAGAACCGCTCGGCCACAGCGGCCGGCATTCTAGGATGCGTCGCACGAGTGATTTATAAGTAAATTCCTTTGTAGACTGGTTGCATTCCCGTATTCTACCGGTAAACCGAGTCCTGCTACCTGCATTACGCACGACAGAGAATGTGTCATCGTTCCATTTCATATCCCAGCTAAATGTTCAAGTATTTATATGAGTTTACTGATTCCAAATATGACTCACTGATATTGTATTGATAGCACACTATGCTGTTTCGTTTTGTCAAGTGCACAATTTTACATTTTTGGTCATTTAAAGGGAGTTGCAAATCTTAGCACCACCATGAAATCTTATCAACGTCTGATTGACTATTCGTACAGCTTCGTTCAGGGTGAACTTTCTAGTAGATAACTACATCTGCGAAAAGTCTGAGGTTGATATTAATTTTGTCAGCAAGGTCATTAATATGCTACACTCGAAATTATTTCTGCATCTGTCGACCATTCTCCATCGAAGTCTCATACAGTCAGGTTAGGCATTTGTTAATATAACCCCTTCAAAATATTAGTCGATTTATGATTACATCATAAAGCTATTCTCATTGCAATTTGCCAACTTACGAGCCCAATTCTCGTCGTTTCGATTTTCTACTTTAAAGAAATCTGCGGAAGAGGCTCATAAAATTCTGGGTAAGATCTATATTGCGGCTGCTATTAGTGAAAGAAAGTGCAGAGGGTGATTTCAAAGCATCAAGAAGTGTGATTGTGACGTCGAAGACGGTGGAAAGAGAGACGGTTTTCGAAGCTACTGAAACCGATGGAAACAATCAGAAGTGGTTCAAAAGGCTTTAAGCACTATGGGACTCAATATCTGAGGTCATCAGTCCCCTGAACTTAGAACTACGTAAACCTAACTAACCTAAGGATAGCACACACATCCATGCCCGAGGCAGGATTTCAACCTGCGAACGTAGCAGCAGCGCGGTTCTGGACTGAAGCGCCTAGAACCGTTGGCCACAACGACCGGCTGGAATCGATCACAGGAAATCGTTATCAAAAGCAATTGATGCACTTGGGCCGAGCACTGAAAGACAAACGACCACAATACAGTGATAGACATGGGAAAGTGATTTTGCAGCACGCAAGGCGTTCGATAAAGTTCCCCACAGTCGTTTAATGAACAAAGTAAGAGCATATGGACTATCAGACCAATTGTGTGATTAGATTGAGGAGTTCCTAGATAACAGGACGCAGCATGTCATTCTCAATGGAGAGAAGTCCTCCGAAGTAAGAGTGATTTCAGGTGTGCCGCAGGGGAGTGTCATAGGACCGTTGCTATTCACAATATACATAAATGACCTGGTGGATGACATCGGAAGTTCACTGAGGCTGTTTGCAGATGATGCTGTGGTGTATCGAGAGGTTGTAACAATGGAAAATTGTACTGAAATGCAGGAGGATCTGCAGCGAATTGACGCATGGTGCAGGGAATGGCAATTGAATCTCAATGTAGACAAGTGTAATGTGCTGCGAATACACAGAAAGATAGATCCTTTATCATTTAGCTACAAAATAGCAGGTCAGCAACTGGAAGCAGTTAATACCATAAATTATCTGGGAGTACGCATTAGGAGTGATTTAAAATGGAATGATCATATAATGTTGATCGTCGGTAAAGCAGATGCCAGACTGAGATTCATTGGAAGAATCCTAAGGAAATGCAATCCGGAAACAAAGGAAGTAGGTTACAATACGCTTGTTCGCCCACTGCTTGAATACTGCTCAGCAGTGTGGGATCCGTACCAGATAGGGTTGATAGAAGATATAGAGAAGAACCAACGGAGAGCAGCGCGCTTCGTTACAGGATCATTTAGTAACCGCGAAAGCGTTACGGAGATGATAGATAAACTCCAGTGGAAGACTGCAGGAGAGACGCTCAGTAGCTCTGGTACGGGCTTTTGTCAAAGTTTCGAGAACATACGTTCACCGAAGAGTCAAGCAGTATATTGCTCCCTCCTACGTATATCTCGCGAAGAGACCATGAGGATAAAATCAGAGAGATTAGAGCCCACACAGAAGCATACCGACAATCCTTCTTTCCACGAACAATTTGAGACTGGAATAGAAGGGAGAACCGATAGAGGTACTCAAGGTACCCTCCGCCACACACCGTCAGGTGGCTTGCGGAGTATGGATGTAGATGTAGATGTAGAAATGTTCGATCCGACGTCGCAATACTCATCAGAACGCACTTGGAAATGTTGAAATTGGAAGCCCTGCCCTACCCGCCGTGTTTGCCGGACACTGCTCCCTCTGACCGCCACACTTCTCTATCAGTGGCACACGGCCCGGCTGACCAGTGCTTCCAGTCATACGAACAAGTGCGAAATTGGATCGATTCATGGATCTCCTCAAAAGACGCGGGATTCGTATGCTGTCATGGTAGAAGGTAGCGCCCAGAGATTTGTAATATCGTAATATTTTTGTGACTTTCTTTCACAATAAAGCCTCGAATTTCGAGAAAAAACGGCGGAAGCAATGTTACAGACGGAACAATAATAGTAGGTGTGGTACTGATCAAATTTTTTTCGGAAATCGAAAAATACTGCCTTGGTTTGTGGCTGTCAGGATATCGTTTGAAAAAAAGTGCGAGATGAGTTTCACACGATCAGTGTTTTCGAAGTCCATGGTCACTGGCCATTTAGAATGTCACTGTGTGCGATATACCTCAGAATGTGTTCTAAAATTCCACAGCAAATGGATGTCAAGGATATCCCTGGTCATTATCAGCGGTGGAGTTATTTGGAACTTTCTGCGCAGCGATCACTATTTTTGTTGGAAAGCAGAATACCTAGATTGGCGTAGTCACTTCGTTATGAGGGTAATCGGAACCGGTCGCCACCTTTAGCCCTGTACTCCTGACATAAGCGAGTTCGCACGGCTACACTGCACACGCGCACCTGCTGGAAAGCTCGCGCTGTCCCTTCCTGGAAGCGGGCGGTGTCGACAAAGGCAGGAAGGAACACTGGACGCATTCCTCTGGTTCCCCAGTCAGCTGCCTCGATTATCTGAGAACGCTCTTGCGAACTTCATACTATCCGTTGTGGCTGTAGGTGATTACATCCTCCAATACTCATTTATTTGCTCGAGTAAGAAGCAACGTAACAAGCATATCTGCAACAATTCGTACAGTAGAATCAGATTTTCACTCTGCAGCGGAGTGTGCGCTGATATGAAACTTCCTGGCAGATTAAAACTGTGTGCCGGACCGAGACTCGAACTCGGGACCTTTGCCTTTCGCGGGCAAGTGCTCTAGCAACTAAAGTTTGGAAGGTGGGAGATGAGATACTGGCAGACGCAAATCTGTGAAGTCGGGGTGGGAGTCGTGCTTGGGTAGCTCATTTAGGAGATCACTTGCCCCCAAAGGTCCCGAGTTCGAGTCTCGGTCCGGCACACAGTTTTAATCTGCCAGTAAGTTTCAACTCGTACAGTGTTTTTCACTACTATAGTTACAAACGAAACGGGTGTGAGTAGAGCACCATTTAATAAGCAAATAATCCTAATAAATGGTTCAAATGGTTCTGAGCACTATGGGACTCAACTGCTGTGGCCATCAGTCCCCTAGAACTTAGAACTACTTAAACCTAACTAACCTAAGGACATCACACACATCCATACCCGAGGCAGGATTCGAACCTGCGACCGTGCCGGTCGTGCGGTTCCAGACTGTAGCGCCTTTAACCGCTCGGCCACCTCGGCCGGCCAATCCTAACAAACATACGTCTGGAATTTAATGGTTTCCCCAATACGACGTCCGCCCTGATAAAAAGAAACAAGGCACCACGAAGCAATTATTCGAATGGAACGTCAATCCATAAATGTGATGTACATGTACAGACAAACAAATAATAACAATTTCATGAAAAATTGGATGATTTATTCAGGAGAAAGAGCATCACCATTTGAGCAAGTTAATAACGCGTTGGCCCACCTCTGGTCCTTATGCAAGCAGTTATTCGGCTTGACACTGATTCAAAGAGTTGTTGGATGTCCCCCTTAGGAAATCGCTGCCAATTTCTGTCCGACTGGCGCCTTAGATCGTCAGAATACCGAACTGATTGGAGGACCCTGCCCATGATGCTCCAAACGTTCTCAATTGGAGAGAGATCAGCCGACCTTGTTGGCCAAGGTAGGGTTTGGCAAGAGGGCAAGCAGTACAAGCTCTCGCCGTGTTTGGGCGGGCACTATCTTGCTGAAATGTAAGCCCAGGACAGCTTGCCCTGATGGACAACAAAAAGGGGACCATAATACCGTCGACGTTGTAAGGGTATCGCAGATGACCACCAAATTGGTCCTGCTGTGAACAGAAATGGCACCCCAGACAATCACTCCTGGTTGTCGGGCATATGGTGGGTGTGAGTTGTCATCCACAGTGGCGGGCCCTGCTTCGACCTGAGCCCTGATACCGTGCAAGACGCGTCTGGAGACACGACGGAAAGCGATGAGATACCAGACTGAGTATCGTCCGCCATACCGCCATACACCCCCAAGATCCAGGAGTGATTGTCTGGGATGGTATTTCTTTTTACAGTGAGACACCTTCGGTTATCATCCGCGGCACTGTTACAGCACAGAGGTACGTCGACGATACTGTACGTGCTGTTTTGTTTGCCCGTCATGGAAAGCCACTTTGGCCTGAAATTTCAGCAAGATAACGCCCGCCCGCACTCGGCAACAGTTTCTACTTCCTGGCATGGAAAGCCACTTTGGCCTGAAATTTCAGCAAGGTAATGCCAGCCTGCACACGGCAACAGTTTCTACTGCTTGCCTTCGAGCTTGACAAACATCTCCTTGACCATCAAGTTCGTCGGACCTCACCCCAGTGAGAACGCTTGGAGCGCTATGGGCAGGGATCTCCAAGTAGCTCCGGGTTTTGACAGTCTTATGAGCCAGTTTGTCAGAATTTGGTACTGTATCCTTCAGGAGGACATCCACTGACTTTATCGACCGATTCCGAGCCGAATATCTTGTTGCATAAGGGCCACAGGTGGACCAACGCGTCATTGACTTGCTCAACTTGTGAAGCTTTCTCTTTAACAAATCATCCAATTTTTCTGAAACAGTAACCATTTGTTTGTCTGTACATTTACATCACATCTACAGATTTCTGTCCCATTCGGATAATTCTTTCCTGGTGCATCGCTTTTATTTTGTCTTAGAGTGTACTTTCCAGTACGTACGCTCGTTTTGAAACAATATGTATATTGGCAAGATTGCCAGTAAAAGAAAAAAAAATGGTTCAAATGGCTCTGATCACTATGGGACTTAACATCTATGGTCATCAGTCCCCTAGAACTTAGAACTACTTAAACCTAACTAACCTAAGGACGTCACACAACACCCAGTCATCAAGAGGCAGAGAAAATCCCTGACCCCGCCGGGAATCGAACCCGGGAACCCGGGCGTGGGAAGCGAGAACGCTACAGCACGACTACGAACTGCGGACGCCAGTAAAAGAAAGAGTTCAGAGCACTAATAGAATGTTGGCTATTGAACCTACTGCACATTCCAATAGTTTACCAGTTCCTACTATACACTAAAATTATGATCTTTATGTAGAAAATGAAGGCAGTGTGAAGAAGAAGAACACAAAAACCTTCCACATCCGATTAGTCTGATTTTGATGAAAAAGACGATAAAACCGAATAGACAGAGTCAGTTGCAACTGAGTGATCTCGTTCGAGACCCTGATTTGTCGAAGGAGAAGGCACATCTTTTAGCGCCAATACTACTACAATGAAATCTTCTCACACACGAGGGATGCTGGACACCTCACTTACTACAGGTGAGCCAAATGACAACGATGTCACAAAGCCACCACATGATTCTTTTCGCACCCATCCAACATTCAGGCCGCTTACAATGTTACTGTCGTTCAGACAACGTCGAATCGACTTCCAGTACCGTTGGCACAAGTAATTAAAATTTATCATTTTCTTTTAATCCATTAAAATAAAATACTTCTGCCTGTTGCATATCACGGCAACTACATCCAATAAACTTTTTTCTTTATCATATTCGCCAGTCTCAACCGAAAATTGGTGAGTTTACGCACATGAACTGAAGGAGAGATTTTAAAAATTAGTTCTTTAAGGCAGTGTAATTTGCATATGCGAGTATCTGCCTGCACATGCAAGTCACCGTATGGTGCACAGCGAAGTTTACCTTGTACCATTGCTAATCATTCCATTTCCTGATCAACTCAAAAATAAAACGATGGAAAACGACTGTCTACATGCCTCCGCACGAATTCTAATTTCTCTTATCTTCCCGGTCCTTATGCGCGATGTATCTTGGCAGCAGTCGAATCGTTTTGCAGTCAACTTGAAATACAGTTTACTACATTTTCTAAATGGCAACGGCCTTGCCGCAGTGGATACACCGGTTCCCGTCAGATCACCGAAGTTAAGCGCTGTCGAGCGTGGCCGGCACTTGGATGGGTGACCATCCAGCCGCCATGCGCTGTTGCCATTTTCCGGGGTGCACTCAGCCTCGTGATGCCAATTGAGGAGCTACTCGACCGAATAGTAGCGGCTCCGGTCATAGAAAACCATCGTAACGACCGGGAGAGCGGTGTGCTGACCACACGCCCCTCCTATCCGCATCCTCAACTGAGGATGACACGGCGGTCGGATGGTCCCGGTGGGCCACTTGTGGCCTGACGACGGAGTGCTTTTTTTTTACATTTTCTAAATAGTGCTCCTCGAAAAGAGCGTCGTCTTCCCTCCCGGGATTCCCATTTGAGTTGCCGAAGTGCCTCTGCAACACTCGCGTGCTGATGGGACTTACCGGTAACGAATGTAGCAACACGTTCCGAATTGCTTCGATGTCTTCCTTTTATCCGAAGTGGTTTGAAAGAACGGGTCGCATTAGTGTTCTATTCGTGAACCACGCCATAGATTAGGTCCACTTCCCAAAACGACTGTGTCAAGCAGCAAACCACCAATGCTTTATTCGGACGTTACAGTCGCAGGTTGTTGTGTCCGCCAGATCATTCATGTTCGTAGAGAACAATCGTGGTCCTATCACACTTCCATGGGGCACTCCTGACAACAGCCTTGTCTGTTCCTTAAGAAATCTTTGAGCCACTCACATATCAGGGAACATAGTCTGCAATGGGAAATGTGCGAATATGTATTCTGCCTTTTGTCCGTTATTCATGGTTCGCAAAACATCATGTGAGAAAATCGCAAGCTGAGTATCACACAAACGAACCCTTCTTGAAGTCACCTTTTTTTCGATTTGGGAATTCGTGTTGTGCGAGTCATTTGCATTAAATGTAAGGTAAACAGAGGCAGAAACCATAGAGAAATCTCTGTAAAACCGACTGAGGTTTCATCCGGATTTGGTGACTTAACTTGTTTTCAATTCCTTCAGTTGCTTCTCTAGGCCAAGGGTGCCTATTTCTATCTTCTCCATAGGGGAGTCTGTGTGACTGTCAAAGACGGTATGTCACTCCACTTCATGCCAGTCTGCCGTCTGCTTCATGCCATATTCGCAAAACAGACATTTTAACATCAGTGCAGTAACACTCATTTACTGGTTTCGGCGTCTCATTTTCGTATCTAATTTCCGGAAGTATGGCGTGACTTAATTCCTCTATGATACATTAAAATAGATTCCGGAACTTTGTCTACAACATTATCGAGAAGGTTGTATATGCAAGGTTACTGGAGCATTTAAATTCACATAATTTGCTGTCAAATGTTCAGTTTGGTTTTAGAAATGGTTTAACGACTGAAAGTGCTATATTCTCTTTTCTCTGTGAGGGTTTGGACGGATTAAATAAAAGGTTGCGAACGCTAGGTGTTTTCTTTGATTTAACGAAGGCTTTTGACTGTGTTGACCACAAAATGTTACTGCAGAAGTTGGACCATTATGGAGTAAGGGGAGTAGCTTACAATTGGTTCGCCTCTTACCTTATGAACAGAAAGCAGAAGGTAATTCTCCGCAATATTGAGAGTGGTAGTGATGTTCAGTCCCCATGGGGCACTGTTAAGTGGGGCGTTCCCCAAGGGTCGGTGCTGGGGCCACTGCTGTTTCTTATTTATATAAATGATATGCCTTCTAGTATTACAGGTGATTCAAAAATATTTCTGTTTGCTGATGACACCAGCTTGATAGTGAAGGATCTTGTGTATATTATTGAAACAGTATCAAATAACGTAGTTCATGAAATAAGTTCGTGGCTTGTGGAAAATAATCACAGTAAGACTCAGTTTTTACAGTTTCTAACACACAATTCAACAAGAACCGATGTATTGATCAGACAGAATGGGCATATTATAAGCGAGACGGAACAGTTCAAGTTCCTATGAGTTCGGATAGATAGTAAGCTGTTGTGGAAAGCCCATGTTCAGGATCTTGTTCAGAAACTAAATGCTGCTTTATTTACCATTAGAACAGTATCTGACATAAGTGACACTTCAACACGAAAAGTAGTCTACTTCGCATATTTCCATACGCTTATGTCGTATGGTATTATTTTTTGAGGTAATTCTTCTGATTCAAAAAGGGTATTTTTGGCTCAAAAACGGGCTGTTCGAGCTATATGTGGTTTAAGTTCGAGAACCTCTTGTCGACCCCTATTCAATGGTCTAGGAATTCTGACATTATTTTCTTTAATGTCGCTTGTTGTTAGCAATATTAGCCTATTCCCAAGAGTTAGCAGCTTTCACTCAGTTAATACTAGGCAGAAATCAAATTTGCATGTAGAATGCACTTCCTTGACTCTTGTGCAGAAAGGAGTGCAGTATTCTGCTGCATCCATTTTGAATAAGCTACCACAAGAACTCAAAACTCTTAGCAGTAGCCCAAACACTTTTAAGTCTAAACTGAAGAGTTTCCTCATGGCTCACTCCTTCTATTCTGTCGAGGAGCTCCTGGAAGAGCTAAAAAATTAAGCAAATTCCAGTGTTACATTGTTGATTTTCTTTATTTAAATTTACGACTTGTCGCCTGAATATGTTTTTTTATATTTCATTTTATCTGTTTCTACTATCGTGTTATAATTTCATGTACTGACTCGTTCCATGACCATGGAGACTTCTCCTTAATGTGGTCCCACGGAACAATAAATAAATAAATAAAAATAAATAAAACATTTTTCTACGTTTAACTTTTACTTACTGTGTATGATCACCTTCGAAATACTGTCCTTCACAATGGATACCCCGCTCCTAAGCCGCTTGCACTTCCGGAAGCAGTCTCAGTCTTTCTGGGTCGCGCAAAGCGCTGCCTTCGGATTTTCTTTTATCTCGTCTATCGTTGCAAATCTTTGTCCTTTCAGCGGGGTTTTCAGCTTCAGCTTTGGGAATAAAACAAAGTCGGCAAGAGCACTGTCTTGTGAGTACGGAGGATGAGACAGCACAGATGATTTCGTTTTTTGTGCAATAGTCACGCACAAAAAGGGATAAACGTGCTGGTGCGTTACAGTGATGCAACAGCCATGAATTGCCTCACCGCATACTCGTATCGGGCCGTCTCCATATCACATTGTCTTGCAGGCGTCGCAACATCACGCGATAGTACCATCGAGTAACAGTTTACCCCTGTGGCACGAATTCACGATGAACTAATCCACCAGAATTAAAGGAAACTATCAGCATGGAAACATTTGACCTGACCTGGCGAGGTTTTTATGGTCTTGGAGAACCTTTTCCGACACATTGTGAAGACAGAACCTTGGCCTCAGCATCATAACCGTAGACCCACGCCTCATCACCACTTGTGGCTCTCTTAAGAAACACTTAGTTCTCATTTGCGCCATACAAAACCTCTTCACAGACTGTGAAGCGAAGGTGTTTCTGGTCTGGACCCATAAGCCATGGGACGAACATGGCGGCAACACGACGCATTCTACATCTACATCTACATCTACATCCATACTCCGCAAGACACCTGACGGTGTGTGGCGGAGGGTACTTTGAGTGCCTCTATCGGTTCTCCCTTCTATTCCAGTCTCGTATTGTTCGTGGAAAGAAAGATTGTCGGTGTGCCTCTGTGCGGGCTTTAATCTCTCTGATTTTATCCTCATGATCTCTTTGCGAGATATGCGTAGGAGGGAGCAACATACTGCTTGACTCTTCGGTGAAGGTATGTTCTCGAAACTTTGACAAAAGCCCGTACCGAGCTACTGAGCGTCTCTCCTGCAGAGTCTTCCACTGGAGTTTATCTGTCATCTCCGTAACGCTTTCGCGATTACTAAATGATCCTGTAACGAAGCGCGCTGCTCTCCGTTGCATCTTCTCTATATCTTCTATCAACCTTATCTGGTTCGGATCCCACACTGCTGAGCAGTATTCAAGCAGTAGGCGAACGAGTGTACTGTAACCTACTTCCTTTGTTTTCGGATTGCATTTCCTTAGGATTCTTCCAATGAATCTGTCTGGGATCTGCTTTACCGACGATCAACTTTATAGGATCATTCCATTTTAAACCACTCCTAATGCGTACTCCCAGATAATTTATGGAAACTGCTTCCAGTTGCTGACCTGCTATATTGTAGCTAAATGATAAGGGATCTTACTTTCTATGTATTCGCAGCACATTACACTTGTCTACATTGAAATTCAATTGCCATTCCGTGCACCATGCGTCAATTCGTTGCAGATCCTCCTGCATTTCAGTACAATTTTCATTGTTACAACCTCTCGAATTACTACAGCATCACCCGCAAAAAGCCTCAGTGAACTTCCGATGTTATTCACAAGGTCATTCCAAGATGCTGTGTCAGGATTTCATGACACGATCCGACTGAAACCTCACATTCTTCTGCAGTCTCTCGGACAGTAAGTGTTCTATTGGCACGCACAGTTTCGTTGATATTCCTGACACGAGCGTCGTAGGTAGACGTCGAAGGGCGTCCTCAACATCCGCCCGGCCATTTTTAAAGCGTGTGAAACATTCGTAACACCGACTACAGCTTAAGCACTCATCACCGTAGGCTTCCTGCAGCATTTGGCGTGTCTCTGTAAAGGTTTTCTTGAGTTTGACGCAAAATTTAATGCTGAAACTCTGCCATCTCGAAATTCGCAAACTGTGGGACACAACTTTCTACTCACAAGGGAACTTTCCCATCGCACCCCCCTCAGATTTAGTTATAAGTTGGCTCAGTGGATAGGCCTTGAAAAACTAAACACAGATCAATCGAGAAAACAGGAAGAAGTTGTGTGGAACTATGAAAAAAATAAGCAAAATATACAAACTGAGTAGTCCATGCGAACATAGGCAACATCAAGGCCAGTGTGAGCTCATGAGCGCCGTGGTCCCGTGGTTAGCGTGAGCAGCTGCGGAATGAGAAGTCCTTGGTTCAAGTCTTCCCTGGAGTGAAAAGTTTTCTTTCTTTATTTTCGCAAAGTTGTGATGTGTCCGTTCGTTCATTGACGTCTCTGTTCACTGAAATAAGTTTAGTGTCTGCGTTTTGCGACCGCACCGCAAAACCGTGCGATTAGTAGACGAAAAGACGTGCCTCTCCAATGGGAACCGAAAACATTTTATCGCAAGGTCATAGGTCAACCGATTCCTCCACAGGAAGACACGTCTGATATATTCTATACGACACTGGTGACGGCATGTGCGTCACATGACAGGAATATGTTGTCGACCCACCTAACTTGCACACTTGGCGAATGGGTGAAAAGATTCTTCTACCTTGCCCGATTTAGGTTTTCTTGTGGATGTGATAATCACTCCGAAAAAGTGATGAAAACGTAAGAGTTTGTCACATAAACTGCAACAAATGAATGCAACAGTTTCACAGTCGCACAATTTTCCCTGTGCTCTGTCAAAACATATGCTTTGTTTCGATGTTTGTTTAGGTGTAGCGTCCCCATACTACGGCGCAGTTACCTCGCATCAGACGGACGGACGGACAGATGATAATTGTCTGAAAATAAAAAATTAAACTTTTCACTGGAGGGAAAACTTGAACCAAGGACCTCTCGTTCCGCAGTTGCTCCTGAGCTCAAATTCTCCTTGATGTTGCCTATCTTGCGCATGGACTACTCAGTTTGTATATTTTGCTTATTTTTTTCATAGCTCCACACAACTTCTTACTGTTTTCTCGATTGATCTGTGTTCAGTTTTTCAAGGCCTATCCACTGTGCCAACTTATAATTAAATCTGAGGGGGGTGCGATGGGGAGGTTCCCTTATCAGTAAAGCCCTGAACAATAACCAACAGACAATAGCCAATAAATCTTCCTGCAGTTACACATTAAACGGAGGCGTGTGCAGGGACGTCAACAACAGTTTCGCTCCAACACACCATTGGCGCGGTAATTACGAATGTTCCGGAATTTTTTGAGCATACCTCGTATTATAGTGAGTGTAGTTTCAATAAAGAAAAAGAGAAAAAGGAAGGACGAGGTAAAGGCTTTACTCTCCAAGCAGGCGACTGCCGCGGCTTTGTAGACGGTTCTATTGGTGTTCGACCAAAACATGGAAACGCTGAGAAAAATTCATGCTTGGACATAAATGCAGATGCTAGCCAAGCTGGTGGGTTGAGCTGTTGTATTTAACCAGGAACGGCACCTGTCCAGTGTTCTCAGTAAGTTCCAAGTATCGGTCGTGGCCACAATAATGGTGTGTGTAGCTGTGAGGGCATTATATCCGAGCTAAGTGGATTAGAACGCTCGCTAATTGCAGATTCTGATATGGTGGGTGCTTCTCTTAACAAAGTAGCCGAAGTGTTTGGTGTTTCTGGAGGCACCGTATGCAAGATTTGTACCACATACTGGGAAAGTAGAGAACAATATCATCCATTACGTCACAAGGAAAGTGTGTGATGTGTGATCGTGGAAGAGGATTGTGACGAAAGATATGAGGACGTCAGCTACGAAAGTCACTGCAGAACTAAACTTCGTCAGCACCACAATAACATTAATGAGGTCCGTAAGCTGCACAGGGAGCAGGAATTCCAAAACCACAGATTAGTGACGCAAGTGGCAGTAGCAGGAAAACGAGGTGCCAAAGCCAAAAAACCTGGACTCCGAAGCAATGGAATCAAGTTGTGTCGTCGGGGTGTGTCTTGTTTCATAATGACTCCAACTTTTGGCCGAGTGAAGCATGAGGGCAGCTCGGTGATAATTCGAACAGCCGTATCGTGCTATTCCGAGGGCCACATGGTTACTCTGCAAGGGCACAGTACTGCCAACTATTACCTGACCATTTTGGCTGATGAAGTCCATCTTATAGCACAATGCTTGTTCGCCAGTACTGATCCTATGTTGCCAGACGACAAGGTCCATGTTCAAGTTGATTGGTTTTATGAGCACGAGGATGAATTGTCACACAAACCCTGGCCACCACAGACACCAGATCTCAAACTTAGTGCCACGTTGTGCTCTAATCTGGAAAGAACAGTGGGTGATCGCTCTCCACCTCCATCATCAAATGGTTCAAATGGCTCTGAGCACTATGGGACTTGACTTCTGAGGCTATCAGTCCCCTAGAACTTGGAACTACTTAAACCTAACTAACCTAAGGACAACACACACATCCGTGCCTGAGGCAGGATTCGAACCTGCGACCGTAGTGGTCGCGCGGTTCCGGACTGTAGCGCCTACAACCGCTCGGCCACACCGGCCGGCCCTCCATCATCACTACCTGAAATTGGCCGGCCGGAGTGGCCGAGCGGTTGTAGGCGCGACCGCTACGGTCGCAGGTTCGAATCATGCCTCGGGCATGGATGTGTGTGATGTCCTTAGGTTAGTTAAGTTTAAGTAGTTCTAAGTTCTAGGGGACTTATGACCACAGCAGTTGAGTCCCATAGTGCTCAGAGCCATTTGAACCATTTTTTGAGCCTTCTGCCTTTCGATTGAAACTCTTCTTATTGCTTAATATGCGGGCTGCAGCAAAGTTCCATTAAAATTAAATTGCCTAGGCCCTCAGCCTGTTTAGATTGAAGATTTAGAAAATATTCTTGGTTGAAACCTCCAGAAGAACCTTGTATTTCAGTTTCTTCCTTAGCCCTTGTGTCTTGGATTTTGAATGTGGCCTTCAGCCTATGTAAAGCTAATGACAGGAGGCCGATTTAAAGTGTTTTGCAACCTTGTTGTAATATTGTGTGTTGATGAATAAAGTTCGTATGTTGAGTTCAACTGACAGCAACTTGTTTTAGCCCCTTTCCACAACCTAATCCGTTCTGTTGTGCTAGCCGAAACATATCATATACAGGGTGGTACATTGATAGTGACCGGGCCAAATATCTCAAGAAATAAGCGACAAACGAAAATACTACAAAGAACAAAACGCGTCTAGCTTGAAGGGAGAAACCAGATGGCGCTATGGTTGGCCCGCTAGATGGCGCTGCCATAGGTCAAACAGATATCAACTGCGTTTTTTCAAAATAGGAACCCCCATTTTTTATTACATATTCCTGTAGTAAGTAAAGAAATATGAATGTTTTAGTTCGACCACTTTTTTCGCTTTGTGATAGATGGCACTGTAATAGTCACAAACGTAGAAGTACGTAGTATCACGGAACATTCCGCCAGTGCGGACGGTATTTGCTTCGTGATACATTACCCGTGCTAAAATGGACCGTTTACCAATTGCGGGAAAGGTCGATATCGTGTTGATGTATGGTTGTTGTCATCAAAATGCCCAACGGGCGTGTGCTATGTATGTGGCTCGGTATCCTGGACGACATCATCCAAGTGTCCGGACTGTATGCCGGATTGTTACGTTATTTAAGGAAACAGGAAGTGTTCAGCCACATTTGAAACGTCAACCACGACCTGCTACAAATGATGATGCCCAAGTAGGTGTTTTAGCTGCTGTCGCGGCTAATCCGCACATCAGTAGCAGACATATTGCGCGGGAATCGGGAATGTCAAAAAGGTCGGTGCTGAGAATGCTACATCGACATCGATTGCATCCGTACCATATTTCTATGCACCCGGAATTGCATGGCGACGACTTTGAACGTCGTGTACAGTTCTGCCACTGGGCACAAGAGAAATTACGGGACGATGACAGATATTTTGCACGCGTTCTATTTACCGACGAAGCGTCATTCACCAACAGCGGTAACGTAAACCGGCATAATATGCGCTATTAGGCAACGGAAAATCCACGATGGCCGCGACAAGTGGAACATCAGCGACCTTGGCAGGTTAATGTATGGAGCGGCATTATGGGAGAAAGGATAATTGGCCCCCATTTTATCGATGGCAATCTAAATGGTGCAATGTACGCTGATTTCCAACGTAATGTTCTGCCGATGTTACTACGAGATGTTTCACTGCATGAAAGAATGGCGATGTACTTCCAAGATGATGAATGTCCGGCACATAGCTCGCGTGCGGTTGAAGCGGTATTGAATAGCACATTTCATGACAGGTGGATTGGTCCTCGAAGCACCATACCGTGGCCCGCACGTTCACCGGATCTGACGCCCCCGGATTTCTTTGTGTGGGGAAAGTTGAAGGATATTTGCTATCGTGATCCACCGACAACTCCTGACAACTTGCGTCAGCGCATTGTCAATGCATGTAGGAACATTACGGTAGGCGAACTACTCGCTGTTGAGAGGAATGTCGTTACTCGTATTGCCAAATGCATTGAGGTTGACGGACATCATTTTGACTATTTATTGCATTAATGCGGTATTTACAGGTTATCACGCTGTAACAGCATGCGTTGTCAGAAATGATAAGTTCACAAAGGTACGTGTATCACATTGGAACAACCGAAATAAAATGTCCAAACGTACCTGCGTTCTGTATTTTAATTTAAAAAACCTACCTGTTACACACTGTTCGTCTAAAATTGTGAGCCATATGTTTGTGACTATTACAGCGCCATCTATCACAAAGCGAAAAATGTGGTCCAACTACAACATTCATATTTCTTTACGTACTACACGAATGTGTAATAAAAATGGGGGTTCCTATTTAAAAAAAAACGCAGTTGATATCTGTTTGACCTATGGCAGCGCCGTCTAGCGGGCCAACCATAGCAGCATCTGGTTTCCCCCTTCAAGCTAGTCAAGTTTCGTTCTTTGTAGTTTTTTAATTTGACGCTTATTTCGTGAGATATTTGGCCCGGTCACGATCAATGGACCACCCTGTATAGTGAAGGACACTCGGTTGGGGGATAGCCTAGGGTAGTGTCTGCTGGCTGTATACTGGCTGCGTTTAGCAGCTATGAGGCGGTAAAGCTAAGTACTGGCGGCTACTGGTCACGTGGGCACGCACTGCGCGTACAGCTGGTGCCAGGAGGTACGCACCCCCACGCGCGCTCACACACACACACACACACACACACACTCGTATCCACGCACACTTGGGCAGGGGGACAATAAAAACGCCCCCGCACGCGCCCACGCCTGGTCCCGCCGCCCGGATTAAAGCGGAACATTACCCCGGCTGGGCCCGTCTACGCGGCGCCACTGTCGCCCACGGGCGCCAGCTCACGCGGCCGTCACTGAAATCGCGGCGGAGATTAAAAAAAGAACGCTCTGGGAACGCGTTGTTGCGGCAGTCGCAGCACCTCTGTACAGGCAGACGGGGGCGCGAGCGTGGCGCAGTTTGGTGCCACCACCCTAGTGCTGGCTGCTGGCTCAGCGGCGATTGGTTGAAAGTGGACACCTTCGTTTAACCGACGAGTAAATGCCGGCCTCCGACTGTGCGCTGCCTGCAGATAGACTGCCGAACGAAAAATTTTATTTTTAATGTTTCCCTCAAAAAATGGCTCAAATGGCTCTGAGCGCTATGGGACTTAACTTATAAGGTCATCAGTCCCCTAGAACTTAGAACTACTTAAACCTAACTAACCTAAGGACATCACACACATCCGTGCCCGAGGCAGCATTCGAACCTGCGACCGTAGCGGTAGCTCGGCTTCAGACTGTAGCGCCTAGAACCGCACGGCCACTCCGGCCGGTGCTTCTTGTATTACTTGAAATCAATTTTTTTGTTAGTCTGTTTGGGTCTGGTATGACGAAATGTCCATAAACGTCAGTTATTGTATTCCTCATTATACGAGATTTGTTTAAAAAGTTCTTGGAACGGAATAGAGAAAAGTACTTACATCACTGAATTTTTTTATTTTTATTTTGCAGTGTAGTCTCCTTGTAGATTAATCCACTTGGTCCAGCGATGTTCCAGTGCCTTGATCCCATCTCGAAAATGAGTTCCCTACGGGCCTGCAAAATAGTTGTCACCTGCGGCTATCAATTCTCCGTTTAAAGTGAATGTTCAAAAAATGGTTCAAATGGCTCTGAGCGCTATGGGACTTAACTTCTGAGGTCATCAGTCCCCTACAACTTAGAACTACTTAAACCTAACTAACCTAAGGACATCACACACATCCGTGCCCGAGGCACGATTCGAACCTGCGACCGTAGCGGTCTCGTGGTTCCAGACTGTAACGCCTAAAACCGCTCGGCCTCCCCAGCCGGCAACGTTTCCTTCACTTCATGAGTGATGACAAGGAAATTTGTTTAGTGGAGTAGGCGTCAGGAAATTATCAGGTGATCAAAAAGTCAGTATAAATTTGAAAACTGAATAAATCACAAAGAACGAAACTTGACTAGCTTGAAGCGGGAAACCAGATGCTGCTATGGTTGGCCTACTAGATGGCGCTGCCATAGGTCAAACAGATATCAACTGCGAATAATGTAGATAGAGAGGTACGAATTGACACACATGCCTGGAATGACATGGGGTTTTATTAGAACCAAAAAAATACAAAAGTTCAAAAAATGTCCCACAGATGGTGCTTCACCTGATCAGAAAAGCAATAATTAGCATAACAAAGTAAGACAAAAACTCCACCACTGCCGATCCCAAGTCCGGTGCCTCATTTCGCAAGTGATAAGGAAGGAGGAGGGGGAGGAGTAACACCTCGTTAAAAAACCTGGGCCCATCTGGCTCCGGATGGTAGCACCCTGTAAGGGCCCCTGCCTAGGGTTACTGGGTGAAGCCCGGTCAACGTTCTCAAAGGCGGAAGAGGAAGTTATTCCCAACGGCGGAGAGAGCGGAAGAACTACCTCCAGGACTCACAATCTTGGTTGTATATCTTGTGGCCTTTGGGCCACACCCAAAATAACTTTCATCAATCATGGAAGTGTGTGATGTAAACTATTTTACCCCAGGTGGACGATCCACCGTACACCAGTACGTCAGCAGACATTCGGATTCTGGGGAGTCTGCAACATTGCACAAAGACAAGTCGGAGTGTCTTGGAATCTCATCCAAATTTCAACATAGGCAATCAACGTACCTAGCAACTTTCAATGCAAATTCATTGTTGAAAACCGGAAAACTAAAACATCTAACAGATACGCTAAAGAACCACAACGTACTCATAACAGCCATTCAAGAAACACGATACATGGATACAGATACCTTCCATTCCGAAGGTTTTAGGATATACAAAGGGAAAGTGGAACCGAGAGTAATGAAAAATTTACCACATCTTGGGACAGCCTTTATAATCAACAAACAAATCTTGAACTCAATAGTTGGCTTTGATTCCCAATCAGAAAGAATCTCAAGTCTTACATTCACAAGCACAAACAAAATCTACACAATTATCAATGCACATGTCCCTATAAACGAGGATAACAGGAAAAACAAAGAAAAAGTGGACGCCTTTTGGAATCATCTAGGTGACATTATTCAGAAAATTCCAGATAAAAACATCATCATTCTTCTTGGAGATTTTAATGCACAGATTGGTAAAGAAAAAAGATATAAGAAAATAGTTGGAAACTATCCTGCACACAAGAGAACAAACAGAAATGGTGTGAGACTAATAGAACTTTGCCAAGCACACAATTTAATTCTTAAATCCACAGCTTTCAAGAAACTACCACGAAGACAAAAGAAATGGGTATCCCCAAATCCTAGCCTTGGGGAATTTCAACTTGATCATGTGGCAATCAAGAAGATTTCTAGCAAAGAAATCATGAATGTTAGGGTACTCAGGGGTGCAAACTAGGATTCAGACCACTACCTTTCTAAAATTAAGTTCAAAGTCATCCCAAACAGGAAACGCAGCATGAAACAAATTAAGGGTCGGAAGTATAGCACAGAAAAGATATTAAAATCAGATGAATTCACAAAAGCAACAGAAACCATTCAGACACAAAGCTGGGCGGATATCAAGGAAAACCTCATTACTACAGCCGAACGGATAGCAACTAACAAAAAAAGTAAAAAAAATGCCTGGTGGTCGCTGGAATGTGATGCCCTCATTGAAACAAGAAAACAGGCATGGCAAAATTGGCAATCACAGAAAACAGAAGAAAGTAGACTGAATTTCATTACAGTTAGAAAACTGGTAGATAAAAATATGAAAAGGATTAAGAAGACACATTGAAAGGGTACAGTACCGCCCGACATTGAAAATAGGTACAACATTCTTCGTTATTCTTGTCAGTACAACATATTTTTTGTAAAAATAACTCAATTTCAATTAATACAGCGAAGCCGCATACCAGTGTGGGAAAGAATGACAATTTATTTATTTAATTGATCACATGTGCACTCCCACAAAATTAATCCCTACATCCAGTTTGGTGAGATCTGTGAAATGAATGAATGTATGGTCGTCTGCTAACCGCAGATAGTGAATGTGAATATATGATCATCTTTGAGACGATCCTTTGGCCACCTTTGGTGGAACCAAAGAGATGTAACTTACCGGAGCTTTGAGCGCCTGAAATGTGGCTGACCAATACGGTAGCATGGTCTTCCCCCACCTCGGCAGAGGTGCGAGATGACCTGAAGAACGGCCATGTTTCAGCACTCTGGCGCTGGATCTTGTGTTGGTAAGACCTGTCTTATGCGTGCTCCGTAAGGACAAAAGAGTGGAGACATGGTATGCATGTGAAATACATAAGAGTAGTTTAGAATAATAATTTCTCTATTTCAGGAACTTTTGTGGGGAGAATTAAATGTCAGGCAGGTAATATTAATGGGATCGTAGTAATCTTCGGAAGTGACCAACGGTCACAATGAAACCACGTGTAGCAATGAGTTGAAATACTTCCGAGTGCTGAAGTTAAGCTGAATTACTAGCATTTGTACTATAAGTTGGAAATATTTAAGAAATGGCGTGTGCAGGACTTGAAATTAGAGACGAGTACTTCCACGTGGTGAGTGCTGTGTGAGTCTCAATCTGTGTATGAGGCAAAGGATAAAGAGAAGTACTCGTCCATGGTATCAGTTGAGGACTCGCGTGCGTGATGAATATGTTCTTAATATTACTTTGCGTGTTATGTTTCCGTGTGACGCTTGATTCAAACTACAATACTCTGAGAGAGAAGCGAGGTGAGTCAACCGTCTATCCAGCAACGCCACTTGGCTTGCATTGCACAGGAAGACGTGCATATATCCTCCAGAGTTCATAGTAGGAAAGAAGAATTACGAAGTGGGGCAGTGTCGTGTGAAACTGGGATAAATACTAATTGAAGTGGGAAAGCTAAAAGTGATAATGTTGTGACTATATCCTGTGTAGTATTTCATATTGTAGTGTGGTGTATGTCATGTAATTTGGGTATGTGTGGTTTGCATGGGAGAGTAGCGAGGTAGTTTCAAAAGATTAGTGGGTTATGCGTGTTCCTTTTGTACCGCTCGGTCTGGAGGAAAGTTTCGTGATGATGGTTGTGAGAGTCGAAGTGTGAGATATAGCAAAAGATCCACCATCCTATCCAGAAAGCGCACTGTAGCGTTATAGAATTACGAGACCATAATATAGAGAATCACCAATGTAAAGCCATGCCCTCTGGGCGGAATTTCTCATGTGTTATTGTTGTAGGTTATAGAATTTGTGTGTTTAAGTTATAGAATTTATCGGAATAAATAAGATAGTGAAAAGAAAAAGATTGGTGGCCTTTTCCTTCGAACTGTATGTTGCCATGATATCCAGAATTTATAATGTGTGCGCCATTCATATTCAGTGCGATGGCCACGTGTTGATCAAAGCCGTTAAATAAGAAAGAAAATGTATTGCCAGTGCGTGGTGAACAGTGAGAGTTGTGTAAATTACTAATAGTCAGATGTGCGTTTCCGTTGCGTAATATCCAAGCAGGAGGATAACTTTTAACTTAATTGTGAGTACTAGAGTTCATGTTACTCGATAAATAAAAAATGAATCCACTCGCTTGGCAGACCACTCATCCTGCAGGCCTGACTGCTTGATGCCACAGTATGAGCAAGGCATGTGGGTGCCTCTCAAAATGAAAACAAAACTCTCCTCCAAACTGACGAAGAATTTGCTAAAAACAACACAAGAAACTTTTACAGAACTTTCAAACAAAGGTTATCAAGATACAAAGCACCCACCCTCCAATTTCGAGATGTGAATGGGACCATCGCTCACAACAACACGGACAATTGCAAAATACTAGCAGGCTACTTTGAGAAACTCTTGAATTGTGAACCCATCCTTGAAAAATTTGAATCCATCCCAAACAACCGTGAGAAGCCGGATTCAGAACCACCGACGACTGAAGAACTACAGAAGGTCGTTTCAGAACTTAAAAAAACAAAAACAAAAAAAACAAGGCGTCCGGAGAAAATCAAATAGTGGCCGAACTATGGAAAAAGGCTGACAAAAATGCAGTTACATTCCTAAAGTGTGTTTCCGATCAAATCTGGAAAGAAGAAGAGATCCCCGCAGAATGGAGAACAGCTCTCATCCACCCTATTCACAAAGAAAGGTTTGAAGACAGACCCCAACAATTACAGAGGAATATCACTGCTGGATATAACGTACAAGATTCTTTCTAAAGTCCTTTTGAACAGGGCAGAGCCGCAATTGGATCCGCAAATCGGAGAATACCAGGGAGGTTTTAGAAAGGGTAGATCATGTTTGCAACAAATACTAAACCTCAAAAACATTATGGCATACCAGAAATCAAGGTCAAAGACATACGTTATCTCTTTCATTTATTTCAAAAAAAGCATATGATTCGATTGATAGAGAATCTCTGTTATCAGTCCTGGAAGAAATGGGTTTGGATAAGAAAACAACTAATGTTATAAAAGCGACCCTTACAAATACATTTTCGAAAGTTAAATTTATGGGTGAACTATCGGAACCCTTTGAAATAAAAACGGGAGTGCGACAGGGCGATGTTGCTGTTCAACTGTGCCCTTGAGAAAGTAGTCAGAGAATGGAACACAAATATTAAGAGTGGTATAAGACTGGGTTGCAAAAAGAAGAACCTTAAAGTAAATTGCATTGCTTTTGCAGATGATATGGCCCTGTTTGCTGAAACAATGGAAGAAGCATGGGAGCAAATCGTTGAACTAAAGAAACAAGCAGCTAAAATTGGTCTTCACATCTCCTTTGAAAAAACTAAGATATTGACAAACGTCAAGCACTCATGTAAATACCTCAAAGTTCAAGAACAGAAGATTGAAATAGTAAAAGAATTCAAATATCTCGGAGAATGGATTAGTTGGAATGCTGGGGAAAGCATAGTAATGGAATCCAGAAAAAATAAACTTGAATTGGCCTTCCAACTTGTAACACCTCCGTTTTAATTTTAACCGATCTGATCTGATCGAATAGCAGCCCAATAATTATTAATTAATGTGACCGTGTACCTAATGGGGCTGGCAATCGGAATTGACTGCTACGCAGTTGTTACTTTCCAGTTTGTCCTTCTCAAATGCTGTAATAATGAAATGTCTGGTAACAAGAAGAACACCAACACAGTTTCACTAATCAAGAACCTATATTTGTCTCAAAAACACAAAAAGGAGGAGACAGCCACTGCCTTCGTCATACATATCTAATTACCGCTAATCTCAGCACAGGCTTCTTGGTTATTCATTATCGTCACACGCTAATCCAATCACTGCAATCCAACACTCCAATCCAACACTGCAATCCAACACTGCAATCCAAAATGATGCCGGCGCGGTAGACGCGAAACCAAAATATCGGCACTGAAATATCACTGATCACTCTCGTAATTATACTTCTTCACTTTCCCAGTATTATTCCAGCACAAAGGGGTTAAACCGCGGCGATGGCAACTCCCTTTGTCGGTAAAGCCTTGCATTACAACAACAACTGGCTTCCGCATAGCTCGGCCCGCAACATGGGACTGACTCAACTCACACTCGCTCTCGCAACACGACACAATCGAGTGTTTGCCCTATCGACCTGTGCCGAGTGCAAACTTATAATAAGGGCCTACGGACCCCATACAAACTAACAAAAAATACATACAACAAAAAATCCCTTTCATGGGGGTCCAAAATTACACATTACAAGACAGTGATTAAGCCAGAAGCACTGTATGCAGCAGAAACACTTAACATGAATTTCAAAGGCCAAATGGAGAAACTTGAGCTAAAGGAAAGAAAAATTGTAAGAAAAATCATTGGGCCAAAATTTCAAGACAATAAGATTATATACATCAAAAATGAAACTATCTATGGGAAAATTGAAAAACTTCCAGATTCTTTGCGAAAAAGGAGAATAAATTTTTATAGTCATCTTCTCAGAATGAATTCCAACAGATTAACTAAACAAATCTTTGACTTCTTCCGTAACCGAAAAACGAAGCCCAACTGGTTTAAAGAAACTGAGAAAGACCTAGTGGAATTAAAGATTTCAGAAAATTCACTTATTGATCGAATTGCTAAATTAATTACCAAAGATGAAAACATAAGGTTCCAAGACAAATCCACACAAAAGTCCAAACCCTTCATATCGGAAGAAGAGAGGAGAGGAAGATCAGAAAGAATAAAGAAATACTGGACCCTAAGAAAAGAACAACGCACAAAGAAATGACTGATCCAGCCTACCACAAAGGGGGTGAAACGAAAGAAGAAGAAAGTAAGACAAAGCAAATATGATGTTCTTCAAAGGAAATGCTCAATATGTCCACCATCATTCCTCAACAATAGCTGTAGTCGAGGAATAATGTTGTGAACAGCACTGTAAAGCGTGTCCGGAGTTATGGTTAGGCATTGGCGTCGGATGTTGTCTTTCAGCATCCCTAGAGATGTCGGTCGATCACGATACACTTGCGACTTCAGGTAACCCCAAAGCCAATAATCGCACGGACTGAGGTCTGGGGACCTGGGATGCCAAGCATGAAGAAAGTGGCAGCTGAGCACACGATCACCACCAAACGACGCGCGCAAGAGATATTTCACCCGTCTAGCAATACTTTTTTTTGTTCTAATAAAACCCCATGTCATTCCAAGCATCTGTATCAATTTTTACCTCTCTATCTACATTATTGCGTGGTTTATTAAGTTCTCAAATCTATACTGACTTTTCGATCACCCGGTAGAGGCCTCAAGGTCACATCGGCTGGCCACAACCCACGGGCGCAGAGCGCTGATTCGCCTGCTTACACGGTTAACACCGCAGTAAGTCAGCACCTGCTAAATCTTTAGAGTCCCCGTGCGATATCGTGTGTTCTAGTGTGGTCTTCCGTGGAACGTTGCATTAGTGCGCGTTTGGTACTGACCGAAATACAGGCGCAAGGGCCTACGCGCAGTGATACTCGGTTGGTACGCGTAATGGCCGAAAAGACATTCGAAAAAAAATCAAAATTTCTTGTATCGGATGTACTGGAGTTCCTTAATGAACTAGCCGGCCGCGGTGGCCAAGCGGTTCTATGCGCTACAGTCTCGAACCGCGCGACCGCTACGGTCGCAGGTTCGGATCCTGCCTCGGGCATGGATGTGTGTGATGTCCTTAGGTTAGTTAGGTTTAAGTAGTTCCAAGTTCTAGGGGACTGATGACCTCAGAAGTTAAGTTCCATAGTGCTCAGAGCCATTTGAACCATTTGAACCTTAATGAACTAACCAGCAGTGCAGAAGGCAGGAACGACATAAATTTTCCGCAAATTCATAAACTGACAGTAAAAAGTGTGCAGTATTTCGATTGTACGCCTAATTACCACATCGGTAACATCGGCAGAAACTCCAGATGTGAACATGTGATTCGATTCTCCACGAAAGGGAGATAAACGAGAGTGGACACCTACAGAATTTCACAAATTCAACGAAGATATTGTGTGTAGAACCGTACTTGGTTACTAAGACAGACGAGGCATTATCTCCGTGAAAAAATTAATTATTCTGACTCAGAGATCTCCGTCCTTCGTCACCTTCTCTCCTTTGCTTTCAGATTCAGGAAGTGTAATGATCGACGTAAATTTGTAATGGAATACAGAGAGACTGCAGTACCGGTAACGGAGTTTTGTGTACAATGCATTTATTGAGTGCTATGGTAAACAGTTTTGAAGTGTGTGTTTCGAAAAAACTTGGGTTTCACAAAGTGATATGCAGAAATATACTTTGCTCGACTCGAATGGTAATGTTGTCTTACCTAAACTTAACTTTGTAAAGGGTATATTGGCGATTTGGTCGATGAGTGCAATGGCGAAGGGTCAGTTAGAGCTGCAAATAAAAGGCTTTGGGGATGTAACGAATATTCTATTAAAGTGAAAGGAAGGAAGGAAGATGTTCCGTCGACGTCGAGGTCATTAGAGACGGAGCAAGAGCTCGGATTGTGTCAAGGATGAGGAAGGGAATCGGCAGTGCCCTTTCAGAGGCACCATCCCACCATTTGCTTGGAGCGATGTAGGGAAATGAGGGAAAAGTCTGGATGGATGGACGCGGGTTCGAACCGTCGTCCTCCCTAATGCGAATCCAGTGTGACAAGTGTTAAGGCGATCCGGCACAACCAAGATCCTGGTGGCGGCATACAACTTATAGCGTGCTGGCGCGAGCACGGACTCACTCGTAAATAAAATGCGTTCATACGTGACATGATACAACAATAACTGTTGTGTCTAGACAAGACAGTCTAGACACAAGGCGAGGAAGCCGAAAGGGCACGCGTCACCTCACGCCGGCTTCCGTTAAGTCTGAAACAGGATACGTAATGAATGCTATAAAGAAAAGTACGTAGCTGCTGTAATACTTAACTTTAATCCATCATTTGTATACAGCATTCTTGATGATACAAGTGAGACTCTCTCTAGAAATGGTTAATGGCGCCTTGCTAGGTCGTAGCCATGGACTTAGCTGAAGACTATTCTAACTATCTCTCGGAAAATGAGAGAAAGGCTTCGTCAGTGTAGTCGCTAGCAAAGTCGTCGTACAACTGGGGCGAGTACTAGTCCGCCTCTCTAGACCTGCCGTGTGGTGGCGCTAGGTCTGCAAGTACTGACAGTGGCGACACGCGGGTCCGACATGGACCGCGGCCGATTTAAAGCTACCACCTAGCAAGTGTGATGTCTGGCGGTGACACCACAATAACGTCTCAAATCTTACTGGCAACAGCTTCATTTTGGGAAGTACTCCATCGTATTCTAGAGTATAAATAGACATATTTTTTTTTTCGGAATCTGAAATGATCACCAACTAACAATGCTGTAAGACAACGAGATGACATTGAGAAGCCTATATGTAAATGTAGCCAGTACGGCTATAGTTTCTCTGATACGGAAAACAACTTTCGCACTGGAAGTTTCTGCAAGGTCCAACGGAACGCAGGTTCATCAGCGACAACATTTTACGTTGGTGGAATAGTTTCACACTTCTTATTTTTTTCCCCCGAATATGTTTATGTTTTCACGTTAAAATATGTATCACGTGCGTCTGTAAACTTTTAGAATGTTCGTATATTATTTCAATCCAAATACATCAGTGGTTCGCCGGCCAGCGTGGCCGAGCGGTTAAAGGCGCTACAGTCTGGAACCGCACGACCGCTACGGTCGCAGGTTCCAATCCTGCCTCGGGTATGGATGTGTGTGATGTACTTAGGTTAGTTAGGTTTAAGTAGTTCTAAGTTCTAGGGGACTTATGACCACAGCACTTGAATCCCATAGTGCTCAGAGCCATTTGAACCATTTTGAACATCAGTGGTTCAGGTTTTCCAACACGGTGAAGTAAAAAAAAAAAATTACGACGACATGAACACCCCTAGCTGCATACATTCGTTGGTATAAGTGAACGGGGACAGTTGAAAATGTGTGCCCCGACCGGGACTAGAACCCTGGATCCCCTGCTTACATGGCAGACGCTCTATCCATGCTTTTTTTTTATCTCGTTTTGTTCGCTTCTCATTCGTTGCAACTGCTCGGGGCAGACGTAGCAAGACACCCGTTTCAATGCGTCGTTGATCTAGTAACTCAATTTTTTTCATTACAGAGGGCAGCTAATCCTCTGACCGAACACGCTGAGTTACTGTGCCGGCTACATGTGCTGAGGCATGAGCCACCGAGGACACAGAGGATAGTGCCACTGCAGGGACTTATCTCTGGCACGCCTCCCTGAGACCCACATTCCCAACTTAGTGTCCCGCACTATATTCATAGTGCCCCTGCTCATTGTACTCATTCCTCGCGGCCTTTTGTCGATTCCCGTTAAGAGTTCGGGCACTCTTTGTGCATCCGCACAGAAGAAGACGATCAAATGGCCGGTGAAGCTTATATATACACTCCTGGAAATGGAAAAAAGAACACATTGACACCGGTGTGTCAGACCCACCATACTTGCTCCGGACACTGCGAGAGGGCTGTACAAGCAATGATCACACGCACGGCACAGCGGACACACCAGGAACCGCGGTGTTGGCCGTCGAATGGCGCTAGCTGCGCTGCATTTGTGCACCGCCGCCGTTAGTGTCAGCCAGTTTGCCGTGGCATACGGAGCTCAATCGCAGTCTTTAACACTGGTAGCATGCCGCGACAGCGTGGACGTGAACCGTATGTGCAGTTGACGGACTTTGAGCGAGGGCGTATAGTGGGCATGCGGGAGGCCGGGTGGACGTACCGCCGAATTGCTCAACACGTGGGGCGTGAGGTCTCCACAGTACATCGATGTTGTCGCCAGTGGTCGGCGGAAGGTGCACGTGCCCGTCGACCTGGGACCGGACCGCAGCGACGCACGGATGCACGCCAAGACCGTAGGATCCTACGCAGTGCCGTAGGGGACCGCACCGCCACTTCCCAGCAAATTAGGGACACTGTTGCTCCTGGGGTATCGGCGAGGACCATTCGCAACCGTCTCCATGAAGCTGGGCTACGGTCCCGCACACCGTTAGGCCGTCTTCCGCTCACGCCCCAACATCGTGCAGCCCGCCTCCAGTGGTGTCGCGACAGGCGTGAATGGAGGGACGAATGGAGACGTGTCGTCTTCAGCGATGAGAGTCGCTTCTGCCTTGGTGCCAATGATGGTCGTATGCGTGTTTGGCGCCGTGCAGGTGAGCGCCACAATCAGGACTGCATACGACCGAGGCACACATGGCCAACACCCGGCATCATGGTATGGGGAGCGATCTCCTACACTGGCCGTACACCACTGGTGATCGTCGAGGGGACACTGAATAGTGCACGGTACATCCAAACCGTCATCGAACCCATCGTTCTACCATTCCTAGACCGGCAAGGGAACTTGCTGTTCCAACAGGACAATGCACGTCCGCATGTATCCCGTGCCACCCAACGTGCTCTAGAAGGCGTAAGTCAACTACCCTGGCCAGCAAGATCTCCGGATCTGTCCCCCATTGAGCATGTTTGGGACTGGATGAAGCGTCGTCTCACGCGGTCTGCACGTCCAGCACGAACGCTGGTCCAACTGAGGCGCCAGGTGGAAATGGCATGGCAAGCCGTTCCACAGGACTACATCCAGCATCTCTACGATCGTCTCCATGGGAGAATAGCAGCCTGCATTGCTGCGAAAGGTGGATATACACTGTACTAGTGCCGACATTGTGCATGCTCTGTTGCCTGTGTCTATGTGCCTGTGGTTCTGTCAGTGTGATCATGTGATGTATCTGACCCCAGGAATGTGTCAATAAAGTTTCCCCTTCCTGGCACAATGAATTCACGGTGTTCTTATTTCAATTTCCAGGAGTGTATTTTCTTGTAATGTCAGTTTTCATTCCTTTCTTAAGAACTGGCAACAGCTTTATTTTGGGAAGTACTCCATCGTATTCTAGAGTATAAATTGAGATCTAATTTATTTTTTTTCGGAATCTGAAATGATCACCAACTAACAATGCTGTAAGACAACGAGATGACATTGAGGAGCCTATATGTAAATGTAGCCAGTACGGCTATAGTTTCTGTGATACAGAATATTTACAGAATTAACAGAAAAGGATACTTGAACGTTGTACATTTTATTAAAACCTTTATACGGCCAAGGTCGCTACGTAAAAAACAGTGGTTACTGCTGAAACGGTCATCTTCAGATCCAGAAGTTCTTGTAAAAATGTCAGAAGTTAAAAATATTTCGGTCATGCAATAGCTTCAAAACGAATAATTATGTAAAAGCTATTAGGAATAAGTAGCAGGATACAAACATGTGGTGTCTAAATCAAGAGAATAGGTAAGACTCTTTGTCATTATAGTGTTAACACCCTTCAAGAAATGTCGACTGCAAAACAACATAGATGAAAATTACATGGATATAATCCAAAGTCGATGGTACGAAGCTACAGGCAACAAAATTACAGTGATAAAGTGCCTTACAGTCTGACTTAGAACACATGTATGTGAAGCATGTTGTACAAGCATCGTTGCATTAATTTAAACATCACTTAAAGTCATAATGCCCAGTCACAGCGTCAGTCAAAGGTTACCAGACCAAGGTAGCCAACAGTCTGACTGGCACTTCTACACTGGCTCATAGGCCAGTGCGGTATAATGATGTGGAATATAATGTAATACAATAATTAAAAAGAAGGAAAATACTAAAATAGTAGTCTAAAACAACTCATATAAGCAGTTTTTCAGCTATCATGTTATTGAAACTTTCTCTGTGTTACAAAACTGAAAGAGCACAAATACAAAAAAAAAAAAAAAAAAAAAAAAAGGATTAATATTATGAAAGACTAATAAACCACAGAGAGAGATTTAACATTAATGATATTTTATTTTTCACATTCCTTATTAGGAAAATATTAAATATAAATAAATGAAATTACACTGGACCTGACTGCACGATATGAAAGCCAGCAGAAGCAGTCTCTGTGTGGTGGCGTCATTATAACTGACAGAGAACACTACTCAAGAAATGTCTTAGGGAATTTAAAATGTAATACAATAATTTAATATTCAGATACAACTTGTAGTAAGAGATAAAATAATTTGAATAATTAGCTGGTGGTGTAAATCATACGTGGTCCAGTGTATAAGTAACGCATGAACTGATGTTCAGGAAATATATTGATTGCTCTTCTTGCTATTAATTATGAAACAGAGTAGAATAACAATCGAAGCATGGACACAACTAGTGCAAACGACCCTCAGCTGATATATGAGGGGCCGGCCGCGGTGGCCGAGCGTTTCTAGGCGCTTCAGTCCGGAACCGCGCGACTGCTACGGTCGCAGGTTCGAAACCTGCCTCGGGCATGGATGTTTGTGATGTCCTTAGGTTAGTTAGGTTTAAATAGTTCTAAGTTCTAGGGGACTGATGACCTCAGAAGCTACGTCCCATAGTGCTCAGAGCCATTTGAACCATTTTTGAACACTTTTCTCTAATCTTTTTTATGTTCTAGTTTTAGACACGCCATTTCACACAACATTTAACTTTTGTAATTTTTTATTTATTTTATTTCTGAAACAACAGAGCTTCGGTTATTTATTAGAGTTATTTCCTGTAATAAATGCAAAAAACGAGCAAAGATTGAACAAATTTAACTCTCTCTGTTTCAAGAAACACAATTTAAAAATTTTATATTACATAGCAAATAAAAGGAAACTTTATTCGTCCACCATTTGCTGGTTTTCTTCAAAAGTGGTAAGAGGTTGAATGCTGCAAAAAATAACGAGTATTCTCCTACTGATTACAATATTTCGAAATTTTGCTCAAAAATCATGTAATCGGGGATGAAACCACTATTTGGGCTAAAGGATGGAAACTGACGTTGAAGAACCCTGTTTTTTGTGTAAGCCTGACCGTTTTCAAGGACTACAAGAAGACAAAGGCTTATTATGTAGACACAGGCAGCAGATCAGCTAGTTTCAATTTTTGTTGTACTCTACGAAAGAACTGTTAAGCTTGTAATTTATTAGTGTTACCATAAACTGCTTCCTCTTTTGTTACTTCCTAGAAACGACAGACAGATCTCTAATCTTTGAAAGAAAATGAAGCCCTGTAGTTGACTGTGACAGCACTTCGTAAAACTGTTTCGAGACTAGGGCTGGTGCCATTCTGCAGTACACGGGCAAAGACAGCGAGAAACTGCCGTACAGGCAGGGTGGGGGTTGCCTTACACTCTGCACGTACACGGACGTACCTCAAGCCACGACACACCGCAACAGGATCATTATTATCTCAGCAGTGCAGTGCCAGTTCTTATGCCGTGTGTTTCTTCCTCATTTCTGTCGGCATTGTTATTAAAATAGCGCTTTCCCCATTTTCTATAACAACGCAATGTATCAAATTCAAATGGCTCTGAGCTCTATGGGACTTAACATCTGAGGTCATCAGTCCCCTAGAACTTAGAACTACTTAAGCCTAACTAACCTAAGGACATCACACACATCCATGCCCGAGGCAGGATTCGAAACTGCGACCGTAGCAGCAGCGTGGTTCCGGACTGAAGCGCCTAGAACTGCTCGGCCACAGCGGCGGACCGCAATGTTTCCTACCAATGCAAATTTAACCAAAAAAATTAATCCTTTTTCAACAAAAAAAGTTTATTTAGAAACAAGAAAATTTAGCGCTGCTCCTATGGCTTATTGAGATTTCGTTTTTTTTTTTTTACTGGTGTACCAATAAAAAATAAAACACACGTATTGGAACCGACACAAAACAAATACTGAAAAATACACGAATTTAGACTTTCTCGGCGAATCGATGATGTAATCTTCTTGGGTCATCAGGCAAGTCAAGGCGTCGTTCTGCGACAACGTTTCAACCAAGTTTCCTACTTGTCATCTGCAGGCGAAGTGTCGGGGCATCTGACGGAATGGACAGACCTCACCAGGAAGTGACGTACGCACCCGCCAGGATTCAGGGTACCCCCATCACCACCAGTCGCGACTACCCCCACCACTGTAGGCCGTGACACCCCTTCCGGGGGCGCGCTATAAACAACCGAACACGAACCCGACGCTTCCCCTGAAGATGACAAGTAGGAAATATGTTGAAACGTTGCCGCAAACGACGACTTGACTCTGCTGATAACCGGAGATTTCATCACTGAAAAATACCGTTTATTCGGAACTAAAATATTGGTATAGATTTTAACCGGCCGGTTTTTCCTAACCGCATGATGACAGCAGCTTCCTGTTAGCTCACAAGAGGACCCTCCATACAGTAAATCACGGATTTTGATGCGCTTCAAATACGCTGTAGAGGCACTTATCCTAAGTACCTGGCTATCCGGTTTTTTAGCGACGGGCCTTGGTTCCCAATTCATCTTCTTCGTTGAAATCTATCAATTCATCATTAATAATGATTTGTCTTTCGGCCAAGAGATCCAGCATTGCGATAGATACCTCATCGCCAATTGCAACAGAATTGGCAGAGATCACGCTAGGCAGTGTATTCGTTACGGGATTCAAATCGTGGAGTAGATTTTCGGCGTATTTAACTGCATTTGTGATTTCCCCTTTTGATTCTTCGTTCAACTCCTCTACTTGTGGATCTTCTTCTGTCTGAACTACTGCAGAAACACTTGGTTCTTCCATTTCACAGAATTTTTCTAACACACGGCACTAGAGACGCTTTGCGAGCAACTGACGCTGTAGTTGTAAAGGAATGCAACTCGCACCATCATTGGCCTAGGAGCTGGGGTTTCCGTTACGGCTAACGGTATTCACGGGAGAGGGGACGACAATGGGGGGAGATTGATTTCAAGTAATACAAGAAGCACCGGCCGGAGTGGCCGTGCGGTTCTAGGCGCTACAGTCTGGAGCCGAGCTACCGCTACGGTCGCAGGTTCGAATCCTGCCTCGGGCACGGATGTGTGTGATGTCCTTAGGTTAGTTAGGTTTAAGTAGTTCTAAGTTCTAGGAGACTGACGACCTCAGAAGGTAAGTCTCATAGTGCTCAGAGCCATTTGAACCAATACAAGAAGCGACCATTGTACGAAGATTTGGAACTCTAACTGCGAACCACAAACGGAATGAATATTTCAAAAAATTTTTAACTGAATATATCTTTATAATTTCGCACACCGTACACTGTTTGTTGATATTCTTTGAAATAAAATTGAAAAATTCGGCCGATTTTGAAAAAAAAAAGCAAAAAACAAATGTACACCAGCAGGATTCGAACTCGGTACCTTCAGCGCAGTAACCGAGAACCTTTCCCGCCGCGCTGCCCTACGCTAACTTGCTGGACATCTGTGTAATGTTACAGGTATACAAAGCGCGCAATGAACTTCAAAATCGACTTTCTCAAAAACCAAGGCCCATCGCTAAAAAACCAAATAGCCAGGTACTCAGGGTAAGTGCTAGAGATGGGTAGTTCGTGAACGAACGGGTGCAAAGGAATGGTCCACCAAGATGAACGGAAGGACCGAGGAACGAATTCCAAGGAACGATCGGTTCATAGTTCACTTCGGTCGCGGCGTTCTACTTATAGTTCCCGGGAACGAGGAACGATGGGTTCATAGTTCACTTCGGTCGCGGCGGTCTACTTATAGTTCCCGGGAACGAGGAACGATGGGTTCATAGTTCACTTCGGTCGCGGCGGTCTACTTATAGTTCCCGGGAACGAGGAACGATGGGTTCATAGTTCACTTCGGTCGCGGCGGTCTACTTATAGTTCCCGGGAACGAGGAACGATGGGTTCATAGTTCACTTCGGTCGCGGCGGTCTACTTATAGTTCCCGGGAACGAGGAACGATGGGTTCATAGTTCACTTCGGTCGCGGCGGTCTACTTTAGTTTCCGGGAACGAGGAACAATCGATTCATAGTTCACTTCGGTCGCGGCGGTCTACTTAAGGTTCCCGGGAACGAGGAACGATCGGTTCATAGTTCACTAGTTCACTTCGGTCGCGGCGGTCACTTCGGCAGTTCTCGTTCCAGCCTCGGTCGCGTGCTCGCCTCAGTCTCGGTCTCCCTCGGCCGCACTCGTCGTTCTTCGCATGACCATCTGTCTCAGTTCCACTGCCGACTGCTCCTGGTTAGTTCAGTATCCAGTTGTTCGTTTCGTTCACTGCGATCGCCCATTTTACATGTGTTCCAAACTGTTCTTGCACTTGGCTCTGGCTATTCAGCGTCCACCACCGGTAATCAAAAAGTATTTTATAGTTACGTAAATTACATAAAAATTACGTTGTATGTAATAGGTACGTCTTTTCAGGTAACAAAAGGGCATATCAGCTCACTTCATTATATCGATGAACACCAGAAGAGGTACTTATAACAAATGGCTCTGAGCACTATGGGACTTAACAGCTATGGTCATCAGTCCCCTAGAACTTAGAACTACTTAAACCTAACTAACCTAAGTACAGCACACAACACCCAGTCTTCACGAGGCAGAGAAAATCCCTGACCCAGACGGGAATCGAACCCGGGAACCCGGGCGTGGGAAGGGAGAACGCTACCGCACGACGACGAGCTGCGGACACTTATAACAAGGCAAGTTTTTTTTGTTATTCATATATTTTTTGGTTTCATCGACTTGATTTAGCAACTAACTTTCAATAATTTGCTTAATTTTTATTGTAAGAAAATTCATATAAAACGATTTTCGTGTATCTTTCACATACGAAACATTACATTTAGGAAGGCTCTTATTATTTGTATGTTCGGTTGTTTGCAATTTGCATTACCTGCTAGTTTGGTTTCTTTGAAAAAAAAAATGTGGGTCATTTTGGCTCAGTAGGAAAAGCGGTGCTTCTCCATTTGAAAAGACAAAGATTGCCATAAAATCTTATTTACTTATTATCTCAGAAACATTTGTTCAGGAGGAGGTTTCAAACCAAAAACTTTATTACTGCGAACTTAATTATTATTATTACTGCTGCATTAACTTTAATAATGCAACATAAAAACCTAATTTTTACTAAGCATGTGACGCAAGTGTGAAGAGAAAGCCATATTTTATTTTATGCTTCCATAAAGTCTCTACTTCGCCTACGAACTCAGAGACAACGTGAAGTATATATAGGGTGTAAACGATTACTGTTTACAACGTAACATAGCAATGTAGTGGAAGTCGAAACGAAGAATTTTATACGAGACACTTGTGGTCTATTAAGTTGGGAAACAGCCACCAACAGGTTTACAAGACTACATGAGCTGTAGCCCATGCGCCTCGCGTGAGATTTTCATGTTCTCTTCTCCAGCTCTCTACACATCGTCATCGATTGTTTCGTAATTGTTGCTTGCATTAGCTTGTTATCTCTTCACTGCCTAATTATTACAAGTTTGTCTGTTTGTCGTATCTGCTCGTAACGGGCAACACATCGTCCGTAATTGGCGAGCAGTCTGTACTCGGGGCCGGTTTTCCGTGCGCCACCCTATATTATTTCCCTGCGATCAGCCACACAGGGCTACAGTTGGCTAAACGAGAGGTTCTGCGGAATCACAGAAATTACTTCTAAAAGTGTGTCAGAATTCTGTAATGAATAAAAACTCTATACTCCAGGGGGGGAGGCAAGTGCCTCCTGTTGGTGCCCTCCATCCTTCCGTCACGTGCACTACTAGTTTTCAGTTTTTCATAAGAAGCATACCAAGCACAAATGAACGGTGAACGAGTAAAAATGAACGGTTCCCAAAAAAGAACGATCATCAGTGAACTAGTTCCCAAGAATGAACGAGTCTGCCCATCTCTAGTAAGTGTCTCTGTAACATATTTGAAGTAGAGATGGGCAAACTGAAACACGTAAATGTTTCGAAACAAATGAAACAGTACAATGTAATGTTTCGATACGGTGTTTCGAAACAGTGAAACAGTTTGTGTTTTGTAATCTAATAAACCTACAAATTTTATCATCTTGAATGTCTACTGTATAAGTATGTCCATGTAAAAACAAATGAGGTGCGAGAGCGCTAATCATATCGCAGAAAGTATGAAACTATCACTTAGGCGTTTTGGCAGTTTCGTATTTCCTGCAGCAAATGCGCTGCTTTTGTGTCGCGTGACTTTCATACTTTTCAATTGGCTGAGGAAAGCCTTCGCTGAAGACAGAAGAACCACCACGAACGGAACTGGAGGTGGGAGAAAACTGCAGAAACAACAGATATGCTACTGGGATTCCCACATTCCGTCAGTATGGGTAATATACCCATCCTGCTAATTTCCATGCACACAAAGGGAATCATTGTGGATTATAGACACAGTGACTGTAGACTCACAAATAACGCCAAATAATTCGAATAAATAACAAAATATAACAGAAAAAAATTGTGTTTCAAGGTGTTTCGAACCGTTACTATGAATTTACGATGCTTCCCGTTCACCATTACACTATCAGTGATATGTCAAACAGATTGCTTGCAATTATACCTACATCAAATTTATATACATGTCTAATAACTGTCACTCTACGCCTTTTTTTATTTAAAATGTTGTAGTCTTACTTGCGTTTCTTAATATGATTACTGTATATGAACAGAGAAGCGTATGTTATAAAAAAAGTGTAATTTAACTGAATGATTTTCACATATTTATTATTTTGAATGCGAACAGTATGTGTTGTTTTATTGTTTGGTTAGTGTTTATAAAGCAGATATTACGCCATTTCGGAATAGGACAGTCAGCTAGAAACGAAGCTTTATTTTCGGATATCTTAAGCTTCATGCTATTGCTTATCAAAAAGATTTCGACACTCTTGAAAGTGTTTGACGAAGTTTTATGTTGTGTTTCAGTATCTGTGCCGAGCCCGAATCTCGTCCGACACAGAGTGGAATGAAACATCACTGTTTCGATACAATTAGTCCGTTCCAGGCACAGGTTGACTGAAACAGCCTTATTTTGAAACAACGATACAGTTTCTGTGTCTGGCTCGAGATCCGAGACAAGGGCGGAATGAAACACCACTGTTTCGAAACAGTGAACCATAGCCGTTCCGAAACACTGAAACAGTTCCAGGTATCGACACACTGTATCGAAACATAGAAACAGTGGCCAAGTCTAATTTGAAGCACACATCACAATCCGTGATTTATAGTATGTAGAGTCCTCTTGTCAGTATGAAGCGAGCCACTTCCTCGCAGGTACAAAACGCCTGTCCTGACTGGTGGACGGGAACTTTGTCCTGCAGTCGCCACAGCTCGGCTACTGGTCGCGCCCTGTAAACTCCGTTACAGACGGTGTCCGGTGGAGCTGGGATGGGAACGGACGGACGGCGAGAGATATAAATAAAAACCCCGCGGCGAGCTGCGGCCGGCCTCGTAATTAAACAGGCGGCGGGCGGATCCAATTAGAGGCGTCACGGTTGCCGTACAGAGGGGGGGGGGGGGGGGGGAGAGGGGAGCGGGTGGGGCCTGGAACGGGGGACGGACAGCGGCGCTGGACAGGGGACTGTCAAGTCCGCCGTCTGCTGACGGGGGCGGCCAAACACTTGCTCTGGCGTCCGGTGCTGCTGGAGAACAAACTCTGTCTGGAAAACAAAAAGGGGCTCTCTGCCCGTGGAGGGAAGCGATTGACATGTGATACGTGCTACACAATTTGTTTCGTTTCTAACAAACGCACTAGCCACAGTAAGCACGACCGCCCCCCCCCCCCCCTCCACACACATACACACACAAAATCCAACCTTCCGATGGTACAGGGTGACGGTTAATTAAGGGGCTCCGGAACGCCCTATACTTGCAATGTTAAAATAACGCTTATAAATTACATCTTTCCTCACAAAGTATTTGAGGTAGGAAGTTGAATTTTTACAGATTATTTATTGGAATATGGGCTACAACTTAACACAGGGATTTTACAAAATTTTAGTTCAGTTATTAAAGATGATTTTTTTTCAATTGTAATGAAAATTCACAACATTTTTTTGCAATTTTTTATTTATATATTCAAAAATATACAGTTTTTTGGAAAAAGGCTGTGTTAAATTATGCAGAAGGTACTGTGTAACATTTACTGAAAGTTTGAAACAAATATGTTTGGAAGATCCTTAGAAAACACGTAATTAGTATGAGAAAATAAAAGTTTTGGGAATCGAGCGACAAAGATTGGATTAACTTTTTAGTGCATTCCAGGTCCATAGGATGGATTATCTTCATCCTCTGCAAACTCCTCCTCCTCCTGCTTCCTCTTGTTCCTCCTCCTGTTTACTCTTGCTTGTACTCGTATTTCTAGACTCTTTACAGCCCTGTCTGCAGCCCGAAGGCGTTCCTCGTCTAAAGCAAGCATCGCTCGTACCATGTTAGAACCTATCTTCATTCCCATATTTCTAAATACCTTGCACCTTACAATGTTGCCATCATTGAAAGTCGCAACAGCAACTTTACTTTTACTCATTATTATACCTGAACAAAACAGAGACTCAAGAAACAGAATTAATTACGAATATTTTCGAGATAACGACAGAGTAAATAAACATGAAACAATCGACAATCACACCAGCGATATATATTGAACCATCACAGGTTAGCCACAACACATACTTTATCTCACATCACTAAAATGTACCTGATGAACACGGACGTTAACAATAACACCATTTGACAGCAGTTTAACAGCGCCACAGTGGGTCACGCCCGTGTAGAACACATTTCAAAAAAAAATTTAAAAATAGTTGTAGTCTTCGGAATTGAATAAATTATATATCTATTAAAAGGTAATAGTCTGCAGATTCAGAAAACGCAAAAAAGTAAAAATTGAACTTTTCATGATTTTAAGCCTTTCCGGAGCCCCTTAAAGCCCACATCTGCACTGAAAGCTACATTGAGGTGGCAAAGTCTCAGTGCAGCATCTCGACGTGGAGAGGACTCAGCAAGTCGCTGCAAGTCCCCTGCACAAATATTGAGCTATGCCGCCTCCATATCCGTCTATTATTTCGATTAAGTGTTGCCGGTGCTGGATGTTTTGCACGAGTTGACCTTTCGATTGTACCCATAAAGGTTCTATGGGATGCAGTCCGATGATATGGATGGCCAAATCGCTCGCACGTATTCGCCAAAATTTTCTTCAAACTGACGCGGTACAGTAGTTTCCGCTCCGTAAGCAGCAGGTTTCGCTGATCGCTCGAACCGGGAAATACAAACGGAGGCGGCTCCACCGTCAGTTCTGTTGCACGACGCGGCCAGCCGCGGGTGCAACAGAACCCACGTGGACGGGTGGGAAGAAATGCGTCTGGCTTCATAATACGTATTTATATGTGTCGTGTATTATGCATTTCTTGTACGTGGATGTGAATCTGAACATGAACTGTCCTAATCCTCCTCACACCTTTCCATAAAGCGTGGCCAAATCTTAACTGGGAAGTAGTTCTGTAGTATAGCAGTGCCAACCTTACTCCTAGGGAGGGGATCAGAGAGACAGCACAATGAGGTCGAAGTGTCACAAGATTTGGGGTGGAGAGGTTGGTCACGGCCAAGTGGTTCGACCAGGTCCGCAACGGGGCCCAGGAAGACCTCCGGGTGCCCGCGATGTTCATGGGGAGTGTTACAGAAGACGGGTAAGTGAGCAGACGTACCCTCAGTGCGTCTATCTCGATGTTCGCGCGTGGAAGAGACGTATTTGAATATTTGCACTAATTCTTTTATTTGCAGCTTCGGATTGTGTAAGGAAATGAATGTTCTCGTTTAATTTCGGAAATCTGACCCCCCTATGTTAATGCAAATGGTTCAAATGGCTCTGAGCACTATGGGACTTAACATCTTAGCTCATCAGTCCCCTAGAACTTAGAACTACTTAAACCTAATTAACCTAGGGACATCACAGACATCCATGCCCGAGGCAGGATTCGAACCTGCCTAGAACCGCACGGCCACCGCGGGCGGCTATGTTAATGCATCTGGTCCCCAGTTTGCCCGTTATCTTCCTCACATAGTGGATGTCCGATGTAAAATATTGGGAGACTTCGGTGGTATACATTTGGCTGACGCAATTCCGTCTTGCCTGTAGAAATGTGCGTGCAGATTAGTATACAGGGTGATTCAAAAAGAATATCACAACTTTAGGAATTTAAAACTCTGCAACGACAAAAGGCAGAGCTAAGCACTATCTGTCGGCGAATTAAGGGAGCTATAAAGTTTCATTTAGTTGTACATTTGTTCGCTTCAGGCGCTGATGACTAGGCGTCAGCGTCAGTTGATGCTAAGATGGCGACCGCTCAACAGAAAGCTTTTTGTGTTATTGAGTACGGCAGAAGTGAATCGACGACAGTTGTCCAGCGTGCATTTCGAACGAAGTATGGTGTTAAACCTCCTGATAGGTGGTGTATTAAACGTTGGTATAAACAGTTTACAGAGAATGGGTGTTTGTGCAAAGGGAAAAGTTCTGGACGGCCAGGCAGCCCGTGACAGAGCACTTCATCACTGGCCTCCAAGAAGCCCTGATCTTACCCCCTGCGATTTTTTCTTATGGGTGTATGTTAAGGATATGGTGTTTCGGCCACCTCTCCCAGCCACCATTGATGATTTGAAACGAGAAATAACAGCAGCTATCCAAACTGTTACGCCTGATATGCTACAGAGAGTGTGGAACGAGTTGGAGCATCGGGTTGATATTGCTCGAGTGTCTGAAGGGGGCCATATTGAACATCTCTGAATTTGTTTTTGAGTGAAAAAAACTTTTTAAATACTCTTTATAATGATGTATAACAGAAGGTTATATTATGTTGCTTTCATTAAATACACATTTTTTAAGTTGTGGTATTCTTTTTGAATCACCCTGTTGCAAAACTGTAACATCTGTAAACTGGATCAGTTGCTGCAATCGCTGTAAAGTCGAGTGATAATTTTTAAAATAAATAGATAATCAATTGCCATCAATCTTTAACATACCCTAAAAATCTCATAGGAGTCAAGTTAAAGGAATTCATTTAAAATAAAAGCTATAGAATGCAGGGACCCACACATCAGCGTGTGAGCCCTCCAGCCCCTTGCCTGTTATTATACAGAAAGGGTACGCTCTCTAGGTAGCGCTCTCAAGCTCCCCTCCCCAGTTATCCGTTGCGCAATTTTCATTCATGGCTTGATGACATCAACTTTCATCTGGCGTCCCTAGGCAAGGAGGTTTGACGGTAATCTTTCAAAATCAATAGCGAGCCGTTGTGGCCTCATGACATGGCGCATTGTCATCCACAAAAGTTCCGTCGTTGTTTGGCTACTTGAAGTCCACAAACGACTGAAAAAGATCCTCAAGTAGCCGAAAATAATCATTTCCAGTCGGTGACCCGTTCAGGTGGACCAGACGAATCGGTCCACTCCATCTAAACAGAGCCCACACCATTTGGAGCCACCACCAGCTTGTCGACAACTTGGGCCGATGGCTTTCTGAGTTCTGCGCCACACTTCAGCCTTACCATCTGCTCTTACCAACTGAAATCGGGACTCATTGGACCAGGCCACGGTTTTCCAGGAGTGTAGCGACCAACCGATATGGTCACGAACCAGGGAGGGGCGCTGTCAGCAAAAGGCACTCGCATCGGTCGTCTGCTGCCATAGCCATTAACGCCAAAATTTGGCGCAGAGTCTTAACGGGTATGTTCGTCGTACGTTAGACAATTATTTCTTTGGCTATTTCACGCAGGTTTGCTTGTTTGGTAGTACTGACAACTCTACGCAAACGCCGCTGCTATTCCTCCTTAACGGGGCTGTCTGTGAAGAGAGGTAATGCCTGAAATCTGGTATTCTCGGCACATTCTTGACTCTGTGGATTTCGGACTACTGATTTGTCTAACGATATTCGAGATGGAATGTCCCATGCGTGTAGCTCCAACTACCATTCCGCGTTCAGAGTCTGTGGATTCCTATCGTGCAGCCATAACCAAATCGGTAACATTTTCACATGAATCAACTGAGTGTGAATGACAGCTCCACCAACGCACTGTTCTTGTACCTTGAGTACGCGATACTACCGCCATCTGTATACGTACATACAGCCATCCCATGAGTTTGCGAGGTGCCGGGGCTAGCAGTGTATTTAACACTCAATTCTTCTAGAATCTACATATGTACATGATGCTCTAAGCCCCCCCCTATTCTAACTCCAACTTTTGCTGTTGCACAAGGATTAAAAAAATACGCGAACTGACTCTAATCAACCCTGCCAGTGGAGTAGAAGAGAGTTTGGCACCTGCAATAATTTAATTTGATAAATAAGTTAAATAAACGAAGGTTTTATTAACATAGTGAGGAATGATAGGGTTGCTCTACCGATTAACAGAATGAAAGTTCTATCCAAAATAACAATATGATTTATTAAGACTAAACACAAAATAATAAACAAAAATACATGAAACATTTACAATACATCAAATTGGCTCAAATTGGAGACTCAAACAAACGCTGTGAATGTGAAGTTGTCCCTAAACTAGATTGTGAGGATTATGACGAAGTAGTATGTGCAGCCAATTCCTTGCAACTCAAATCTTAGAGAAAACACATAGCCAACCCAACATTAATTGCTGCTACCCAAGACAGAACAAAGTTAGAGAAAGACGAACAGGTGCGCTCTGCTGAGCTGTGATTATCACCTAGGAAAATCCCTGTCTGCCGGTGCTGCGGACATACCTTACCAAACTGTCTTCTTAACTGCCAGAAAACGATCTGGCGTACCGGAGCCGATGGCTCGTTGCTTCGACGTCCTCGACCGAAAGGCGAGAGCCGACTACCCACAAGAGCACCCGTACAAAACCGAACACAGAACATTCCCGCCCCCACGACAGTGGCCGTGGTTAAACGTTCCAATCAGCAACTCGAAAACCGGCGGAAAATTCCACTCCATTGCCGGAACACTACCATTCCACCAATGGAGATTCTTGGTGCCAATTTCTGCGCCGATCTTGCTACGTCACGGAGCTATGCCCTGAGCAACCCAATCACAGTTACTATTTTGCAGAAAGCGCGGGAATTTTCCCACCACAACTGCCTGGGTACACAAGTCATTCCCACGCCTCGCTGGTAGCCCGCCAGAAAGTGTTTTCGCTAAGTTTCTGCGAAGTAACGGAACCTCTAGCCCAGCCGCTACTTCAGGCCCTGCGGGCGTGCCTCTTGACAATGTCGGCGTCTGGAAAGCATTCACTCGACTCCCTCACACCTGTCGGCTTACCCTTTCAAAGTCAACAGAGCCCGCCTGTCACTGGACCACCCGGGTGACGAGAGACGCTGTGTGGGAAGTCCGCGTGTGAAGGAATAGCAACTTTCCACCGCATGCAATTAGAGAGAAGAATCGTAAGATAGAAATATGAGAGGGGGCTCATGCCACCTCTCAAGTTCTGTCACGTGAATGTATGTGGTACTAGAGTGCCAGATAAACAAAGTGAAGCCCCCAGACGATTTGTCGGATTTCAGTGAATACGTACATGCCAACGACTGTTATGTAAATGAAGTTAGAGTTGCAGTTATCTGCGACAGCTAGAATAGGCCCCAGAGTGCATTTCTGTTGTTCGTGTTTGGTGTTAGCACCAGGTCTGGTAAGGAGTACAATGTGCGTGAGCAGCATCATATGTTGAGTGATCACTGAAGGACACTGAGATGCCACGTAGTCCTCTGAGACAAGGTTATCAGCGCCTGACAGGGTTTGAATGGGGTCTCGTTGTGGGTCCGCATTTGACTGGCTGGTCTAGTCGCCCAGGATTGAGATTTGTGGGGCGTTTGGATATGACTGGGGCCTTATTTTGGACTGCATGGGAACGTGAGGGCAGGTATACTAGTCGCCAAGATTCCGGTGGATCACGTCTGTCCACCAGACTAGATGATTATTGTACGGTGCACCAAGCACATGGTATCCCTCCACATCTATGCATGCCCTCTGAGGACAGGTAATGGACTCTGTGTAACACCCTGCGAAATCCCACAGCGTTGATCAGACACTAGCAGCAGCAGGACTTGGACATTGCCGTCCCTTGTGTAGACTGCTGTTAATACAACATAGATGGCTGCATTTGGAGTGATACTGCGACCAGGAAGCATTGAACATTGATGGGCGTCGCATTGTGTGCTCAGCGAGGAACCGCAGTTCTGCACTACCCCTGGATGATCAGCGTGGGCGAATACGACGCTGACCTGCGAGTGGTCCCTTCAACCAAAGTTTTTGAGAGGCCCAGTGGTGATACCCCTGGCTTTTTGGTGTGAGGAGCCATCGGGTATGACTTCAGGTCATAGCTGGTAGTAACTGAGGGAACTCTAAAGGCACAGCAGCACACCATGGACATCAAAATGGTTCAAATGGCTCTGAGCACTATGGGAGTTAACATCTGAGGTCATCAGTCCCCTAGAACTTATAACTACTTAAACCTAACTAACCTAAGGACATCTCACACATCCATGCCCGAGGCAGGATTAGAACCAGCGACCGTAGCAGCAGCGCGGTTCCGGACTGAAGCGCCTAGAACCGCTCGGCCACACGGGCCGGCATCATGAGCATCCTCTATCTGCGCGTGTTAACCTCTGCTGTGCCGCTATCATGGCCCCAGTTTTGAAACCAATGGAGGTAGTGCAGTCGTTAGCATGCCGGACTCGCATTCAGAAGTCTGAACAGCGTCCAACCATCCTGATTTCGGTTTTCCCTAAATCGCTCCAGGAAAATGCTGGGGTGGTTCCTTCAAAATGGCCGATTTCCTTCCCCAGCTTTGAATCTTTGTAAGCTTGTGCTTCAGCTCTCATTACATCAATTTCGGCGGGACATCAGACCCCAATTGTCCTTCCTTCCATATTTGAACAAGATAACGCTCCTCTACAGATGGCACGTGACACTGTCAACTGCGTGTGTGATGTTGAGATATTCCTGTAGCCAGCAAGATTCCCAATTCTGTCCGCAATAGAGCATATATGAGATTAGCTCGAACATCACCTCCGGCTCAGTGCCAGTATCCAGCATATCAAGGGCCAGTGGCAACAGGTGCGGGTCAGCTTGCCTCATGAACAGATATGGCCAACAGAGTCAGTGTTGCATCCAGGCCAGAGCAGGTGCAACGTCATGCCGACAAGTAGACTCACAGTGCGAAGTTGTTTGTAAATTTGACTCGAATTTGTTGTCACTAAAATACTCTCCCAACGAGCTAGCTGAGAGCGCTAATGCGCTGATTCCTGGTCTTCGGTAGACACGGCCCTGGATCGAATCCACCCGGCAGATAAACGACGAGGGCCAGTGTGCTGGCCAGCCTGGATGTGGTTTTTAGGCACTTTTCCACATCGCACTTGGTGAATACCGGGCTGATCCCTATGTGCCGCCTCAGTTACACGACCCACAGACATTTGAAAATGTTTACACTATTTCATGGCTTACACTAGACACAGACAACTGGGGTACACTACTTCCATCCCAGGGGGTACAGGGTGATGACAGGAATGGCATCTAGCCACCCTCTGACACTAACATTGCCAAATCGATTGTAACAGGGCCGACCCAGCGTTGACGTGGGACAACGGCCCAAGAAAATGATTATGATCAGGTTACTCTCCCAACTACTGAAATATGGTTTCGTTTCCTCCTCCCATCGTTATACTGTAGGTCCCCCTCTAACTGGCTGGATGGTTCAGTTCAAAGATAGGAGGAGGTGAGGGGCACACCAGCTGCAGTATGACCATGCCTAGTAAAGCAGTTGTCTTCTTCTCCTGCAGTTGAAGTACGAGGTGCATTCAAGTTCTAAGGCCTCCAATTTTTTTTCTCTGGACTGGAAAGAGACAGAAACATGCGCATTGTTTTAAAATGAGGCCGCATTCATTGTCAATACATCCCAGAGATGGCAGCACCGTACGGCAGATGGAATTTTACCGCCAGCGGCAAGAATGAGAACCGTTTTAAATACTTAAAATGGCGACGTTTTCCTTACTTGAACAGCGTGCAATCATTCGTTTTCTGAATTTGCGTGGTGTGAAACCAATTGAAATTCATCGACAGTTGAAGGAGACATGTGGTGATGGAGTTATGGATGTGTCGAAAGTGCGTTCGTGGGTGCGACAGTTTATTGAAGGCAGAACATCGTGTGACAACAAACCGAAACAACCTCGGGCTCGCACAAGCCGGTCTGACGACACGATCGAGAAAGTGGAAAGAATTGTTTTGGGGGATCGCCGAATGACTGTTGAACAGATCGCCTCCAGAGTTGGCATTTCTGTGGGTTCTGTGCACACAATCCTGCATGACGACCTGAAAATGCGAAAAGTGGCATCCAGGTGGGTGCCACGAATGCTGACGGACGAACACACGGCTGCCCGTGTGGCATGTTGCCGAGCAATGTTGACGCGCAACGACAGCACGAATGGGACTTTCTTTTCGTCGGTTGTGACAATGGATGAGACGTGGAAGCCATTTTTCAATCCAGAAACAAAGCTCCAGTCAGCTCAATGGAAGCACGCAGATTCACCGCCACCAAAAAAATTTCGGGTAACCGCCAGTGCTGAAAAAGTGATGGTGTCCATGTTCTGGGACAGCGAGGGCGTAATCCTTACCCATTGCGTTCCAAAGGGCACTACGGTAACAGGTGCATCCTACGAAAATGTTTTGAAAAACAAATTCCTTCCTGCACTGCAACAAAAACGTCCGGGAAGGGCTGCGCGTGTGCTGTGTGCTGTTTCACCAAGACAACGCACCCGCACATCGAGCTAACGTTACGCAACAGTTTCTTCGTGATAACAACTTTGAAGTGATTCCTCATGCTCCCTACTCACCTGACCTGGCTCCTAGTGACTTTTGGCTTTTTCCAACAATGAAAGACACTCTCCGTGGCCGCACATTCACCAGTCGTGCTGCTATTGCCTCAGCGATTTTCCAGTGGTCAAAAAAAAAAAAAAAAAAAAAAATGGTTCAAACGGCTCTGAGCACTATGGGACTTAACATCTTAGGTCCCCTAGAACTTAGAACTACTTAAACCTAACTAACCTAAGGACATCACACAACACCCAGCCATCACGAGGCAGAGAAAATCCCTGACCCCGCTGGGAATCGAACCCGGGAGCCCGGGCGTGGGAAGCGAGAACGCTACCGCACGACCACGAGATGCGGGCCAGTGGTCAAAACAGACTCCTAAAGAAGCCTTCGCCGCTGCCATGGAATCATGGCGTCAGCGTTGTGAAAAATGTGTACGTCTGTAGGGCGATTACGTTGAGAAGCAACGCCAGTTTCATCGATTTCGGGTGAGTAGTTAATTAGAAAAAAAATCGGAGGCCTTAGAACTTGAATGCACCTCGTATTACCCATGTGCCTGTGACGGTGCACATGTCTTCCTTGTACTTCCCAGAATTCTCCCAACCTAGCGGATTATAATGTCCGACTTTCTACAATAGTCTGCCACAGTCGTTTCTGTTTAGATGTCCACTCCATTTCCTTCTGTTATAACTTCTTTAATTATTTTCAAATGTCGATGTTTGCTACTCTGTCTACTCTGATACATCCTTTCCCTACCCTTGGAACTCTCTTTTCAGCTACCTGCATTTCACTTCCTTGACGACTGTAAATGACCAAAGACTCACTTGCACAGGGTAATGTTGCAACGACTGTTACTTTATAAAACATAATCTGTGCTACTTTTTGTATCTACACTCTAAAGTATTAGTTTATTCTACCACATATGTTTCTAATTTTTCAGCTTTCTTGTCCATATCTTTGTTACAGTTGTTGTCATATCATGTCGTAGATAGTTAAAATGACCACCTTTATGCTAGAGTATCTTTCACCACCGTCTTCCTTGTTGTGAGATTCAGTTCTCTAAGTTCAAGTTTTCTTTGGAGGTATACCACTGTTGACGAATTAAGAATCTAGATGGGCTAGGGTGTGAATTAAGGACTGTGACAGGGAGGGCAATGAACTAGAGTAATCGGTGCAGATGTCTTAGACACAATGATGTAAGAGAGGTGTAGGGGATAACACATCTGCCTAATAAACAGGAGATCCCAGTTCAAGTGCCAACCACGGTACAAATTTTAATTTAGCCTTTCAGCGTGTGTCTTTATCGAAGCACACGTATTACGTTGGTGAATAAGTCTATATCGTTTTTCCGTAAGTTTAATACCTACAACATATATACGTAATAGAGCCTTTAGCTATCAATAATGTAAGAACCAGAGATTGTAGAGAGTTTCAGGGACAACATCAGTGGACGATTGACAGGAATGGGGGAAAGAAATACAGTAGAAGAAGAATGGGTAGCTCTGAGGGACGAGATAGTGAAGGCAGCAGAGGATAAAGTAGGTAAAAAGGCGAGGGCTAGTAGAAATCCTTGGGTAACAGAATATATATTGAATTTAAATGATGAAAGGAGGAAATATAAAAATGCAGTAAATGATGCAGGCAAAGAGGAATACAATCGTCTCAAAAATGAGATCGACAGGAAGTGCAAAATGGCTAAGCAGGGATGGCTAGAGGACAAATGTAGGGATGTAGAGGCATATCTCAATAGGGGTAAGGTAGATACTGCCTACAGGAAAATTAAAGAGTCTTTTGGAGAAAAGAGACCCACTTGTAGGAATATCAAGGGCTCAGATGGAAACCCAGTTCAAAGCAAAAAAAGGAAAGCAGAAAGGTGGAAGGAGTATATAGAGGGTCTATACAAGGGCAATGTACTTGAGGACAATATTATGGAAATGGAAGAGGAGGTAGAAGAAGATGAAATGGGAAATGGGAGATATCATACTACGTGAAGAGTTTGCCAGAGCACTGAAAGACCTAAGTCGAAACAAGGTCCCAGGAGTAGACAACATTCCATTAGAACTACTGAAGGGCTTGGGAGAGCCAGTCCTGACAAAACTCTACCATCTGATGAGGAAGATGTATGAGACAGGCGAAATACCCTCAGACTTGAAGAAGAATATAATAATTCCAATCCCAAAGAAAGCAGGTGTTGACAGATGTGAAAATTACCGAACTGTCAGTTTAAAAAGTCACGGCTGCAAAATACTAACGCGAATTCTTTACAGACGAACGGAAAAACTAGTAGAAGCCGACCTCGCGGAAGATCAGTTTGGATTGCGTAGAAATGTTGGAACTCGTGAGGCAATACTAACCGTACGACTTATCTTAGAAGATAGATTAAGGAAAGACATGGAGAAAGCTTTTGACAATGTTGACTGGAGTACACTCTTTAAAATTCTGAATGTGACAAGGATCAAATACAGGGAGCGAAAGGCTATTTACAATTTGTACAGAAAGTAGATGGCAGTTATAAGTGTCGAGGGGCATGAAAGAGAAGCAGTTGTTGGGAAGGGAGTGAGACAGGGTTGTAGCCTCTCCCCGATGTTATTCAATCTGTATATTGAGCAAGCAGTAAAGGAAACAAAAGAAAAATTCGAACTAGGTATTAAAATCCATGGAGAAGAAATAAAAACTTTAAGGTTCGCCGAGGACATTGTAATTCTATCAGAGACAGCAATGGACTTGGAAGAGCAGTTTAACGGAATGGATAGTGTCTTGAAAGGAGGATACAAGATGAACATCAACAAAAGCAAAACGAGGATAATGGAATGTAGTCGAATTAAGTTGGTTGATGCTGAGGGATTTAGATTAGGAAATGAGACACTTAAAGTAGTAAAGGAGTTTTGCTATTTGGGGAACAAAATAACTGATGATGGTCGAAGTAGAGAGGATATAAAATGTAGACTGGCAATGGCAAGGAAAGTGTTTCTGAAGAAGAGAAATTTGTTAACATCGAGTATAGATTTAAGTGTCAGGAAGTCGTTTCTGAAAGTATTTGTATGGAGTGTAGCCGTGTATGGAAGTGAAACATGGACGATAAATAGTTTGGAGAAGAAGAGAATAGAAGCTTTCGAAATGTGGTGCTACAGAAGAATGCTGAAGATTAGATGGGTAGATCACGTAACTAATGAGGAGATATTGAATAAAATTGGGGAAAAGAAGAGTTTGTGGCACAACCAATTTAGCATTGGAGGGCAGCGTGGAGGGTAAAAATCGTAGAGGGAAGCCAAGAGATGAATACACTAAGCAGATTCAGAAGGACGTAGGTTGCAGTAAGTACTGGGAGATGAAGAAGCTTGCACAGGATAGAGTAGCATGGAGAGCTGCATCAAACTACTCTCTGGACTGAAGACCACAACAACTACAACAACAACAATGTATTCTCCTTCATTAGCTACAACAGTCTGCCAACGCTGGATTAATTTTTCGTTTCCGCGACTGTAGAAACCACGTTGTTTTGAGGCGAAGGACTCGTCGACCCATGTTTAGAGCGAATAATCGTCTGGTAAGGAAGTTTCGCGAAGGTTACTCGATAGAGAGCGAAAAAGGTAAAAATCTGAGGGCGTAAGGTCAGGTGAATAGGTGCGGAATGACTTCCCAACTCAACACTTATATTGTGTTTTTTGTCAGTGTAGCAAACTCGAGGCAGGCGCTATCGTGGAGTAGCATCACTTCGCGCAGGTTTCCTGGTCGTTCTTCTTGGATTGCGTCTGTAAGACGTCGCGGTTGATGACAACATGCATATTATTTTTCGTGAACGCGCGCAGGTTTTTGTACGGGGGAGATGCTGCTTTCTTGGGGCCCAGCCATTCCTTTCTTTTCCTGAGGTCAGCATGAAGACACCATGTCAAGTTACTAGTAACGATACAGGATAGGAGCGGTTGATGTTGTTCACGAGCTAATTGATGACGAGCAAGCGGATATGCATGTACACTGTTCATCCAGAACATTATGTCCGCCGCTCGTGGTCTCGCGGTAGCGTTCTCGCTTCCCGAGCACGGGGTCCCGGGTTCGATTCCCGGCGGGGTCAGGGATTTTCACCTGCCTCGAGATGACTGGGTGTTTGTGTTGTCCTCATCATTTCATCATCATCCAGGAGAGTGGTGCAATTGGACTGAGCAAAGATTGGGTACTTGTACGGGCGCTGATAACCACGCTGTTGAGCGCCCCACAAACCAAACATCATCATCATCCAGAACATTATGACCACCTATCTAATACCCGGTATGTCCGCCTTTGGCACAGATAACAGCGCTGACGCGCCGCGGCACTGAACCAGTCAGGCCTAGGTAGGCCGCTGCAGGGTGTCGGCACCACATCTGCACACACAAGACACCTAATTCCCGTAAATTAGGGAAGTGGTGCTAATCAGGTGCCATATGTATTCAATCGGGTTCAAATCTGGTGAGTTGGGGGAGCCAGCACATCAGTAGGATCTCGCCACTGCATCCATCGAACCACTTCATCACACTCCTAGCCTTGTGAAATGGCGCGTTATCTCGTTGAAAATTGCTGCTGCCGTCGGGAAACATGAGCGTCATGAAGGGATGTTCAAATGGTTCAAATGGCTCTGAGCACTAAAGTTATCGGAGGTCATCAGTCCACTAGACTTAGAACTACTTCAACCGAACTAACCTAAGGACATCACACACATCCATGCCCGAGGCATTATTCGAACCTGCGACCGTAGCAGCAGCGCGGTTCCGGACTGTAGCGTCTAGAACCGCTCGGCCACAGCGGCCGGCCTTCTTGGCCGTCATGGTGCCTTGCACGAGCTCCACTGGACCCACAGATGGCCAAGCGAATGTTCACCAGGGCACAATGGAGCCGCCGCCAGCACGTTCCGTCCGCCAGTACAGATGTCAACGATTTGTTCCCCTGGAAGACGACGGATTCCAGCCCTCCCATCGCCATGATGAAGAAGGTATGGGATTCATCAGGCTGTGCAACGTAAATTTTTGAAAACATACTCTGCGATCTTAAAATTTGTTAAATTAAAATTCAAAACAGTCTTGATCGCATTTTTTTTTAAATTTATTGGAGTGAGTGACCGGTTTCGACTCTTTCATAGAGTCATCTTCAGAGTCCAGAGCGGTGGATTGACACTGCCAGACTACTTTCGCCGGCCCTCGACGATCGTGTAACACCACAGGACATTTACAAATAAATTCATAAATTTTGTCAGCATGACAAGAAAGGATTCAGGGTTCACACTCATTGGAGTGGTAGTTCAAGAACATAACGAAATAGATTCTTTTTACAAGTGAAATTTCATCATTTTTTCACTCACTATTGGCTGCATAAGTTGCTATACGTCCATTTTCCTTCGTAATTACTAGAGATTCTTCGGTGAATTTTGCACAGCATACAAACCAGGTGTATGAAACTCTAGAATTTTCCAAATCTACTAAAAACTTTGTTAAAAATTGAGATACGTAACTATAACATTAGAGTTTTTTTCTAAACATTGGCTTGCTCGTCTTCAACTGTATCGTGAACAACACCGACCATTCCTGTCTTGTACCGTTACTGGTGACGAGAAATGGTGTCTTTATACTAACACAAGGAAAACAAAGGAACGGATGAGCCCAAACAAAGCAGCAACTTCTCATACAAAGATCTCCGCGCATCCATAAAACATTTATGCATCTGGTGGAACAGCGACGGTGTAGTGTACTACCAATTGTTTCCCCGAGATATAACCACCATTTCTGCCATTTACTGTCAACGACTGAGAAGTCTTGCAGATGCAATCCAATAACAACGACCAGGAAGATTGTGTGAAGTCACGCTGATCCACGATAACACCCGTTCTCATTCTGCTAGGCTGAGAAAAAACGCTATACAGGAGTTGTGTTTCCATCACAAAACGCAACGAACTCTTGCAACAACCCAGTTAAAATCATGGATGTTTTGAGTAAGAAGAATGAAGATGAAGGGCGTTTGATTTACCGCCAGTTACAAGAACATTTATGCCTATAGAAGTCTGCAGTACATCTGATTTTGGCAAAACATTTAGGTGCCATAATTTTTTTTTTTTGTGGTTTTAGGGCGCACAACTTCAATGGTCATTAGCGCCCTGACTGCTCTAAGAATGCACCGCGAGGCACAAGTTGACAACAACAACTAAAAGGGAAAACACGATAAAAGACAGACTGACAGGCATAGGATTAAAAAACAGCATCATCAAATGTCCTTAGCGAGGTTTGTCAAATTGATAAAACGAAGAACACGAGCAGCTGCTCGTGGGTCATCCGCTAAAATGGCATCGAAAGTATTTGGCAGGTGAAGATCGAGGCGCAGTGTGTTAAGATCTGGACAGGACATTAAAATGTGTCTAACCGTCAGCAAGTGCCCACATGGGCTGCGGTCCTCCAGCCTCGGACAGCTTCTTGTTGTGTCCCTTCGTCCGAATTTAGCAGGGTCATTTGTCGGCGAATTGTATCGCTGTGGCATGCCGATTGGGCTGCACTTACCGACAACAAGCTTCGGGCCTTAAAACCTCTTCCCGTGGCTTGGACGTCCTCCCGCCGAGAAGGGCGTGAGGAGGACGTCCAAGCCACGGGAAGAGGTTTTAAGGCCCGAAGCTTGTTGTCGGTAAGTGCAGCCCAATCGGCATGCCACAGCGATACAATTCGCCGACAAATGACCCTGCTAAATTCGGACGAAGGGACACAACAAGAAGCTGTCCGAGGCTGGAGGACCGCAGCCTTGGCCGCGGCATCTGCAGCTTCGTTCCCAGGGATACCGACATGGCCAGGAACCCACATAAAGCTAACCGGAGAACCGACGTCCACCAGCTGCTGAAGAGAGCGTTGGATCCGGTGTACGAAAGGGTGAACCGGGTACGGATCACTGAGGCTCTGGATGGCGCTCAGGGAATCTGAGCAGATGACATAAGCAGAATGTCGGTGGCGGCAGATGTAAAGAACAGCCTGGTAGAGGGCAAAGAGCTCAGCTGTGAAGACCGAACAATGGCCATGGAGCCGGTAGTTGAAACTTTGTGTCCCGACAATAAAGGAACACCCGACCCCGTCATTGGTCTTAGAGCCATCTGTATAAATGAAAGTCATGTTGATGAACTTCGAACGAAGTTCCAAAAAACGGGAGTGGTAGACCGAACCGGGGGTGACCTCTTTTGGGAACGAGCTGAGGTCAAGGTGAACCCGGACCTGAGCCTGGAGCCAAGGTGGCGTGTGGCTCTCGCCCACTCGAAAGGTTGCATGGAGTGAAAAATTAAGGTGTTGAAGGAGGCGACGAAAGCGAACTCCAGGGGGTAGCAGGGCAGAGACATACAACCCGTATTGACGGTCAAGAGAGTCGTCAAAAAAGGAACGATAAGACGGATGGTCGGGCATTGACAGTAGCCGACAGGCATACCGACAAAGCAGTATATCGCGCCGGTAGGTGAGTGGCAATTCGCCAGCGTCAGCATGAAGACTCTCTACGGGACTGGTATAAAATGCTCCGATCGCAAGTCGTAAACCCCGATGTTGTATGGAGTTGAGGCGGCGTAAGATGGATGGCCGTGCAGAGGAGTATACGAAGGTCCCATAATCCAGCTTGGAGCGGACGATCGACCGATATAGACGAAGTAGGACGGTTCGATCCGCTCCCCACGACATACCACTGAGAACACGGAGGACATTTAAAGAACGGGTACAACGGGCGGCCAAATATGACACATGTGGAGACCAGCTAAGTTTCCTGTCAAAGGTAAGGCCTAAAAATTTGGTTGTCTCCACGATTGGGAGAGCAACGGGACCGAGTCGTAAGGACGGTGGGAGAAACTCTTTGTAGCGCCAGAAGTTAATACAGACCGTCTTCTCGGCAGAAAAACGGAAGCCATTGGCGACACTCCAGGAGTAAAGACGGTCAAGAGAACGCTGAAGACAGCGCTCCAGGACACGTATACACTGCGCGCTGCAATAGATGGTAAAATCGTCCACGAAAAGGGAGCCTGATACATCAGCTGGGAGGCAATCCATTATTGGATTGATCGCGATGGCGAAGAGAGCGACGCTCAAAACTGAGCCCTGTGGCACCCCATTCTCCTGGCGAAAGGTGTCGGACAGGACAGAACCCACACGTACCCTGAACTGTCGATCCATTAAAAAGGAACGAATAAAAAGAGGGAGGCGACCGCGAAGGACCCATGTATGCATGGTGCGGAGAATGCCCGCCCTCCAACAGGTGTCGTAAGCCTTCTCCAAATCAAAGAACACAGCCGCGGTCGGGCGCTTCCGCAAGAAGTTATTCATAATGAAGGTCGACAAGGTAACCAGATGGTCAACAGCAGAGCGGCGCCTACGAAATCCACATTGTACATTGGTAAGTAGGCGTCGAGACTCGAGCAGCCAAACCAATCGAGAGTTAACCATTCGCTCCATCACTTTACAGACACAGCTGGTAAGCGAGATAGGTCGATAACTGGAAGGCAAGTGCTTGTCCTTCCCCGGCTTAGGAATCGGGACAACAGTAGACTCGCGCCAGCATGCGGGAACATGTCCCTCAATCCAGATGCGATTGTATGTACGAAGAAGAAAACCTTTACCCGCAGGAGAAAGGTTCTTCAGCATCTGAATATGAATAGAATCTGGCCCTGGAGCGGAGGACCGTGATCGGCCAAGTGCGTTTTCGAGTTCCCGCATGGTGAATGGGGCATTATAACTTTCACAATTCGAAGAGCGGAAGTTAGGTGGCCTAGCCTCCTCTGCCTGTTTGCGGGGGAGGAAGGCAGGGTGGTAATGAGCGGAGCTCGAAACCTCTGCGAAAAAGCGGCCGAAGGCATTGGAGACAGCCTCAGGGGCCACAAGGACGTCATTCGCGACCTTCAAGCCAGAAACTGGTGAGTGGACCTTAGTGCCAGATAGCCGGCGCAGGCTACCCCAGACAACAGAAGAAGGAGTAAAACTGTTGAAGGTGCTTGTGAAAGCAACCCAGCTGGCTTTCTTGCTTTCTTTGATAATACGACGACACTGAGCACGTAATCGTTTATAATTGATACAATTCGTCACTGTAGGGTGGCGTTTAAATGTGCGTAAAGCACGTCGACGAGCACGTAAAGCGTCTCTACATGCTGCGGTCCACCAGGGGACCGGTACGCGACGTGGAGAAGAAGGAGGGTGAGGGATGGAATATTCAGCAGCAGCGAGAATGACTTCCGTGAGGTGTGCGACCTGACGATCGCAGCTTGTGAAGGTTTGATCCTGAAAGGTCGCCCTGGAAGAGAAGAGCCCCCAGTCTGCCTTGGAGATGGTCCAATTAGAGAAGCACGGAGAGGGGGTATGCTGCAGGAGATGGATAACACACGGGAAGTGGTCGCTCGAATATGTATCAGAAAGTGCATACCACTCAAACCGGCGTGCAAGTTGGGGAGTACATATAGAGAGGCCTAAATGGGAATAGGTGTGAGATGTGTCCGAAAGAAAAGTAGGGGCGCCAGTATTGAGGCAGACAAGATCGAGCTGGTTGAAAAGGTCTGCTAACAAGGAGCCCCTCGGGCAGGATGCTGGAGAGCCCCAAAGGGGATGGTGGGCATTGAAGTCTCCAGTTAACAAAAATGGTGCAGGTAGCTGAGCAATAAGTTGCATCACGTCTGCCCTGGTAACGGCAGATGACGATGGAGTGTAAACGGTACAAAAGGAAAACGTAAAAGTGGGGAGAGTAATGCGGATGGCAACTGCCTGCAGGCCGGTGTGCAACGTGATGGGATCGTAGTAAATATCATCCCGGACCAGCAACATAACCCCTCCATGAGCTGGGATACCTACCACAGGGGGTAGGTCAAAACGCACAGAGGTGTAGTGTGGCAAGGCAATTTGATCGCATGGGCGTAGCTTCGTTTCCTGGAGGGCTACGACGAGCGGACGGTGCAAGCGGAGCAGCAACTTCAAGTCCTCTCGGTTGGAGCGAATGCTGCGAATATTCCAGTGAATAAGTGCCATCGTAAGAAAAGGAAGATGATAGAAGGGGTCACCTCGAAGGCCGCTTAGGGCCTGGCTTCGAGCGAGCACTGCCGCCGCTATCAGTAGGCGGACAGTCATCGTCCATTGGGTCTATAGGGTCATCGGCCATCTCGGGAGGAAGGCCGGGAGGGGGAGCTTCCTCCGCCGGTGAACGGCCAGATGTACGGCTACCAGCGGTGCGGCCAGGCGAAACGGATGACGGCCTGGGGCGGCAACCGCTGGGTGGCGCAGGAGAAGAAATGCGCCGTGGCGGAGAAGGAGAACTGTGCTTCCTATGCGCCTTTTTGGAAGGACGTTTGGTGGAAGTACCGGTCGAAGGCTGGGAGGTCGAGGTACGGAGGAAGTCTGCACGGGATGGTTCCTTCTTGAAGGCCCGCGCATCTGACTTCGGTGTCTTCGTCTTAGCAGAAGCTGAGGAAGGGGCTGGTGTCTGTGGGGCGATGGGAGGAAGAGGAGACGTCGACCGCGCGATCTTAGCACTGGCCGAACGGACGACCGTGGTGCTGAAGGTCAGATCGCATGTCTGGGTTGCTACCTCCCGGGTAGTCCGAGGAGAGGCGAGGACAGTACTGTATTTCCCCGCTGGGAGCAGCGTGGGCTTCCTACTAGCCAATAGCTTGCGAGCAGCCGAGGTGGACACTTTCTCTTTGACCCGAATTTCTTGGATACAGCGTTCTTCCTTATAGACAGGACAGTCGCGGGAGGATGCGGCATGGTCACCCTGACAGTTCACACAACGAGGAGACGGAGGTGGACAGTCACCCTCATGGGCATCCCTGCCACAAGTGACACATTTAGCCGCATTGGAACAAGACTGTCGAGTGTGATTGAAACGCTGACACTGGTAGCAGCGCGTAGGTGTCGGGACATAGGGGCGAACAGAAATAACCTCGTAGCCCGCCTTGATGCGCAATGGCAGCTTAACACTATCGAAGGTCAAGAAAAGTGTCCGGGTCGGTACAAGGTCATTGTTGACCTTTTTCATGACCCTATGGACAGCCGTCACGCCCTGCTCAGCGAGGAAAGATTGAAGCTCCTCGTCAGTCAATCCGCCGAGGGAGCTAGTATAGACTACACCACGAGACGAATTCAAAGTTCGGTGGGCCTCCACCCAGACAGGGAACGTGTACAGGAGTGTGGCCCGAAGCAGTTTTTGTGCCTGAAAGGCATTCTCAGTTTCTAGTAATAAGGTACCGTTATGCAACCTGGTACAAGATTTGACAGATCCGGCTATGGCATCTACGCCCTTCTGAATAACGAAAGGGTTGACAGAGGAAAAATCCTTTCCGTCCTCAGATCGAGAAACTACGAGGAACTGTGGGGCAGGTGGTAGTACTTTTGTCACTGTTGGCTGGTCACGTTTCCGTTTTTGGGTCGAAGTCGAGAGAGATGGAGTAGAATCCATTGCGGAGGAATCCCCCATGATTGCCAGCATCTCCGATGGCGCGCTCCTTCCTTGTGGGGACCCTCTCAGAGGGCACTCCCGCCTTAGGTGAATGTTTACACCTCAGGTCACACCTCCCGAGAAACAGACGGAGGGACCAATCGGCATGGTCAGAAGGTATCAGCTCAGGCAATCACCCCTCCCCGGGCCTGGCCTTTACCAGGGGGTACGCGCATGCCTTACATGTCTACCCAGGGCGGGGACTTACGCGTTACCCCGTCATCGGCTACGCGTGCGAACGCGTGGGTTGGCCTTCAGGCACGCACAGGGAGGAAGGAAGAAGAGGAAAAAGAAGAGAGAGGGAGAAAGAGGACAGACTGTCTCAAACGCCGAGGCGGAGACCAGAGAAGGCAAGGAGAAGAAGGCAATGAGAAGGCAAGGAGAAGAAGGCAATGAGAAGGCAAGGAGAGGAAGGCAATGAGAAGGCAAGGAGAAGAAGGCAATGAGAAGGCAAGGAGAAGTCAAGGGAAAGAGTAAGGAAGACAGTGAGGTGGAGAAGAGCAAAGAAAGGAATCAAAAAAAGGAAGGAAGAAACGAGAAGTGAAAAACTAAAAAGACCACAATAATAGGTCGAGGAACCGTCCGTCTCCGGACGCAGGCGCTAACTACCCCCGTGAGGGGGATGGACACCTTTTAGTCGCCTCTTACAACAGGCAGGAATACCTCGGGCCTATTCTAATCCCCGGACCCGCAGGGGGGAGGTGCGATAAAAATGTGTTCCCGCTGGACTCCGCATGATTTGGCCCAAGGTCAGAATTAGGACGTCAACCGGTGCAAGGAAATGCCAAAAAAAATTGGACTCAGGAAATACAAAATTCTTATACGAATTCCTAACAGGAAACGAATCTTGTACACACTATCTTGCTTGAAGTATCTGAACACCAGTATGTAACACGGAATTGGCCACTAGATGTCAGAAAAGGTGGACCCGCCAATATTAAAAAGGGACGGGGAGAGTTGTGTTGTCAGTCGAGATGCAGTTAACAGCAGAATGGTCGGTCAGGAGGAGTCCGCGACTTTGAACTTGAGCTAGTCATTGGAGGTCACCAAACTAACTATGAGGAGCATTCAAGTTCTAAGGCCTCCGATCTTTTTTTCTCCGGACTGGAAAGAGATAGAAACATGCGCATTGTTTTAAAATGAGGCCGTGTTCATTGTCAATACGTCCCAGAGATGGCAGCACCGTACGGCAGATGGAATTTTACCGCCAGCGGCGAGAATGAGAACTGTTTTAAATACTTAAAATGGCGACGTTTTCCTTACTTGAACAGCGTGCAATCATTCGTTTTCTGAATTTGCGTGGTGTGAAACGAATTCAAATTCATCGACAGTTGAAGGAGACATGTGGTGATGGAGTTATGGATGTGTCGAAAGTGCGTTCGTGGGTGCGACAGTTTAATGAAGGCAGAACATCGTGTGACAACAAACTGAAACAACCTCGGGCTCGCACAAGCCGGTCTGACGACACGATCCAGAAAATGGAGAGAATTGTTTTGGGGGATCGCCGAATGACTGTTGAACAGATCGCCTCCAGAGTTGGCATTTCTGTGGGTTCTGTGCACACAATCCTGCATGACGACCTGAAAATGCGAAAAGTGTCATCCAGGTGGGTGCCACGAATGCTGACGGACGACCATACGGCTGCCCGTGTGGCATGTTGCCGAGCAATGTTGATGCGCAACGACAGCACGAATGGGACATTCTTTTCGTCGGTTGTGACAATGGATGAGACGTGGATGCCAGTTTTCAATCCAGAAACAAAGCGCCAGTCAGGTCAATAGAAGCACACAGATTCACCGCCACCAAAAGAATTTCGGGTAACCGCCAGTGCTGAAAAAGTGATGGTGTCCATGTTCTGGGACAGCGAGGGCGAAATCCTTACCCATTGCATTCCAAAGGGCACTACGGTAACAGGTGCATCCTACGAAAATGTTTTGAAGAACAAATTCCTTCCTGCACTGCAACAAAAACGTCCGGGAAGGGCTGCGCGTGTGCTGTTTCACCAAGACAACGCACTCGCACATCGAGCCAACGTTACGCAACAGTTTCTTCGTGATAACAACTTTGAAGTGATTCCTCAAGCTCCCTACTCACCTGACCTGGCTCCTAGTGACTTTTGGCTTTTTCCAACAATGAAAGACACTCTCCGTGGCCGCACATTCACCAGCCGTGCTGCTATTGCCTCAGCGATTTTCCAGTGGTCAAAACAAAATACTCCTAAGGAAGCCTTCGCCGCTGCCATGGAATCATGGCGTCAGCGTTGTGAAAAATGTGTACGTCTGTAGGGCGATTACGTCGAGAATCAACGCCAGTTTCATCGATTTCGGGTGAGTAGTTAATTAGAAAAAAATCGGAGGCCTTAGAACCTGAATGCACCTCGTAGTGCATCAGCGGCATTTCAACCCTTCTGAAGCTCCCCAAGTCGATAGATGAAGATCCGATTGTGAAGTGGAATCGCGAAGCAAGGACCACAGCTAAACCGTGCTGAAAGGCAGGGACTGTCGAGCATTGAGGAACGTTGTTATAAAATGTCGAATGGAATTAGCGGAAACAACCACTTGTGAGTTCCAAAATACTGGCAGTAATCCAACTAGCGCAATGAGTCTCTGCAGGGGGTTAAAAATAATGGCGGTCAAGCCACTCGTATCTGTACTCAGTGCTAAGCGTCGCACGAGAGGCCGGCCGCTGTGGCCGAGCGGTTCTACGCACTTCAGTCCGGAATCGCGCTGCTGCTACGGTCGCAGGTTCGAATCCTGTCTCAGCCATGGCTGTGTGTGATGTCCTTAGGTTAGTTAGACTTAAGTAGTTCTAAGTTCTACGGAACTGATGGCCTCAGATGGAAAGTCCTATAGTGCTCAGAGCCATTTCTTGTGAGACAATGAGCTGTGGTCAATAAAATTTCTAAAATGAGCAGGCCTGTGTAGTGTGGTGACCTGAAACCAACGGAACACCTTCTGGGGTGAGTTAGAACGTTGGCTTCACATCTCAGCGTCCAATATCATAAACTTCTCTGGTTTCAGCTCTTCAGGTAGAATGTGTTACCACTACTTTACAGAATTCAGACATCTCACTCAAAGTTCTTCCAATAAAGCCGTCATCAACGTTTAGTATGGGCATACCCCATATTCATGTCCATGTATAGGAAAAGTAAAGGGACGAGAGAGGCAATTCTGACGTTACGGCTAATAATGGAAGCAACGCTAAAGAAAAATCAAGACACTTTCATAGGATTTGTCGACCTGGAAAAAGCGTTCGACAATATAAAATGGTGCAAGCTGTTCGAGATTCTGAAAAAAGTAGGGGTAAGCTATAGGGAGAGACGTGTCATATACAATGTACAACAACCAAGAGGGAATAATAAGAGTGGACGATCAAGAACGAAGTGCTCGTATTAAGAAGGGTGTAAGACAAGGCTGTAGCCTTTCGCCCCTACACTTCAATCTGTACATCGAGGAAGCAATGATGGAAATAAAAGAAAGGTTCAGGAGTGGAATTAAAATACAAGGTGAAAGGATATCAATGATACGATTCGCTGATGACATTGCTATCCTGAGTGAAAGTGAAGAAGAATTAAATGATCTGCTGAACGGAATGAACAGTCTAATGAGTACACAGTACGGTTTGAGAGTAAATCGGAGAAAGACGAAGGTAATGAGAAGTAGTAGAAATGAGAACAGCGAGAAACTTAACATCAAGATTGATAGACACGAAGTCAATGAAGTTAAGGAATTCTGCTACCTAGGCAGTAAAATAACCAATGACGGACGGAGCAAGGAGGACATCAAAAGCAGACTCGCTATGGCAAAAAAGGCATTTCTGCCCATAGAGAAGTCTACTAATATCAAATACCGGCCTTAATTTGAGGAAGAAATTTTTGAGGATGTACTTTTGGAGTACAGCATTGTATGGTAGTGAAACATGGACTGTGGGAAAACCGGAACAGAAGAGAATCGAAGCATTTGAGATGTGGTGCTATAGACGAATGTTGAAAATTAGGTGGACTGATAAGGTAAGGAATGAGGAGATCCTACGCAGAATCGGAGAGGAAAGGAATATGTGGAAAACACTGATAAGGAGAAGGGACAGGATGATAGGACATCTGCTAAGACATGAGGGAATGACTTCCATGGTACTAGAGGGAGCTGTAGAGGGCAAAAACTGTAGAGGAAGACAGAGATTGGAATACGTCAAGCAAATAATTGAGGACGTAGGTTGCAAGTGCTACTCTGAGATGAAGAGGTTAGCACAGGAAAGGAATTCGTGGCGGGCCGCATCATCAAACCAGTCAGTAGACTGACGACAAAAAAAAAAAAAAAAAAAAATAGATGCCCGGATACTTTTGTCTATGTTGTTGCGATCTTCAGTCCAGAGACTGCTTTGACGCAGCTCTCCATGCTACTCTATCCTGCGCAAGCTTCTTCATCTCCCAGTACCTACTGCAAACTACATCCTTCTGAATCTGCTTAGTGCATTCATCTCCTGGTCTCCCTCTACGATTTCTACCCTCCACGCTTCCCTCCACTATATTTTGTGTATATTCGTACGAATCACTAACTATGTATCAGTGAACTGTCTGGTTGTTCAAAAATGAACTGGACCCTCCACTGCTACACGACCCTCAACGAAAAAACAACCAATTAACGAAAAATTCTTCTGTCGTGCACCTTGGCACTATTTTCATATGTGGAAAACTGGACGGGTTGTTATCTTAACTCACAGGTTCACCTGTTTTATACGCGAAAGAAACTTGCAATCATAAATCACACAACCTCAAAATGGCACCGACATAAAGAAAGTTGTAAGGTCGCAGAAGCGTCGATAACTACGATCCAAGCCGGCCGGTGTGGCCGTGCGGTTCTAGGCACTACAGTCTGGAACCGCGAGACCGCTACGGTCGCAGGTTCGAATCCTGCCTCGGGCATGAATGTGTGTGATGCCCTTAGATTAGTTAGGTTTAAGTAGTTCTAAGTTCTAGGGGACTGATGACCACAGCAGTTGTGTCCCATAGTGCTCAGAGCCATTTGAACCTTTTTTTTTTTTTTTTTAAACACGATCCAAAAACCACACAGCAACTTGAAAGATCTGACAGAGGGTTGCGTACATAATGCACAATTCCTAAGCCGTTTTCAACAATTTTTACTCATACTTCTCCTTCTTTTCAGCGATCACAGGCCGTGTACACCACGCACTGCATCAACGATATGCTTCCCTCTTGTTTTACCTCCCGCTGTCTCTCTCCACACTGCGAGGTCGGTCCGATGGTCTTGTTGCTTGAAGAGTGCCCGCAAATGCTTAGGAATTCTGTTGGTTTCCATTCTAGCCTACTTTTTAATTTTTGGGCTACAGTGAGTTGTTCCATTAGCTGTTCTTTCGAACTCTCCAATAGAGGTTCCCAGAGTTTTCTCGTCACTTTTGTACGAAAACATTCAGTTTTTTTTTTCTTTCTTGGTAAGCGTCCAGGTTTCCGAACCATACAGTACTACTGGCCAGATGATGATGTTATATATCTTCATCTTTATAGTGACTGACAAAGCTTTACTTATAAGTGGGCTGCTTAGAGCTTACAAAAATCTTGATCCTGAGGCTGTTCTCTCATTTATCGCCAGCTTACTCTTACGTACAATTAAAAGACCAACCAATGAAATTCTTTAGGAACTATGCAGAATTGTGGCAGTTGGCTAAACATTGGCTAAACACAATGATCAAACCACCACACCACAAAGGAGGTGACGAAGAAGAATAAGAAGCGAAAAGAGGCACGAGAAGGTGAAAAAGGAGGCTGCAACAATGGATGGTTAAGAATGGAGTGTTCCAAAGTGTCGAGATTTCATTCACATGACGGAAGAAACCCTTGACATATCCCATGATAAAATTTGTATTATACTTCTGAACGTTAACTTTTTGTAGTATTTCACTGTGCTCCAAAAACTATAAAGTTATTTCTAATAAATTACGTTAAAAATGCTGAACATTTCGCTGAAAGTGCTTTGAAGAGTCGAAGAAAAGTTGGAGCTGAATGGAATACAAAAATTAGTTTGTCACAAGTTATCGGTGCAATGAAGAAAAAACATCATTCTTTATCAACGCAATGCCATCTATTACACAAAACGTCAAAAACTTGATTACTTGACGGATAAGTACATGAAATTAATGTCTTATCCCATGTATTCATCTGATTTATGGTTCATCTACTCCTTTGTGCTTCCCATGTCGAACAGACAATGTGTAGCCAGCGATTCTGATCACCTAAAGAATCTATCATATCTTTCCAAAACTGTTTCTGAGTTAGAAACGTCAGATTAGAAAAAAACGTACTTAGACTGGTTGGAGCACATGCAATAACGAATAAATTTTGGTGCAAACACAATCGTCCCTTGCTAATGAGAATTTCGAGAAATGGAAATACTAGATGAACAGAACTTGTATGTATCTATGTATGTATTCTTGATGCACCAAAGACAGAACACGGGTAATTTAAATATGAGCTGTCGTAGGCTCTTTTACTCGCTGACTTCGATTTCGGAGACAAACACGAAAAATGATACTCTTTTTTTAACTATTATACTGACAAGACGGGAATATTTGTTACCTGCAACGAAGTCGGAATTTCATGTTCGGAGACACTAAAAATTATTTTTTGGTGCGCATTACAACGAAGAACTTATCTTGTTTTTTCTTTATCATTGCCATTATTGCTAAATAATGTTACAGTTTAGTATTTCTTATTGATTTTAATGAAGACGCAAAGCACATGCATAAAGAAAGAACGTCATTCTAGTATGCTATCTCTATCTAAGCAAACCGAAAACTCTACGAACACTCTTTCTATAACTTTTATTTCTGGGAGTGTTACGATTTATTTTGCTTTTTGTATTGTGTCAAAAATAAAATTTCACGTTTTCAGTTCATTAGGTATTCAGGCAATAGTGTCAAATAGAAGGAGGAGATGTTAGATTTCGCCAGTTGCTCAGATAACTGTTTCGTCATTCAACTGTTCGTAACAATGCCTTTTCTCAACAATGCATAAAACACCGCAGTACTTTTTTTAAAATTATCTCAGGCTTCTTTTTGACGCCATTTAGCTACAAAATGAGTGATTTAGCTGGGGTCTCGAAGCATAGCTTTTTTCATAGTCATTTGGCTCCTTTTTTAGCTTTTCTTCGCGAACATAGGAAAGCTTTAAAATCAATGTTGATTGAACGAAAATTATTTGCAATGAACTAGTATTTCAAAACAAGCTTTAATGTGTTATTAAATCGAATTAAAAAGCGCAAGAAAGAAAACTAAAGCCCTGCTGGTGTATTCCGGACTCGTCAGCATACCCATAAAACAAGATCAAAGACAGAACTATGAAATATAGACAGTCGAGAGCCTTACTAGAAACGCCGTTGCAGCATAGCTGACATCAAGAATGTATCGTAACGTGACGGTAATGAAGGAAGCTGTTCCAAGCAAAGCAGACTTTGATTTATGCTGGATAAATAATAAGTCATATGGTTCACAGTGTCAATAAACAATGTGCAGCGACTGGAATAAGGAGGGGTATAGAGAACTTCTATTTAATGTAGTTGGTTGGTAAGTGTAAGAAATAATGTAATATAGCAGAGAAGATATCGTAAAGTTCGCCCTTTAAGTATCTAGATGAAACATTATTTATATTTTTTATTATGAGAAAAAGAAAGTTATGCGAAAGAAATTGACATGAAAATGTGCATTAAAGTACATTCTTGCGTCAAAGTAGCAATGTTTTAAAAATGGGCTATTCTGTTATATGCATATCGTAGAAATAAAATCTCAAGTTGTTATATCTGCAAACGAAGTACAGGATCACATAGAAAACATTTTTCTAATGAGAGCCAGAATGTATACGTCTAAATTTTAATTGTATTGTTCTTTCCATAAACTTTCCATTTCTCAATATCTACACTCTTCTCTCTGGCTATCAAAGCATTTAAAATGAAACGTACAATATTTGGGATATGACGCAAAATGCTGTGGGACAGTTATTACGTAAAAATTGTTTTCAGTCGAATTACACACATAAAACGAGTAAACGTGAATCGATTATTTTTCAAGAGCTTCATTCCAAAGCGAAAAAAAATTCGACAAAAATAATATGAGCGACCATTACATTTCGGTTCGTCTGTGTATAAAATGTGATCAAACTCTTCTTCATACAATTTAAGTTATCTAACATCATCTACCTTACGACATTTTTATATCCAACCCTCGCCGTCTTGAATACCTTACACAGTGTAACTGTTGCAAAAATAAAACTGCACAGTAATGCACCTTGTCTTATTTCAGCTTCTGTCTAGCTTTTTTTGTAGTCACATTTACATTATTTCGTTTTAGGGAGTTGGCAACACTGATCAGTTGTTCGACCTTCGTACAAAAGAAGCCATTGAGCCAGTCCAACGTGGAGTGAAAAAACACAGGATGAAACGAAAAGTTTCGGGATTCCGACATCCACACTGTCGACAGTCTGGAATCAGAGAGACAAAATTGCTGAAAAAGTACTGTATGGTCGGAGGAAGCGAACTGGGCGAGATGTTTGCCGCCACGTGAAGAGTGTTTACTGATATGTCGCACTTAGGCAATTTAGAGGACGAAACATACCGGGTGATCAAAAAGTCAGTATAAATTTGAAAACTGAATAAATCACGGAATAATGTAGATAGAGGGGTACAAATTGGCACACATGCTTGGAATGACATGGGGTTTTATTAGAACCAAAAAAATACAAAAGTTCAAAAAATGTCCGACAGATGGCGCTTCATCTGATCAGAATAGCAATAATTAGCATAACAAAGTAAGACAAAGCAAAGATAATGTTCTTTACAGGAAATGCTCAATATGTCCACCATCATTCCTCAACAACAGCTGTAGTCGAGGAATAATGTTGTGAACAGCACTGTAAAGCATGTCCGGAGTTATGGTGAGGCACTGGCGTTGGATGTTGTCTTTCAGCATCCCTAGAGATGTCGGTCGATCACGATACACTTGCGACTTCAGGTAACCCCAAAGCCAATAGTCGCACGGACTGAGGTCTGGGGACCTGGGAGGCCAAGCATGACGAAAGTGGCGGCTGAGCACACGATCATCACCAAACGACGCGCGCAAGAGATCTTTCACGCGTCTAGCAATATGGGGTGGAGCGCCATCCTGCATAAACATCGTACGTTCCAGCAGGTGTGTATCAGCCAGGCTGGGGATGATGCGATTCTGTAACATATCGGCGTACCTCTCACCAGTCACGGTAGCAGTTTCAAAACCAGAATCACGCATTTCCTCGAAGAAAATAGGCCCGATAACGGTAGATGTGGTAAATCCAACTCATATTGTGACTTTCTCGTCGTGCAATGGAGTTTCCACGACAGTTCTAGGATTTTCGGTAGCCCAAATTCTGCAGTTGTGGGCGTTGACAGACCCTCGGAGCGTGAAATGAGCTTCGTCGGTCCACAACACGTTACTCAACCAATAGTCACCTTCCGCCATCTTTTGAAACGCCCACACCGTAAATGCCCTCCGCTTCACTAAATCGCCAGGTAACAGTTCATGATGCCCATGGATTTTGTACGGATAGCATCGAAGGGTACGCCTAAGTGCCAACCATACAGAAGTGTATGGAATGCCGGTGCGACGTGTGACTGCACGAGCGCAGACTTCTCCGTGCGTAGACGAACCCTCTACAGTCTCCATTTCTTCCTGAACTGTCTCAGCAGCATTACGCCTCGTGCTCGGTCGGCCACTACGGGGTCTATCGTCTACACAACCCGTGGCTTCGAACTTCGATATCATTCTCGCCACAGCTGCATTTGTCAACGGACCTTTACCCGTTCGAATCCCCTTTCTATGGCGATAGGATCGTAACGCTGAACTAGCACATTCCCCATTCTGATAATAGAGCTTCACTAAAAGCGCCTTTTCAGGTAACGTCAACATGCTGCGACTGCTGGCGCATCTGATCTCTCTCTCATTACAGCTCCTTTTATACACGATTGTCATGCGCAGTCACTGACGTTTTTCTGTCCAGCGCCATCTGTCGGACATTTTGTGAACTTTTTTTTTGGTTCTAATAAAACCCCATGTAATTCCAAGCATGTGAGTCAATTTTTACCTCTCTACCTTAATCATTCCGTGGTTTATTAAGTTTTCAAATTTATACTGACTTTTTGATCACTAGGTATATGGAAGTTATATTCTTTAAAAAACTCTAATTATTCGCTATTAGTGTGGACATCGATGCGTCCGTCGCAAATGAAGAGTGGCTCGCTAATTGAAAGGAAAGATATAACTTCTTTTTTAGGAACACTTTTAGTGAAATGGCATGAACAAAATGAACGAAATGGAAGTTTAAGTTTTCTTATGGTTTCTCAGAAACTTGCGGGTATATTCCGTTTGAAATGTTAAAAATAAATAAAAATAATAAAACTGTTAAAAAATAAACTTTCAGTTCTACTTGTTACTCTCTGCTTCCCTTTGTAAAGAAATACATTGTTGTTGTTCTTCTTGTGGTTTAAAAGTCGTAAGGGTGGTTTCATGCATTTTTCCACGCTGGTCCGCCATGTGCAAATCTCTTCACCTCCTAATAGCTTCCGGCCGCAACATACATCCATTTTAACCTGTTTACTAAGTTCAAGCTTACAATTCTTACCCCGCACAATTTCTTTCATTACCAAATTGACAGTTCCTTGAATCTTCAGATATCGCATCAACCGATCCCTTCATTTAGTCAAGTTGGGCCAAAAATTTCTTTTTTCCCCAATTTGATTCACCTTCTCCTGACTTGTTACTCGGTCAATCCATCTCATGTTCAGAATTCTTCGATAGCAGCAGTTTTCAAAATTATCAATTCTCTTCCTCTCTCAATCGCTTATCGTCCACGTTTCCATTGACGTGCAAGGCTACTATCGAGACAAATTCCTTCAAAAACGACTGCATAATACTTACCGTATTAATTCAGGTGCGTTATATACTGAAAAATGATGTGAAAGTGTCCAGCGTTTGATTTAAAATTCTCGCCAGTATTAAAAATGGCCATATATTCGACGCCGTGAGAAACCTGTCTCTATCTGGCGACACTGGTTTCAACTGGCAGCAGGAATGCACCGATACGACGAACGTGAACTGCGGGGATTCACAAGCTTCCTAATACTGTATCACTCCTGACCCACCACCACAAACCCAGGCACATCGTCTAGCCTACGATGCTTCATTGGAGTCTACGGTGCCAGGGAACTTGAACTGAAGATGATTTGTGTTGTCGGTAACAGTACAATTCTTTTGTCAGTGGCTAGTTTGGTAACGGACAAAAGAAAAGGTATTCATATGACGCGGGCTATAAGTTGAAAATAATAGCATATGCAGGAGAACATGGAAACAGAGCAGCTGAGCGCCATTTCGGCCATCCACCAACAGAAAAAACCTTTAGCGATCGGCGGGCTAGTAAAGTAGGACTGAGAAAAATGAGGAAGGCTAAATGTACAAAGAAAGGACTGAACGAAAAATGGCCAAAACTAGAAGATGATGTATTGAAATGGATTCAAGGACAGCGTCAAAATGCCATTGGATTTAGTACAAAAATGATTCAGATACCCGCTCGTAATCTAGTGCTACAGTGAAACTTAACAGATTATGGGGGTAGAGTTGGTTGGTGCTACAGATTTATGTATCGTCATGAACTTGACTTGCGAAGCAAAACCAAAATATCTGAGAAAATCCCACAAGAGTATGAAGACAAAATATTGTGTTTCCATCGTTTTATTATTCAACATCGGAAGAAAGCCAGTGAGTAACTAAGCCAAGTAGCGAATGTGGACGGAGCTCCTATGACATTTGATATACCAAGTAACGAAACTATTCCCATGAAAGGCGGCCGAAGCGGCCGAGTGGTTTTAGGCGCTACAGCCTGGAACCGTGCGACCACTACGGTCGCAGGTTCGAAACTTGCCTCGGGCATCGATGTGTGTGATGTCCTTAGGTTAGTAAGGTTTAAGTAGTTCTAAGTTCTAGGGGACTGATGACCTCAGAAGTTAAGTCCCATAGTGCTCAGAGTCTTTTTTTTCCCGGAAAGGTGCTAGAACTGCAAGTATAAAAACAAGTGGATATGAAAAAAAAGCACTACACTGTAGTCCTTTCATGTTATGTTGACGGTACTAAACTTAATCCAACGATTATTTTCAAGCGAAAAATAATGCCAAAACCTTAAGAAATACTGCCAGGTGTTGTTCTTAACATACATGTGAAGTGTTGGTTGGACGAGGCTGGTATGAAATTGTGGATTAACAGAGTGTGGGAGAGAGGAAAATGTGCCTTATTGAAGAAGAATTCTCTTCTTGTGCTAGATGAGTCTAGTAGTCATTTGAAACATTCTATGGAAGAGGAAGTGAGACTGGGAAATACAGAGACTTATTCCGGGAGAACTTCTTTCACTATTTCAACCTCTTGATGTCTCGATAAATAATCCATATATACGAGAGAGAAATGGAACAAATGGATGATGGATGAAACCCAACATGAATTCACGCCGAAGGGAGCTTTAAAACGACCTTCAGTCAAACATATATGTCGATGGATAAACGAGTCGTAGTCTAGATTGAGGGAAGATATTATTGTGAGTCTTTCAAGAAGTGCTGAATATGTAACGCTCTCGATGGCAGTGAAGGCCATCCTACATATGAAGAGGACCCGGATGACATCGAAGAGGAAGAAAAAGGAGAAGAAGAAGAAGAAGAAGAAGAAGAATAAGAATAAGAAGAAAGTTCAGATGACGATTTTCAAGGATTGTAAAGGTCAGTTCGGTTTTGTAAACTAAGAACATTTTTTAACTCTGCCTTTGCAACGTAATAATGAAAATGGTAAAAATGTTATTTTCTTAAAACATTGCTTAAAAATAAAGGTGCGTCGTATAGATCGTAGCGTCTTATAGTCCGTAAAATACGATAAATTGGTAGTTTGCATTTTATATCCTCTCTATGTCGTCGATCATCAGTTATTTTGTTTCCCAAATAGCGAAACTCATCTACTACTTGTAGTGATGATTTTCCTAATCTATTTCCCTCAGTATCTCCTCACTTACGCAACGGCTTTGCCACAGTGGATACACCGGTTCCCTTGAGATCACCGAAGTTAAGCGCTGTCGGGCGTAGTCGGCACTTGGATGGGTGACCATCCGGGCCGCCATGCGCTGTTGCCATTTTTCGTGCTGCACTCAGCCTCGTGATGCCAATTGAGGAGCTGCTCGACCGATTAGTAGCGGCTCCGGTCAACGAAAACCATCGTAACGACCGGGAGAGCGATGTGCTGACTACACGCCCCTCCTATCCGCATCCTCCACTGAGGATGACATGGCGGTCGGATGGTCCCGGTAGGCCACTCGTGGCCTGAGTGCTATCTCTTCACTTAATTCAACTACACTTCATTACCTTTGTCTTTCTTTTGTTGATGTTTATCACATAGTCTCTTTTCAAGACAACATCCATTCCGTTCAGCTGCTGTTGAGAGTCGTTCATCGTCTGCGACGGAATTACAATGTCATCGGAAAACTACAAAGTTTTTATTTCTTCCTCGTGAAATACTGTCACTCCTACTTTAAAAATACACTCCTGGAAATGGAAAAAAGAATCACACGCACACGCACGGCACAGCGGACACACCAGGAACCGCGGTGTTGGCCGTCGAATGGCGCTAGCTGCGCAGCATTTGTGCACCGCCGCCGTCAGTGTCAGCCAGTTTGCCGTGGCATACGGAGCTCCATCGCAGTCTTTAACACTGGTAGCATGCCGCGACAGCGTGGACGTGAACCGTATGTGCAGTTGACGGACTTTGAGCGAGGGCGTATAGTGGGCATGCGGGAGGCCGGGTGGACGTACCGCCGAATTGCTCAACACGTGGGGCGTGAGGTCTCCACAGTACATCGATGTTGTCGCCAGTGGTCGGTGGAAGGTGCACGTGCCCGTCGACCTGGGACCGGACCGCAGCGACGCACGGATGCACGCCAAGACCGTAGGATCCTACGCAGTGCCGTAGGGGACCGCACCGCCACTTCCCAGCAAATTAGGGACACTGTTGCTCCTGGGGTATCGGCGAGGACCATTCGCAACCGTCTCCATGAAGCTGGGCTACGGTCCCGCACACCGTTAGGCCGTCTTCCGCTCACGCGCCAACATCGTGCAGCCCGCCTCCAGTGGTGTCGCGACAGGCGTGAATGGAGGGACGAATGGAGACGTGTCGTCTTCAGCGATGAGAGTCGCTTCTGCCTTGGTGCCAATGATGGTCGTATGCGTGTTTGGCGCCGTGCAGGTGAGCGCCACAATCAGGACTGCATACGACCGAGGCACACAGGGCCAACACCCGGCATCATGCTGTGGGGAGCGATCTCCTACACTGGCCGTACACAACTGGTGATCGTCGAGGGGACACTGAATAGTGCACGGTACATCCAAACCGTCATCGAACCCATCGTTCTACCATTCCTAGACCGGCATGGGAACTTGCTGTTCCAACAGGACAATGCACGTCCGCATGTATCCCGTGCCACCCAACGTGCTCTAGAAGGTGTAAGTCAACTACCCTGGCCAGCAAGATCTCCGGATCTGTCCCCCATTGAGCATGTTTGGGACTGGATGAAGCGTCGTCTCACGCGGTCTGCACGTCCAGCACGAACGCTGGTCCAACTGAGGCGCCAGGTGGAAATGGCATGGCAAGCCGTTCCACAGGACTACATCCAGCATCTCTACGATCGTCTCCATGGGAGAATAGCAGCCTGCATTGCTGCGAAAGGTGGATATACAATGTACTAGTGCCGACATTGTGCATGCTCTGTTGCCTGTGTCTATGTGTCTGTGGTTCTGTCAGTGTGATCATGTGATGTATCTGACCCCAGGAATGTGTCAATAAAGTTTCCCCTTCCTGGGACAATGAATTCACGGTGTTCTTATTTCAATTTCCAGGAGTGTATTATAAAATGTATACAAGTTTGTGTACATGCATATGATACGCACATACGTAGCCAGTGGCGTCATTTCCTGCAGACTCCCCCTAATGGAACCTTTATGCTCAACTTTGTACCGGCGACGATACAGCTGTTTCATTACCTATGTCGTAATTGCATGTGGATGAATTCGTTCGATAGCAATGTAGTCATCAGTTTTAATTCACGAGAAATCTGATTTCACTCAGAAGAATTACGGGATAGCTCAATCACAAACGCACTAAGGAGTAGTTCAGTCGGAAGAACGAATACGTGGTTCAACGGACAGAAGAACTGACACAAAGGATTCGCATGAAAATGAAGAATGAGTAATTCAGTCATGTAGCAAAAGTGCGACGGCTTGAATCGGATGTTTTCGCCCGGTTCCCCAAACAGACGGGTTTCATTCAAAAGAGTGAATGAGTAATCTACACCTACATCTGTGCTCTGCAAACGACTGTGAACTTCATGCCAGAGGGTATGTCGCGTTGTACCAGTCATTAGGGATTTTTCTCGTTCCATTCAATTATGGAGCGCGGGAAGAATGTTTGTTGGTTGGTTCAAATGGCTCTGAGCACTATGCGACTTAACTTCTGAGGTCATCAGTCGCCTAGAACTTAGAACTACTTAAACCTAACTAACCTAAGGACATCACAGACATCCACGCCCGAGGCAGGATTCGGACCTGCGACCGTAGCGGTCGTGCAGATCCAGACTGAAGCGCCTAGAACCGCTCGGCCACAGCGGCTGGCGCCAGTCCAGTTACAACTAGTCCAACCGATACGTAAAACTACCAGCGACTGTATGCACTGTTTTTTCATTCGCTTGCTCCCATGGACTGGTTTCACTCAAAACATGAATTAGTACTTGGATGGGTGACGGTCCGGGAAAATCTGGATGCTTTTGGTTGACGGACACGCAAGTCACCGAAGTGGCGAAAGACGTGGACCAGGCCGGTGTAACAGACGACAACGCGTTTCGCAGGGGTTTTAGCTTTCTCTCAGCAGTTTTATAAATGTCATAATGGACAAAAAGTGCAATGATGGACTTTTTCTTTTTTTATTGGCAGACTTATCTTACGTATAAAGTATTTACATTAAATTACATGTACATGCACATGCTTGTCCCACATGTGAAAACACAAGGTAGAACTGATCATGTGACATGCAGTGTGCCTTCAAATTAACTCCATAGTACTGAAATGTTTGATTGTCACACTATAAGCCATTTTCACAGGAAATTGTAATATTTTAAAAGAAAATGCCATATGAGTTGAGATGAATGGGATTGTTTCTATGAACATGGATTTTCCTTTTTGTTTACCAGTTAAAATTACTGTTTCAATAATATAATGCCAGCCGCGGTGGTCTCGCGGTTCTAGGCGCTCAGTCCGGAACCGCGCCACTGCTACGGTCGCAGGTTCGAATCCTGCCTCGGGCATGGATGTGTGTAATGTCCTTAGGTTAGTTAGGTTTAAGTAGTTCTAAGTTCGAGGGGACTGATGACCACAGCAGTTAAGTCCCATAGTGCTCGGAGCCATTTGAACCATTTGAATAATACAATGAAGTAGTTGTTTGACGCCAGCCGCGGTGGCCGAGCGGGTCTAGGCGCTTCAGTTCGGAACCGCGCGACTGCTACGGTCGAAGGTTCGAATCCTGCATCGGTCATGGATATGTGTGATGTCCTTAGGTTAGTTACTTTTAAGTTCTTGGGGACTGATGACCTCAGATGTTAAGTCCCATAGTGCTCAGACCCATTTTTTAGTTGTTTGACACACAATCTTCTGCCCTTACATAATTTGGGTGAGTTAATATTTCGTAACAGTTTTATTGCCGATCCAGTTTTCAGTTTCAATGCATGCAGAGACATAGCGGACAGATTTAATGAGTTTAGCCGGCCGAAGTGGCCGCGCGGTTCAGGCGCTGCAGTCTGGAACCGCGAGACCGCTACGGTCGCAGGTTCGAATCCTGCCTCGGGCAGTTAGGTTTAACTAGTTCTAAGTTCTAGGGGACTAATGACCTCAGCAGTTGAGTCCCATAGTGCTCAGAGCCATTAATGAGTTTAAAAATTCGGCTGTGAAGCTGCCACTTTCTTGTTGGTCCATTGTTGTATCTATCGATTTATACATCGTTTTTGCCGCTGTAATGATCTTCTGTATTTGCTGATTTATTTGTTGCACTACGTCACTCCTTGGTGTTGAAATTGTTCGCAACCACAACCACTCTTTATTTAGGTAATTCATTTCTCTCGATGGCTACATCCATCAATAAGTTGTTCCTCGGCTTCTAACACGTTGCATAATTCTTGTATTAAAATAAGCTTAACAAAGTGCGAATCAAGAGGATAAGCACCATTCGCAATTTTCAATAAGTTTTCGTCAAGTATGTGAGCTTTTGCATCTCCTGTCATTATTGCTCGCATATTTTCTTTCAAAGATAACTTTTCAACCTTATCCCAAAATATTAATCTCTTTAATCATGCGTTTATTTCACCCAACGCGGTGTTGATTGTGTAGGCAGTGCGGAGTCTCACGTTACCATTACAATTTTTGCCACCCACATCCACCAACTTCGACCCACCGCGACCAAAACAACGCAGTGCACAATGCGATACTTCAGACTACTCCGATGCGAAACGCCATTGCTCTGCAGTGAGTAGTTTTGGCTACAAAGTGAAATATACGGACACTCTCATATATTGGGTGACAATTACTGAGCTACATAAAATAAAATCGTAATAACTTCTGAACAGTTTACGTTGGGACTTTCAAACTGCACTGTTGGCCGCGGAGCATGATGGGAATTAGTATCCGCAATATGTTTTGGCTTAGCCACGAAGCCCACTTTCCATTGAGATGGGTCCATCAAAAAACCGAATTGGCGCGTTTGGGGGACTGAGAACCCACATTTCGCCATCGAGAAGTCTCTTCAGCCTCAACGAGTGACTGTGTGGTGTGCAGCGTCCAGTCACGGAATAATCGGTGCGTTACTCCTCGATGGCACAGTGACTACCGAACGCTACGCGAAAGTTTTGGAAGATGATTTCATCCCCACTATCCATTGTGACCCTAATTTCGACGAGATGCTGTTCATGCAATATGGAACTCGACCCCATCGCAGCAGGAGAGTGTTTCATGTCCTGGAGGAGCACTTTGGGGACCCCATTCTAGTTCTGGAGTACTCAGAGGCCACTGGCATGGGCCTCGATTGGCCGTGCATGGGGGCTTAATTAAATTTTTAAGATTATGCAAATAAATTTTACTGTCTGTGCGGTTACGCTGTCTCGTAAACGGTTGGCCCTGACTGGTTTTAGTACGCAATCTGACTGCATAGAATAACAACAAAGAATGAAACAAAACTTCCGTTAACACAATTAATTAATTATGTCCCCAGCAACTATCAAACGTACGAATCCAAACCACAAGTGTAACTGTTCTGTGTGTGGAAGTGTGATTCAACGTACACATCTGGCACGGTTCTTCTTCAATAAATGGTTCAAATGGCTCTGAGCACTATGGGACTCAACTGCTGAGGTCATTAGTCCCCTAGAACTTAGAACTAGTTAAACCTAACTAACCTAAGGACATCACAAACATCCATGCCCGAGGCAGGACTGGAACCTACGACCGTAGCGGTCTTGCGGTTCCAGACTGCAGCGCCTTTAACCGCGCGGCCACTTCGGCCGGCTCTTCTTCAATAAGACAAGAAATTTTAAGTACCATTTATATTGAAGTAATTAAAAAAAATAGAAATACTATAATTGCGGAAGAAAACCAGAATTACACTCTAATACAAGAACACAAGCCAGATGCTTTGTTGACTGAACCTGTAATGACGCATTATTTAAGACATTGAAATAATAAAAAGAAAAGGGAATTTTTTTACCTTCATATATATTGACGAAAAGCACTCTGATCATTACAATATCTCCATTCGAACAACATCTGCCGTCTAGCCCATCAAAACTGCATAAAACATGGAACAAGCACTCTCCACCGCGACTTCACAACAACAACTGTCCATTATGACCTCTCGACAAGCAGTGTCTACCACCGCATCTGAACAACTACTGCCTGTGGAGGCAGCTAAATAATACTCTCTGGCGTAATCTCTGGCGCTGTGGCTCAGTGTAGCCACCTTTCAGCCGGACTTCATTTTGCGGGGCTGTATTAAAGACGAGGTGTACAGAAATAACCCCAAAACCATTCCTGAGCTGAAAACAGCCATTCAGCAGGTCATCGACAGCATCGATGTTCCGACACTACAGCGGGTCACGCAGAATTTCGTTATTCGCTTGCGCCACATCATCGCCAATGATGGTAGGCATATCGAACATGTCATAACCTAAATCCGAATACCTGTAGAGACGTTTACATGTCGAATAAAGTGTGTGCGCGCCGTAGTTTGTAACTACACTACTGGCCATTAAAATTGCTACGCCACGAATATGACGTGCTACAGACGCGAAATTTAACAGACAGGAAGAAGATGCTGTGATATGCAAATGATTAGCTTTTCAGACCATTCACACAAGGTTGGCGCCGGTGGCGACACCTACAACGTGCTGCCACGCGGAAAGTTTCCAACCTATTTCTCATACACAAACAGCAGTTTACCGGCGTTGCCTGGTGAAACGTTGTTGTGATGCCTCGTGTAAGGAGGAGAAATGCGTACCATCACATTTCCGACTTTGATAAAGGTCGGATTCTAGCCTATCGCGATTGCAGTTTATCGTATCGCGACATTGCTGCTCGCGTTGGTCGAGATCCAGTGACTGTTAGCAGAATATGGAATCGGTGGGTTCAGCAGGGTAATACGGAACGCCGTGCTGGATCCCAACGGCCTCGTACCACTGGCAGTCGTGATGACAGGCATCTTATCCGCATGGCTGTAACGGATCGTGCAGCCACGTCTCGATCCCTGGTCAACAGATGGGGACGTTTGCAAGACAACAACCATCTGCTTGAACAGTTCGACGACGTTTGCAGCAGCACGGACTATCAGCTCGGAGACCACGGCTGCGGTTACCCTTGACGCTGCATGACTGACAGGAGCGCCTGCGGTGGTGTACTCGACGACGAACCTGGGTGCACGAATGTCGAAACATCATTTTTTCGGATGAATCCAGGTTCTGTTTACAGCATGATGATAGTCACATCCGTGTTTGGCGTCATCGCGGTGAACGCACATTAGAAGCGTGTATTCATCATCGCCATACTAGCGTATCGCCCGGCGTGATGGTATGGAGTGCTATTGGTTACACTTCGCGGTCACCTCTTGTTCGCGTTGACGGCACTTTGAACAGTGGACTTTACATTGCAGACGTGTTACGACCCGTGGCTCTACCCTTCATTCGATCCCTGTGAAAGCCTACATTTCAGCAGGATAATGCACGACCGCATGTTGCAGGTCCTGTACGGGCCTTTCTGGATACAGAAAATGTTCGACTGCTGCCCTCGCCAGCACATTCTCCAGATCTGTCACCAACTGAAAACGTCTGGTCAATAGTGGCCGAGCAACTGGCTCGTCACAATACGCCAGTCACTACTCTTTATGAACTGTGGTATCGTGTTGAAGCTGCATGGGTATCTGTACCTGTACACGCCATCCAAGCTCTGACTCAATGACCAGGCGTATCAAGACCGTTATTACGGCCAGAGGTGGTTGTTCTGGGTACTGATTTCTCAGGATCTATGCACCCAAATTGCGTGAAAATGTAATCACATGTCAGTTCTAGTATTGTCCAATGAATACCCGTTTATCATCTGCATTTCTTCTTGGTGTGGCAATTTTAATGGCCAGTAGTGTAAATGCGAGTGTCTGTAGTGACGTTTACATGTTGATTAAAGTGTGTGCACGCCGCAGTTTGTAACTAATTTGACAAACTGCCTATTGGCTTCTGTCTCGGGTTCTTCGGCCTGCGTTCATCTAATGATTTTTTTTTTACGTTTCGCCAGCACGAGTGGCTGGCATTGTCAAAGCTTCACCCTCCATTGCCGGCAATGGAGGGTGAAGCTTTGACAATGCCAGCCACTCGTGCTGGCGAAACGTCAAAAAAATCATTAGATGAACGTAGGCCGAAGAACCCGAGACAGAAGCCAATAGGCAGTTTGTCAACAAGTGGCCACGAAAGCTGTAAACAGAAACTCGATTCATCCGAAAAAATGATGTTTCGACATTCGTGCACCGAGGTTCGTCGTCGCAATTTTTCTTTTCATGTAGTTCAATAATTGCCACCTGCACATTGATTATACTCAAAACACGAATGAGTAATTTAACCGATACGTAAAACTACAACCGTGCGAGTCGAGTGTAAACCAACGACCGACTGAGTCTGTTGTTTTCATCCACCGCCACCTGCTGCGGCTGTCACCTGCCCGCCGCTGCGCCACGCGTGGCGCTCTGGACAGCCCTGGGCGTCCGCCAGGCCGGCGCCGCGGCGGCAGTGCTGTTTGCAGAGGCACGCACACGCAGCCACGCACACGCACACGCGTGCGCTCTCGGGGCAGCGTTTCTGCGGGCCCCGGGTTCCCGGAACGTGGCTCTCACCATCAGCACGCCACCGGGGCGACTTCCGCGAGGTGAACGTGAACGTCGCAAGCGCGACCCGCCACTATCCTCCGCCCCATCACAGATGCCGTGTTCCCAGACTGCAGAAAGGCATCTGACAACGTCCCGCACTGCCGTTTACTGAAGAAAATATGAGCTTACCCAGCACCGGTCCAAATTTACGAACGGACTCAAAACTTCGTTGCAGACACAACTCAACACGTCGCTCCTAATGGTACAAAATCGACAGATGTAAAGTTAATTCCCGGAACATACCAAGAAAGTATGCCAGGACCCCCTTACTGTTTACTATGCACGAGGTATGCATATACGTATACAGAATGCTTCCGTAAGAGCGTGCAAAAATTTAATAGGACGTAGAGGACGCTCCACTGAACAATACGAAGTAGTGAAATGGTTCAAATGGCTCTGAGCACTATGGGACTTAACATCTGTGGTCATCAGTCCCCTAGAACTTAGAACTACTTAAACCTAACTAACCTAAGGACATCACACACATCCATGCCCGAGGCAGGATTCGAACCTGCGACCGTAGCAGTCGCGCGGTTCCGGACTGCGCGCCTAGAACCGCTAGACCACCGCGGCCGGCGACGAAGTAGTGAACCTCGGGTCAGAGAAGCCGGCCTAAGGAGATAGTAGGAATAAAATCACATTACTGTGTTCCTTTTTATTTACATTAATTACAGTTAACTGTAAATACCATCACTGCATCACTGACACTATGAACGTACCATTTCATCTACATCTACATGGTTACTCTGCAATTCACACTTAAGTGCCTGGCAGAGGGTTTATCGAACCATTTTCATACTATTTCTCTACCATTCCACTCTCGAATGGCGCGTGGGAAAAAGGAACTCCTAAATCTTTCCGTTCGAGCTCTGATTTCTCTCATTTTATTATGATGATCATTTCTCCCTATGTAGGCGGGTATCAACAAAATACTTTCGCATTCGGAAGAGAAAGTTGGTGATTGAAATTTCGTAAATAGATCTCGCCCCAAAGAAAACCGCCTTTCTTTCAGTGACTGCGACCCCAACTCGCGTATCATATTAGTAACACTCTCACACCTATTGCGCGATAACACGTAACGAGCTGCCCTTCTTTGCACTTTTTCGATGTCCTCCGTCAATCCTACCTCGTAAGGATCCCACACCGCGCAGCAATATTGCAGCAGAGTGTAATGTAGGCTGTCTCTTTAGTGGGTTTGTCGCATCTTCTAAGTGTTCTTTGTTTCGGCTTCCCCACAATATTATCTACGTGGTCTTTCCAATTTAAGTTGCTCGTAATCGTAATTCCTAGGTATTTAGTCGAATTGACAGCCCTTAAATTTGTGCAATTTATCGTATACCCAAAATCTATCGGATTACTTTTAGCACCCATGTAGATAACCTCCCACTTATCGCACCATACAAAAATTCTCTCTAGATCATTTTGTATCGAAATTGATCGTCTGATGTTTTTACTAGACGGTAAATTACAGCGTCATCTGCAAACAATCTAATGGGGCGGCTCAGATTGTCACCTAGGTCGTTTATGTAAATCAGGAACAGCAGACACAGACCGCCTAGGACACTACCTTGCGGAACGCCAAATATCACTTCTGTTCTACTCGATGATTTACCGTCTATCACTACGAACTTTGACGTCTCTGAGAGGAAATTACGAATCTAGTCACACATGCTGCTACGGTCGTAGGTTCGAATCCTCCCTCGGGTATGGGTTAGTTAGGTTTAAGTAGTTCTAAGTTCTAGGGGACTGAAGACCTCAGATGTTAAGTCCCGTAGTGCTTAGAGACATTTGAACCAGTCGCACAACTGAGACGATACTCCATATGCACTGCATATGCACGCAATTTGATTAATAGTCGCTTGTGAGGAACGGTAACAAAAGCGTTCTGGAAATCTAGGAATATGGAAACGGTCTGAGATCCCTTATCGGCAGCACTCATTACTTCATGGGAATGAAGAGTTAGCTGTGTTGTACAAGAAAGATATTTACTGAATCCGTGTTGGTTATGTATCACTGAGTCACTTTCTTCAAGGTGATTCATAATGTTCGAGTACAGTATATGATCCAAAATACTAGTGCGTATTGACGCCAGTGATATGGGTCTGTAATTCAGTGGGTTACTCCTATTTGTACAGTATCTGACAACATGTGGTGGAACTAACGGCCATCAACCTCAATGCACGCATGACACCGGCGAACAATTACCCCTAGTCTGCTTTTCACGTTGCCAGGTGCCTCGTTTCTTCTTTCCAGTGAACCAGTCTCCCGCATTCGTCGATAAAGAGAAATAAACAATTGTCGTGACGGATGGCGCCTGTTAAGAAACCGTTCCCTGTACAGCCATTCAGCATTGCCAACGTACTTCCTCATACACAACGTGCATGTCAGTGTGTTGTGCATGTCAGTGTGTTCTGCGAAACTGTGTCGGTACTGCTCCATCGTATTGTACTGTACGTCTCTGAATAATGAATGGGTCTTTCGTTGATTCACAGCACGCTCTGTCATCAGGCAATGTAAATACGACAAATCAGAGCCAACTTATGGGGAAGTAAAGTAAACAAAACCTGCATCCATCGTTAGCGATGGGCGATATGCATCATTAATCCGAGTCCTTTGCTATATTTATTTATTTATTTATTTATTTATTTATTGCCAAATTATAGATCTGTTACCTGATGTTTAAAACAGATCGTACATCTTATAATTTTCGTTTTTCATCTTTTTACAGTTTTCTTTCCTTTTGTTTCATCTACAACATTTACAAAGAATGATTCAAAATAACAATAATTTGAGGTTGAAATATAAATAAAATTTTGTTGTTTTTACGAAGAATATAAAAAGAAAATAGGATGGATGAGAGATTTGTTAGTAGCATCACCGAGTGTGACTGACGGTGAATACCTCGGAATGGTTTCATCGAGCCGTTGACCGCCAGTCACACACACACACACACACACACACACACACACACACACACACACACGCACACACACACAAATGGTTATTAGTAGAGAAATAATGTTTCTTATGCTATTTGTTACTAATCCTATGCATTAACTACATTAGGGGCGCATCCATGTACAGCATTTGGTGTTTTCTTGGCTAGATTGCCAGCAATTTGCTTATTTACTGTCACATCTCAGCTTCCTCCTCCTGTTCTTCCTCATTGTCACTATTTTCGCTGTCACTGTGGGTACCGCTGTCCATCCTCTGGAGATTTCTGTTACGCTGCACATAGGCATGTCTGTAATGTCGTGTCCGCATATACTCTTCATGTGTTGTTTTTGAAATACTGTTTGTCAGTGCGTTTAATTGTGCCCATTGTTCTTCGTCTCTTATTGCTGTGTATATATCTATGTCTGTATCTGCGTAATCTAAGTGTAGTGTATGTCTATTGTTCGCATACTGCCCGCAGAAAAAGACAATGTGTTCTGGGGAACCTTCTTCCCCGCATGTGCATGTAGGTGTCTGCCTCAGACTCGGGCGGTTTAAGTGCGTGGGATAAGGTCCGTGTCCGGTTAAGAAATGTACCATACCGCGGCTGGGATCGATATGTCTCATTCTCAACCGCTCCCTTATGTCAGGGAGGAAGTCGTGCAGCCTACGTCCCTTATCACTTATACCCCACTCACCTTGCCATGTATCCAAACGCCAACTTTTAAGGTGACGTATCGTCTCTATGGGCACACCGGTTATTGTGTGTACCTTATCTAGTGTCCCCACCTTTAACCAGTACCTTGCAGCTCAGTATTTGATCGTGATATCTATGGGGCATATTCCGAGCACCACACGCAGTGCATCCGCTGAGGTGGTACCGGAGGCTCCAGATAGCCTAAGCAGGGCACTTCTCTGCCCTCGTCTGACGGATGCTTTGTTGGTGACCACGTTCAGTCTATGTGCCCACGTGCTAGCTGCGAAGCTGAGTACTGATTCGAAGAGCGCACAGTGGTACGTACGTATGACTGGTAGAGGTAGTCTGTACTGTTTTGAATTTAGCCTCCTTTGCTATACACAATGTTCAAACAAAGAATGAGGAGGAGGAGATTAGTGTTTAACGTCCCGTCGACAACGAGGTCATTAGAGACGGAGCACAAGCTCGGGTGAGGGAAGGATGGGGAAGGAAATCGGCCGTGCCCTTTCAAAGGAACCATCCCGGCATTTGCCTGAAGCGATTTAGGGAAATCACGGAGAACCTAAATCAGGATGGCCGGAGACGGGATTGAACCGTCGTCCTCCCGAATGCGAGTCCAGTGTGCTAACCACTGCGCCACCTCGCTCGGTGCTCAAACAAAGAATGAGAATTTCACTCTGCAGCGGAGTGTGCGCTGATATGAAACTTCCTGGCAGATTAAAACTGTGTGCCGGACCGATACTCGAATTCGGGACCTTTGCCTTTCGCGGGCAAGTGCTCTACCAACTGAGCTACCCAACACGACTCATATCAGCGCACACTCCGCTGCACTTCTGGAAACATCCCTCAGGCTGTGGCTAAGCCATGTCTCCGCAATATCATTTCTTCCAGGAGTGCTAGTTCTGCAAGGTTCGCAGGAGAGCTTCTGTAAAGTTTGAAAGGTAGGAGAAGATGTACTGGCAGAAGTAAAGCTGTGAGGACGGGGCGTGAGACCTGCTTGGGTAGCTCAGATGGTACAGCACTTGCCCGCGAAAGGCAAAGGTCCCGAGTTCGAGTCTCGGTCCGACACATAGTTTTAATCTACCATGAAGTTTCAATGATCATGAAAGTTTGATACACAGTTTGAGGATTACTAATAACTGTTGTCTTTGCGTCGTCTGCTAGGTCTGTTCGTATAGTGTCCCGATGCCGAGCGAATACTTAGCCGATACTGAGCAGTTGAGGCAGGCAGGAGAGGCGTTTATATTCTCCTCTTGTAGAGGCCGCTGCTGTCGTGCCGCTGTCCTAGTCGGCGCACCATTGGCCGGCGTCTCACCGCCTTCTTTGCTCTTGCGCTCTTCGTCTTCGTTCCGGCGCATGTGGTTGCGCCAGCACAACAGTAGTGCTAGACATAGTGGCAGGCAAGTTTTCTTCCATATCTCCTTAAGCCCGCTTCGCCGGCCGCTGTGACCGAGCTTCAGTCCGGAACAGCGCTGCTGCTACGGTCTCAGGTTCGAATCCTGCCTCGGGCGTGGATGTGTGTGATGTCGTTAGGTTAGTTACGGCTGAGTAGTTCTGAGTCTAGGGGACTGATGACCCTAGATGTTAAATCCCATAGTGCTCAGAGCCATTTGAACCATAAGCATGCCTCTCCGACGCCAGGTTCACTGCCGATGACATTGTAATTCTGTCAGAGACAGCAAAGGACTTGGAAGAGCAGTTGAACGGAATGGATGGTGTCTTGAAGGGAGGATATGAGATGAACATCAACAAAGGCAAAACGAGGATAATGGAATGTAGTCGAATTAAGTCGGGTGATGTTCAGGGTATTAGATTAGGAAATGAGACACTTAAAGTAGTAAAGGAGTTTTGCTATTTGGGGAGCAAAATAACTGATGGTGGTCGAAGTAGAGAGTATATAAAATGTAGACTGGCAATGGCAAGGAAAGCGTTTCTGAAGAAGAGAAATTTGTTAACATCGAGTATAGATTTAAGTGTCAGGAAGTCATTTCTGAAAGTATTTGTATGGAGTGTAGCCATGTATGGAAGTGAAACATGGACGGTAAATAGTTTAGACAAGAAGAGAATAGAAGCTTTTCGAAATGTGGTGCTACAGAAGTATGCTGAAGATTAGATGGTTCAAATGGTTCAAATGGCTCTGAGCACTATGGGACTCAACATCTTAGGTCATAAGTCCCCTAGAACTTAGAACTACTTAAACCTAACTAACCTAAGGACATCACACACACCCATGCCCGAGGCAGGATTCGAACCTGCGACCGTAGCAGCCTCGCGGTTCCGGACTGCAGCGCCAGAACCGCATGGCCACGGCGGCCGGCAAGATTAGATGGGTAGATCACATAACTAATGAGGAAGTATTGAGTAGGATTGGGGAGAAGAGAAGTTTGTGGCACAACTTGACCAGAAGAAGGGATTGGTTGGTAGGACATGTTCGGAGACATCAAGGGATCACCAATTTAGTATTGGAGGGCAGCGTGGAGGGTAAAAATCGTACGGGGAGACCAAGAGATGAATACACTAAGCAGATTCAGAAGGATGTAGGTTGCAGTAGGTACTGGGAGATGAAGAAGCTTGCACAGGATAGAGTATCATGGAGAGCTGCATCAAACCAGTCTCAGGACTGAGGACCACAACAACAACAACAACAACAACAACAGAAACACGCAATATAAATGATCTAGTGTCGGAAACTCTTTAAAGCTATTCGCAGATGATACAGTTGTCTATAAGAACGACAGTATCGATTTGCGGAATGACCTCCAAACGATTGATGAATTGTGTAGGATCTGGCTATTGACCCTGAACGTAAATAAATGCAACATATTCCGCATACGTAGGAAAAGAAACGCACTACTGTACAACTACACTGTTGATGGCAAATTTGTGGAAAGAATAACCACCGTAAAATATACAGGGTGAGTCACCTAACGTTACCGCTGGATATATTTCGTAAACCACATCGAATACTGACGAACCGATTCCACAGAACGAACGTGAGGAGAGGGGCTAGTGTAATTGTTTAATACAAACCATACAAAAATGCACAGAAGTATGTTTTTTAACACAAACCTACGTTTTTTTTTAAATGGAACCACGTTAGATTTGTTAGCGCATCTGAACATATAAACAAATACGTAATCAGTGCCCGTTTGTTGCATTGTAAAATGTTAATTACATCCGGAGATATTGTAACCTAAAGTTGACGCTTGAAACCTCCGACGTTCAGTTGCGTATTGTAACAAACAGCTGCAACATACATCGGGTTTCTACAGAATGATCTGCCAACGTTGCTCGGAAATGTCCTACTGAAAACTCGTCGACGTATGCTGTATCAGCATGATGGTGCACATGCACATTCCGCAGTTAACACTAGGCTGACCTTTGACAGGATGTTCGACGGGCGTTTCATAGGACGTGGAGGACGCATAAACTGGCCAGCCCGTTCTCCTGATCTTACACCTCTGGACTTCTTTCTGTGGGGTACGTTAAAGGAGAATGTGTACCGTGATGTTCCTACAACCCCAGAGGATATGAAACAACGTATTGTGGCAGCCTGCGGCGACATTACACCAGATGTACTGCGGCGTGTACGACATTCATTACGACAGAGATTGCAATTGTGTGCAGCAAATGATGGCCACCACATTGAACATCTATTGGCTTGACATGTCGGGACAAACTCTATTCCACTCCGCAATTGAAATCGGAAACCACTTGTGTACGTGTACCTCACCCCTCATGGTAATGTACATGTGCGTCAGGGAAAAAGACCAATAAAAAGGTGTTAGCATGTGGACGTTATGTGCTGTTCCAGTCTCTTCTGTACCTAAGGTCCATCACCTTTCCCTTTGGATCCCTACCTAATTTGGTGCTCTCCCATACACACGATCGAACAGCGGAGGAGTGGTACTCGAGCGTCAACTTTGGGTTACAATATCTCCGGATGTAATTAACATTTTACAATGCAACAAACGGCACTGATTACGTATTTGTTTATATGTTCAGATGTGCTAACAAAACTAACGTGGTTCTATTTAAAAAAACGTAGGTTTGTGTTAAAAAACATACTTCCGTGCATTTTTGTATGGTTTGCATTAAACAATTACACTAGCCCCTCTCCTCACGTTCGGTCTGTGGAATCGGTTCGTCAGTATTTGATGTGATTTACGAAATATATCCAGCGGTAATGTTAGGTGACTCACCCTGTATAGTGGTAATTGTCCCCACCAAATTTAACTGGATTACTCACATACAGAAAATAGCAGGAAAAACAGATGCCTGGCTGAGATTCATAGGAAGAAAATGGTTCAAATGCGTCTGAGCACTATGGGACTTAACATCTGAGGTCATCAGTCTCCTAGAACTTAGAACTACTTAAACCTAACTGACCAAAGGACATCACACACATCCATGCCCGAGGCAGGATTAAAACCTGCGACCGTAGCGGTCGCGCGGTTCCACATTGAAGCGCCTAGAACCGGTCGGCCACAGTTGCCGGCTCACAGGAAGAGAAGTGTATCTCATCCGCGAAGGAAGTGGGTGATAGCCGAGCGGTCTCAGGCGCTGCAGTCATGGACTGTGCGGCTGGTCCCGGCGGAGTTTCGAGTCCTCCCTCGGGCATGGGTGTGTGTGTTTGTCCTTAGGATAATTTAGGTTAAGTAGTGTGTAAGCTTAGGGACTGATGACCTTAGCGGTTAAGTCCCATAAGACTTCACACATATTTGAACATTTTTTTATGTGGGTTATAAGATGCTTTGTTGGTGGTAAATCTTTCTGGGTATAGGTTGTGGTCCACGACTCACAGTCGGCAAGACTCATCGGAGAGGCAACGTCTCTGAAGATGTCGAGCGCGGTTCTGGACGAAACGTTACAAACAGAAGAGTTCCGTGGACGAAGACCTTATGCGCCGAAAGGTTTCCCAGCTGCAGTATCGTCGGGTCGTGAAATCCTTCATTCGGTCATTATAAGGTGCTTCTTCGACCGTCGCTTGAGTATTAGTCATCAGTCTGGGATCCTTATCAGATAGGACCGACAGAAGAGATGAAGAAGATCCAACGAAGGGAGGCGCGTTTGCTCACAAGACGTAAAATTGCGCGAGGGCGTTACAGAGATGCCCAACGAACTCTATTGGCATACGCTACAAGAGAGGCTTTGTGCATGACGGAGAAATTCACTACTGAAATTTAGAGAAATTACTTTGTGGGGAGAATTGGACAATGTATCACTTCCTTCCACATATATCTCACACAATAACCATGACGAAAAAATTAGAGAAATTAGAACTGGTACAGAGGCTTACAGACAATCATTCTTCCTAAGCCGTATTCATGAGTGGAACATGGAAGGGAAGGGGTAGGGGAGGGGGGAGAGGGGGGAGGGGAGAGGATAAGTTAGTGCTGCCAGAAGTACCCTCCCCCACACATCGTTGGATGCCTTCCGGACTATGACGTAGGTGTACATCAGAGAGCTGCTCGGGAAGATTGCCGGACACCGCACAAAGTAAAAAAACTGTACAGGATCTGTCGTAATCGAAAGCGACAGGAGACACGGGGTGAGGTCCGTCTCTTATACGAGGGATGTTCAGTAAACAACTACAGTATTTTTTTACGGCCATAACTGCTACGCGCTACAAGGTGCGGTTCCGAACACGGCGACAACGACCGACCGCGGCTGCAGAAGACAGATGGCAACGCTGCCGCCTGCAGTCGGTGCGTTGCAGAAGGCAGCGACAGGCAATCTATGCACTTGCCGGGAACAACTGCGCGAGGCGAGATGTCTGTCAACACCGCCGCTGTTATTGCGCTGTTGTTGGAAGAGGAAGACGATGGCATTTTATTGTTGCATTCCAGGAAAAGATGAAAACTGGTAATGCCTTTATATAAAAGTAGAACTGCAGAAGGTAGTTACACAGCACTGATAAAAAGACATTTGTTAGGTGATGAAAATATCTTCAGGAGCTACTGTCGTTTAAATAAAAGACAGTTTAATTTCGTGCCCAGTTTTATTAAAGATGACATAATGCCACAGTGCCTAAGAAACGCAATAAGTGCAGAAGAAAAATTAAATTTGACGCTGAAGTAAGTCCACAAAATGTTATACATTATTAGATTGTGCTGCAGTTCCAAGACTTTGTGATAGAGTTGTGTAGGTTGAAGGGCTGCTGTTATCACTTGGCTGATGTGTGTTGCACTGTGCAGCCATTATTTCGTAATCAGAAACGATCGTACTAATTTTTCTTTTGGCTTCTGCCTTATAAACTGGAGGTAAACTCCTTACAACTGTGCTGATGTGACGGAAAAATAAGTCAATATCATCATCTATGTGTTCCATAAACGTTTTTAGTAAATTTTGCCTAATTTCGTCCCTTTCTTTACACATTTGTAATACGTATTGTTGTGGGTTGGCAGGAGAGCCAACACCGTGTTATTAGAGGAAGCCGAAAGGCACGCGTTTTAGCTCACGCAGGCTGGCGTGAGATCTGGAACAGGTCAAGGAAATTAGAATTTAGAAAAACGGACGTAGCTGGTGGAATACTTAACTTCAATCCGTAAATGGTGAACGTCGCTCTTGACTGTACATTATTCACAATATCAATAGTAACTCAACATGGCGCCTTGCTAGGTCGTAGCTGAAGGCTATGCTAACTATCGTCTCGGCAAATGAGAGCGTATTTTGTCAGTGAACCATCGCTAGCAAAGTCGGTTGTACAACTGGGGCGAGTGCTAGGAGGTGTCTCTAGACCTGCCGTGTGGCAGCGCTCGGTCTGCAATCACTGATAGTGGCGACACGCGGGTCCGACGTATACTAGCGGACCGCGGCCGATTTAAAGGCTACCACCTAGCAAGTGTGGTGTCTGGCGGTGACACCACATGTATCATCATTACTACGAACTTCTTTTCCGTGCTGGCACATAACGTTCATCGTTTGTTACCACAGATGTTTCAGCACTATTTCCTATTGTATGTGTTTCTGCCGTATCTTATTCCTGTGATGCCGAAAGGTCCAGTTGACGAGTTCGATCTCCACTGTCTTCTTGGCTTCCTTGTACTGTTGTCTGTGATGACGTCAATGTAATATTTGTTCCTCCTGATCTGTGTTGTGCAGCACTGTCAAGGAACGATAGCTGTTTGTGCCTTTTTGTTTTTGAATTTTTTGAGGCAGCAGAGCCCTTTCCTAATTTGCTTTTCTTCTTGAACCTGTAGTAATCGTCCCTTAAAAATTTCCACTTCTTCTTACAGTCATCACCTGTAAGTGGAAATTATATTGGCTGTATGTTTTCGTTTGTTTCAGATTCTTGGCCACAGGCGAAAGTTACCGGTCTTTACCATTTGCCTATCGGTTTTCACCATCTTACATATCAAGAGTAGTTAAAAATGTTTTGAAGATATTAACAAGGGAAGCTCCCCATCACACCTCCCTCAGATTTAGTTATAAGTTGGCACAGTGGATGGCCTCGAAAAACTGATCAATCGAGAAAACAGGAAGAAGTTGTGTCGAACTATGAAAAAATTAGTAAAATATACAAACTGAGTAGTCCATGCGCAAGATATGCAACATCAAGGACAGTGGGAGTCAAGGAGCGCTGTGGTCCCGTGGTTAGCGTGAGTAGCTGCGGAACGAGAGGTCCTTGGGTCAAGTCTCCTCTCGAGTGTAAAATTTACTTTCTTTATTTTCGCAAAGTTATGATCTGTCCATTCGTTCATTGACGTCTCTGTTCACAGTAATAAGTTTAGTGTCTGTGTTTTGCGACCGCACCGCAAAACCGTGCGATTGGTAGACGAAAGGACGTGCCTCTCTAATGGGAAGCGAAAACATTTGATCGCAAGGTCATAGGTCAACCGATTCCTCCACGGGAAAACACGTCTGATATATTCTATACGACACTGGTGACGGCATGTGCGTCGCATGACAGGAATAAGTTGTCGACCCACCTAACTTGTACACTTGGCGAATGGGTAAAAAGATTCTTCTACCTTGCCCGATTTAGGTTTTCTTGTGGATGTGATAATCACTCCCAAAAAAGTGATGAAAACATAAGAGTTTGTCACATAAACTGAAAATAAAAAATTAAACTTTTCACTCGAGGGAAGACTTGAACCTAGGACCTCTCGTTCCGTAGCTGCTCTCGCTAACCACGGGACCACGGCGCTCTTTGACGCCCATTGTCCTTGATGTTGCTTATCTTTCGCGTGGACTACTCAGTTTGTATATTTTGCTTATTTTTTTCATAGTTCCACACAACTTCTTCCTGTTTTCTCGATTCATCTGTGTTCAGTTTTTCAAGGCCTATCCACTGTGCCAACTTATAACTAAATCTGAGGGGGGTGCGATGGGGAGGTTCCCTTGTAAGAATAAGGCTGCTGCCCATGTTGAAACCACCTTCTACTGAATCAGATTTCAGACGTATTGAAGAAAAATTTTGGCTTAAATGCAATATACCTAATTGTGTAGGCGCTATAGATGGAAAATATGTTCGCATAAGGGCACCAGAGAAAAGTGGATCTCTGTTTTCTAATTACAAAGATTTTTTTACAAGTGTTCTGCTGGCTATTGTGGACGCAAATTGTAAATTCATTAGCGTTGATGTCGGCGCTTACGGAAAAAAAGAGTCTCATAACGGTATATTTCAGAAATGGGCTATGGGAAAGAAATTGGACGTAAAGGAGTTTAATATACATCCACCAAAATGTTTGCCAGGCACAAATGTGGGTGTATTGGGCCAGTAGAGGCAGTCTCCGGTCACTATGCGGTTCGGCGGCAGCGGCAGTACTGGTCCCTGACCGGATGCAGTGTTCGATTTGTGCTTTTACCAGTGGGGGGGGGGGGGGGGGGGCGATGTCTTAGGGGGTTAGTATAATTATATATGTTACTATCTTGGACCGTGGCGTTACCCATGGTTAAACAGTTATTTATAAACACATGTTAATGCCGAAACTCACTATTCACGCGTATGCACTATCAGAAAAGCCATCCCTTGTTATATCTTTAAAAGTACATTATAGGTAAAGCTTATTTACAAAATCGTCTACATACAGGTATACGACGGGAATTCAAAAAGTAAAGGCACATTTGTGAAAAGCTGTACTTATGCTGATGATAGAAAATTGAAGGGCTCTGAGCACTATGGGACTTAACTTCTAAGGTCATCAGTCCCCTAGAACTTCGAACTACTTAAACCTAACTAACCTAAGGACATCACACACATCCGTGCCCGAGGCAGGATTCGAACCTGCGACCGTAGCGGTCGCGCTGTTCCAGACTGTAGCGCCTAGAACCGCACGGTCACTCCGGCCGACATAGAAAATTGAAACATGCGTTATTTTTCTACGTAACCTCCATGGATTTCCATGCAGTTTTCACGACGTTTTACGAGTTTTTATTTATTTCATCAGAAGATACGTTTTTCGGTTGCATCTGTAACCAATTTTGCACCGCAGCAATGACGTCTTCATCACTTTCAAATCTTCTTCCCCGTAGTGCTTCCGTTAAGGGTCCAAACATGTGAAAATCGCTGGGAGCCGGGTCTGGACTGTATGGTGGATGTTCCAGCACCTCGAATCTCAACTCCTTTATTGCGTCGGCTGTCCGTCTGGCAGAATGTGGGCGAGCGTTATCTTGCTGCAGGATGACACCTCTTCACAGTTTTCCACGACGTTTGGATCTGATAGCAGGTTTCAGTTTCGTACGCGACACATCGCATCCACCATGCAATACAGACCTGGCTCAAAAGCCTCGTTTACGCTGGGGCGACGTCTTGCAACTTTGTGGCATGCTACGGAAATGTGGCGTGCGTCGTCTTGCAGCATGCTACAACAGGCAACATCTTGCGCCGTATGTTGCATGTGGCAGGTTAATTTATACCAAAGCAACAGAATTTGTGCCACACGTGTGTCGGTCTTGCAGTATAAATCATGATAAAAGTATCGCAGCGGCGGCCTACTTGGTGCCTCGACATGCAGCTAACGACGGAAATGAAAACCAAAGGAAATGAAAACGATGGTGGAAGAGAAGAGTCCACGAAATAATATCCTAGGCACCAGAAGCAGACGATGGTGCGTTATTTAGTAATGTGTGCTTTCGTCCCAGGCGCGATAGTCTGCGCCATACTGTTGCCAAAAGGTGGCCTAACGGTAAATGTGTAAGTAGGCTGTTTATGTTTTCTTATTGGCAACGTTACGTAGCGCTCTGTATGAAAATCACTGGCTGTGCTGTGTGCAGTCTGTGGCTAGTTTGCATTGTTGTCTGCCATTGTAGTGTTGGGCAGCGGCAGCTGGATGTTAACAGCGCGTAGCGTTGCGCAGTTGGAGGTGAGCCGCCAGCAGTGGTGGATGTGAGGAGAGAGATGGCGGAGTTTTGAAATTTGCAATACTGGATATCATGAACTGCTATATACATTATGACTTTTGAACACTATTGAGGTAAATACAGTGTTTGTTCTCTATTAAAATCTTTCATTTGCTAACTATGCCTATCAGTAGTTAGTGCCTTCCGTAGTTTGAATCTTTTATTTAGCTGGCAGTAGCGGCGCTCGCTGTATTGCAGTAGTTCGAGTAACGAAGATTTTTGGTGAGGTAAGTGATTTGTGAAACGTATAGGTTAACGTTAGTCAGGGCCATTATTTTGTAGGGATTTTTGAAAGTCAGATTGCGTAGCGCTAAAAATATTGTGTGTCACTTTAGTGAATGTTTGAGTACGTTCAGTTTTGCCCAGCTGTTTGAAAAGCAAATAGTGTTAGAGGTTTATCAGCACAGTAATTCAGAAATTCTTCTAAGGGAACGTTTCAAATGTTCGCACAGGTACCGGGCCGGTCACCACGCTGTGTCAGGGCCCGGGGTGGGAATTTTAGCCCCCAGATCACCCAACTCTGCGGTACGACTGCTGCGGTATGCCTGCCACACTACTTCCCTCGCAAGTAAAGGGATGACGCAACTTAGACGAAAGCAATAATGTCAAAATGAGAATGATGATTTAGTTCAAATTCAAATGGCTCTGAGCACTATGGAACTTAACATCTAAGGTCATCAGTCCCCTAGAACTCAGAACTACTTAAACCTAACTAACCTAAGGACAGCACACAACACCCAGCCATCACGAGGCAGAGAAAATCCCTGACCCCGCCGGGAATTGAACCCGGGAACCCGTGCGTGGGAAGCGAGAACGCTACCGCACGACCACGAGATGCGGGCATGATTTAGTTCTAAATGTTTTGAAATGCTTACATATTAATAGTATTAATAGTAAGACCTATTAAAAAATGTTCAGTGTTTTGCACCACAAATTTAAATTATATGTTAAGTTTTACTCCAGTGCGTGGGAAATAAACATCCCAGGTTGGGATGCGTAAACTAAAACCAGAGGAGGGGATGGCCTGATGCCGGGGGGGGGGGGGGGGAAATCCCCCCCCAACCCCCCCCCCCCCTGCAAATCGCACACTGACCGGATGTGCGGTGGGTCTGCCGCCGAAGCAGGTATACGGCGTCAGGCGACGCTGCCGCCGCGGTCAGCACGCCTCACGTTGCAAACAATGGCAACCAGTGCTGCCGCCTGCAGCCGGTCGGTGCAGTCTGCGGTCTGCGATCGTGTTCAGAATCGCACCTTTAATCTCATAATATTCTGTTAGCTTAATGGGTTACAGACAGGCCGTACCAGTTCGTTGCTACCACACCCCTGCTTCGCGCCTATGACAGCTGGGAAGGCTGAAACGTGTTCAGTACCGCGTATCACAGCCCCCCCCCCCCTCCTCCCAAGGCGATGTGGTAACACTAAATGGCGGCACGAGCTTACTCAAAAGAAAAAATCTGAAATAAAAACTGGTTAATTCACTGAAAAGAAAAAAAAAAACAAGCGTAATACTTTCTGACATAATAAAAAATTAAAAATCGCATTTTCACAACTTATAGATAGGACTCTATCAGTTCTGCATACTGCATTTGATAATTAACTTTTCAATAGTAAATTGAAAACCGGTTTGTAATTAGTAATGACTCCCTTGGGCCCGTTTTGCAGATTCAAACTTTTTGGGCGACGTAATCAATCAGCTTATTGTGCGCTACTCGTAAGACAGACAGCAATAGAGAGCCATCCATTCTGCTTCTGTCAAAGTAGCGGATCGGTGTTGCAAAACAGCAATGAATTAACTCAGTCTTCGTACTTTCTAAGTTTTGTAAATTCATAGTTTTACCCCAAGTATATACAGGGTGGTCCATTGATAGTGACCGGGCCAAATACCTCACGAAATAAGCGTCAAACGATAAAACTACAAAGACCCCCGTTGGCCAGCTAGATGGCGTTGCCATAGGTCAAACGGATAACAACTGCTATTTTAAAAATAGGAACGTCCATTTTTTATTTCATATTCTTGTAGTACGTAAAGAAATATGTATGTTTTAGTTGGACCACTTTTTTCGCTTTGTCATAGATGGCGCTGTAATAGTCACAAACATATGGCTCACAATGTTCGACGAACAGTTGGTAACAGGTAGGTTTTTTAAATTAAAATACAGAACGTAGGTACGTTTGAACATTTTATTTCGTTTGTTCCAATGTGATACATGTACCTTTGTGAACTTATCATTTCTAAGAATGCATGCTGTTACAGCGTGATTACCTGTAAATACCACATTGATGCAATAAATGCTCAGAATGATGTCCGTCAACCTCAATGCATTTGGCAATACGTGTAACGACATTCCTCTCAACAGCGAGTAGTTCGCCTTCCGTAACGTTCGCACATGCATTGACAATGCGCTGACGCATGTCGTCAGGCGTTGTCGGTGGATCACGATACCAAATATCATTCAACTTTCCCCACAGAAGGAAAACCGGGGACGTCAGATCCGGTGAACGTGTGGGCTTCGACGACCAATCCACCTGTCATGAAATACGCTATTCAATACCGTTTCAACCGCACGCGAGCTATGTGCCGGACATCACATGTTGGAAGTACATCGCCATTCTGTCATGCAGTGATACATCTTGTAGTAACATCGGTAAAACATTACGTAGGAAATCAGCATACACTGCACCATTTAGATTGCCATCGATAAAATGGGGGCCAACTATCCTTCCTCCCATAATTCCGCACTATACATTAACCCACCAAGGTCGCTGATGTTCCACTTGTCGCAGCCATCGCGGATTTTTCGTTGCCCAATAGTGCGTATTATGCCGGTTTACGTTACCGCTGTTGGTGAATGATGCTTCGTCGCTAAATACAACGCGCGCAAAAAAACTGTCATCGTCCCCTAATTTCTCTTGTGCCCAGAGGCAGAATTGTACACGACATTCAAACTCGTCGCCATGCAATTCCGGGTGCATAGAAATATGATTCGGATGCAATCGATGTTGATGTATCATTCTCAGCACCGACGTTTCTGAGATTCCCGATTCTCGCGCAGTTTGTCTGCTACTGATGTGCGGATTAGCCGCGACAGCAGCTAAAACACCTACTTGGGCATCATCATTTGTTGCAGGTCGTGGTTGACGTTTCACATGTGGCTGAACACTTGGTGTTTCCTTAAATAACTTAACTATCCGGCGAACGGTTCCGACACTTGGATGATGTCGTCCAGGATACCGAGCAGCATACATAGCACACGCCCGTTGGGCATTTTGATCACAAAAGCCATACATCAACACGATATCGACGTTTTCCGCAATTGATAAACGGTCCAATTTAACACGGGTAATGTATCACGAAGCAAATACCGTCTGCACTGCCGAAATGTTACGTGATACCACATTTGTGACTATTACAGTGCCATCTATCACAAAGCGAAAAAAGTGGTCCAACGGAAACATTCATATTTCTTTACGTATTACACGAATACGTAATAAAAAATGGGGGTTCCTATTTAAAAAAAAACTCAGTTGATATCCGTTTGACCTATGGCAGCATCATCTAGCGGACCAACTATAGCGCCATCTGTTCTCCCTCTTCAAGCTAGACGAGTTTCGCTCTTTGTACTTTTTCTCGTTTGATGCTTATTTCGTGAGATATTTGGCCCGGTCACTATCAATGGACCATCCTATATATATATATATATATATATATATATATATATATATATATAGCATTTGCGGACGATCTAGCCATTTTAACTCGCAATCTTTCAACAGCCAGAAAACAGATTGAACTTCTGATAGAAAGTGCGGAAAAAGTAGTCCTGCAAGTATCTTTTGAAAAGACAGAATATAGGACTTGCAAGAAACAAGCACCAAAATTCATGGAGAGAAAATATGGCAACATTAAACGAGTCCCACAATTTAAATGTCTCAGTGAAACGGTTCAGGAAAATGGAATATAAACGAAAACCAAACAAGTCAGATGCCAAAAGATGAACACTGCTTATCGACTCACTCAAAATATCTACAGCAAAAAATGTGTCTCCAAGCACACCGTCATAAAAAAAGTTCAAATGGCTCTGAGCACTATGGGACTCAACATCTTAGGTCATAAGTCCCCTAGAACTTAGAACTACTTAAACCTAACTAACCTAAGGACATCACACACACCCATGCCCGAGGCAGGATTCGAACCTGCGACCGTAGCAGTCCCGCGGTTCCGGACTGCAGCGCCAGAACCGCTAGACCACCGCGGCCGGCACACCGTCATAAAACCATAATGCCTATATGGATCAGAGAGACTAATTTTAAACAGGAAAACAGACATTGGAAAAAATTCAAAAAAAGGAAGAGAAGATCATAAGAGAAATTTTAGGCCCGAAACTTTTAGATGAACAGTTTCGGCTCTGAGGCAAACAGGAAATCAGACAATACTTTAGTATTCACAGTGACATTAGAAAACGCAAATTAACGTTCTATGGACACATCAAAAGAATGAATCCGGACAGACGTACAAAGCAAATAGTTGAATTTTATGAAAACAAGAGTAAATCTAAAACAAACCCAATGAAATGGATTGGCGGAATCACAACAGATCTGCAACTAGCAGTGGTTATCCTAAACAGGGAAATCTTCAGATCCAAAATTCAGAAGTGGCAGGTTGACCAAGAGGAGAAACCAGAGAATAAGACTGGAATAACGTGGTCTCAAGAAATAAAAGAGTATGAGCACGAAGAAAACAATGAGAGGCAAATGCACGCCACTATGTACTGCTCATTCTATATATATATATATATATATATATATATATATATATATATATATATATATATATATATATATATATGTGTGTGTGTGTGTGTGTGTATCTGTGGGGTTTAGGAAGATCAAGATAGATCAAGTAACGTAAAATGCATAACACAAGGTTGGCGCCGGTGGCGACATCTACAACGTGCTGACGTGAGGAAAGTTTCCAACCGATTTCTCATATACAAACAACAGTTGACCGGCGTTGCCTGGTGACACGTTGTTGTGATGCCTCGTCTAAGGAGGAGAAATGCGTACCATCACGTTTCCGACTTTGATAAAGATCGCATTGTAGCCTATCACGATTGCGGTTTATCGTATCGCGACATTGCTGCTCGCGTTGGTCGAGATCCAATGTCTGTTAGCAGAATATGGAATCGGTGGGTTCAGGAAGGTAATACAGAACGCAGCGTTGGATCCCAACGGGCTAGTATCACTAGTAGTCGAGATGACGGGCATCTTATCCGCATGGCTGTAAGAGATCGTGCAGCCACGTCTCGATCCCTGAGTCAACAGATGGGGACGTTTGCAAGACAACAACTATCTGCACGAACAGTTGGACGACGTTTGCAGCAGCACGGACTATCAGCTCGGAGACCGTGACTGCGGCTACCCTTGTCGCTGTATCACAGACATGAGCGCCTGCGATGGTGTACTCGACGACGAACCTGGGTGCACGAATGGCAAAACGTCATTTTTTCTCATGAATCCAGGTTCTGTTTACAGCATCATGATGGTCGCATCCGTGTTTGGCGACATCGCACATTGGAAGCGTGTATTCGTCATTGCCATACTGGCGTATCACCCAGTGTGATGGTATGGGGTGCCATTGGTTACACGTCTCGGTCACCTCTTGTTCGCATTGACGGCACTTTGGGCAGTGGACGTTACATTTCAGATGTGTTACGACCCGTGGCTCTACCCTTCATTCGATCCCTGCGAAAACCTACATTTCAGCAGGATAATGCACGACCGCCTGTTGCAGGTTCTGTACGGGCCTTTCTGGATACAGAAAATGTTCGAGTGCTGCCCTGGCCAGCACATTCTCCAGATCTCTCACCAACTGAAAACGTCTGGGCAATGGTGGCCGAGCAACTGGCTCGTCACAATACGCCAGTCACTACTCTTGATGAACTGTGGTATCGTGTTGAAGCTGCATGGGCAGCTGTACCTGTACACGCGATCCGAGCTCTGATTGACTCAATGCCCAGGCGTATCAAGACCGTTATTACGGCCAGAGGTGGTTGTTCTGGGTACTAATTTCTCAGGATCTATGCACCCAAATTGCGTGAAAATGTAATCACATGTCAGTTCCAGTATAAGATATTTGTCCAAGGAATACCCGTTTATCATCCGCTTTTATTCTTTCTGTAGCAATTTTAGTGACCAGTAGCGTACTTTCCCGAAATCTGACGTTCCCTCCAAATAGGGTGGGCGGGGAGTCCAAATCACTGTCGGGTAGTGAAGGCGTGGTAGCGGGCGCCAGCTGTGGAGCCTGGAGCGCTGCGGTGCGGCGGTCAGGTGACGACGCCCTGGCGTCGCGACGCCGCGCCGGCGCCAGCGCGGAGGTTTATGCGCGCAGGTGCGGCTGCCAGGTGCGGCGCTGCCTCTATTCCTGACGCCGGACCGGCAGCTTACAGTATAATGCGACGCAGGCGGCCGTCCGACACCTCACCGCCGAGAGCAGAGCGGAGAAAACGCCGCACCGGGTCACCAAAATGGTTCAAATGGCTCTGAGCACTATGGGACTCAACATCTGAGGTTATTAGTCCCCTGGAACTTAGAACTACTTAAACCTAACTAACCTAAGGACATCACCCGAGGCAGGATTCGAACCTGCGACCGTAGAAGTCGCGCGGCGCCGGACTGAAGCGCCTAGAACCGCTCGGCCACCAAGGCAGGCAACTCCGTCCCTTTCCCCCGGTTAACACTGTACACGTCTCTTCACCACTGTTTATGCGTGCTGTTTATTTGTCATCGACAGCTCTGCTGTTCAGAGCTGTTGATGGTAATAAATCCCATGGTGCAGCCCCAAAGTAAGGCGACGAGGGAGGACTCGAACCTCCGCTGGGACCAGCCGCACAGTCCACGACTGCAGCGCCGCCATCTGTATATGTGGACATTCCATTTTGGAAATCGTTAAGGAATGGAATATTCCGAGATCCGAGATTCAGAGTATCAAGGGAGTGTCAAAAACACCAAACTTCACTGCCGGCCAGAGTTGCTGAGCGGTTCTAGGCGCTGTAGTCTGGAACCGCGCGACCGCTACGGTCGCAGGTTCGAATCCTGCCTCGAGCATGATTGTGTGTGATGTCCTTAGGTTAGTTAGGTTTAAGTAGTTCTAAGTTTTAGGGTACTGATGACCTCAGATGTTAAGTCCCATAGTGCTCAGAGCCGTTTGAACCATTTTGAACCAAACTTCAGCCATTACCTATCTCTATGGACAACGCAATGACAGATGGCCTTCACTTAACGACCGAGAACAGCGGCGATTGCGTAGAGTTGTCAGTGCTAACAGACCAGCATTAGTCCGTGGAATAGCGGCAGAAATCAATGTGGGGAGAACGACGAACCTACCCAGTAGGATAGTGCGGCGAAATTTCGTGTTAATGGGCTACGGCAGCGGACGACCGACGCGAGTAGTTTTGCTAACGGCGCGGCATCGCCTTTAGCTCGTTCCTGGGCTCAGATGAACATTAATGAAACAGAGAAACTGCATGAACGGATCCCTCACTGGAAATTAAGGAAAAGAGGTCCTATAAACATGTGTCCGGGAATGCATCGTTGCCGCGGTTGATGGTGTTGACGATTGACAGTTCCTCTGATCACATACCGTGTGTTCCTTGTGTGCTGCAGGCTGTGATTGAGGCAGTGAACTGTAAGCAAGCATAATGTTCCAGTCACATGGTCGGAGGTATTGTCATTCGTCAGTGCCGTCTACTGTGGTAACGATGTATTCCCGAACACATCTTCATGGGACCTTTTTCCCTACGTCTCCAATCTGGAATGCATCCCTGCAGTTTGTCGGTTTTGTTAATGTTCTCCCCGTGTTTTCTAAGGCCTCCTAGATACACCAGCATGACATCTGCCTCTACCGATGTGTACCGTGGTGGGAAAAATTCAACAGCGAAAGTAACTTTCGCATGATGTGTCGCTACTAAGTAACGTACTTGGCTGAAAGCCTGACCACAGATAGAAAGAACTGCTACAGCATAACGCAGGAGGTGCCTGAGTGAAATACTCGGTCCACCTGGCGCCTATATTCAGCGTCAGCGTGCAACAGCCACTCACAGAGGGCAGGTGACAGCACTAGCAACGGTGAGGATATAAACGGAGTCGAGGGGATGCGGAAAACACAGCAGTCGTTACTGTAATGTGGAAATGGAGCGATTTACCTGACGCACAAAAGGGCACGATCATTGCTTTTGGGTCCCAATGGTGGAAGAAATACTAAAATGCTTGAACCACAATGGAATAAGAGAAATATTGAGGTTATGTAATAAAATATATGACAGTGGTGAATGGCCTGAGGACTTTTTGACAACAGTAATGATTCCATTACCTAAAAAACAAGGAACCAAGAAATGCAGCGAGCACAGGACAATCAGCCTCATTTCACATGCAGCCAAAGTGATGTTAAGAATAATAAAAGACTTGAAAAAGTAATAGAGGAGAATCTCGGCGAGGAGCAGTTTGGCTTTAGACGGAATACGGGCACCAGAGATGAAATAGGGCTCCTACGAATCTTGGGAGAAAGGTTTATTGAAAAAGGAAGAGAGCTATATATGTGCTTCATCGATTTAGAAAAGGCATTTGACAATGTGGTTTGGGACAAGCTGGTGACTATTATGGGGGAAAAGAGAGTGGACTGGAAAACCCGAAGACTTATAAACTCATTATACCTTAATCAAAAAGTTTCAGTTAAAGTGAGAGGAGAAAGTACAAACTGGATCAGACTAGGGAAAGGAGTAAGACAAGGATGCTGTTTATCACCTACTCTTTTCAACCTGTACTTGGAAAATAAGATTGACCAATGCTCACTAGATGACAAAGGAGTAGAAATTGGAGGAAGAAGAGTAGGGTGCTTGAGATTTGCTGATGACATGGTCCTTCTAGTCACAGGGGAAAAAGAATTACAGGATTTGGTGGACACCATTGCAACTAACGGAAAAAAATATGGAATGAAAATTAACACAAATAAAACAAAAGTATTGGCAATAGGAGGCAATAAGGAAATAAAAATTGTGCTGAATGGAGAAACACTAGAACAGGTGCAAAATTTTAAGTATCTTGGAAGCAGGATAGACACCGACTGAAAGTGCATCACAGAAATTAAAACAAGGATAGTAACGGCAAAAGAGGCGTTTTATAAGAAAAGGAGAATCTTCTGCAGCGATCTGGACAGAGAACTCACAAAGAGACTTATAAAATGTCTTGTATGGAGTGTTCTTCTATATGGCACTCAAACGTGGACTATGAGGAAAAAAGACAGAGAAAGGCTGGAGGCTTTTGAGATTTGGACATGGCGGAAGATGGAAAGAATAAGTTGGATGGACAGAGTAAAAAATGAAGAGGTACTGAGAAGAGTGGGAGAGAAAAGACAGTTACTAGATGTAATAAAGAGAAGAAAAAGAAATTGGATTGGGCATGTATTAAGAAAGAATGACGGACTGATAACAGTTTTAGAAGGTTATGTAGAAGGGAAAAGGAAGAGAGGAAGGAAGAGATTCCAGATACTGGATGACATGATGGGCGGTACAACATACAGCAGCCTTAAAAAGAAGCAATGGATCGCAGAAAATGGAGAGGCAAAGGACCTGCTAATATAGCAGATAACTGATGATGATGATGATGGTGGAAGAATTTCCAAAACGGCTAACTTTGCAAATTGTTCGCATGCTGCCTTGGTTAAAGTTCTAAGGTGGCAGAATAAATGAAGGTCAGATTCGCAACGGGAAGGTGAATATGACACCTAACTTAATTCGACGGTAATGAGCAAATTTGCCTAGCAGTACATAATGCAAAAAGGGATGACATTCAATCGATAGTAATTAACACACCGTTCCTATAATGCATGTTTGAGTGGAAGGTGAAACAAGCAGCGAGAGGTGTTTTAGTTTGGAACTCAGAGGGGTGACGCAGAGGCAAGGCCGCACTACAGGGGGTACCACGGAAACCACATAAGGGGTGTCCAGGCGGAAAGTCAACGACCGACCAGGTGACTAACATGGGGAGAGCGAGTATAATGGCCGATCTGAGGGACGACAGGAAAAAAAAACTTTTAGAAAACTCAGTTTCGGAATTCCAAATAGATACAAAACAAGACCAGTGACGCATTTTCGAGCACATGTCCAGCGAGTGGTACACACGTGGGAGAGTCAATGTATGCATTTAGGTGTCTGGAATGGGCACAAAACGTCCGATTGGCGGAAACGCGCTAGGAAGGAGAAAAGAGCTAAAGTTTCGACGCAGTTTAATAGTAGGGACCTTGTGATTGGTAGAGAGAGTTTCCACAAAATAAGAGGAATGCTCCTATTGGTCGCAAAAAGCTGTGACGTGAAGAACGAAAGAACTCAGGTGGGGAGGCAGTTCGGCTATGAGGAAGACAAGGCGGAAATTTTCGTGGACTCTTCTCTGAACTGGCGTCAAGTGCTGAATGGACTGCATAACGTTCTGTACGACGCTGAGGGGCAATTTGTGTGAACACTGCATTCACAGCGGCTGATACCCAGCTAGAAATTAGCTGTAGCATCGTCTAGACAATTAATTAATTGTTATTGCAAGAACTGAGAGGGCAGTATAATATGCACGCTACTCCAACCATGTACGTGCATATCGCCACATTCTAAGACTAGGGATGAGTACATGTTCTCTCGCGTAACGAGAAAGAGGTAAAGTATCTGCTGGAAAATTCAGCAAAGGTGTAATTAGTTTTATAGGAATTTCAGCGGAAGACAGCGGCCTAAGTTTCGACAGCTCACTGCAGCGTAAGGTACGAGGTGCATTCAAGTTCTAAGGCCTCTGCTTTTTTTCTCCGGATTGGAAAGAGATAGAAACATGCACATTGTTTTAAAATGAGGCCGCGTTCATTGTCAATACGTCCCAAAGATGGCAGCACCGTACAGCAGATGGAATTTTACCGCCAGCGGCGAGTATGAGAACTGTTTTAAATACTTAAAATGGCGACGTTTTCCTTACTTGAACAGCGTGCAATCATTCGTTTTCTGAATTTGCGTGGTGTGAAACCAATCGAAATTCATCGACAGTTGAAAGAGACATGTGGTGATGGAGTTATGGATGTGTCGAAAGTGCGTTCGTGGTTGCAACAGTTTAATGAAGGCAGAACATCGTGTGACAACAAACCGAAACAACCTCGGGCTCGCACAAGCCGGTCTTACGACACGATCGAGAAAGTGGAGAGAATTGTTTTGGGGGATCGCCGAATGACTGTTGAACAGATCGCCTCCAGAGTTGGCATTTCTGTGGGTTCTGTGCACACAATCCTGCATGACGACCTGAAAATGCGAAAAGTGTCATCCAGGTGGGTGCCACAAATGCTGACGGACGACCACACGGCTGCCCGTGTGGCATGTTGCCGAGCAATGTTGACGTGCAACGACAGCACGAATGGGACTTTCTTTTCGTCGGTTGTGACAATGGATGAGACTTGGATGCCATTTTTCAAGGCAGAAACAAAGCGCCAGTCAGCTCAATGGAAGCACACAGATTCACAGCCACCAACAAAATTTCGGGTAACCGCCACTGCTGAAAAACTGATGGTGTCCATGTTGTGGGTCAGCGAGGGCGTAATCCTTACCCATTGCGTTCCAAAGGGCACTACGGTAACAGGTGCATCCTACGAAAATGTTTTGAAGAACAAATTCCTTCCTGCACTGCAACAAAAACGTCTGGCAAGGGCTGCACGTGTGCTGTTTCACCGAGACAACGCACCCGCACATCAAGCTAACGTTACGCAACAGTTTCTTCGTGATAACAACTTTGAAGTGATTCCTCATGCTCCCTACTCACCTGACCTGGCTCCTAGTGACTTTTGGCTTTTTGCAACAATGAAAGACACTCTCCGTGGCCGCACATTCACCAGCCGTGCTGCTATTGCCTCAGCGATTTTCCAGTGGTCAAAACAGACTCCTAAAGAAGCCTTCGCCGCTGCCATGGAATCATGGCGTCAGCGTTGTGAAAAATGTGTACGTCTGCAGGGCAATTACGTCGAGAAGTAACGCCAGTTTCATCGATTTCGGGTGAGTAGTTAATTAGAAAAAAAATCGGAGGCGTTAGAACTTGAATGCACCTCGTAAATACGACGTGCAGAGGTGTAAACTTGTTGGTTCACCGGTCTGTGTCCTATGTAAACTCGAGTGACCTTCGGTAATCTTTTTCTCTATTTGTCACATAACTAACCATCCACCATAGCCTTGATTGTCATCCTAAAAGTAGTACCGAACTTTGAACGGGAATCAGACGATTTTCATAGTACTGACCAACATCATAACGTAAGTGTAGGAACATTTCTGTAAAGAAACTTCTAGTTAAACTTTAATATTGTCGTGTTTAGGAAAATTTAACCTTCTGAGAGTTAATATGTAATATTGTTGGGTTTAGAATTATTTCACTTTTTGATGTTGATGAGATGCATTATACTGACAACTACTTTTTTTTGTGAAAGTATCTAACCAAAATTGTTTTCTTTTTTATTTGTGAAAGTATCGTTGATAAGATTGTTCTAAATTAATTATTCAACAAACCTGCATCTGAGTGCGTCTGTGGACTTGTTTCTTGCACTCCTCCATTTTGCCAGGAATGCAGCATGTATTTGACTCAGCAATCAAGTTCAAGAGAATAATGGCGTTTGTGCAATGGCATTAAGATGGTTCTCGAAAATTAACTTTTGGCCCTGATGTTTATTTGGTTCTTTCATTGGCGGTTAACTTTAGTTTGCTACTCATTTTCATATTCAGTACAAGCAAAGGATGTGGATTATGATTCACGCTGTTAGATTTAAACACAAAGTTCCTCTCGAGATATATATATATATTGTTAAAATTTTAAGTCATACACAAAACCTACCATTTCCAACATTTCTGTAGCACGAATCACTATTACAAAAAATTTTACCAAACGCTTACTGTGTCAAACCTTGGACATACAAATCCTAACTCTGAACATTATCTAACAAAAACTAATTTGAAATCATTATATATCTTCTCTCATTTACGTGCTAAAGTTTGGTCAGGGGCAGCGAGCGCGACCTACCTTACAGCTGTCACCACACGTCTGCTCCTTCCGGGCACCTATAGTCTGTCTGTAAACTGAAGAGCGAGCAGCGCTTTTAGTGGGGGAAGTGACCTTTCCCGGAAGAACCCTGCCACTGGCCTACAGGGCAACCCAAAATCAGTTGCCCGTTACCTATCTAGCAGTGTAGTTCGGCGTGCCGTGATATACGTCGTTTCAGTTCGTGGGATCTTAGTTGCCAATGTCAGTCAGTTGACTTTGAGTACTCACTGATATACTTCAGTATCCAGAAGTGATGGATACTCGCCCTGCATTGCAAGAAAATGTGCAGAATACGAAGGAGATATTCGCGCAGAACGAGCGTTCGATCGTCTCTAACGTAATTACAGCTTGTGTTAAGGAGGCTACATAAAAAGAGCTGTTGGCTAATATTACCAGTCCCAATCAAAGTGCTGCAGTTTATACAAACTTCAGCCTCGCCAAAACAGGACGCATAAGGAAGGAACGCGAAAACAAGGCGCATGGTTTACTGGAATCGCCGCGAAGAAAAACTAATAATTTAAGTAGGGAACCCATCGTTATAGACAGTTTCACAAAATCGGTCATTCGACAAACGATGGAGGACTTTTACATAAACCAAAAAATAATGCCCACATTACGGAAATTACTCACTGGCGTGAAACAAAAAATACATTTTCGTTGCAGAAAGATGTTTTACACAAGACATTGCGTGAAATGGGATTTACCTGGAAATACTTTTCAGACATGTTTACGAAGACAATGACAAAAAAAGCAGTGCGAATCGAACTAATACAACACACGTAATTATAAATTTCTGATTAATTTTTAAACACTATTTCTGTTGCAAGAATTGTTAAGTTTTAATGCAGCCCTTCAAAGAAAACTTCTACCTTTAAGTAGAAACACAAAGTAAGAACAAGCCTTAAATTCTACAGACTGATTGCACTATATCTGGTTCGTCTTACGAATAGAGGAACATACATTCAAATGAATAGGCATTCGGTTCTATGTTTGTAGTAGAATCCTGACTTCCGTTCTTATGTTAATATTATATACTCTATAATATTTTGTTCCGAAGAAGCTATCATCTTTTGTTTTCCTTATACTCTTAACGCATTTGTCTAAAAATAAATGCAGACAGGACATATCTGTACACTGCGTCGCCAAGATTTAAAGCGCGCGCCGCGGCAGGGACTGTATGTACTACGTTGTGGAACAGCTTGTAGAAGCGCCCTGTGACGTAGCAGGGTAGGCAGAGTGGGGACTCGCGCGCTCGCTCTTCAGTTTACCGACAGACTATATAGTCTATTTGTCACTGTCTTCGTGAACATGTCTCTAAAGTATGTGTACAATGTTATGCATATTGGCTATTTACTCTGTTGTCAGTTGTCAAAAAGATTACATGTGTTTTGGTAGCATCAACGATTATTTGTTTTGTATAAAAATAGATCAGATAATCTGTATCAAATTTTGTTGTAAGAATGGAATAAAATGTATGAAATTTTTAGAAATATTGAATATTGCTTTTGGTGAACTTGTTATGAGTAAACCAAGGGCATACAAGTGGTATAAACATTTCAAAGTGGGTCTTAAAGGGCAGCGGTTTTACAAGTATGGATGAGATTAAAAATGTGCAGTTAGAAGACCTATAAGCTATCCCGAAGAAACAGTTCCTAAAGTGTTTCGGGAATTGGAAAAACCACTGGCATAAGTGTGTAGTATGTAATGTGGAATATTTTGAAGAGTATAACATTGCTGAAGACTAACAAATAAAGTTCTTACCAAAAAATAAAAGTTAATATGTAAGCGCACCTCGTATGTCAAGCTTTCTGCTTGGAAGTCAGGAATCGGGGTATGTGTTTCAAAGTATTTACAATAGCTATTGCGCACATGTCTTAAGCAGTATGTCTTAGAATCGGGTGAATAGTGACCGAGACAGAGATTTAGTGTTCCATCAGCATCAAAGGATTTACGTGATTTTGAAACTGTCTATAAGGATGGGTTTCCTCACAAAATTATTAATTTCCTTCGTGGCGATTCCAGTAAACCATGCGGCTTATTTCCGCGTTTCTTCTTTATGCGTCCTATTGGGCGAGGCTGACGTTTGCCTAAATTACAGCCGTTTGGTTGGGAGTAGTAATATTAGCCAACAGTTCTTTTTGCGTCGCCTCTTTAACATACGCTGTACTAACATTAGAGACGATTGAACGCTTGTTACTCCGCAAATATCTTCTTCGTATTCTGCACATTTTCTTACAATGCTAGACGATTATCCATCACATCCAGATATCGAAGTATATCAGTAAGTATACAAAGTTACTGACACTGGCAACTAAAATCCCACGAACAGAAACAACGTATATCACTGCACGCCGATCTGCACCGTTACACAGATAATGGGCAACTGATTTTGGGCGCCCCAGTAGTCCGGTGGCAGCGTTCTTCCGGGAAATGCCACTTCCCCCACCAAAAGCGCTGCTCGCTCTTCAGTTTACAGACAGACTATATAGTCTGTCTGTAAACTGAAGAGCGAGCGAGCGAGTCCCCACTCTGCCAACCCAGCTACGTCACAAGGCGCTTCTACAGGCTGCTTCACAACGTAGTACCGGCCCTGCCGCGGCGCGCGGTTTAAATCTGTGGCGAAGCCGTGTACAGATAGGTCTCGGCTGCGTTCATTTTTAGACAAATGCATTAAGACCAGAAGGGATAGAAAAAACGATAGCTTCTTCCGAAACACAACATTATAGAGTAAATAATATTAAGATAAGAATGGAAGTCATGATTACACTACAGACATAGAACCGAATGCCTGTTCATGTGAATGTATTGTATGATCCTCTATTGCTATTCGTAAAACGAACGCCATATAATGCACTCAATCTGTAGAATATAAGGCTTGTTCTAACTTTGTGTTTCTACTAAAAGGTGGAAGTTTTCTTTGAAAGGCTTGCAATACGAAGAGTGTTTAAAAAGTAAGCAGAAATTTATAATTTTGTGTGTCCGATTTGCACTACTTTTTTGTCACTTTCTTCGTAAACATGTCTCGAAAGTATGTGTAGAATGTTATACATATTGGGTATTTACTCTGTTGTCAGTTGTCAGTTATCAGTTGTCATGTGTTTTGGTAACATGAAGGATTATTTGTTTTGTATAAAAACAGATTAGAGAAGGTGTATTACATTTTGTTATAGGAATGGAATAAAGTGTATGAAATTTTTAGAAATGTTAAATATTGCTTTTGGTGAGCCTGATATGGGTGAACCAAGGGCATAGAAGTGGTATAAACATTTCAAAGCATGGATGAGATGAAAAATGCACAGTTAAGAGATCTATAAACTATCCCGAAGAAACAGTTCCTAAAGAATTCGGGAATAGGTAAAAGCACTGACACAAGAGTATAGTATGCAACGGGGAATATTTTGAAGAGGATAACGTTGCTGTAGATTAACAAATAAAGTTCTTACCAAAAAATAAAAATTAATTTGTGAACGCACCTCGTATATCAAGCTATTTGCTTATAAGTCCAGAATCGATGTACATGTTTCGAAGAAAATTTCAGCAGTGTTTAGAATATCTATTGCGCACATATTTGTAGTAATATGTCTCAGAATCAGGTGAATAATGACCGAGATAGAGATTTAGTGTTCCATAAGTATCAATGATTTCGCGTGATTTTGAAACTGTCTATAACGATCGAATTCCTCCCAAGATTATTAGTTTTCGTTTGTGGCGATTCCATTAAGCCATGCGGCTTATTTTCGCGTTCGTTCCTTATGCGTCCTATTGGACGAGGCTTACTTTTGCATAAATTTCAGCCCTTTGATTGGGGCTGGTAATATTAGCCAACAGCCCTTTTTGTGTCGCCTCTTTAATACAAGCTGTAATAACATTAGAGACGATCGAAAGCTCGTGTACTCCGCAAATACCTCCTCTTCCTCGTATTCTGCACATTTTCTTGCAATGCTAGACGATTATCCATCACTTCTGGATATCGAAGTATATCAGCAAGTATACAAAGTTAACTGACTGACACTGGCACCTAAGGTCCCACCAACAGAAATGACGTATATCACTCCACGCCGATCTACACCGCTAGACAGGTAACGGGCAACTGATTTTGGGTGCCCCTGTAGGCCGGTGGCAGCGTTCTTCCGGGAAAGGCCACTTCCCCCACCAAAAGCGCTGCTCGCTCTTGAGTTTACAGACAGACTATACCTGCGACTCACCGGTTTTTTTACTGCACACGCCCAGCTCTCTGAACCATCAAAGATCCTCCTACTCAAAGATATTATACTCGTTCCACCTTGCAGTTGTCAACTACCGACTATATTCTGGAGCTACCCTGATAAACCTTAGCGCATACCTTTCAGTTGACAAATTGAAAACTGTGTAAAAGCTTGTATTTTTGTGCTAATATTGCGACATTAAGCATGTCATTTCAACTTACACTGTTGTCTTTAACCCTAGAATAAGTAAACCAAAAAACATTGCACCTTACAAAGTATGGCAAAAAGACGCTATCCAAAACCGGCCTCGAGGCAGCTTTGGTGCATTAAGAACCAAAGATACCATGGGTGAACGACGGCGGTGATATGTACGTGCCAAACTGTTGAGCATCTGGCCGCCCCGATGAACCAAGTGTATATCGACAGTGCCTGCTCGACCACCGTTAAGAGAACACTGCCGTGTGTGGGCCTCTGCAGCAGATGTCTGGTGCCTACACTGTTGCAGCCAGCAGTTCATCTGTGACGAAGGCTAGAATTTGGTCTGAAGAATGTTTTCGTTGCATTCCCTGGGCGATATCGCCATTCTGGAGGGCAATATCGATAAACAAAAGTATGCATCTACCCTTGAGGACCACGTTCACCCTACATGTAGTTTGTTTTTCCTGGGCATGATGGTGTCTACCAGCAGGATATGCAACGTGTCACACAGCTCGCATTCTACGTTCGTGGTTGGATGAGCAGGATCAGACGATTGTCATGTGATTCTTCTTAGACTTCAGTGAAGTCTTTGATGCAGCAGAATTCTCACATTCAAGACGACGACGGTTCAAACCTGGGTCCGGCCATCCTCATTTAGGTTTTCCATGATTTCCCTAAATCGCTTCGGGAAAATGCCGGGGTGGATCCTTTGAAAAGGTGCAGTCCACTTCCTTCCGCATTCTTCCCTCGCTGTTTGGTCCCTCCCTCCCTCCCCCCCCCTCAAATCAACCAACCAACAGTCGACTTCGACATTTTACTTGGCAAACTTAGTAGCCTAAATTTCTCGCCAAGTGGCTCATATCTGACTTCTCGCCAACGATACGTCATGACTAGTGCCACAAAATCACAATGGAGGTGGCAGTATCAGGCGTCCCCCAGGGTTCCATATTAGGTCCTATATTCTAAAATGATGTGTCATCAGTTTTGTTCAACTGCAAATACCACATGTACGCTGATAACCTCCAATTGTGTCTAACTGCAGATAAGTCGAAGACAACTACCAAGAATCTGAAATAAAGTTGTGCTACATATAACAGGATTTACATGCCTGATGATACATACATCATAAACATCACTTCAAACCTCACTGGTTAATTAATGAGTGAGTCGATTAAGTAATTGCACTGTATTGTATTAATTCTGAATTGAGGCAAAATTACGCAACTTAGAGTTCGCCATTTGTTAATTTCACGTACAAAGCTGTATATTTACCTATTAAAATGTACTTTAAACAACGTCAATGATTAGATGGACTGCTATATTTATGGATGCAGCGAATATTATTGAGAGGGTGTTTACTGTTTATGTTTATGAGCTGGCAACTTCATTGTATACTAAGATAAACAAATACTGCAAAGACGTAACAACTACCAAAGAAACTAAATTGCTCCGAATCTTTCCTATCCTACCGGACACTAAGTCCAAAGATTTAAAAAAAAGTCACCTGCTTGTAACAGGAATTTCTTTGACCAAGACAATTTGATACTTAGCCAACTGTCATTCAGTCAAGATGGTGTAGTCAGCAATGAAACAAAGCAGTAGGCTCCGTCAGAAATATCGACTCTTAGACAACGTGTCTAATAGTGTATTTTAATACGACAGTATTAAAATATAATAGATAATAATAAATAATAAATAAAATAGTGTATTTTAATACGACAGTATATCATCTTAGGCAGTTTATAACACTTGTAAGTAAGCATTACAAATATGAATTCTTATGTGTTTATATCACTTGTTATGTATTTCAGTGTTATTGTCTGATCTGATTTCAGAAAACACTTGGTAATGGCACTTTGGAGCCTTAATCATGATTGTGTAAGTGTAAATCTAACATTACAACAATTTAATAGCGGTATTGACTTTAAAGCAAAAAAAAAAAATCCGAATACTGGCCTGTGTGCACTGTCAAACTGGGCGCAAGCTATAGGGTTAACGACGAACTCATCCAAAACCCAAGCGGTATTGGCTGGTCATTCAGGGGCCATATACTCGAATTATCGTGAATCTCTACCATCTTTAATCTTAAATGGGACAAAGCCCTCTCCTTCAGCAAAGAGCCTAGGACTAATAATAGATGAGAATATAAATTGGCCTGAACACATAAGTGGAATGTGCAAGACGGCCCTACAAAAATACAAAAAGCTATTCCCTCTCGACCCGAAAAAGAAACTCGTACAATTATTGATTAAAGTACAATTAGTTTGCAAGCCGTTTCTATGGAAAGCTCACGGTGGCTAGAACTGGATATGAATGTCTGTGCTCGTTATATCTGCGATCTTAGAATCTTTCATCACATTTCACCATAATATGCACAGCTATATTGGCAGCGTGTAGGGAAGCGCAGGAATTTCAATATCCTCTGTCTTCTCTACTGTGTTGGCAACGTCCAGTGTCCCTCACGCCACTCCAGTCTACAGTCTGAACAACATGGCAGAAACACCCGTCAGAGAAAAAACGTTTCTGTCCCACTCCATCGTTCACCCACTTTCTCCAAGTCCGTCTCATCAGCAGGAACCCGACTCTCGAGTAACCTCCTGCATTCGATTACAGAACTAACTTATTACCAGCTTCAGAAGATAGTTAATCACAATATCTACTAATGAAGTAGCAAGGATTCCCACTGTCCCTGCACACGCTTGTTACTGCTGTACATCCTTCTTTCCAACCAAATCTTCCTTATTTCCCAGCATTCTTAGCTGGTGCAGTCTCCTTAAATACTCTTTCCCCATAACCGGCAATATCAGAGAGCACGTATTTTGTGTACTTACAAATTCTTTGTATATCTGCCGGTATCATTATTATTATTATCTTCTTTTCTTTCTCAGACCTTAGGTCTGGTTAAAAATGGAATGTGACGCGGACCTTGATCAAGCGTGACTTCCTTTTAACTGTACGGTATATGTTATATTGCATTTAGGAACTTTCGGGTAATTGAACATGTATCGATAATTACGGATTTCTGTAACTGTATATATAAGTTTGGATGTAGCTGTATTGCATTGATGTACTGGTGGATATTGTATGGTATGACTCCTGTAGTTGATAGTATAATTGGTATAATGTCAACTTTATCCTGATGCCACATGTCCTTGACTTTCTCAGCCAGCTGGATGTATTTTTCAATTTTTTCTCCTGTTTTCTTTTGTATATTTGTTGTATTGCGTATGGATATTTCGATTAGTTGTGTTAATTTCTTCTTTTTATTGGTGAATATGATGTCAGCTTTGTTATGTCGTGTTGTTTTATCTGTTATAATGATTCTGTTCCAGTATAATTTGTATTCATCATTCTCCAGTACATTTTGTGGTGCATACTTGTATGTGGGAACGTGTTGTTTTATAAGTTTATGTTGTAAGGCAAGCTGTTGATGTATTATTTTTGCTACATTGTCATGTCTTCTGGGGTATTCTGTATTTGCTAGTATTGTAAATCCACTTGTGATGTGATCTACTGTTTCTATTTGTTGTTTGCAAAGTCTGCATCTATCTGTTGTGGTATTGGGATCTTTAATAATATGCTTGCTGTAATATCTGGTGTTTATTGTTTGATCCTGTACTGCAATCATGAATCCTTCCGTCTCACTGTATATATTGCCTTTTCTTAGCCATATGTTGGATGCGTCTTGATCGATGTGTGGCTGTGTTAGATAATACGGGTGCTTGCCATGTAGTGTTTTCTTTTTCCAATTTACTTTCTTTGTATCTGTTGATGTTATGTGATCTAAAGGGCTGTAGAAGTGGTTATGAAATTGCAGTGGTGTAGCCGATGTATTTATATGATTGATTGCTTTGTGTATTTTGCTAGTTTCTGCTCGTTCTAGAAAGAATTTTCTTAAATTGTATACCTGTCCATAATGTAGGTTTTTTATGTCGATGAATCCCCTTCCTCCTTCCTTTCCGCTCAATGTGAATCTTTCTGTTGCTGAATGTATGTGATGTATTCTATATTTGTGGCATTGTGAACGTGTAAGTGTATTGAGTGCTTATAGGTCTGTGTTACTCCATTTCACTACTCCAAATGAGTAGATCAATATTGGTATAGCATAAGTATTTATAGCTTTTGTCTTGTTTCTTGCTGTCAATTCTGTTTTCAGTATTTTTGTTAGTCTTATTATTATTATTATTATTGTTATTACTATTGTCAATATTAGTAACACCAGCAGCAGAAGTACAGATACTTACACTATTAACTTTATTAGTTTATGGACAATTTTATTTACTCGCATAGTCTCTGTAGACAGTGAAATCATTTTAAGGGTATTTCCAATTTAAAATTGTTATTTCATACGGAATTGTGACGATAATAGGTACTGTATGTGTGAAAACCATATCCAATATATGAGACAGACTGATTCCCCTAATCAGTTCAGGTTAAATCAATGGATACGAAAATGTAAATGTTGTTTTGTTCAAAATCGGGTATTTCCGAAAGTTCTTGGCCGATTGCTTTGAAATTTTGACACAATGTTGAATTCTAATGCGGGTGTGTTTTTCGGTATGTACTTTAATATTATATATAGTGAAGTGTTATTGGCAGACAGAGAAGTTGTGCTCATGGCTTTTTGCTTTATTTTTAGACTACTGCTTGAGAAACTGAATTTGCAATAACAATAAACAATATTCAAGGCCAGAGAGAGAAAGGAGAAGGCAGAGGAGAAGGACAGAGGGGTGGGAGGAAATGGATACAGAAAACAGAAAGAGGAGGACAGAGGGGTGGCTGCAAATGGATACAGAAAACGGAAAGAGGAGAAGGACAGAGGGGTGGGAGGAAATGGATACAGAAAACGGAAAGAGGAGAAGGACAGAGGGGTGGGAGGAAATGGATACAGAAAACGGAAAGAGGAGAAGGACAGAAGGGTGGCAGGAAATGGATACAGAAAACGGAAAGAGGAGGACAGAGGGGTGGGAGGAAATGGATACAGAAAACGGAAAGAGGAGAAGGACAGAGGGGTGGGAGGAAATGGATACAGAAAACGGAAAGAGGAGAAGGACAGAGGGGTGGGAGAAAATGGATACAGAAAACGAAAGAGGAGAAGGAGAGAAGGGTGGGAGGATATGGACACAGAAAACGGAAAGAGGAGAAGGACAGAGGGGTGGGAGGAAATGGGTACAGAAAACGGAAAGAGGAGGAGGACAGAAGGGTGGGAGGAAATGGATACTGAAAACGGAAAGAGGAGAAGGATAGAGGGGTGGCAGGAAATGGATACAGAAAACGGAAAGAGGAGAAGGACAGAGTGGTGGCAGGAAATGGACACAGAAAACGGAAAGAGGAGAAGGACAGAGGGGTGGGAGGAAATGGATACAGAAAACGGAAAGAGGAGAAGGACAGAGGGGTGGGAGGAAATGGATACAGAAAACGGAAAGAGGAGAAGGACAGAAGGGTGGCAGGAAATGGATACAGAAAACGGAAAGAGGAGGACAGAGGGGTGGGAGGAAATGGATACAGAAAACGAAAGAGGAGAAGGACAGAAGGGTGGGAGGATATGGACACAGAAAACGGAAAGAGGAGAAGGACAGAGGGGTGGGAGGAAATGGGTACAGAAAACGGAAAGAGGAGGAGGACAGAGGGGTGGGAGGAAATGGATACAGAAAACGGAAAGAGGAGAAGGACAGAGGGGTGGGAGGAAATGGATACAGAAAATGGAAAGAGGAGATGGACGGAGAGGGCGGACAGGAGCAGATGGCGAGAGAGCGAGGAGGAGAAGATGGACAGCGAGAGTAGGACGAGGTAATGGACAGAGAGATGGGGCAGACGGACAAAGAACGGCGGTGGGGGAAATGGGCAGACCAAGGCAGAGAAGAAGATTAGGGCGTATATCCAAATCCCACACATTAGAAACGTGAGGCGTAGTTGTATCCGGCTCTTCGAAAAACACGCCAGGCGGAGTGCTTTCGCTTCGTGTCTAGTGTTTGCAGTGGCGCTTTCGGTTTGGCGCGCTGTTTGGATCGCTACCGCCCTCTGGCGGGAGGTGGAGCAAGTGTAGGGTCGCGCGACGATCGGGGAGTTCGTACTGGGCGGTGACCGAGAGAGGTGGTAGCGCGAGCGGGGCCCTGCTTTTTGGGGTCACCAACTGCTCGCCACGAGCTTTTGGCCGACCTCTCGGCTGTCAGGGACTAAGTCTGCCCTACCCGCACATACGTGGCTTACGGAGCTGAGAATCCGTGGTGCAGGAGATCAGCGCGTGCGACCGTATCTGCTCTTGTCGGCCGTTGAAACCACTGGCAGCGTCTGGCTCTGACGAGCATAAGGAAGTGCAACGTGTTCCCGGCGCTGGGGTGGAGCGGGAGAAGTTGAGTACTGTAACAGAAGGTTTTCGAGTTCTAGTAAAGTGTATGAGTTTCTTCACCAGTGGTTTTGTTGGGGTCTTCCCACCGCAGTTTTCGTTTGCCTGTCCGCGGGAATGTGGGTAATTGCTTCTTGGTCGGGCCGTTTTCATTCACACCTCGATTAGTTGATTTAGGGTCAGTGTCGCGGGTCTCTGTGGTTCGGAGTCCTTGCAGGCGCCGCCCTGGCTACATCTTCTGGTTTTGGGTAAGTCGGGGAGGTGGATGCTTGTAATGGAAGTTTTGGGGCTGGTCTGCTGTGGCCCTGTGGACCACCAGTAACTGTTCCGCCTATTGTGATCTGGGCCACTTTAGACGTGTCACTCCCTCACCGAGCTACGAAAAAGTTTTTTTGGGAACTGCCTTTAATGTGGAGGTTTCTGTGCTGGATTATTCACATTTATCTTGTAACAAATATAAATTATGTAACTGGCGAGGGACAACTAATTTTGCTTAGTACAAGCTAGCTACTTCAAGTTTTTTTTTCTCTTATTCACAAACAAGTTTAATATCTTCTTATTGGTAACGTTATACCTTGCAGTATCCTTTACATAGAGAAAATTTGCCAGCTATGTAAAAGAGTTGTTTCTAAATTGTTGTCTTATATATATAAGGTTTAAAATCTTATTATTGGGAAGTTGTTAACGACATATCTTGCAATCTCGTTTTCATAAAGAAACATCGTCAGGTATTCGAAATTGTTTGCTACGGTCGCAGCTTCGAATCCTGCCTCGGGCATGGATGTGTGTGATGTCCTTAGGTTAGTTAGGTTTAAGTAGTTCTAAGTTCTACGCGACTGATGACCTCAGAGGTTAAGTCGCATAGTGCTCAGAGCCATTTTTGGAAATTGTTTTTGAAATTTAAAAAAAAATGCTGGACTTAAAAATGTATTATTGAGAAAGTCTTTTAAAATAGAAAGGTATCATTAGCAGTGTGTGTTATTTCACCAGCACCTTCTGGCCCCTACTTTCACGATAACGTTTTGGGATAACATGTGTAGTTGAGTTGTTGTTTGTGAACCGCCCTAATTGATGGTTCAAAACGCTTGCGTTCTCTTTTATTTGTTTTGCATTTAAGCAGACTGATCTACAGAAAAGCGTAGCCAGGTGGAGCTAGTAAATAAATTAAGTAAATAAATAGATACGGGTAAGAGAATGGAGAATGTAACTGGTCACGGTGGTCCGGAAGCTGGAGGCGCAGCTCGCCTCGAAACGAGGTCCAGCGAGTGAGCCACTAGGAGAGAGCTCACCGCTTACCCCCTGAGGACAGCTCGCGCCCACCTCCAGCTGCCTCCAGCCTGGAGACGGCTGTCAGGGCGGCCGGCCGCTATGAATACCTGCGGCGCGCTGCGGCCTCCCTCGCACCTGCAGCTGGCGCCCGGGCTGCCGCCATCCATCTCGGCCGTAACCGCCGCGGAGCGCGCCAGGAATAGCCGGCCGCGCCGGCGCGGCGGTCGCGGCGGTCGCGGCGGCTCCAGCCGAGAGTGTAGGCCTGCCGGCGTGAGGTGGCGACTGCCAGGGTCCGCCCGAGTCGCCACCTGCTGTTCGGTCCGGGCGCTAACGAGGCGAAAGCGCGCGGTCGTCTGGGCGGGCAGTGTGGGAGCCTCAACCGTTCCGTGGTCGATGACACACACACACACACACACACACACACACACACACACACACACACACACACCACACACACACCCCCACACATACCACCCACCCTCCCACCCAGCCCCACCCACCCACACCCACACAGACCCCCCCACACACACACACCCACCCACACACAAACATACCACCCACCCACACACACACACACCCACACATACCACCCAGGCCCACACACCCTCCCACCCACCCACAAGCACCCACCCACCCACCCACACACACACACACACACACACCTTCCTCCCACCCACCCACACACACACCCACCCACCCACCCTCTTACACAGCTGCACTCACAGCCCCACCCACCCACCCACCCACCCACCCACCCACCCACACCACCCACCCACCCACCCACCCACCCACACACACACACACACACACACACACACACACACACACACACACACCACGCATCCACCCACCCACCCACCCACACACACACACACACACACACACACACACTCTGACCAGCCGAAACATCATGACCGACATCCCGTCCTGCACGCCTTGCTGGAACGTGACGCGGTATCGTTAAGCTCCTACATAATACGCTCAATCGTCTGGCATGTTTTCTCGATCTCCATGGATTCGACAATGTTTACCTCGACGGTGGTTAACCTATTCCCGAAACTTGTTACAGTATTTGTTATAAAATCCGAGGTGTTCAAAAAGTCTCTCCGCAGTGCCGAATGATTGTTACCCGCACTGCGGCAGGGTCGTTTGCCGAACGTATATTCATTTATCTATTCTCAGTTCTACGTGATATGCTCTCTAGAAATTTCGATATTTCACTAACAAGATCTACTCTCCTCGCCCAAAAAATAACAGAAATATACGGGGTGTTCAAAAAGTTTCTCCGCAGTGCCGTATGATTGCTAGCCGCGCGTGTCGTATCCCGCAGTGAATATATCGATATGAAACTAATTGAAATACAAGTTATTAATTTATTGAATACTGATTTTTACTTTCAAATTTTCACATTGAGAGTGTCCCCCCTGCTGTTCAATACACAATTCAATTCGTACTAATCATGTTTCCAAACACAACCTCTAACATGTCTTCTGTAACAGAAGCAGTGAAAGTGGATATTGCAGTTTTCAGTTCATCGATGGATTTTGGACGGTTTTATAGACAGTTGCTTTCGCTGCACCCCAGAAGAGAAGGTCAGGTGGTGTTAGGTCAGGCGATCGTGGAGGCCAAAGTCCCTGTGAAATTTTGCGATCATCGAAACCATCAGCAAGCAGCGACATTGAAACGCGAGATGTATGCGCGGTTGCACCATCTTGTTGAAAATAATCATCCAGTATTTCACTTAACAGAAGTTCTCCAATGAATGGGTACAGAATTTCACTACAGTATCGTTGTGCGTTTATTGTTTCGTTGAAAAATATGGGACTCACAATCCGACGTCTAGAAATTGGAATCCAAACTCCTATTTTCACAGAATGAAGTGGTTCCTCATCAATACACAGTGGATTTGCAGTACTCCACATAAGAGAATTTGGCGACTTCGTGTACCCGGATAAATGAAACCACGCCTCAGCAGTGAAAATGTATCATTAAGAATACCCCTTCCATTTTGTTGAACGAAATTTTTGAACCATTCACAGTAATGCAGTATCTTGCCATGATCAGTATTTTTCAGTTTTTGCACGACTGTCACTTTGTATGGGAAAAGTTCTAATTTTTTCGTTACAGCTGTGTGGGCCGTTCCGACACTAACATCGATTTCCTGGGCGAGTTTTCTTACTGGCTTGTTCGGACTCGTGGACGTTTTATCGGAAATATCGAGTAGTTTATCCTCAGACAAAACGCTATGACGACCACTTCTCGGTGCATCTCTCACTGAACCCGTACTTAGAAATTTGTTAGTCAAATCTCGCACAGTATCGCGATGTGGGAGTGTTTTCTCCGGGAAAACTGAATTAAATGTATGACGAACTGAAACTGTGTATTTACCGACAGCTTTGAACACTTGTTCGACTAAAACCACGCGTTCTTCAATAGTTAGCACTTTAACAGTGACAAAAACGAAACAATGGAACTGAAACGTTCACGCCAACACGTAACGACACTCACCAACGATACTACTGACGCTGGCTGGATATCGGGTTATACCGATTCGATAAAAATCATCACATGCAGATCCCTCTCTCTAACTCGGCTCACGCTGTTTGTATCACAGCAAATTAACCACTTCTACCTCCCGAACTGTGCACAGGACGACAACCAATCGACTGCCCAAAAACACACTTTCGCGAAACTAGTGTCTAATCCGTGGCTACTTCAATATCCCGGAACCTACATACACTACTGGCCATTAAAATTGCTACACCAAGAAGAAATGCAAATGATAAACGGGTATTCGTTGGACAAATATATTATACTAGAATTGACATGTGATTACATTTTCCAAAATTTGGGTGCATAGATTCTGAGAATTGAGTACCAAGAACAACCGCCTCTGGCCGTAATAACGGCCTTGATACGGCTGGGCATTGAGTCAAACAGAGCTTGGATGGCGTGTACAGGTAAAGCTGCCCATGTTTCAACATGAAACCACAGTTCGTCAAGAGTAGTGACTGGCGTATTGTGACGAGCCAGTTGCTCGGCCACCATTAACCAGACGTTTTCAATTGGTGAGAGATCTGGAGAATGTGCTGGCCAGGGCAGCAGTCGAACATTTTCTGTATCCAGAAAGGCCCGTACAAGACCAGCAACATGCGGTCCTGCATTATCCTGCTGAAATGTAGGGTTTCGCAGGGATCCAATGACAGGTAGGGCCACGGGTCGGGACACATCTGAAATGTAACGCCCACTGTTCAAAGTGCCGTCAATGCGAACAAGATGTGACCGAGACGTGTAACCAATGGTGCCCATACCATCACGCCGGGTGATATGCCAGTATGGCGATGACGAATACACGCATTATACGTGCGTTCACCGCGATGTCGTCAAACACGGATGTGACCATCATGATGCTGTAAACAGAACCTGGATTCATCCGAAAAAATAACGTCTTGCCATTCGTGCACTCAAGTTCGTCGTTGAATACACCATCGCAGGCGCTCATGTCTGTGACGCAGCGTCAAGGGTAACCGCAACCATGATATCCGAGCTGCTACTCTGTGCTGCTGAAAACGCCGTCGAACTGTTCGTGCAGATGGTTGTTGTCTTGCGAACGTCCCCATCTGTCGACTCAGGGATCGAGACGTGGCTGCACGATCCGTTACAGCCATGCGGATAAGATGCCTGTCATCTCGACTGCTAGTGATACAAAGCCGTTGGAATCCAGCACGGCATTCCGTATTATCCTCCTTAACCCACCGATTCCATATTCTGCTAACAGTCATTGGATCTCGACCAACACGAGCAGCAGTGTCGCGATACGATAAACCGCAATCGCGTTAGGCTACAATCCGACCTTTATCAAAGTCGGAAACGTGATGCTACGCATTTCTCCTCCTTACACGAGCCATCACAACAAGGTTTCACCAGGCAACGCCGGTCAACTGTTGTTTGTGTATGAGAAATCGGTTGGAAACTTTCCTCATGTCAGCACGTTGTAGGTGTCGCCTCCGGCGCCAACCTTGTGTGAGTGCTCTGAAAAGCTAATCATTTGCATATCACAGCATCTTCTTTCTGTCGGTTAAATGTGGCGTCTGTAGCACGTCGTCTTCGTGGTGTAGCAATTTTAATGGCCAGTAGTGTATATTCCACCGGCCGGGTGGCCGAGCGGCTCTAGGCGCTTCAGTCTGGAACAGCGCGACCACTACGGTCGCAGGTTCGAATCCTGCCTCGGGCATGGATGTGTGTGATGTCCTTAGGTTAGTTAGGTTTAAGTAGTTCTACGTTCTGGGGGACTGATGACTTCAGATGTTAAGTCCCATAGTGCTGAGAGTCATTTGAACCATGTATAAATATATACCATAACTCGGTCTAGGGAGAAAAACTACAGTCGCAGTTACGTACGTCAAGAGAGGCCTAAGCGACAAAGTTGCCACACTGTCTCCGTAAACTGCACAAAATACTACACTGGCTTCACCAGCCAAACTCCTTCACCTCTCCCAAGCATTAAACACCAATTGCGATGCCTCTATACAACACGTAGTGGGTCGGTACCGTATCCGACGTAGACCTACCCCGAGATTAACTTTATCGGTAAGTGGTCTACTGGGGAACTAGCTGTTTCCTGATGTCATACAATGGGAACCATTTACATACTCAAACACGCAACGCCACGCCAACTTTTGACAGTTAAATTATTATTCCTTTTGGCCGTCGGGTAACGGCGATAGCGGCCGGCTGCGACGCACCGGTGACGCAGCATCTCTGGAATCAGCGATGGCCAGTTGTTACATCGCTGAAGCCGCGCGCGTTCACCATCTGTTTTTTCTGCGGCGCGGTCGGGTCATATAGAACATGTTTCATCGCCTTTTAATACACCATACACATGTAATTATTGTATTCACCTGGTGAAATAACACCATTTAGCGGACTGGATGCCCAGCAATTGTAATGGCGAACGAAATCCGTGCTTCTGACACAGCACAACCTCTCACCACGAACAACGCAGTGGCCGACGGCCTTCATCTACATCTGCATCTGCATGGTTACTCTGAAATTCAAATTTAAGTGCCTGGCAGAGGGTTCATCGAACCATTTTCATACTACTTCTCTACCATTCCACTCTCGAATGGCGCGTCGGAAAGAAGAACACCTAAATCTTTCAGTTCGAGCTCTTATTTCTCTTATTTTATTATCACGATCATTTCTCCCTATGTAGGTCAACAAAATATTTTCGCGTTTGGAAGAGAAAGTTGGTGATTGAAATTTCCTAAATAGATCTCGCCGCAAAGAAAACCGCCTTTGTTTCAGTGACTGCCACCCCAACGCGCGTGTCATCAGTGACACCCTCACCCCTATTGCGCGATAACACGAAACGAGCTGCCCTTCTTTTCACTTTCTCGATGCCCTCCGTCAATCTTACCTGGTAAGGATCCAACAGTACGCAGCAATATTCCAGCAGAGGACGGACAAGTGTAATACAGGGTGTTACAAAATGGTACGGCCAAACTTTCAGGAAACATTCCTCACACACAAATAAAGAACAGATGTTATGTGGACATGTGCCTGGAAACGTTTAATTTCCATGTTAGAGCTCATTTTAGTTTCGTCAGTATGTACTGTACTTCCTCGATTCACCGCCAGTTGGCCCAATTGAAGGAAGGTAATGTTGACTTCGGTGCTTGTGTTGACATGCGACTCATTGCTCTACAGTACTAGCATCAAGCACATCAGTACGTAGCATCAACAGGTTAGTGTTCATCACGAACGTGGTTTTGCAGTCAGTGCAATGTTTACAAATGCGGAGTTGACAGATGCCCATTTGATGTATGGATTAGCATGGGGCAATAGCTGTGGCGCGGTACGTTTGTATCGAGACAGATTTCCAGAACGAAGGTGTCCCGACAGGAAGACGTTCGAAGCAATTGATCGGCGTCTTAGGGAGCACGGAACATTCCAGCCTGTGACCCGCGACTGGGGAAGACCTAGAACGACGAGGACACCGGCAATGGACGAGGCAATTCTTCGTGCAGTTGACGATAACCCTAATGTCAGCGTCAGAGAAGTTGCTGCTGTACAAGGTAACGTTGACCACGTCACAGTATGGAGAGTGCTACGGGAGAAGCAGTTGTTTCCGTATCATGTACAGCGTGTGCAGGCACTATCAGCAGCTCATTGGCGTCCACGGGTACACTTCTGCGAATGGTTCATCCAATAATGTGTCAATCCTCATTTCAGTGCAAATGTTCTCTTTACGGATGAGGCTTCATTCCAACGTGATCAAATTGTAAATTTTCACAATCAACATGTGTGGGCTGACGAAAATCCGCACACAATTGTGCAATCACGTCGTCAACACAGATTTTCTGTGAACGTTTGGGCAGGCATTGTTGGTGATGTCTTGATTGGGCCCCATGTTCTTCCACCTACGCTCAATGGAGCACGTTATCATGATTTCATACGGGATACTCTACCTGTGCTGCTAGAAGATGTGCCTTTACAAGTACGACACAACATGTGGCTCATGCACGATGGAGCTCCTGCACATTTCAGTCCAAGTGTTCGTACGCTTCTCAACAACAGATTCGGTGAGCGATGGATTGGTAGAGGAGGATCAATTCCATGGCCTCCACGCTCTCCTGACCTCAACCCTCTTGACTTTCATTTATGGAGGAATTTGAAAGCTCTTGTCTACGCAACTCCGGCACCAAATGTAGAGACTCTTCGTGCTCGTATTGTGGACGGCTGTGATACAATACGCCATTCTCCAGGGCTGCATCAGCGCATCAGGGATTCCATGCGACGGAGGGTGGATGCATGTATCCTCGCTAACGGAGGACATTTTGAACATTTACTGTAAAAAAGTGTTTGAAGTCACGCTGGTACGTTCTGTTGCTGTGTTTCCATTCCATGATTAATGTGATTTGAAGAGAAGTAATAAAATGAGGTCTAACATGGAAAGTAAGCGTTTCCGGACACTTGTCCACATAACATATTTTATTTTTTTGTGTGTGAGGAATGTTTCCTGAAAGTTTGGCCGTACCTTTTTGTAACACACTGTACACACACTTGCAAATATGGTGTTTGTTTATTAATCCTAAGTAGGCATTTCACGAAAGGAGGCGGTTTTATTGTACAGATGGGAAAAATTATAGCCTCACGTTACAGTGAAATGTACTTTCATTAATAGTTTCACCTATCATTTAATCAGTATTCATGGTGTGTACTTCATGGTAGGTTAGTACAACTCAGGGAAGAAGTGACAGAGAAGTACCTGAGCCGTACTCCGGCTCGCACTGGTGCTGTTTGTAGGTTTACGTCTCCTGTTGGAGGCCAGACCGTATCGTGTAGTTGACGTGGCTGCGTTTGTCTTCTTCTCGTGTTGACTGGAGCTACTTGGTTTGCAAGCGTTGACTGTCCGCTAGTGGCAGCAGCGGCGTTATCGATATGTAGCAACTGTGGATCTATCTCTGGGGTGACGTCTTTCTTCCTATGTGTCGGGTGAGTGAGCAGTTCTGCTGGGGCCGCAGGGGGAGCCAGGTCCGCGCAGTGCGACAACACGCCGGGACCGCTGGCGGCGCACTTGGACTGCCGGATGGAAGGGCTGTGGTCACGAGGGTGCACGACCTCGTCGTAAACCGGACCCAGCAGGTTTCAAGTTGAGTACATTTCAATTCGAGTAGACAAACCTCCATCGTTCTTAAGTCTCGCGATTGTCCGGTGATTTGGGTTCGTGTTGCTGTTCGTAGTGTCGCTGCGGTAAAGAGCAGCGAGTGGAGTGCTTGGGGAAGGCGGATCTGATTAGCTTTCCTCGGCTTATAAAAGGTGCATTCAAGTTGTAAGGCCTCCGATTTTTTTTTCTAATTAACTACTCTCCCGAAATCGATGAAACTGGCGTTACTTCTCGACGTAATCGCCCTGCAGACGTACACATTTTTCACAACGCTCACGCCATGATTCCATGGCAGCGGCGAAGGCTTCTTTAGGAGTCTGTTCTGACCACTGGAAAATCGCTGAGGCAGTACCAGCACGGCTGGTGAATGTGCGGCCACGGAGAGTGTCTTTCATTGTTGGAAAAAGCCAAAAGTCACTAGGAGCCAGGTCAGGTGAGTAGGGAGCATGAGGAATCACTTCAAAGTTGTTATCATGAAGAAACTGTTGCGTAACGTTAGCTCGATATGCGGGTTCGTTGTCTCGGTGAAACAGCACACGCGCAGCCCTTCCCGGGCATTTTTGTTGCAGTGCAGGTAGGAATTTGTTCTTCAAAACATTTTCGTAGGATGCACCTGTTACCGTAGTGCCCTTTGGAACGCAATGGGTAAGGATTACGCCCTCGCTCTCCCGGAACATGAACACCATCATTTTCTCAGCACTGGCGGTTTCCCGAAATTTTTTTGGTGGCGGTGAATCTGTGTGCTTCCATTGAGATGACTGGCGCTTTGTTTCTGGATTGAAAAATGGCATCCACGTCTCATCCATTGTCACAACCGACGAAAAGAAAGTCCCATTCATGCTGTCGTTGCGCGTCAACATTGCTCGGCAACGTGCCACACGGGCAGCCGTGTGGTCGTCCGTCAGCATTCGTGGCACCCACCTGGATGACACTTCTCGCGTTTTCAGGTCGTCATGCAAGATTGTGCGCACAGAACCCACAGAAATGCCAACTGTGGACGCGATCTGTTGCATAGTTATTCGGCGATCCCCCAAAACAATTCTCTCCACTTTCTCGATAGTGTCGTCAGACCGGCCTGTGCGAGCCCGAGGTTGTTTCGGTTTGTTGTCACACGATGTTCTGCCTTCATTAAACTGCCACACCCACAAACGCACTTTCGACACATCCATAACTCCATCACCACATGTCTCCTTCAACTGTCGATGAATTTCAATTGGTTTCACACCACGCAAATTCAGAAAACGAATGATTGCACGCTGTTCAAGTAAGGAAAACGTCGCCATTTTAAGTATTTAAAACAGTTCTCATTCTCGCCGCTGGCGGTAAAATTCCATCTGCTGTACGGTGCTGCCATCTCTGGGACGTATTGACAATGAAAGCGGCCTAATTTTAAAACAATGCGCATGTTTCTATCTCTTTCCAGTCCGGAGAAAAGAAAAATCGGAGGCCTTCGAACTTGAATGCACCTCGTATTTACTATTTACTACCTTCAGCTGGTTACAATTGTAAAGTCCAACCAGCGGTATTTATCCTGCTTGATGGCTGCTAACGCCCCAGTTACCTGACGAGGGAGTTGGTGTATGTAACGGCTGTGTACGTTTCATCGCCTTGCCGCCGCTATCCGGTGAGGCGTGTAACTTTGACAGCCTTCTTGATTGTAGGTTGGTTGGCGATTGCTCTACCCTGGTGGTAGTGTTTCCTTTCTTGTTCCTGGTGCTCTAAGCACAGTATTCTGCAGGCGGAGTCCAGACCGCCGGTTCTGGCTGGGACGTATTTTTACATCTTTGCATTTGGTTTACTGGACGCCAGGTAGCGTCACCAAAATTATCATTAGTCATTCGCTAGACTGCCACTAGTGTGAGTTATCATCTTATGGTGTGAGTACAACTCTTGGCTACCTTTCTCATAGCTCGCGAACGTGCTTTTGACCTGACCTGCTCAGAGGCCGATTCCTGGAGCACTGTCTGTGACTGGCCCTTGTGGTTTTTTATATTGTATTACTAAGTTACCATCATTTGTCTCACCTGTGTGTCCTTTTGAATTAACCTTTGTTATCATATTTGCTGTTTTATTGTATGTTGTTAATTTTTTTAATAATTGCCATTCTTGGCGTTAAAGGCCTTCAGCCGTTACTGTGGTTACTTACCTTAAAATTCTAATTGCGACCACATTGGCTTGTTTTCAAAACATTATTTGCTGTGTCTGTATTTTATGTGTTTGTTAAATTTTTTAAATAATTGCCTTTCTTGGCGTTTAAGACCATCAGCCGTGAAACAATTCTTAATTTATTGCCATTTAGGCCTTCAGCCGTGAGCATGGTAACTTGTTTTAAACTCCTAATTAGTAATTCTATTTTAGCAGTGAGCTTTAAGATCTTTGGTGATTTGTCTTTTACATTTTAATAACGATAATTGTAAATTACAAGTTTAAACAATGCTTAATTTACTTTGGTTGAGGCCTTCAGCCGTGAAACAATTCTTAAATTACTGCGATTATTTTAATTTGTTGTTGATTTTAAAAATTATGTGTGATTAAAAGAAAAGACAACCAATAGTAACTGACTACATTTCAGTACCAGAATATGGTGTTGTAGCTCTATATTCTCTCCAGATATAACATAAGCAAGATACATCATAAGCAAGTAATACGGGGTTATGCAACAGATGCTGCCAAAATGCAAACACCTGCTGTATCGTAAAAGCCCTCAAGACTGTCTTATGCATATTTTCGAGATTGTTTCTTTACGTTACATTAACTTTCATTCTGCTTCCGCAGAGTTAATGGCCATTACTTAGGTTAATCAGCCACTGAAGATGTGATTACATTGGTTATATTTATTCTTTGAAGGTTATAATACTTGCGCAGGTTCCCTTTCAACGACCAATCAGTGATAAAATATTGTAATTATCCTCCTGTAGCTATGTAAGAAATGGGGTTAAGTATTATTCAGTTCGTGTATGTATGTTTATGATAACACGTACAGATACATCATAATAAATATTCCTCTCCACTTTGCCAATTTCGAAAACATCTCAGTAATCGAACAATTTTGAGATGGAACGCTTCAGTATAGTTTTCGAATGGGCGAAGAAATACAATCGTATACAATTGGTTACATAATTGCTTTTAGTAACATGTATTTACAAGACACAATTTTTGCGAGGTCCTGGTTGCCACTAGTCACTGCGGAAATTTGTAGGCCATCTTTTTTTTCGTTTGGAACCACCTGAAATCTAAACATGCGTAAACCATTATTGCAGTGGTTAGTGCAGTTCACAGCTGAGGAGCAGCCCATATTTATTGTTCAACACACTTGTTTATAAACGTCCAATCGTTCCTGACTCATATAAACAAGTGTGAATATTCTAGACTTTGAAGGAAACATGGTGGACAGTTTAACTCAAGGTATAGGACTCTTAGGTAAGCGAAGTACGTAAGCGGACACGACTGGGGAATCGTATTAGCGACAATAAAGGCCGAAAATGACATAAAGGTGGAACGGTGGTAGAGAACGAGTTAATTAGGAACTGTAGTGATGATTTGAGTGTCTGAAGTGGCAGTGTAAGTAAATTATACTGACTACAAAGTAATAAAGTTAATAGAAGCAGCATTTGTACTACTGCAGCTGCTGACATTAATAGTAATAATCTCTCTCTTTCCGGGCATTAATCCCGACTTGTGGAGTCTGCTGGTTAATCGGATGTGGCATGTTAATTTTAAGGGGTTGCCAGATGCCCCTCCTGTCGCCACCCCCATACCCCCCAGGAAGTAGTGTACCCCAACTGTCTGCGACTAGTGTAATCCATGGAATAGTGTGAATGTGTTCAGATGTCTGCGAGCCGTGTAACTGAGGCGGAACGTGGGGACCAGCCCGGTATTCACTTAGTGGGATGTTGAAAACTGCCTAAAAACCACATCCAGGCTGGCTGGCACACCGGACCTCGTTGTTAATCCGCCGGGGCCGGCGCGCCTACCCGAGTCCAGGAAGCAGCGCGTTAGCGCTCTCGGCTACTCTGGCGGGTATTATTAATAGTAATAATAATAATAATAATAATAATAATAATAATAATAATAATATCAATAATAGTAATAATGAGAATAACAATAATAACGAAAGTCGCAGATATAAGAACAACTTGTAGGCGTACAAAATAGATGTTTTCTGTTACAGCGAGTTCTGGGGAAAATAGATTTAATGAGATTGCGTCGGCTAAGAATACTGGGAAAAGAGGAAGCTCAGGCTGGAAAGAAGGATGAACAAGGGTAGCGATTGCATAAAAGGGCAATGGTAGCCATTACTGTTACTTCAGTAGATATGTCATTATCTGTCTTCTGAAGCTGGAGATGTTATTCAGTTCTCTAATACAACGCGGGAGGTTATTCCACAACCGGGTTCCTGCCGCTGAGAAGGGATTCGAGAAAGTGTCTGAACGATGGAGTGAGACAGAAGGGATTTTTCTGTGATGGGAACGGATGTTGTACAGACAAGAGCGTTGAGGTCGAAGAGAGAAATGAGGGACACAGTGTCCGTTGGTCAGACAGTGGAGAAGACAGAGGACACTGAAATCTTTGCGTTGTCTGCACGCAGACGGGATACTTGTGCATATGATGTCGATATCTGATAAAAAAAATAATCGAACACCGCTCCTATAAAGAACACAAGCATTCGAATCCAGTTGCAGGGGCCGTGAATTTTCCTGAGAAAGGCCTTGCAAGATAGCATCACTGTAATCAATAAATGGAAGTGTAACTGTTTGTACAAATTTCTTTTTCAGCTCAAGAGGAGAGAACTTTTTATACTTTTGTAGGGCATAGGCAGATGCTGAAACCTCCTTGCACATTGCAGTTGCGTGCTCGCTATTACGATTCCCCCGTCGTCTCGTGTCTGCTTACGTACTTCGCTTACCTAAGACTCCTACAACGTGAGTTAAACTGTTCGCCATGTTTTCCTCAATGTATAGAATATTCACACTTGTTTATATATGAGTCAGGATGCAAGTGGACGTTTATAAATAAGTGTGTTGAACAATAAGCATGGGTGGCTGCTCAGCTGTGAACTACACTAACCATTGCAAAAATGGTTTACGGATGTTCAGATTTCCAGGTGGTTCCAAACGAAGGAAAAGATGGACCATAAATTTCCGCAGAGATTTCCCACTTATTATTATTCCTACACTCTTTGGTGAAGCAGAGTTCATTTTTGTCCAATATACGATTGTAAATGGTAGGGATCCCCGATATTTCGCGCTAATGAGTCTAGAATGACCTACCAGTACCGCTTGGGGGTTTGGGCGCGTCGTCCTTCACCTTATTCCTGCGCCTATTTTGACCAAACAGCGAGGTAATCGGTCCCATCGGATTAGGGAAGGATGGGGAAGGAAATCGGCGGTGCACTTTCAAAGGAATCATCCCAGAATTTCCCTGAAGCGATTTAGGGACATCACGGGAAACCTAAATCAGGATGGCTGGATGCGGGTTCGAACCGTCGTCCTCCCGAATGCGTTTAGTACTTAGATACAACTAGAGATCATTATTGTGTATCTGGTATTTATAGCAGGACAAATCTGACGACACATTATTGACATTCAATGAAACGAGAATATGGTTCAAATGGCTCTGAGCACTATGGGACTTAACTTCTGAGGTCATCAGTCCCCTAGAACTTAGAACTACTTAAACCTAACTAACCTAAGGACATCACACACATCCATGCCCGAGGCAGGATTCGAACCTGCGACCGTAGCGGTCGCGCGGTTCCAGACTGTAGCGCCTAGAAGCGCTCGACCACTCCGGCCGGCAAACGAGAATAGCACCTAATACCGAACCTTGTTGGATGCCTTATACTACCCGCTGCAATGGGTCTTTATTGTGCCGGACATAACACAGATGTGAGCAAAACCATTGCACTGCACTTGACGAGAGATTATGGGGACCACACCCTGCCCATCTAACCCATGTTAATTTAGGCAAGTATTTGACCCATTTCTGTAAAAACTATTTGATGCAGGACCTTAATATTTTCACTGTATGTTACATGACGCTAATAGAGTTAACTGTACTAAAATCTACTTTATCCATTTTATAGTTTTTAATTTTATCAACAAAAAATATTAAGTTTTTTCTGCAGAAAATATTTTTGTGAACTTCCTAATGGGGGAATATTAACGAATGTAGTACCAGAGGGGGATTTTTATGTTATGCAGAGTCTCTGAAAATTTCATTCATTTATCTACCATAGTTTCTGATACAATGGTGCATATGTAGTGAAAATTTTGGTTTGCGGGAAATTGACTTTAAAGAAAAAACTTTTGAAATTTGTTACTTACAGTTAATTAAAACTGTCCTGCTGCATATGATGGCCCTTCTTTGGCCTCTAGCAGGTCTTCCAGCTTCTTTTTCATCTTCTTGGATGTTTGTATTGCTTTCTTGGCCATATTAGATGCAGACCTGTCTGCATCGGCTATCCTCATTTTATCGCATTGTTGCAGCCCAGTCATCATATTTTCAGAAGGATTAATTCCCAGCTTTTTCAGTACCATCACTTTCCAGTATTACCACAATTGACTGTAATAACAGTATCATGAACTCCTAGTTTCATTGTATGCATGCCTACAAATATAGTTTTAGGAAGGCGGTTCCAGATTATGCTGTTGAAACATTCATTTGGGTTCTGTGTCTGCCGATGTCAGTATGAGCCAAGTCTCTGAAAAAATGTGTTTAATTGCTGTAATAGCAGCAGCAGGAAGAGAATGCTGGTGAGAATAAGCGTCTCCAGTTGCCTGAGCCCTATTGTATTTGCACCACGAATTTTCTACTGATTGAAACAATCCATGACATGGCTTATCATCATTAGAGGACTTATGGAAGAATATGGCCCAAACATCTGTCTTCATTGCCTCCACATTTTCTTTATTCCTCCTAATTGCCTGTCGATAGTATACCTGCAAGTTTTCTATTTCAGTTTTAGTTAACCGACCCTGTCCGGTCAACAATTTTCCATCTTCTAATTATTTCCCTCTCATATGAACAGTTATTTTTCTCAGCCTTGTTCCCAAACGTTTTTGAACATAGCCTACACATTCTATTTTGCTAATAATGGCATCTCCATATGGCTTAGAGTTGACAGTAGGCGACAAAAGTGGGTTTGGCACATAAACACACGTGGCAGGAAAATGCTCCTTAAATGCTCGAAGAAATTTTTTTTCAGAGCAATCCTTTTCAGAGTACTTAAATAAAACCTTAATCTATTCAAATATGATGGAAACCGAAAACCGATTTTTTCGACCTGAACCACTGTGTGGTCCCCTTAACGCTGCTGAGTATGGCAGGTAAAACGTCATAGCCGACACTGTCAAAGGGTTTGTTGAAGTCTGAGCAGCAGGTGATAGTTGAATACCTAGTATTGTGTGATTAGCACACATCGAGCTGGGTAGTAACAAACCGAAACGTTCCTATCGCTATAGCGTGTACGACCTCTACCAGACACATTAGATCGTGCAGTTTGACTGCTCCAATAAACCCTTAAGAAAATTGCGTGTCCGCCTCTCTTGGCGTTCTATTCGGAGCTGCAGGGTGTAACCACCTCTGACTCGCGTTTTGGCCGCGGCGCCTGTGTTTTAAACGACCTGTGACGCCCGCGGTGGGGAATCCCACCCAGTGTGGGGGGATTCCCACACAGCGACAAGTGTCGGCGATGCCAACGACTCCTGGCGGCGGATCGTGTAAACACTGAGCGGCTCGTCTTGACAGCTATCAGCGCGTGGCATCCGTCACACACCGGCGCAGAACTCTTCTTCCCGAAATCTCCGCCTTGTTTTTTTTTATTATTATTTTTCTTTTTTCGTGGCCTCGCTATTCCGAAGCTACCGCGAAATTTTGCATACGGCGGGCGGCATTCTCGCGGCGAACACTTTGGCACCGACACGACGCGGCCGGCCGTTACGGCGGGGTTTACGTAACGCAGCGCGGATTTACGGCCTGCCAGACGTATGGGAAACACATGAGGCCCCTGACGGCCGCTCCGGTAGTTATCGATCACCGGGCTGGCTTCAATTCAACTGTACTGCGACACCTCGCAAGCAGACCCCACTTAGACACTACTCTGCCAAAAAACTGCTACAACTGAACGAACAACCAGAAAACTGAAAAAAAAGTCCATCAAATGTTCTGTGAAATGATTTTTGTAGAAGTGATGAATAAAATAAATAAAAGGAACAATCTTATCCGCTGTACATGATTCCGAACATCACTGAAAGGTGCGTCAAATCTTCATCTAATCTGTTTTATTTCTTACTTTTAGAGAAATCATTTCACAAAACACTCCACCGATTTTTCAATTTTTATTAATTTTGCCGGCCGCTGTGGAAGAGCGATTGTAGGCGCTTCAGTCCGGAACCTCACTGCTGCTACGGTCGCAGGTTCGAATCCAGCCTCGGGCATGGATGTGTGTGATGTCCTTAGGTTAGTTAGGTTTAAGTAGTTCTAAGTCTAGAGGAATGATGACCTCTGATAAGTCCCATAGTCCTTAGAGCCATATGAACCATTTTATTAATTTTCAAGTTTCGTTCGGAAGGCATGATTATAGTGATATCCAGAATGAGATTTTTACTCTGCAGCGGAGTGTGCGCTGATACGAAAGTTCCTGCCAGATTAAAACTGTGTGCCGGACCGAGTCTCGAAATCGGGACTTTCGCCTTCTGCGGGCAAGTGCTCTACCATCTGAGCTACCCGTCGTCACAGTCGTAATTCCGCCAGTACCTCGTCTCCTACGTTCCAAACTTCACAGAACCTCTTCTGCGAACCTTGGAGAGCTAGTACTCCTGGAACAAAGGATACTGTGGAGAAAAAAAAAATTCAAAATTTGTGGTGAGGTCTTACGGGAACAAACTGCTGAGGTCACGGTCCCTAAGATTACAGACTACTTAATGTAACTTAAACTAAACTACACTAAGGACGACACACACACCCATGCCCGAGGGAGGTTCAAATGGCTCTGACCACTATGCGACTTAACATCTGAGGTCATCAGTCCCCTAGAACTTAGAACTACTTTAACCTAACTAACCTAAAGACATCACACACATCCATGCCCGAGGCAGGATTCGAACCTGCGACCGTAGCAGTCGCGCGATTCCAGACTGAGCGCCTAGAACCGCTGGCCCACCGCGGCCGGCGAAGAAAGGATACTGTGGAGAAAAAAAAATTGGAAATTTTTGGTGAAATCTTATGGGACCAAACTGCTGAGGCCATCGGTCCCTAAGCTTATACACGACTTAATGTAACTCAAACTAACTTACGCTAAGGATGACACACATATCCATGCCCGAGGGAGGACTCGAACCTCCACTGGGGGAGCCGCTCAAACCGTGACAAGACGCATCAGACCGAGCGGTTGGCCAGCACGGCATTGTGCAGAAATAGCTTGGAGGATGTTCCCAGATTGCAGTGGCGTAGCGTGAGAGGAGACTTTGAGACTTAGTCTCCCCTGTATTCGTGCTTAAAATAGATGCTATAGTAATTCATAACAAAATTATAAACAACTTTCTACTAAGAGCACTAAATGTGCGAAGACATCAGTTTTGTAGCCCGCGCCGCTGCACCCTGGGTATTGGTGTATTTGCCTGCTTGAGGCTCGACTGCTCCCAGTCTCTGCCTCCCCTCCCTTAGCTGGCTGTGTGCGCCTGAGCGTTCTCGGCTCCCCTCCACTTCCCCTCTCCCACGAAGGCCGATGCGCTGCATTTGCTAGCAGGTATGGATACTAGTCTCAGCCGCTTCTATGCTGGCTTTTAGCACGGAAGTGAACAGTCGCGCGGTTTGTGTTCATAGTCATTCTTGTGTGATTTTAATGCATATTTTCGTTGTGTCGCCAACATGAGTCAGTCAGCAACTGAACACCTTATAGAATTTTGATTAAAAACGCCTTTTTCTACATTAACGTATGAAAAAAAAGTGCGAATTGAAGGACAAACGACCCACTCCTTTACTCAGTGTAGTTTTACGAAGTGCATTCAAGTTCTAAGGCCTCCGATTTTTTATCTCCAGACTGGAAAGAGATAGAAACATGCGCATTGTTTCAAAATGAGGCCGCGTTCATTGTCAATACGTCCCAGAGATGGCAGCACAGTGCGGCAGATGGAATTTTACCGCCAGCGGCGAGAATGAGAACTGTTTTAAATACTTAAAATGGCGACGTTTTCCTTACTTGAATAGCGTACAAACATTCGTTTTCTGAATTTGCGTGGTGTGAAACTAATTCAAATTCATCGACAGTTGAAGGAGACATGTGGTGATGGAGTTATGGATGTGTCGAAAGTGCGTCTGTGGGTGCGACAGTTTAATGAAGGCAGAACATCGTGTGACAACAAACCGAAACAACCTCGGGCTCGCACAAGCCGGTCTGACGACACGATCGAGAAAGTGGAGAGAATTGTTTTGGGGGATCGCCGAATGACTGTCGAACAGATCGCCTCCAGAGTTGGAATTTCTGTGCGTTCTGTCCACACAATCCTGCATGACGACCTGAAAATGCGAAAAGTGTCATACAGGTGGGTGCCACGAATGCTGAAAGATGACCACACGGCTGCCCGTGTGGCATGTTGCCGAGCAATGTTGACGCGCAACGACAGCACGAATGGGACTTTCTTTTCGTCGGTTGTGACAATGGATGAGACGTGGATGCCATTTTTCAATCCAGAATCAAAGCGCCAGTCAGCTCAATGGAAGCACACAGATTCACCGCCACCAAAAAAATTTCGGGTAACCGCCACTGCTGAAAAAATGATGGTGTCCATGTTTTGGGACAGCGAGGCCGTAATCCTTACCCATTGCGTTCCAAAGGGCACTACGGTAACAGGTGCATCCTACGAAAATGTTTTGAAGAACAAATTCCTTCCTGCACTGCAACAAAAACGTCCGGGAAGGGCTGCATGCGTGCTGTTTCACCAAGACAACACACCCGCACATCGAGCTAACGTTACGCAACAGTTTCTTCGTGATAACAACTTTGAAGTGATTCCTCATGCTCCCTACTCACCCGACCTGGCTCCTAGTGACTTTTGGCTTTTTCCAACAATGAAAGACACTCTCCGTGGCCGCACATTCACCAGCCGTGCTGCTATTGCCTCAGCGATCTTCCAGTGATCAAAACAGACTCCTAAAGAAGCCTTCGCCGCTGCCATTGAATCATGGCATCAGCGTTGTGAAAAATGTGTACGTCTGCAGGGCGATTACGTCGAGAAGCAACGCCAGTTTCATCGATTTCCGGGTACGAAAAGTATGCTTGGCTGACTGCGAATGTCTTTTGTTTGGTGGTGAAAAGGAATGATGCAATGAGGGCATTTCTACAATAAAGAACTTTGACAGGAAAGCACAAAAACATCAGGCATCAAAACGTCATCTGTAGAACAAAGAATCATTTCAGTTATTGGGCAAAAGTAGAATTGAGCACGCCCTTTCTGAAGCCGCTCGTCTGACAGCAATAAAGTACAACGAACAAGTTGCATCCAGCAGGAGAGTATTGGCTCGTCTGATTCAGGCAGCTGTATTTCTTTGTAAACAGGAACTAGCCTTTCGCGGCCATCGAGAAGACGAATCCTCCAGCAACAAAGTTAACTATCTGGAATTGTTGGATTTACTAGCTCAAGGAGAGCAGTTAATCCTAGACCATCTGTCACCATCCTCAACCTTTAAAGGAACTTCTTCAGATACACAGAATGATGAAATAGGAATGATAACTCTGGCAGTTAATGAGAAAATAAAATCTGAAATTCAGAACTGCAATTTCATTTCGACATTAGACGTATCATGCAAGAGTCAAATGAGTATAATATTCAGGTACTGTATTGCAGACAAAATTGAGGAAAGATTCATTGGATTTTACGATGTTTCTGGAGATAAAACTGTTGAAGGTTTGTCAAACATTGTTAATGGAGTATTGAAAGAATGGAATGTGGAAGGAAAAGTGGTTAGTCAAACATGTGATGGCGCTTGAGTAATGGCGGGCGGAGAAAGAGGACTACAACACTGGTGAAACAGTTCTGTCCCTATGCGCTGTTTCTTCATTGTTACTCACACCAACTGAATGTGGCACCGTTACATGCCTCCAAAATCATACGACAAGTGCGCATGTTTGTAAGTGATCTTACTGCATGCCATACGTTTTTCAGCAAATCATCAAAACGAACTGTATTGCTGACTGAGACAGGATTTAAACTGCCACATGCAAGCAACACTCGCTGGAACTTTCGTTCCAGGGCAGGTTCAACATCTAGTCATTTCTCAGGACTATATAGTGTCTTTAATTATATATTTGATGATACAGACTCTTGGTGGGACCCAGAATCTTTGAGCTGTGCTTTGGGAATGAAACGACGGATGGATGATCCTACGTTTGTCTACTTACTTTGTTTCTACAGAGGGTGTTTTATTTATGTTGACCATCTCTTTAATGTTATTCAGTCAAAATCTCTCAGTATAACTGCTTACCACGATGAAATAAGAACTGTTTTGAGAAACTTACGACAATTAAGAACGTAAACATTAGTTGATGAATGCATTAAATGCAGCTGGTGTTTGAATGGCAACTTACCATTCTGTGACAGTCAAAAGGCCTCTCTCAGGTCACTAACTTACGAGATACTGGATTTGCAAATTGCTCCGATGGAAAGAAGGTTTCAAGACTTTCCCTAAATTCAGTTTGTTGAACTTTTGAACGAAAAGTGTTTCCCGAACTATCAAAAAGGATTCCCAAAGTTGAAACTGCTTCAATTATTAGAACAGTACCCGTTTTTCAAACAAGAACAGGTTGAAAATGAACTGTGTAACATATACGCTGATGAGAAAAAACACTTATCTCCAAGAATCCTTTTAAAGTACACTGTCAACACTGATTTAGATTCCGTTTGTGAAGAAACAAAGAAGTTCCTGCGTTTGGTTTTGACCCTACCCGCAGCTACAGCAAGCTGTGAACGAAGCATGAGTACTCTTTAACGAGTGAAGAATTATTTAAGGAATTCGATGTCCAACATCCGGCAGTCGTGTTTGAGCACGTTAGCAACAGAAAAGTCACTACTTGGACAGATATCCAGTGATCAGATCTTTGTAGACCGAGTTATAGACTTATTCGTGGAAAGAAAAGACAGGCGCATTGTACTTGTGTACAAGAAAATGTAAGTGCTTCTTCTCGTGCTGCTGGAGTTCTACACATTTGTCATCGTTTCTTGAACAAGTTAGTTATTATTATTATTATTATTTGTGGCGGTGGTAGTGGTAGTAGTAGTAGCTGTTGTTGTTTTTTTATTTGATGCGTTTTGTTTCATTTGTTTAAATTATTGTTTATTGTACTATTTTGACTCCCTATAATAACTGCAAAGTCTCCCCAACCTTTCCAACCACGCTACGCCACTGCCAGATCGAGATTTTCACTCTGCAGCCGAGTGTCCGCTGGTATGAAACTTCGTGGCAGATTAGAATCTGTGTGCCGGACATGTCATTTGTCTTCCTAGAGTCTGATAGTCTCGAAATTTAGCACTTGATTCGAAGGAAGCCATTTTAAAAAGCAAATATCACACGAATGCAACTTATTGTACAGAAAATAGCTACACCTTGACGACATGAACCTTTCGACAGTTCATTTATATAGCGCCTGTTCGTGAAATACACTCATGCTCATAAATTAAGCATAATTGCAGACTGTGGTGCCACACAAAACTGGCGCTAATAGCATACGCACATAGGGAACACACACGACACAGATCTGTAAGTCCACGGTATTGGTGATAAGTTGAGAAGACCCTCCCGAAACACATGTTCTACAAAAGGCCACTGTTTCCTGCGCATGTACCCCGACATCTATATGGGATATGATCACCGTGCACACGTACACAGGCCGCACAACGGGTTGCCATACTCTGGATCAGGTGGCCGAGCAGCTGCTGGGGTATAGCCTCCCATTCTTACACCAGTGCCTATCGGAGCTCCTGAAGTGACCTAGGGGTTTGAAGACGTGCAGCGATACATCGACCGAGCGCGTTCCAGAAGTGCTCTCGATGGGGTTTAAGCCTGGAGAACAGGCAGGCCACTCCATTCGCCTGATATCTTCTGTTTCAAGGTACTCTTACACTATGGCAGTTCGGTGGGGCCGTGCGTTATCATCCATCAGGAGGAAGGTGGGACCACTGTACCCCTGAAAAGGTGGACATAATGGTCCTAAATGACGTCCCGATACATCTGACCTGTTACAGTTCCTCTGTCAAAGACATGCAGGGATGTACGTCGACCGATCATAATCCCACTCCACACCATCAAATCACGACCTCCATACAGGTCCCTTTCAAGGACATTATCGGATTGGTATCTCGTTCCTGGTTCACGTCAGATGAAACCCCGGCGAGAATCACTGTTCAGACTATACTTGGACTCGTCCGTGAACAGAACCTGGGAACACTGTTCCAGTGACCATGTACCGTATTCTTGACACCAGGTGAGATATCGGTCTTCTTGTGGTGGTGTACACTGTGGGCGTCCCGTACTGTAGCGCCTGGACACGTCTCCTGTCTGCTCGAATCGTTGCCATAATCTTGGGACTACACTTTGTGGCACACTGAGGTCCCGTGCTACAACCTGCTGTGTTTGACCAGCCTCCAGTCGCCCTAGTATTCTATCCCTCATACATCATTAAAATGTGTTCTTTGAGCCATTTTCAACACAGTCACCATTATCACGTCTGAACACGTCTGCTCACTTACTCGCTGCACCGTACCCTGACGTGCACCAACACACCTCTGCGTATGTGGACTGCTGCCAGCGCCACCGTGCGACGACCGCAGGTCAAATGCACCGCATGGCCATACCCCGAGGTAATTTGAACCCGCAAACCGCCCACCAGAGCATTCTTTCACCATATATCACCAATATCCTTGCGAGCGTGAGTGTACTTCCACTGCTATCGCGCAGAGAAGACATTGTCTATGTCTTGCCGCTAGCATAGTTTCTATACTACTAAAATTACTTTGTATTTTCTGCCAGGTTTCGAGACAAACTTTCGCTGTAGAAACTATTATAAGCATCTCACATTGAAGACCTCGCTAAATTTCAGGCTTCTGTAAAAGTTCGACAATCATGGGGATCTTGCGTTCCTTTATATTTGGCTTGCTTCTTTCGGTGTTTCTGTAACAGTGTTCTCACCCGTTTTGTGTACCTAGAGGTATCAGATCCGTCGTTTGTTAATTTTTTTTGGTATAAATGACAGGAAAAGTAGTGTGCAGTGGATTTCTTGTGCTATGTATGAGCAATATGTTACACCTATTTACGTTCTGGTCTGCTGCGGTTCCTGAGCCACTCTTCAGTCATTCAGTCCTGTGCAATTCTGCCTGCAGTTCCCTATAGTGTCACAACGTTGCTGCATTCTAGAAAACAACTCAGTCCGAGGAACTAAGCTTTTGCTTTCTTTTAAATATGTGGTACGACGGATATACTGTTATTTCAGCCACATTGTGATGCCATAAAACGCTTTCTGCTTATTTATAGATTAGGGACACTGGACTACAACTTGAAATGTTTGCCTGGATTCGTTATTTCGTCTTAGAGAGGTCACAGCTCATAGTGATAGACGGTAAATCATCGAGTAGAACAGAAGTGATATCTGGCATTCCGCATGGTAGCGTCATAGCCCCTCTCCTGTTCCTCATTTGCATAAATGATCTAGGTGATAATCTGAGCAGACCCCTTAGATTGTTTGCAGATGACGGTGTAAATAACCTTCTAGTAAAATCATCAGACGATCAATTCCAATAACAAAATGATATAGAGAGATTTTCTCTATGGTGCGAAAAGTGGCATGTGACGTTGGTTGGGATTCGTTACATCATATACAAAAAAATTGTATATATATTTTATATATTTTTATTTTTTAATTTATCAGCATGCTTCTTTCTCTCAGGGATATTGTCTCTTCGTATGACTTTTACTTAAGTAAATATGAAACGGGTTCTTGAAGGGCCTCAGTTACTCATGTACCAACTTTAGATTTTGAACGTGATGACTAAAATGTAATTGCCGTTAACTGAATTGAAAGTAATTTTTTTAATTTCTATTTATTGATTGCAAAGCAAGGCTTTAGAGAATTTCGATTTTTGCCGTGGAGCGGCCAAGATAAAACTTACTGAACTCACGGAATCTGTATAGTTTAGTAACATCTACATCTACATCCATACTCCGCAAGCCACCTGACGGTGTGTGGCGGAGGGTACCTTCAGTACCTCTATCGGTTCTCCCTTCTATTCCAGTCTCGTATTGTTCGTGGAAAGAAGGATTGTTGGTATGCCTCTGTGTGGGCTCTAATCTCTCTGATTTTATCCTCATGGTCTCTTCGCGAGATATACGTAGGAGGGAGCAATATACTGCTTGACTCTTCGGTGAAGGTATGTTCTCGAAACTTTGACAAAAGCCCGTACCGAGCTACTGAGCGTCTCTCCTGCAGAGTCTTCCACTGGAGTTTATCTATCATCTCCGTAACGCTTTCGCGATTACTAAATGATCCTGTAACGAAGCGCGCTGCTCTCCGTTGGATCTTCTCTATGTCTTCTATCAACCCTATCTGGTACGGATCCCACACTGCTGAGCAGTATTCAAGCAGTGGGCGAACAAGCGTACTGTAACCTACTTCCTTTGTTTTCGGATTGCATTTCCTTAGGATTCTTCCAATGAATCTCAGTCTGGCATCTGCTTTACTGACAATCAACATTATATGATCATTCCATTTTAAATCACTCCTAATGCGTACTCCCAGATAATTTATGGTATTAACTGCTTCCAGTTGCTGACCTGCTATTTTGTAGCTAAATGATAAAGGATCTATCTTTCTGTGTATTCGCAGCACATTACACTTGTCTACATTGAGATTCAGTTGCCATTCCCTGCACCATGCGTCAATTCGCTGCAGATCCTCCTGCATTTCAGTACAATTTTCCATTGTTACAACCTCTCGATACACCACAGCATCATCTGCAAAAAGCCTCAGTGAACTTCCGATGTCATCCACCAGGTCATTTATGTATATTGTGAATAGCAACGGTCCTACGACACTCCCCTGCGGCACACCTGAAATTACTCTTACTTCGGAAGACTTCTCTCCATTGAGAATAACATGCTGCGTCCTGTTATCTAGGAACTCCTCAATCCAATCTCACAATTGGCCTGATAGTCCATATGCTCTTAATTTGTTCATTAAACGACTGTGGGGAACTGTATCGAACGCCATGCGGAAGTCAAGAAACACGGCATCTACCTGTGAACCCGTGTCTATGGCCCTCTGAGTCTCGTGGACGAATAGCGCGAGCTGGGTTTCACATGACCGTCTTTTTCGAAACCCATGCTGATTCCTACAGAGTAGATTTCTAGTCTCCAGAAAAGTCATTATACTCGAACACAATACGTGTTCCAAAATTCTACAACTGATCGACGTTAGAGATATAGGTCTATAGTTCTGCACATCTGTTCGACGTCCCTTCTTGAAGACGGGGATGACCTGTGCCCTTTTCCAATCCTTTGGAACGCTACGCTCTTCTAGAAACCTACGGTACACCGCTGCAAGAAGGGGGGCAAGTTCCTTCGCGTACTCTGTGTAAAATTGAACTGGTATCCCATCAGGTCCAGAGGCCTTTCCTCTTTTGAGCGATTTTAATTGTTTCTCTATCCCTCTGTCGTCTATTTCGATATCTACCATTTTGTCATCTGTGCGACAATCTAGAGAAGGAACTACAGTGCAATCTTCCTCTGTGAAACAACTTTGGAAAAAGACATTTAGTATTTCGGCCTTTAGTCTGTCATCCTCTGTTTCAGTACCATTTTGGTCACAGAGTGTCTGGACATTTTGTTTTGATCCACCTACCGCTTTGACATAAGACCAAAATTTCTTAGGATTTTCTGCCAAGTCAGTACATAGAACTTTACTTTCGAATTCAGTGAACGCCTCTCGCATAGGCCTCCTCACACTACATTTCGCTTCGCGTAATTTTTGTTTGTCTACAAGGCTTTGGCTATGTTCATGTTTTCTGTGAAGTTCCCTTTGCTTCCGCAGCAGTTTTCTAACTCGGTTGTTGTACCACGGTGGCTCTTTTCCATCTCTTACGATCTTGCTTGGCACATACTCATCTAACGCATATTGTACGATGGTTTTGAACTTTGTCCACTGATCCTCAACACTATCAGTACTTGAGACAAAACTTTTGTGTTGAGCCAACAGGTACTCTGAAATCTGCCTTTTTTCACTTTTTCTAAACAGAGAAATCTTCCTACCCTTTTTAATATTCCTATTTACGGCTGAAATCATCGATGCCGTAACCGCTTTATGATCGCTGATTCCCTGTTCTGCGTTAACTTTTTCAAATAGTTCGGGTCTGTTTGTCACCAGAAGGTCTAATATGTTATCGCCACGAGTCGGTTCTCTGTTTAACTGTTTAACTGTTAACATGAACTTTAACGTACATTAATTATCTGTTGCAATTTAAAAAGGTTCTTATAACGAAATCTCTCGCATTTACAGTTACTGTTAACACTGAAAAATAAATTAAGACTTCGGCGCGTAATGGCCGACCAGAGGCTGCATCGGAAGATGAGCTTCTCGCAGCGCAAATTACTGAAAAAATGCTTATTAAAAATAATTAGCCACTGCGAGCATTTGAGGTGACAACTATTAAAAAGAAATTCATTTTGTAATAATAATAACAAGTTTATTCTAGCAATAAATACGAATACTTACATAAAATACGTGTAGCCGCTCAATGGCTGCCTTCCGTATAGCGAAACAAAACAGTGTGTCTACCACAAAATACGTGCTTCCTCCTCGGCCGTACAATCGCGTCTCTTTTGATCCTTTTTTATTTTCATAGACATTAAATAAAGATGCTGCATATCAGTTGTTTCAAGAACATTAACTATATCTTTTACACTAATTGTATTCATAAAATACTTTAACTGCGGTTTACAGCCGATAAAAATGTCAACATTTATGTGAGGTACCGTCACACGCAATTGGCACTAAACAAGGAAAAGTGCTAGGTCATCCACATGGGTACTAAAAGAAATCCATTAAATTTTGAATATACGATAAATCCACAAATCTAAGGGCTGTCAATTCGACTAAATACTAGGAATTACAATTACGAGCAACTTAAACTGGAAAGACCACATAGATAATATTGCGGGAAGGCGAAACAAAGACAGCGCTTTGTTGGCAGGACACTTAGAAGAATCGACAAACCCGCTAAAGAGATAGCCTACATTACACTTGTCCGTCCTCTGCTTGAATATTGCTACTCGGTGTGGGATCCTTACCAGGTAGGATTGACGGAGGACATCGAAAAAATGCAAAGAAGGGCAGCTCGTATCGTGTTATCGCGCAATAGGGGTGAGAGTGTCACTGATATGATACACGCGTTGGGGTGGCAGTCACTGAAACAAAGGCGGTTTTCTTTGCGGCGAGATCTATTTAGGAAATTTCAATCACCAACTTTCTCTTCCAAACGCGAAAATATTTTGTTGACCTACGTAGGGGTAAATGATGATGATGATGATGATAAAATAAGAGAAATAAGAGCTCGAACGGAAAGGTTTAGGAGTTCTTCTTTCAGACGCGCCAGTCGAGAGTGGAATGGTAGGGAAGTAGTATGAAAATGGTTCGATGAACCCTCTGCCAGGCACTTAAGTGTGAATTGCAGAGTAACCATGTGAATGTAGTTCGTGGTGAGAGGTTGTGCTGTGTCAGAAGCACGGATTTCGTTCGCCATTACAGTTGCTGAGCATCCAGTCCGCTAAATGGTGTTATTTCACCTGGTGAATACAGTAATCATATGTGTATGATGCATTAAAAGGCGATAAAACATGTTCTAGATGACCCGAGCGCGCCGCAGAGAAAACAGGTGGTGAACGCGCGCGGCTTCAGCAATGTAACAACTGGCCATCGCTGATTCCAGAGATGCTGCGTCAGCGGTGCGACGCATCCGGCCGGTATCGTTGTTACCCGACAACCAAAAGGAATAATAATTTAACTGTCAAAATTTGGTGTGGCGTTACCTGTTTGTTTATGTAAGTGGTTCCCATTGTATGACATCAGAAAATAGCTAGTTCTCCAGTAGACCACTTACCGAGAAAGTTAATCTCGGGGTAGGTCTACGTCGGACACGGTACCGACCCACTGCGTGTTGTATAGAGGCACCGCGATTGGTGTTTAATGCTTGGGAGAGGTGAAGGAGTTTGGCTGGTGAAGCCAGTGTAGTATTTTGTGCAGTTTACGGGGACAGTGTGGCAACTTTATCGTTTAGGCACCTGCTGAACAGACGTAGCTGCGACTGTAGTTTTTCTCGCAAGGCCGAGCTATGGAATGTACGTCGGTTCCGGGATTTTGAAGTAGTCGCGGATTAGACACTGCTTTCGCGAACTTTCTTTTTGGACGGTCGACTGGCTGTCGTCCTGTGGACAGTTCGAGAGGAAGAAGTGGTTATTTTGCTGTGATACATACAGCGTGAGTCGAGTTAGAGAGAGGGATCTGCATTTGATGATTTTTAGGGAATCGGTAGAACCCGATATCCTGACCGTGTTGTATGATTAGTGGTTGCGGCTCGCCCAGAGGTAATTGGGTCGGTAGCTGTTTTTGGGAGTGGTTTGGTCGTGACTTGTGCATCGAGAAGGGAAAACCTCGAACACATTTTTGGTTGTTGTTTGAATGTCACGATCATACTGTGGATACAATACTGGCTCGTGTATATTCACACTGTTTCAACTTGATATGAGAGATCACCGTAGTAGGTTGAGTTGGTAAGCGACGGGAAGAGAAAGGACACATTCACAAGCAACACGTAACTAAACAAAGAACTTGGTTAGTAGAAGTGACGAGTGGCCTGATTTAATTTAGGGGACTTTAACGGGTCGCACTGTGCTAACGCCTGAAAAGGCTCAGTTTTGTTTGAATTGTTACTTAAGGTTAAGGCAAAAGAGGCGGTAGCGCCTAGGTTTTTTGTTTGTATTTTTGTTTCTTCTTGAAGTTCAATTTCTGTGAGGGGTGTGTAGCCTTTGCTGGCACTCGGATCACTTACGAGACTTGAACCTCTATTGAGATACCTAGCCCAAATAAAGACAAGCTTTCTTGGGTCATAAGGAATTTTTACGTGTGATTACTTAGTAGCTGTTGCGAGTAATTCATTGTGTTGTAATTGCAAATTTAGGTGTTACCCTAAAAGTGACATGTTTGAAGGATATTTAATTTCCAAGTGCAAGGGAAACGTATTTTGATTGAAACTGAGTGATAAATAATCTCTGAAAACAGTATTATTAAGTAAAGGTGAATCAGCAGAAACTCTTACAAAACGACGAAAGCAAAGATTTCAGAGATATTACGAGCTTCTTGCGTAACATAATCTCGAGTTGGTACTAGGAAGCTTTGGTTTCAATGAAAATCAATTAATTGCGTTCGTGCACGCAAACTACACAGAAGTCCGATACTAATAAAAGCTAACAAGATTACATTTACGTAAGGAAAGTTCTAGATGAGTGAAGTTCTTTGAAGTTGTTACGAAAAGTCAGCGATCATACTCACAAAGGTGTAGTGGTTAATCTGTGGAATACATTACGTAGCATTATTTACGTATCAACATTAGACTACACAGAAAGAAACAAAATTATCTCTTCAGTTATCTATGCCTCGGTATAAACAGTTTCCAAATACGAGTTTAATATGAATGGGTCTTTGCACTCACTTGATATTTGAGGTGAATGTTAAAAGTTATTCAAAGATTAAGAGGCGGTTCCAGAGAGATTGTTCTGCGTTGGAAGCAAGTCATAGCTTGTGACAACAATTGCAAGCTGGATTTACGATTTAGCTTGACATAATATAAACAGGTATCGTATTGAAATAATTTTGGTGTCTTGTTTTGAACGAAAGGGAGATAACGGGTGTTGTAGCCGTATTCTGCTAGTGTCGTCATTGCTGTTAGATAGCGATTGTCAGTGTTATTAGGATATTTTCCAAGATGCTGCTCCAGGAGGGTGAAAAAATGAATGTGCGCAATGGAAAATAATAAACGCTAAAATGATGATTTCGCCCTGTCTGACTAGCCCCTGAAGCAGATCTTAGGATCTCTTAATTCTATAAATTACAATCTAAACATAAATGAATAATGAAGGCAACTAATACTACTAAATTATAAACGTTGTTGTTCACTATACAGGGTGGTCCATTGATCGTGAACGGGCCAAATATCTCACGAACTAAGCGTCAAACGAAAAAACTACAAAGAACGAAACTTGTCTAGCTTGAAGGGGGAAACCAGATAGCGCTATGGTTGACGCGCTTGATGGCGCTGCCATATGTCAAACGGATATCAACTGCGTTTTTTTCAATAGGAACCCCCATTTTTATTAAATATTCGTGTAACTCGTAAAGAAATATGAATGCTTTAGTTGGACCAATTTTTTTGCTTTGTGATAGATGGCGCTGTAATAGTCACAAACATATGGCTCACAATCTTAGACCAACAGTTGGTAACAGGTAGGTTTTTTAAATTAAAATACAGAACATAGGTACGTTTGAGCATTTTATTTCAATTGTTCCATTGTGATACATCTACGTTTGTGAACTTATCATTTCTGAGAACGTATGCTGTTACACCGTGATTACCTGTAAATACCACATTAACGCAATAAATGCTCAAAATGATGTCCGTCAACCTCAATGCATTTGGCAATACGTGTAACGACATTCCTCTCAACAGCGAGTAGTTCGCCTTCCGTAATGTTCGCACATGCATTGACAATGCGTTGACGCATGTTGTCAGACGTTGTCGGTGGATCACGATAGCAAATATCCTTCAACTTTCCCCACAGAAAGAAATCCGGGGACGTCAGATCCGGTGAACGTGCGGGCCACAGTATGGTGCTTCGACGACCAATCCACCTGTCATGAAATATGCTATTCAATACCGCTTCAACCGCACGCGAGCTATGTGACGGACATCCAGCATGTTGGAGATACATCGCCATTCTGTCATGCAGTAAAACATCTTGTAGTAACATCGGTAGAACATTACGTAGGAAATCACCATACATTGTACCATTTACATTTCCATCTATAAAATGGGGGCCAATTATCCTTCTTCCCATAATGCCGCACCATACATTAACCAGCCACGGTCGCTGATGTTCCACTTGTCGCAGCCATCGCGGATTTTCCGTTGCCCAATAGTGCATATTATGCCGATTTACGTTACCGCTGTTGGTGAATGACACTTCGTTGCTAAATAGGACCCGCGCGCAAAATCTGTCATCGTCCCGCAATTTCTGTTGTGCCCAGTGGCAGAACTGTACACGACGTTCAAAGTCGTTGCTATGCAATTCCTGGTGCATAGAAATATGGTACGGGTGCAATCGATGTTGATGTAGCATTCTCAACACCGACGTTTTTGAGATTCCCGATTCTCGCGCAATTTGTCTGCTACTGATGTGCGGATTAGCGGCGACAGCAGCTACCTGGGCATCATCATTTGTTGCGGGTCGTGGTTGACGTTTCACATGTGTCTGAACACTTCCTGTTTCCTTAAATGACGTAACTATCCGGCGAACGGTCCCGACACTTGGATGATGTTGTCCAGGATACCGAGCAGCATACATAGCACACGCCCGTTGGGCATTTTGATCACAATAGCCATACATCAACACGATATCGACCTTTTCCGAAATTGGTAAACGGTCCATTTTAACACGGGTAATGTATCACGAAGCAAATACCATCCGCAGTGGCGGAATGTAATGTGATACCACGTACTTATACCTTTGTGACTGTTACAGCGCCATCTATCACAAAGCGAAAAAAGTGGTCCAACTAAGACATTCATATTCCTTTACGTACTACACGAATATGTAATAAAAATGGGGGTTCCTATTTAAAAAAACGCAGTTTATATCCGTTTGACCAGTGGCAGCGCCATTTAGCGGGCCAACCATAGCGCCATCTGGTTTCTCCCTTCAAGCTAGACGAGTTTCGTTCTTTGTAGTTTTTTCGTTTGATGCTTATTTCGTGAGGTATTTGGCCCGTTCACTATCAATGGACCACCCTGTATACATATAGTAGTAACTATTAATTTACGCTGACCTTACCTCTAATTCTCTGTGGTTACCGATGATACAGGCCATCCCTTTAATCTTGATGATTATATATATATATATATATATATATATATATATATATATATATATATATATGTGTGTGTGTGTGTCTTGCAGGATGGAAGATATTACTGGCTCTTATTATGATTGCAGGTGAAAGTCATTCATATAATTAAAAATTAAATTTTTCATGTCGTTGTTCTTTTGTTACAAAGATTATTTTAAAAGCCTATCTTTGCTTTCTTCTGCTGCGATGTACCAATTTCTTATTATTCACGAGGAAAAGAAAACATTCACATAAATTGATATAGCGAGAAAAAAATAAAGCATTTCACAATCTTCTCCTACTATTCCTTTTAAAATTTGGCAATAAAAACATAATAGTACTCTTTAGCTCAACACTCAGACGCTCCTATAATGTGGCATGCTGAAATCGCAGGTCTGCTGCTAGTTGTGGAGGTCAGTTACCGATGGTTAAATGGGAGTTCAGGACAGGTTGTGGAGGATGAGTAATGGACAGGTGTACGTGTGAGCCACTGTACACAAGAGTGTGGAGTGTCGAGGCGCCGAGCAGCAAGCAGAGGGGAATCAGAGCGGCTCCTGTCAGGGTCGCCAACTCTTGTGGCTGGCGGGCGTCCAGTGCCCGCTTCTTTTTCTGTTTTTCCTCACCTGCGGCCGCGACATTTTTTAAATCATCGGCCGGCCTCCCTCTCCTCCCTTCCTTTCCTCCCACACGTCACCTCCCCCCTTTCCGCCCCTCCCCCAGCGGCTCCGTGGCGCCCACCGCGCTCCCTAGACGCCAGGCAGTTAGTTATAATTAGTTCGGCATTATGTTCCTTGACGGCTGGCTGGAGACGCCACACGCCGTCCCGCAAGTTGGCCGCCGAGCCAGCCACCTCTCTGGCAGGCAGGTGAGCCCACACATCTGCACACACGCACACACACACACACACACACACACACACACACACACAACCACACACATGTACTCACTCTCTCTCTTTGCATCTATAAATGCTTTCAACTGTTCTACTTACAATTATTAATTACTGAAATCCATTCTGCTGATCAAACGCACAACATAATGTACACCGTTTCCAAAATACCGAAAAAGGGCATAAGAATAATAATATAAAATAGTAAACCAGTTCAATGTACACTACTGGCCATTAATATTGCTACACCACGAAGATGACGTGCTACAGGCGCGAAATTTAACAGACAGGAAGAAGATGCTGTTATATGCAAATGGGCAGCTTTTCAGAGCATTCACACAACGTTGGCGCCACCTACAACGTGCTGAAATGAGCAAAGTTCCCAACCGATTTCTCATACACAAACAGTAGTTGACCGGCGTTGCCTGGTGAAACGTTGTTGTGATGCCTCGTGTAAGGAGGAGAAATACGTACCATCACGTTTCCGACTTTGATAAAGGTCGGATTTTAGCCTATCGCGATTGCGGTTTATCGTATCGCGACATTGCTGCTAACGTTGGTCGAGATCCAATGACTGTTAGCAGAATAGGGTATCGCTGGGTTCAGGAGGGCAATACGGAACGCCGTGCTGGATCCCAACGGCCTCGTATCACTAGCAGTCGAGATGACAGGCATCTTATACGCAAGGCTGTAACGGATCGTGCAGCCACGTCTCGATCCCTGAGTCAGAAGATGGGGACGTTTGCAAGACAACAACTATCTCCACGAACAGTTTGACGACGTTTGCAGCAGCACGGACTATCAGCTCGGAGACCGTGGCTGCGGTTACCCTTGACCTGCATCACAGACAGGAGCGCCTGCGATGGTGTAATCGACGACGAACCTGGGTGCACGAATGGGAAAACGTCATTTTTTCAGATGAATCCAGGTTCTGTTTACAGCATCGTGATGGCCGCATCCGTGTTTGGCGATATCGTGGTGAACGCACATTGGAAGCGTGTATTCGTCATCTCCATACTAGCGTATCACCCGGCGTGATCGTTTGGGATGTCAACGGTTACACGTCTCTGTCACCTCTTGTTCGCACTGACGGCACTTTGAACAATGGACGTTACATTTCAGATGTGCTACGACCCGTGGCTCTACCCTTCATTCGATCCCTGTGAAACCCTCCATTTCAGCAGGATAATGCACGACCGCATGTTGCAGGTCCTGTACGGGCCTTTCTGGATACAGAAAATGTTTGACTGCTGCCCTGGCCAGCACATTCTCCAGATCTCTCACCAACTGAAAACGTCTGGTCAATGGTGGCCGAGCAACTGGCTCGTCACAATACGCCAGTCACTACTCTCGATGAACTGTGGTATCGTGTTGAAGCTGCATAGGCAGCTGTACCTGTACACGCCATCCGAGCTCTGTTTGACTCAATGCCCAGGCGTATCAAGGCCGTTGTTACGGCCAGAGGTGGTTGTTAAGGGTACTGATTTCTCAGAATCTATGCATCCAAATTGCGTGAAAATGTAATCACTTGTCAGTTCTAGTATAATATATTTGTCGAATGAATACGCGTTTATAATCTGCATTTATTCTTGGTGTAGCAATTTTAATGGTCAGTAGTGTACACAGTTTCTAAAATACCGAAAAATCCATAAGAATAATAACAGAAAATAGCAATTCAGTTCAATATAAATACCCTAAGTGTTTTAAACTGTAGACCTTTTAACTACATCATATGAATAAAGCCAGCAATCAGTTACACATGTAGAAATGACCTTGATATTTACTGCACGAAAGGCTGTATCCATGACCATGGAAGAAGATCTAGAGTGAAGTTATATTTACCATCATCATCATCATCATCATCATCATCAGTGTTCTGCCAAAAGGCAGGTTTTCACATGGTAGTTCTCCAGGCTGTCCGGTCTTCTGCCATCCTCTTCAGGTCTGCATAATTTCCTCTTCCCTTTATGTCGTCTATCATCTTGTATCTCCTTCATCCTCTCAGTCTTCGCCCACAAATCAATCCTTCCAAAGCATCTGCTAGCAAGAACTCCCTTCTCAATGAATGTCCCAACCAGTTCTTTTTCCTTTCTCTTACAACCTTCAGCAGACATCTTCTCTCACCAACCATTTCCAATACTCTTTCATTTCTCACTCTTTCCATCCAGCTTATTCTCTCAATTCTCCTCCACATCCACATCCACATCTCAAATGCTTCTAACCTTTTTTCATCCTCTCGTCTCAGCGTCCACGTTTCTGCCCCATATAGCGCCACACTCCAGACAAAACATTTACCAAGCCTTTTCCTTAATCCTTTATCTAATTTGCCACGTAAGAGGCTCCTCTTTCTGTTGAATGCCTCCCTCGCCATGGCAGTTTGAGATTTCACCTCCTGGTGACATCTCAAGTCTTCAGTTATTGTGCTTCCGATATATTTAAATGCACTTACTTGGCTAATCGTGGATTGTCCTATTTTAATATTGGACAGTCTGCGTCTTGTACTGATGACTATACTCTTTGTTTTTGCTGTGTTTATTTGCATCCCATATTCCACACAAGCTTCATTCAGATCTTTCAGCTTGTTATTCCCTGTCCGCTCACTTTCTGCCACTAATACCGTGTCATCAGCAAATCTTATACATTCTATTCTTTTTCCACCAATACATATTCCTCTTTTCCCATCTAAGCCTTTCGTAATAATCTCTTCAAGATATACGTTAAGCAACAGTTGGGAAAGGCAACAACCTTGTCTAACACCTCGTCCGATGTTGTTTCCTTCTGACATTTCATTTCCTATCCTTATCCTTACTTTCTGGTGTAAATGTAGACTCTGTATCAGTCGTCTCTCTTTCCAATTGGAAATTATATTTACCAACAAAGAATAAAAAAATTCGAAGGTCTATATTTTACAGAGGTATAAAACTATATAATAAATGCACTAAGGATATCGAAAATATTACTAGAAGTAACTTATATATTTTACACATTGAATGATTGATTAGACAACACAGAGAAGGGCTGCAGTAAATAATAAGACAGTAATAATAATAATAATAATAATAATAATAGTAATAATAATATGGACAGGTAGACAATTTAAGAAAATTCTTTCTAGAACGAGCAGAAACTAGCAAAATACACAAAGCAATCACCCATATAAATACATCAGCTACACCATTGCAATTTCATAACCACTTCTACAACCCTTTAGATCACATAACATCAACAGATACAAAGAAAGTAAATTGGAAAAAGAAAACACTACATGGCAAGCACCCGTATCATCTAACACAGACACACATCGATCAAGACGCATCCAACACATGGCTAAGAAAAGGCAATATATACAGTGAGACGGAAGGATTCATGATTGCAATACAGGATTATTAAAGATCCCAACACCACAACAGATAAATGCAGACTTTGCAAACAACAAATAGAAACAGTAGATCACATCACAAGCGGATGTACAATACTAGCAAATACAGAATACCCCAGAAGACATGACAATGTAGCAAAAATAATACATCAACAACTTGCCATAAAATATAAACTAATAAAACAACACGTTCCCACATACAAGTACACACCACAAAATGTACTGGAGAATGATGAATACAAATTATACTGGAACAGAACCATTGTAACAGATAAAACAACACCACATAACAAACCTGTCATCATACTCACCAATAAAAAGAAGAAATTAACACAACTAATTGAAATATCCATACCCAACACAACAAATATACAGAAGAAAACAGGAGAAAAAATTAAAAATTCATCCAACTGGCTGAGGAAGTCAAGGACATGTGGCATCAGGATAAAGTTGACATTATACCAATTATACTATCAACTACAGGAGTCATACCTCACAATATCCACCAGTACATCAATGCAATACAGCTACATCCAAACATATATATACAACTACAAAAATCTGTAATTATTGATACATGTTCAATTACCCGAAAGTTCCTAAATGCAATATAACATATACCATACAGTTACAAGGAAGTCACGCTTGATCAAGGTCCGCGTCACATTCCATTTTTAACCAGACTGAACAGTCTGAGAAAGTAAAGAAAAAGAAATAATAATAATAATAATCCATTTTTGACCAGACATAACGTCTGAGAATAGAAAGAAATAATAATAATAATAATAATAATCCACCAGTACATCAACGTAATACAGCTACACCCAAATGTATATATACAACTACAGAAATCCGTAATTATTGATACGTGTTCAATAACCCGAAAGTTCCTAAATACAATGTAATATATACCTTACAGTTAAAAAGAAGTCACGCTTGATGAAGGTCTGTGTCACTTTCCATTTTTAACCAGACCTAAGGTCTGAGAAAAATAGAAATAATAATAATAATAATAATAAAAAAACCCGTGGAGGCCCGGGAAAAGAATAGGCCTCCGGTATGTTCTGCCAGTCGTAGAAGGCGACGAAAAGAACAAACCACTAGAAGGGCTAACACCCCTTTTAGTGTGATTACTTGGTTCAGGACAGAACTAAAGAATCCTCGGACAAGCGCCGTCATGGTCGGGGCGACGCTTGAACCCTATGCCCGCCCACAATGGTAACGACACTGCTAGCCAACTGGAAAACGATTTAAATCCAAATAGAGGTGTTTTGCAGGATATGCTTCCTGCAACCTCCCTAGAAGGAAAACAAAGACAGAGGATGAGATGGTCAGATGAAGTTAATAGACACCTCATGTTCTGCTATTACCAAGCAACAAACCTAGGAACCAACACAACTGGATACAGATCACAAGTATACACAACATTTATTACCAGATACCCGGAATTAAAATTTTTAACAGAACAACGACTAGCTGATCAGATCCGTGTAATAATAAAAAATAACAGGATACCCCAGTCAGAATTAGAAAACATCAAACAACAAGTACAACAAATACTGGAACAAAATAATGTGCAATCAGAAGAAGAAGAAAATACAGTAATGGACTCAAACATCCCAGAGCAAACAAACAAAGACCAACACGCATCAATTAAACAATCAGAGGAAAACGAAATCATAAGACAGCCACCAGAACAGGCACAAATAGAACACGAAGAGACACACGTGTTAGATATAGAAGAGAAATTTCAGCTGACATATATAGAATACAAAGACACAAATACAGTCATTAGACCATTCTTGTATAGACCACCAAATAACCCACAAGTCGAAACAACAATAACAACTATCAACACAATCATACACAACAAAATAAATGAAAATACAACTATGGAAGAGTTACAACTACTGGTTTATGTAGGAGCACTCACTACACTAAATATACACACTAGGCAGAGATCAGAACCAACCAACACACAGAAGAAGCCCACAAAACCAGCATGGCAACACAGGTTACAGATCAGAATAGAAAAACTGAGAAAAGACATTGGACAGCTAACACAATTTATAAGAAATGAAATATCAGACAAAAAACGAAAAAGGTTAGGTAAAATCTCACAACAAGAAGCAATAGAGCAATTAGATGAAAAGAAGCAGAAATTACAAGCATTGGCCAAACAACTTAGAAGATACAAAAAAAGTGAAAATAGAAGGAAACAAAACCAACATTCAGCACAAACCAAAAGAGATTTTACCAAACAATAGACAACACACACATTAAAATAGACAATCCAGACATGGAACACTTCTGGAGCAACATATGGTCAAACACGGTACAACATAACAGGCATGCACAGTGGATACAAGCAGAAACAGACTCATACAAGATGATACCACAAATGCCTGAAGTGATAATTTTGCAACATGAAGTCACCCGAGCAATTAATTCTACACACAATTGGAAAGCCCCTGGAAATGATAAAATAGCAAATTACTGGCTAAAGAAGTTCACCTCAACACATTCACATCTCACTAAATTATTTAACAGTTACATTGCAGACCCATACACATTCCCTGATACACTTGCACATGGAATAACCTATCTGAAACCTAAAGATCAAGCAGACACAGCAAACCCAGCTAAATATCGCCCCATAACATGCCTACCAACAATCTACAAAATATTAACTTCAGTCATTACACAGAAATTAATGACACATACAACACAGAACAAAATTATAAATGAAGAACAAAAAGGCTGCTGCAAAGGAGCACGAGGATGTAAAGAGCAACTGATAATAGATACAGAAGTGACATATCAAGCTAAAACTAAACAAAGGTCGCTACACTACACATACATTGATTACCAAAAAGCCTTTGATAGTGTACCCCACTCATGGTTACTACAGATATTGGAAATATACAAAGTAGATCCTAAATTGATACAGTTTCTAAACATAGTAATGAAAAACTGGAAAACCACACTTAATATCCAAACAAATTCAGATAACATCACATCACAGCCAATACAGATTAAGCGTGGAATATACCAAGGAGACTCATTAAGTCCTTTCTGGTTCTGTCTTGCTCTGAACCCACTATCCAACATGCTAAATAATACAAATTATGGATACAATATTACTGGAACATACCCACACAAAATCACACATTTGCTATACATGGATGATCTAAAACTACTGGCAGCAACAAGTCAACAACTCAACCAATTACTGAAGATAACAGAAGTATTCAGCAATGATATAAATATGGCTTTTGGAACAGACAAATGTAAGAAAAATAGCATAGTCAAGGGAAAACACACTAAACAAGAAGATTACATATTGGATAACCACAGCGACTACATAGAAGCGATGGAAAAAACAGATACCTATAAATATCTAGGATACAGACAAAAAATAGGAATTGATAATACAAATATTAAAGAAGAACTAAAAGAAAAATATAGACAAAGACTAACAAAAATACTAAAACAGAATTGACAGCAAGAAACAAGACAAAAGCTATAAATACTTATGCTATACCAGTATTGACCTACTCATTTGGAGTAGTGAAATGGAGTGACACAGACCTAGAAGCACTCAATACACTTACACGATCACAATGCCACAAATATAGAATACATCACATACATTCAGCAACAGAAAGATTCACATTAAGCAGAAAGGAAGGTGGAAGGGGATTTATAGATATAAAAAACCTACATTATGGACAGGTAGACAATTTAAGAAAATTCTTTCTAGAACGAGCAGAAACTAGCAAAATACACAAAGCAATCACTCATATAAATACATCAGCTACACCATTGCAATTTCATAACCACTTCTACAACCCTTTAGATCACATAACATCAACAGATACAAAGAAAGTAAATTGGAAAAAGAAAACACTACATGGCAAGCACCCGTATCATCTAACACAGCCACACATAGATCAAGACGCATCCAACACATGGCTAAGAAAAGGCAATATATACAGTGAGATGGAAGGATTCATGATTGCAATACAGGATCAAACAATAAACACCAGATATTACAGCAAGCATATTATTAAAGATCCCAACACCACAACAGATAAATGCAGACTTTGCAAACAACAAATAGAAACAGTAGATCACATCACAAGCGGATGTACAATACTAGCAAATACAGAATACCCCAGAAGACATGACAATGTAGCAAAAATAATACATCAACAACTTGCCATAAAATATAAACTAATAAAACAACACGTTCCCACATACAAGTGCACACCACAAAATGTACTGGAGAATGATGAATACAAATTATACTGGAACAGAACCATTATAACAGATAAAACAACACCACATAACAAACCTGATATCATACTCACCAATAAAAAGAAGAAATTAACACAACTAATTGAAATATCCATACCCAACACAACAAATATACAGAAGAAAACAGGAGAAAAAATTGAAAAATACATCCAACTGGCTGAGGAAGTCAAGGACATGTGGCATCAGGATAAAGTTGACATTATACCAATTATACTATCAACTACAGGAGTCATACCACACAATATCCACCAGTAAATCAGCACAATACAGCTACATCCAAACTTATATATACAACTACAAAAATCTGTAATTATTGATACATGTTCAATTACCCGAAAGTTCCTAAATGCAATATAACATATACCATACAGTTACAAGGAAGTCACGCTTGATCAAGGTCTGCGTCACGTTCCATTTTTAACCAGACTTAAGAGTCTGAGAAAAAAATGTCAGTAATAATAATAACATCCCTGTCAGTTCACATAACACTATACAGCTACAACCAAACGTATATATACAACTACAGAAATCTGTAATTATTGATACATGTTCAATTACCCGAACGTTCCTAAAATATACCGTACAGTTAAAAGTAAGTCACGCTTGATCAAGGTCCGCGTCACTTTCCATTTTTAACCAGACATAACATCTGAGAAAGGAAAGAAAAAGAAATAACATCCCTGTCAGTCCACATAACACTATCACACTACCATATTTTCCTCTTTCTTCTTTTCTGGAAAGCCATACTCCATAAGCTCTGGAGTGTAAGACACTAACACCACATCCTTTTTCTGAGCTCAGCATCGCTATAGAGGGACACTGACTTACTTTCACAGGCAAGCAAATGACAGCTCGTCGTATAGAAAATGGAGACCAAACATTTTTGCTATGATGCTGATTCACCTAATAGTCTGTGTCGTGTTATGTTATTAAAGAATACATATACAGAATGTGAATTGAGTACAGAGATCGGTGCTGAGCAGTTAATGAACAGTGTAAGTCTAGTATTTCACATTATTACATAACTTCATAGCAACTATGTATAGTTAAATTAGTTTTGTATACTTGAGATAAACTGTAAGAAGTTGGGCTGTTTTAAACAGACAGGACTCATAGTTGGAAGGATGGAGGCTCCAGTCCATCTGCTGGTGGATATTTGGAAAACAGCTGTTATTGTGTCTTGGTTTTAATGATACGCAAATCGTTTTGGTGTTACAGTACACCACCTTCTGGCCCTCAGATACATCAAACATACCATTTGTCACACTGTCCAAATTACATTAGAATAGCTACGGTCACTATCTGAAAGTGACCATTAGGCTATTATCAATCTTAGTAGCAGGTCTGTATTCCTCTTTCGGCAATCTCACGAAACAATTTAAATCCTTTCGTTTGTAATCCGTCATTTTCATGGTATGGGACCTAAACGTAAAAAACAAAATGTAACATGTAGTTAAGGTGATTAAAACATTTATTCGTATGGTTAAAAGCCTGTCCATATAGGGTACAGTCATTATTTGTAATGAAATAGATTACACACCGCGAGATAGTGTATTGACTTAACTGGACGAGGTGAATGGAGCATCATAAATAGACATGTGCAACGTATTGCGTTACAAATTTTATTTTGTAGGGGAAATTTGCATGCTCATTTAATACGCACGCAATAGACTAGTGATTGCGGTAATTGGATTCGCAATTTCCACTTCTGTCTGAATTTGCGAATGTATTTTGTATCAGTTAAAATGTCCGGCACTATTTCTTTGTATGGGATAGGGGAAACGTTCGCGAAGGCCTCTACACGTGTGTGTGCGAAACCCCCTAGGAAAAATAGTGTTCATTCATTTCACACAGTCATGAATCAGTCTTATAGTCACTCTGGAGTGCACGTTGAGATGTTACAATGTATGTCACCCGTCTGAGTGGCATATGTTAAAAAAAATAAAAAATAAAAACTGTTTTTCGCCGATGAGATATCACTCACACAGATCGGACGTATTGTAACATCTCAATATGCACTCGAGAGTTTCCACAATGGCCAAATGATAATTGTGTGCAATAAATTGGAAATTTGTTGTTAGGTCTTATGGGACCAAACTGCTGAGGTCATCGGTCCCTAAGCCTACACACTACTTAACCTAACTTAAACTAACTTACGCTAAGGACAACACACACACACACACACACACACACACACCCATGCCCGAGGGAGGACTCGAACATCCGACGGGGGAGGCCGGGCGAACCGGACAAGGCGCCTCAAATGGTTCAAATGCCTCTGAGCACTATGGGACATCAGTCCCCTAGACTTTGAACCACTTAAACCCAACTAACCTAAGGAAGTCACACACATCCATGCCCGAGGCAGGATTCGAACCTGCGACATTAGCAGTCGCGTGGTTCCAGACTGAAGTGCCTAGAACCGCTCGGCCACAGCGGCTGGCAAGGCGCCCCAGAGCGCACGACCACCCCGCGCAGCGTGCAATAAATGAAAGGTAATTTACAAATGGCCGAAATTTGTTTAAAAAAGTTCTACATGACTGTGATTCCCCACCGAGGAGAAACTGTTCCCCCAGGGAAAGTCTGAGCTCTGTAAGTTTATGCTTTCCGTAGGGCACATCGCAAACTCATTAGAGACGGGGGGAAACCCGACCGGCTAAAACCGACACCTGTATTTTAGTTCTGAATTACCGGTATTTGTCTGTATTTCTTTGGTCTCAGTTACAACAGATTATTTTCATTTTTACTAACAACCGGGTAAAGAAGCCGTTAGAGCAACGGTGCTAAAATTTTTGGTTTTTAAACAAAACATATTTTTAAAAAACGAGAAATTATTATTCTTGTTCTTATTTGGGATTAATTGTAATATGAATTACTCCTATTGTTTAGGATAACTCCTAAAATTTCCATTCCTTTGCTGTAGTAGTTTACTACAGAAAATAGGAAAAACGATCAGTACTGTTCTAATAAAAACGCTGACAGAAAAGAGCCACAAAACGTGGGAGAATAATCGGTACAACTGTCCTAGAACAATAACGTAATGTCCAAGACTTAACCCCACCTGGTCTGTACGGTAAATTCTCGCCGTTAATGCTGAATATCGGTTTATTGCAGTATGGCGACGTCCCTAATCTGGAAGTATTTTACGAAGTTCAATAGTCGATCTCGGGGGAGATCAGTTTGGATTCCGTAGAAATGTTGGAACACGTGAGGCAATACTGACCCTACGATTTATCTTACAGAATAGCTTAAGGAAAGGCCAACTTACTTTTCTAGCATTTGTAGACTTAGAGAAAGCTTTTGACAATGTTGATTGGAATACTCTCTTTCAATTTCTGGAGGTGGTAGGGGTAAAATACAGGGAGCGAAAGGGTATTTACAATTTGTACAGAAACCAGATGGCAGTTATAAGAGTCGAGGGTCATGAAAGGGAAGCAGTGGTTGGGAAGGCAGTGAGGCAGGGTTGTAGTCTGTCCCCGATGTTATTCAATTTGTATACTGAGCAAGCGGTAAAGGAAACAGAAGAAAAATTGGGAGTAGGTATTAAAACCCATGGAGAAGAAATAAAAACTTTGAGGTTCGCCGATGACATTGTAATTCTGCCAGAGACAGCAAAGGACCTGGAAGAGCAGCTGAACGGAATGGACAGTGTCTTCAAAGGAGGATACAGAGATAAACATCAACAAAAGCCGGCCGGGGTGGCCAAGCGGTTAAAGGCGCTACAGTCTGGAACCGCGTGACCGCTACGGTCGCAGGTTCGAATCCTGCCTCGGGCATGGATGTGAGTGACGTCCTTAGGTTAGTTAGGTTTAAGTAGTTCTAAGTTCTAGGGGACTGATGACCACAGCAGTTAAGTCCCATAGTGCTCAGAGCCATTCGAACCATTCAACATCAACAAAAGCAAAACGAGGATAATGGAATGTAGTCGAATTAAATCGGTTGACGCTGAACGAATTAGATTAGGAAATGGGACACTTAAAGTAGTAAAGGAGTTTTGCTATTTGGGGAGCAAATTAACTGATGATGGTCGAAGTAGAGAAGATATAAAATGTAGACTGGCAATGGCAAGGAAAGCGTTTCTAAAGGAGAGAAATTTGTTAACATCGAGTATATATTTAAGTGTCAGGAAGTCGTTTCTGAAAGTATTTGTATGGAGTGTAGCCCTGTATGAAAGTGAATCATCGACGATAAATAGTTTAGACAAGAATAGAATAGAAGCTTTCGAAATGTGGTGCTACAGAAGTATGGGCAGATCACATAACTAGTGAGGAAGTATTGAATAGAACTGGCACAATTTGACTAGAAGAAGGGATCAGTTGGTAGTGCATATTCCGAGGCATCAAGGGATCACCAACTTAGTATTGGAGGACAGCATGGAGGGTAAAAATCGTAGAGGGACACCAAGAGATTAATACACTAAGCATATTCAGAAGGATATAGTTTGCAGTGGGTACGGGGAGATGAAGAAGGTTGCACAGGACAGAGTAGCATGGAGAACTGCATCAAAGCAGTCTCAGGACTGAAGACCACAACGACGACAACAATAGTCCATTTACTTTAAGAAGATTAAAAACTCTGGGAAGCACAACAGACTTGCGACAATATGTAAGCTAGAAACATCCACAGTGTTCCTTGGAAGAAAAGGCGAATTAGGCTGATGTAGGTAAAACTGCATTTGACGTACTATAGGCTTGGGATAGTAACTGAAGCTGTTAGCAAAAAAATGGTTCAAATGGCTCTGAGCACTATGGGACTTAACATCTGTGGTCATCAGACCCCTAGAACTTAGAACTACGTAAACCTAACTAACCTAAGGACATCACACGCATCCATGCCCGAGGCAGGATTCGAACCTGCGACATTAGCAGTCACGTGGTTCCAGACTGCGCGCCTAGAACCGCTGGACCACCGCGGCCGGCCAGCTGTTAGCAGTCACGGTCATCGGTATCAATACAGTGCTGCACTCTTCTTATCATGAGTTGAGTGATATTCTTTATCACTTTGGCACTTACCGAAACACATGCTCTGGCAATTCTCACTTCGAACACCTTCTGGAAATGGACGTTCACGCCACCTTCCTTGACCTTCAAAGGCCTTACTGTCACACATCATTGGATTCGTATCGATAGCCGATATCAGAAAATAAGTACCGAACTGTAGCATCCCATTAAAAAAAAAGTTGACTTTCATATCTGTGAAGCGATCCCACGTAGCAACAAAAAACCAACGTCATATTATGGTCCCCATTGTCCCATGCAACTTTTAACCCAGAATCTTTTCAGCTCTTATCATACTTTCGGAGTTATTCTGGGTGGCAATAGTTAGAGTCTCACCCTGTATACTTTGAAGCAGCTGGCATATAAAATCAGGACGATATAGAGATCGTTACCAACAAAATGTGCAGAAAATCTTGCCCCCCTTCTTGCAGCGGTGTACCGTAGCTCTGTAGAAGAGCTTAGCGTTCCAAAGGACAGGTCATCCCCGTTTTCAAGAAGGGACGTCGAACAGATGTGCAGAACTATAGACCTATATCTCTAACGTCGATCAGTTGCAGAATTTTGGAACACGTATTATGTTCGAGTATAATGACTTTTCTGGAGACTAGAAATCTACTCTGCAGGAATCAGCATGGGTTTCGAAAAAGACGATCGTGTGAAACCCAGCTCGCCCTATTCGTCCATGAGACTCAGAGGTCCATAGACACGGTTTCCCAGGTAGATGCCGTGTTTCTTGACTTCCGCAAGGCGTTCGATACAGTTCCCCACAGTCGTTTAATGAACAAAGTAAGAGCATATGGACTATCAGACCAATTGTGGGATTTGACTGAAGAGTTCCTAGATAACAGAACGCAATATGTCATTCTCAATGGAGAGAAGTCTTCCGAAGTAAGAGTTATTTCAGGTGTGCCACAGGGGACTGTTGTAGGACCGTTGCTATTCACAATATACATAAATGACCTTCTGGATGACATCGGAAGTTCACTGAGGCTTTTTGCGGATGATGCTGTGGTGTATCTAGAGGTTGTAACAGTGGAAAGTTGTTCTGAAATGAAGGAGGATCTGCAGCGAATTGACGCATGGTGCAGGGAATTGCAATGTAGACAAGTGTAATGTGCGGCGAATACATAGAAAGAAAGATCCTTTATCATTTAGCTACAATATAGCAGGTCAGCAACTGGAAGCAGTTAATTCCATAGATTATCTTGGAGTACGCATTAGGAGTGATTTAAAATGGAATGATCATATAAAGTTGAACGTCGGTAAAGTAGATGCCAGACTGAGATTCATTGGAAGAATCCTCAGGAAATGCAATCCGAAAACAAAGCAAGTAGGTTACAGTACACTTGTTCGCCCACTGCTTGAATACTGCTCAGCAGTGTGGGATCCGTACCAGATAGGGTTGATAGAAGATATAGAGAAGATCCAACGGAGAGCAGCGCGCTTCGTTACAGGATCATTTAGTAATCGCGAAAGCGTTACGGAGATGATAGATAAACTCCAGTGGAAGACTCTGCAGGAGAGACGCTCAGTAGCTCGGTACGGGCTTTCGTCAAAGTTTCGAGAACATACCTTCACCGAGGAGTCAAGCAGTATATTGCTCCCTCCTACGTATATCTCGCGAAGAGACCATGAGGATAAAATCAGAGCGATTAGAGCCCACACAGAGGCATACCGACTATCCTTCTTTCCACGAACAATACGAGACTGGAATAGAAGGGAGAACCGATAGAGGTACTCAAGGTACCCTCCGCCATACACCGTCAGGTTGCCTGCGGAGTATGGATGTAGATGTAGAAAATCTCGTGAAAAGCATGCCAAAAAGGTGCCAATCTGTAATTGATAATGGCGGCGATTGGACTTGCTATTAGGTAATTATGCAATTAGTAATAACATGTATTTTCATGTAAACATATATTTATAACAGTGTCTTATTTCATACAGATAACGGCATACAACTTCTTGTGGAAGTGACTATATGTATCCGTAATTTATTTTTTGCAACCACATGGAAGTCATTGTCGAGATGGAAGCGCGCACGCTTCAAATGGCTCTGAGCACTATGGGACTCAACTTCTGAACTCATTAGTCCCCTAGAACTTAGAACTAGTTAAACCTAACTAACCTAAGGACAGCACACACATCCAGCCCGAGGCAGGATTCGAACCTGCGACCGCAGCGATCTCGCGGTTCAAGACTGCAGCTCCTAGAACCGCACGGTGAAGCGCGCACGTGTTGGACAATTTTTCGAAGTGAGAATCTATTGTGCAGGGGAGAGGGGCGGCGGCGTAACTCCTCTGAGGACCGCCCGGCAGATGCAGCAGGTGCCACGTGCCACGTCATCGGCGCCACCACCTCCACCTCCATCTGGTGACTAACTGGCGCACCTGTCACGCCTCATCTCAGGCGCGCTGGCCCCGCCCCCTTCCGGCTTTCTCGTAGGTGGGCGTCATTACGTTTTCCTGTAATTAATTACACCTATATGTGGCGTCCAGGAACCAGATACGGGCCATTTAGCTGCAGTATCTAGCGAACACAGTGCGGAAAGACGTGGCGTACGCTACACTAGTTCTCACATCTCGGCCGAGAAGAATGAGTGCAGTTGGTGATTGACGCTTTGCTGCACTGATCTACGGACTGTGCTAAAATGAAGTATTGCATTATGGTACCGGATTATCTTGCGAACGTATGCGGACTTCGATTTAAGGCAAGTAGGAAAGGGAAAAGTTACAACTACACTACTGGCCATTAAAATCGCTACACCAAGAAGAAATGCAGACGATAAACGGGTATTCATTGGACAAATATATTATACTAGAACTGACATGTGATTACATTTTCACGCATTTGGGTGCATAGACCCTGAGAAATAAGTACCCAGAACAACCACCTCTGGCCGTAATAACGGCCTTGATACGCCTGGGCATTGAGTCAAACAGAGCTTGGATGGCGTGTACAGGTACAGCTGCCCATGCAGCTTCAACTCGATATCACAGTTCATCAAGAGTAGTAACTGGCGTATTGTGACGAGCCAGTTGCTCGGTCACTTTGAGCAGACGTTTTCAATTGGTGAGAGATCTGGAGAATCTGCTGGCCAGGGCAGCAGTCGAAAATTTTCTGTATCCAGAAAGGCCCGTACAGCACCTGCAACATGCGGTCGTGCATTATCCTGCTGAAATGGAGGGTTTCGCAGGGATCGAATGAAGGGTAGAGCCACGGGTCGTAACACATCTGAAATGTAACGTCCACTGTTCAAAGTGCCGTCAATGCGAACAAGAGGTGACCGACACGTGTAACCAATGGCACCCCATACCATCACGCCGGGTGATACGCCAGTATGGCGATGAGGAATACACGCTTCCAATGTGCGCTCACCGCGATGTCGCCAAACACGGATGCGACCATCATGATGCTGTAAACAGAACCTGGATTCATGAAAAAAAATGACGTTTTGCCATTCGTGCACCTAGGTTCGTCGTTGAGTACACCATCGCAGGCGCTCCTGTCTGTGATGCACCGTCAAGGGTAACCGCAGCCACGGTCTCCGAGCTGATAGTCCGTGCTGCTGCTAATGTCGTCAAACTGTTCGTGCAGATGGTTGTTGTCTTGCAAACGTCCCCATCTGTTGACTCAGGGATCGAGACGTGCCTGCACGATCCGTTACAGCCATGCGGATAAGATGCCTGTCATCTCCACTGCTAGTGCTACGAGGCCGTTGGGATCCAGCACGGCGTTCCGTATTACCCTCCTGAACCCACCGACCCCATATTCTGCTAACAGTCATTGGATCTCGACCAACGCGAGCAGCAATGTCGCGATACGATAAACCGCAATCGTGATAGGCTACAATCCGACCTTTATCAAAGTCGGAAACGTAATTGTACTCATTTCTCTTCCTTACACGAGGCATCACGACAACGTTTCACCAGGCAACGCCGGTCAACTGCTGTTTGTGTATCAGAAATCGGTTGTAAGCCTTCCTCATGTCAGCACGTTGTAGGTGTCGCCACCGGCGCCAACCTTGTGTGAATGCTCTGAAAAGCTGATCGTTTGCATATCACGGCATCTTCTTCTTGTCGGTTAAATTTTGCTTGTGTAGCACCTCATGTTCGTGGTGTAGCAATTTTAATGGTCAGTAGTGTACATGTAACTGAAAACGTCACTTCACTGTGATATAAAAATAATACAGTAATAAAAAAATAGTCTGTTCGGCAGAGCTTATCTCAAGGGCGTTTAAGAAAAATGGTGTCACATATTCCTACAAGAGGTATGGGCGATCCGATCACGTTTACGTACGTGCTACTGTTAGAGAAGTTTTCTCGGAGACCATTTTTACTAGAGCACTACCGACAATGGAAGATCATCAGTATTGGCATCGACTAAGGGCCCTCACAAACTTCACGGCACAATCCGAATGAACGTCTTACCGGAAAGAATTCGGTGTGTTCAAAAAAGTCTCCCCGCAGTGCCATATGATCGTTAGCTGCACGTGCCATATGATTATTCGCCTTGCTGGGTTACTTCCCTTCAAGTGGACTCTCCCAACAGTCCACCGTTTCGTTTATCTCAGCCACCGTCAGTAGTATCGTTGGTATTTGTTGTTACGTGTTGACGTGAACGTTTAAGTTTAGTTCCTTTGTTTGGTTGTTTCGTTTTTGTCACTTAAAATGTTAACCATTGAAAAACGTGTGTTTTTAGTCGACAACAATAAAATACGCAGTTTCAGTTCATCAAACATTTAATTCAGTTCTCCCGCAGACAACAGTCCCACATCGCGATACTGTGCGAGATTTGAGTAACAATTTTCGAAGTAAGGAGTTCAGTGACAGATGCACCGAGAACTGGTCGTCCTAGTGTTTTGTCTTAGGATAAACTACTCGATATTTCCGATAAAACGTCCACGAGTCCGAACAAGTCAGTAAGAAATCTCGCCCAGGAAATCGATGTTAGTGTCGGAACCTCCCAGACAGCTGTGAGGAAAAAATTAGAACTTTTCCCATACAGAGTGACTGTCGTGCAAGAACTGAAAAATACTGATCATGGCAAGACACTGCATTATTGTGAATTGTTCAAAAATTTCGTTCAACAAAATGGAAGGGATATTCTAAATGAAACGTTTTTCACTAATGAGGCGCGGTTTCATTTATCCGGGTACACGAATCTTACAAATTCTCGTATTGGGAGTACTACAAATCCATTGCGTATTCATGAGGAACCATTCTGTGAAAATAGGAGTTTGGATTGCAATTTCTAGACGTCGGATTGTGGGTGCCATATTTTTCAACGAAACAATAAACGCACAACGATACTGCAGTGATATTCTGTACCCTTTCATAGGAGAACTTGTGTTAAGTTAAATAGTGAACGGCTATTTCCAACAAGATGGTGCAACCGCGCATACAGCTCGCGTTTCAATGTCACTGCTTGCTGATGTTTTTGGTGATCGCATAATTTCACAGGGTCTTCGGCGTTCACGATCGCCTGACCTAACACAACCTGACTTTTTCTTCTGGGGTGCAGCGAAATCAACTGCTATAAAAACCGTCCAAAATCCATCGATGAATTCAAAACTGCGGTATCCACTTTCACTATTTCTGTTACAGAAGAAATGTTACAGCTTGTGTTTGGAAACATGATTAGTCGAATTGAATTGTGTATTCAGCAACAGGGGGGGACACTTTCAATATTTAATGTAAAAATGAATATTCTATAAATTATTAACTTGTATTTCACTGAGTTTCATTTCGGCATATTCACTGCGGCGTACAGCACACGCCGCTAACAATCATACGGCACTGCGGAGAGAATTTTTGAACACCCTGTATGTGGTGTGCACCGCCAGACACCACACTTGCTAGGTGGTAGCCTTTAAATCGGCCGCGGTCCGTTAGTATACGTCGGACCCGCGTGTCGCCACTATCAGTGATTGCTGACCGAGCGCCGCCACACTGGAGGTCTAGAGAGACTTCCTAGCAGTCGCCCCAGTTGTACAGCAGACTTTGCTAGCGATGGTTCACTGACAAATTACGCTCTCATTTGCCGAGACGATAGTTAGCATAGCCTTCAGCTACGTCATTTGCTACGATCTAGCAAGGCGCCATTACCAGTTACTATTGCGATTATGAATAATGTACCGTCATGAGCGACGTTCACCATTTATGGATTAAAGTTAAGTATTCCACCAGCTACGTCAGTTTTTTCTACAGTCTAATTTCCTTCTCCTGTTCCAGACCTCACGAACCAGCCTGCGTGAGCTAAAACGCGTGCCTTTCGACTTCCTCTCATACCGGTGTTGGCTCTCCTGCCAACCCACAACACCGTATATTTCGGTTATTTTTTGGGCAAGGACAGTAGAGCTTGTTAGCCAAATATCGAAGTTTCTAGAGAGCATATCACTTAGCACTGAGAATAGATAAATAAAAGCACGTTCGGCAAACGACCCTGCCGCAGTCCTAAAACCGATTCCCGTCACATCACTGAAGCTAAGCGCTAAGCGCTGTCTGGCTTGGCTACCACTTTGACGGGTCACCGTCTGGATTGGCAGGCGGGGTGCGCTCAGCACTTGTGAGGCCATCCGAGGATGTGCTTGACTAAGAAGTGGCAGTTCCGGTCACGGAAACTGACAACTGCCTGGAGAGCGGTGTGCACGTGTCCCTCCAGGTCCGTGTCCAGTGACGCCTATCGTCTGAGGACGACACGGCTGTCGGTCGGTGCCGTTGGGCCTACCAACGCTTGTTCGGACGGAGTTTAGTTTAAGCCGTACCTTCGTTTACAAAAGATTATTCTGCATTGCAATGTGCAATTATATAATTTAAGAACGTGCAAGTTGCTACTGCAGTTTCGAAACTACACTCCTGAAAATGGAAAAAAGAACACATTGACACCGGTGTGTCAGACCCACCATACTTGCTCCAGACACTGCGAGAGGGCTGTACAAGCAATGATCATACGCACGGCACAGCGGACACACCAGGAACCGCGGTGTTGGCCGTCGAATGGCGCTAGCTGCGCAGCATTTGTGCACTGCCGCCGTCAGTGTCAGCCAGTTTGCCGTGGCATACGGAGCTCCATCGCAGTCTTTAACACTGGTAGCATGCCGCGACAGCGTGGACGTGAACCGTATGTGCAGCTGACGGACTTTGAGCGAGGGCGTATAGTAGGCATGCGGGAGGCCGGATGGACGTACCGCCGAATTGCTCAACACGTGGGGCGTGAGGTCTCCACAGTACATCGATGTTGTCGCCAGTGGTCGGCGGAAGGTGCACGTGCCCGTCGACCTGGGACCGGACCGCAGCGACGCACGGATGCACGCCAAGACCGTAGGATCCTACGCAGTGCCGTAGGGGACCGCACCGCCACTTCCCAGCAAATTAGGGAGACTGTTGCTCCTGAGGTATCGGCGAGGACCATTCGCAACCGTCTCCATGAAGCTGGGCTACGGTCCCGCACACCGTTAGGCCGTCTTCCGCTCACGCCCCAACATCGTGCAGCCCGCCTCCAGTGGTGTCGCGACAGGCGTGAATGGAGGGACGAATGGAGACGTGTCGTCTTCAGCGATCAGAGTCGCTTCTGCCTTGGTGCCAATGATGGTCGTATGCGTGTTTGGCGCCGTGCAGGTGAGCGCCACAATCAGGACTGCATACGACCGAGGCACACAGGGCCAACACCCGGCATCATGGTGTGGGGAGCGATCTCCTACACTGGCCGTACACCACTGGTGATCGTCGAGGGGACACTGAATAGTGCACGGTACATCCAAACCGTCATCGAACCCATCGTTCTACCATTCCTAGACCGGCAAGGGAACTTGCTGTTCCAACAGGACAATGCACGTCCGCATGTATCCCGTGCCACCCAACGTGCTCTAGAAGGTGTAAGTCAACTACCCTGGCCAGCAAGATCTCCGGATCTGTCCCCCATTGAGCATGTTTGGGACTAGATGAAGCGTCGTCTCACGCGGTCTGCACGTCCAGCACGAACGCTGGTCCAACTGAGGCGCCAGGTGGAAATGGCATGGCAAGCCGTTCCACAGGACTACATCCAGCATCTCTACGATCGTCTCCATGGGAGAATAGCAGCCTGCATTGCTGCGAAAGGTGGATATACACTGTACTAGTGCCGACATTATGCATGCTCTGTTGCCTGTGTCTATGTGCCTGTGGTTCTGTCAGTGTGATCATGTGATTTATCTGACCCCAGGAATGTGTCAATAAAGTTTCCGCTTCCTGGGACAATGAATTCACGGTGTTCTTATTTCAATTTCCAGGAGTGTAACTCAAACATGGCGGCGGAGAAAATTTACGCAGGTCTGTTGGGGCACGTTTACGCACTACTTTTCATCGCCGTCCTAACCGATAACCCAGTCAAGGAAATTTTAAGACAACAGCAGTTGGACATGGAATTTTAAAAAATAAAGGCGCAGGAGTATGCTTTGTTTTCTGCCGTACGGCAGGTCTTGTCATGGGGGAAGCCCCGTCAGAGAGGTCCAGCGCATGAGAGTCTAGGGAAGTGACTCCAGTGGTGGTTTCCCGTTGCCTTCCACTGATGATGATGAAATGATAATGAGGACAACACAACACCCAGTCCCTGAGTGGAGAAAATCTCTGACCCAGCTGGGAATCGAACCTGGGCCCCTTGGCGTGATAGACCGCCGCGCCGACCACTCAGCTATCGGGGCGGACAAAGGAGTATAAAAGGTAGAAATTGCTCAAAAAGCTATTTAAACGTAATGATTCTCAAGCAGAAGGAATTGACCCTCGAGAAAGGACTGATGAGGACAAGAAACTGTTAAAAATCAAGAACAAGGTCAAAAGTGGATAGGCTGACTTCTGACGTCATCGTTAGTGTTCTGTCCACAGACAGGTTTTCCCACGGTAACTCTACCACCCTCTTTAGGTCCATGTAATTTCAGATTCCCTTTATGTCTTCCGTCATCTTTTATCTGCTCCTTGCTCCCAATATCCTGTCACATCCTAGACTTTCCAAAGAGTCTGTTAGCTAGCGTTCTCCTCTGAACGAATGTCCCACCCAATTCTTCCTTCCTTTGTCTTACAGCTTGAAGCAGTTTGATGAAGAGGATGAAAGCTGCCTATGCATTTACTGCTTGAAACGATACATCCAATCAAAAATAAAAATAAATCAAGAATCGGTCCAGTATATTAGACGTAGAAAGGTGGGCTCACGACGTATGTGCCACTGGAAACACATCATTTTCTGTATACATAAATTGCAACTCGTACAGTGATCATGAACAGGCCTTTAATTAACATTCAGATTTCTTTTAAGGCGATAGTATGCTAACAGTTGGAAGTTCGCCAAAAACTAAGCAATTTTGAACACTATATATTTGGTGGTGCACGAAACGTCTAACCGTTTTGTTTTTGAATATAAACTTTATTGTCAATACGATCTGAAAGGAACATATACTACAATGAAGAGCCGTCCATGGAGATTGTTCTAACTCAGCGTATGCTCAATATGTCCACCATTTCGTTTCCTAACTTCCTTCAAACGAACACTGAAGTTAGTGATTGCCCTACGGCACATGTCTTCCGTAATTTCACTGCAAGTTTGAAGAATAAGTCTTCTGAGCTCCATTAAATCACGTGGACGTTTCGGGAAAATTTTTTTCCTTTAGGTACCCCCAAAGAAAAAAGTCACACGGATTGAGATCTGGACTATTGGAGGGCCAATTTTGTCCGTCATTGAAGCGACCTGGAAACCTGAATGAAATGATCCGCATGTCGAAATGTTCGTGTAAAAACTCCAACACAGTGTTTGCAGTATGTGGCCTTGCTCCATTTTGCTTGAACCACTGCTTGTTGAAGGGCAAGGCAGTAGCAAGGAGCTGTGGAATGAAGCTATTGCGAAGCATGCTCAAATAACGCTCGCTGTTCACAGTTTCTTCAAGAAAAAGGGTCCAATAAGTCTGTGACTGGAAATTGCAGCCCACGCTGTAATCCTCGGAGCATAATGTTGTCGTTCGTGAAGCACTTGTGGGTTTTCAGTGGCCCAAAAGTGTACATTTTGTTTGTTAACCATACCGTCTAAATGAAAATGCGCCTCGTGTGAAAACCAAGCGTTGTCGAGAGTTTCTTCCCTATCTTCCGCCCACTGAGCAAACAGTAGTCTCTGCTGCTTGTGTTCTTCAGTGAGCTTCTGTGCACAGGTCATCTTGTATGGGTGCATATGGAGGTCACTTTTAAGAATGCGTTGAACGGAGCGTCTGGATATTCCCAGTTGCACTGCTGCCTTTCTACGCGATTTCCCGGGACTTCTCTGTACAGCAACTCGTACCGCTTCAATATTCTCCGGCGAACAAACAGGCTTAGGTCGAGGTCGCTTCGCTTCCAATACTGTTCCTTCCTGTACAGATTTATCGTACAACCTGTGGATGGTCTTCTTGCAAGGGACCCATCGTGTGTTAAACTGCTGTCGAAAACGCCTCTGAGTCACAACAAGGCTTTTCGTTTCATGAAAAAGTAACACAATTGCCGATCGTTGCTGTGTCGTCAGTCTTCCATTGTCAGCCACTGCTGCTTACTAGTCTCCTAGCGGCAGTGTCGTGAATTACACGTCATTTAGTAACTCAATTGTTTTTCCAAGCTCTGCTGGTACTGCTGTAGAGATCCCAGCGCGATATCTAATGTGCGTCGTAAATCGTGAAAGAAACAATTGGTAACACATTTCGTGCGCCACCCTGTATCTAATCAAAAATTTTAAAAAATCCAAAAAGTTATGCTCGCAAATATCCCCGGTTCCCCTGCTATCGGTCAAAACCAGCAGTAAAGTTCCTGTAATGACTTGTCTGGAAGCCAATAGCAGTTGAGATATGGACCACGATTGTTATCTCTCTCCCATCTGTCTATTACATAGAAGTAGGTATCACAGGCATTGCTGCGTGCAACCTAGTACATTGTTCGGCCCTGTTTCACAGTGAATTACACATTGTTTCAGATACAGCTGGCTCCATTCGCACTGCATCCCGTATACTGCTCATGTGCTCTTGTGGCGTATGCGCATTCTCGATGGGTTGGGTATACACCGATGCCTTCAATGCCCACACAGCCAGAAATGGAGGGCATCCAAGCCTTTTGAATGAGAAGACCATGCTGCCAGACTGCCGTGATCAGTCACTCTCCCATGAAAGATCGTGATGAGGTACTGTCCCCAGTCGAAAGAACATGGGGTCGTGATCTGTCAATGATGAACTACAATCGTCGCACTTCTACAGTGGTAACATTCACCAACAGCGCTGGTCATACATCACACAGAAATCGGGGACACACATCTCAGTGGCCCCACGCAAATAGCGCCTGAGAGGATAGATGTATTGTTCACTCTGCCATAACGGATCATACAACTATGTCACGTACCCCGAGTCAGGAAACGGACTCATTTGCAGAGAGACAACTATCCACATGGACAATCCAATTACGTCTAGAGCATCACGGAGTCTCAGCATGTCAAGCATTATTGCAACTTGTCTTGACTCTTCAGCAAAGAGACTTGCGGACCGAATGACAACAATAAACACAAGAGTGGCAACGCTTCGCCTTTTCAGACGAGGTCTGGTTCTGTGTGAAGCATCACGGTGGACATACATGTGTGCAGGGAGTTGCCAGGTTGCATTTGTCAATCCCATACAGTCCCCAGTATCTGGACCCATTGTGTGGGGGTGGCGTGAGATACACACACGACCACCACTAGTTTGCATAAGCAGTAATTCGGATAGCAGTTGGTCGTGTTAAGGCCAGTGTCTCTGCCAAACGTGTAATACTATCTTCCAACAAGATAAGCCAAGACCACATGTTGCCGGTGCTGCCCTGACCTACCTCGATTCAGGGGGTGTTGACTGTTGCCCTGGCCGGTATGTTCTACATCTCTCTCATCCGCTCAAAACATGGATTACCGGGAGATTGCCACGCCACCACATCTACATCTACATCTATACTCCGCGAGCCACCTTACGGTGTGTGGCGGAGGGTACTTATTGTACCACTATCTGATCCCCCCTTCCCTGTTCCATTCACGAATTGTGCGTGGGAAGAACGACTGCTTGTAAGTCTCCGTATTTGCTCTAATTTCTCGGATCTTTTCGTTGTGATCATTACGCGAGATATATGTGGGCGGTAGTAATATGTTGCCCATCTCTTCCCGGAATGTGCTCTCTCGTAATTTCGATAATAAACCTCTCCGTATTGCGTAACGCCTTTCTTGAAGTGTCCGCCACTGGAGCTTGTTCAGCATCTCCGTAACGCTCTCGCGCTGACTAAATGTCCCCATGACGAATCGCGCTGCTTTTCGCTGGATCATTCTCTCTCTTCTATTAATCCAACCTGGTAAGGGTCCCATACTGATGAGCAATACTCAAGAATCGGACGAACAAGCGTTTTGTAAGCTACTTCTTTCGTCGATGAGTCACATTTTCTTAGAATTCTTCCTATGAATCTCAACCTGGCGCCTGCTTTTCCCACTATTTGTTTTATGTGATCATTCCACTTCAGATCGCTCCGGATAGTAACTCCTAAGTATTTTACGGTCGTTACCGCTTCCAATGATTTACCACCTATGGCATAATCGTACTGGAATGGATTTCTGCCCCTATGTATGCGCATTATATTACATTTATCTACGTTTAGGGAAAGCTGCCAGCTGTCGCACCATGCATTAATCCTCTGCAGGTCTTCCTGGAGTACGTACGAGTTTTCTGATGTTGCTACTTTCTTGTAGACAACCGTGTCATCTGCAAATAGCCTCACGGAGCTACCGATGTTGTCAACTAAGTCATTTATGTATATTGTAAACAATAAAGGTCCTATCACACTTCCTTGCGGTACTCCCGAAATTACCTCTACATCTGCAGATTTTGAACCGTTAAGAATGACATGTTGTGTTCTTTCTTCTAGGAAATCCTGAATCCAATCACAAACCTGGTCACATTTGACAAACTGTGAGATACAGTTCAAGAAACATGGACTGATGCATCCGTGTTGTCATCCAAACTCAGTTCGTCTCGTTGCTCTACCAGCTTAGAGACAAAGATGCTACCAGCGGTAACAGCTCTGTGTGCTGAATTCAACGTTCTGCACATTCAGATCACTTACAGATTTAAACCTGCAGCCTTAATACTGCCAAAGGCCTTGCCGCAGTGGCAACACCATTCCTGTCAGATCGTCGCAGTAAAGCGCTCTCGGGCTTTGCTAGAGCACTTGGATGGGTGACTGGGTCTACCGAGCGCTGTTGGAAAGTGGGATGCACTCAACTCTAATTGAGGAGCTATTTGTCTGAGGAGTAGCGGCTCTGGTCACGAAAACCGAAAACAACAGGGACAGTGATGCGTTGACCACATGCCCCATATCCGCATCCAGTGACGCCTGTCGGATCAGGGTGACACGGCGATCGGTCGGTATTGTTAGGTCTTGTGAGGCCTGTTCCGACGCAGAGAGAGTGAAAGAGAGAGAGAGAGAGAGAGAGAGAGAGAGAGAGAGAGAGAGAGAGAGAGAGAGAGTGAGAGAGGAGTGGTGGGGGGCGGGGAGGGGTGGGAGAGAGAGAGAGAGAGAGAGAGAGAGAGAGAGAGAGAGTGAGAGAGGAGTGGTGGGGGGCGGGGAGGGGTGGGAGAGAGAGAGAGAGAGAGAGAGAGAGAGAGAGAGAGAGGAGTGATGGGGGGAGGGGAGGGAGGGAGAGAGAGAGAGAGAGAGAGAGAGAGAGAGAGAGAGAGAGAGAGCGCGAGTCCTTATACTAAAGTGTGTAAGCGGAATCCCTCACGCATTTCACGCTTAGGTACAAATTGAGACACCTAAATTCTAGTTTACTTACACCATTTTGCTTACTTCGTCAAAAACAGCGCATCGCATTGCAAATTAATCATCTCTCCATATCAGACTTGTGCATCGTAGCTCTCCCTATGTAGTGTTGTATCCTGTATAATAATTATACTACTCAACAGCCATCTTGCGTCTGGTGTGCGATACATCAGTAAGTTCAAATGGTTCAAATGGCTCTGAGCACTATGGGACGTAACATCTGAGGTCATCAGTCCCCTAGACTTAGAACTACTTAAACCTAACTAACCTAAGGACAGCACACATCCATGCCCGAGGCAGGATTCGAACCTGCGACCACAGCGGTCGCGCGGTTCCAGTCTGAAGCGCCTAGAACCGCTCGGCCACAGCAGCCAGCTTCATCAGTAGGTACCGGTGTGCGTTTTGAAGAATTCGAACTTACTTTTCAAAATGTTCTCGCACGTAGGATTTTTGAGTTTCTAAGGATTTTTTATTGCTTATTTTCCATATTTCGTTTATTTCACTGCTTACTGTTCTTTTGTTTGGATGTCTCATGTTGTAATTTTGTTGTTTTCGTACAAGAAGATGTCAAATCGTTACTAGATGGCAGGTGTGATTCTAAACTTTACTCATCTACGGCGAGATAATCCATATTGCGAAATAGACATTCTGATATAACGCATATAGAAACTCGCATGATGCAATTCTCATCATACTTTTATCAGCCCAAAGGTGTATGTGCGAGTTTTTCTTACCTCAGTGACTGTTTCTTTCAGAGATACTGAAACGTTGTTGTGTTTCAAATTTACACTTAGGAAAAATGGCAAATGGCAAACGTCGTTGTTGTATACACCACCGCACCGCGACGACTTTTGCTACAATATGTGATCAAAAGTATCCGAACTCCCTCAAAACATACGTTTTTCATATTAGGTGCACTGTGCTGCCACCTTCTGCCAGGTACTCCATAGCAGCGACCTCAGAAGTCATTAGACATACTCGTAGTGAGAGAGCAGAATGGGACGCTCTGCAGAACTCACGGACTTCGAACGTGGTCAGGTGATTGGGTACCACCTGTGTCATACGTCTGTACACGAGATTTCCACATGCCTAAACATCCCCAGACCCACTATTTCCGATGTGATAGTGAAGTGGAAACGTGAAGGGACACGTACAGCACGAAAGCGTAGAAGCCAACCTCGTCCAGTTGAAGAGGGTCGTAAGGTGTAATAGCCAGACGTCTATCCAGACTATTACACAGGAATCCCAAACTCCGTCAGGACCCACTGCAAGTACCAGGACAGGCGGGAGGTGAGAAAACTTGGATTTCACGGTCGAGCGGCTGCCCATGAGCCACACATCACGCCGGTAGATGCCAAACGACGGCTCGCTTGGTGTAAGGAGCGTAAACATTGGACAAGTGAACAGTGGAAGTACATTGTGTGGGGTGACGAATCGCCGTACACGATGTGGCGATCAGATGGCAGGGTGTGGGTAGGCGAACGCCTGGTGAATGTCATCTGCCAGCCTGTCTAATGCCAAAAGTAAAATTCGGATGCGGTGGTGTTATGGTGTGGTCGTCTTTTTCATGGAGGGGGCTTGTACCCCTTGTTGTTTTGCGTTGCACTATCACAGCACAGGCCTACATTGGTGTTTTAAGCACTTTCTTGGTTCCCACTGATGAAGAGCAATGCGGGGATGGCGATTGCATCTTTCAACACGTTCGAGCACCTGTTCATAATGCACGGCCTGTGGCGGAGTGGTTAGACGACAATAACATCCCTGTAATGGACTGGCCTGCACAGAGTCCTGACCTGCATGCTAAAGAACACCTTTGGGATGTTTTGGAACGCCGACTTCGTGCCAGGCCTCACCGACCGACATCGACACTTCTCCTCAGTGCAGCAATCCGGGAAGAATGGACTGCCATTCCCCACGAAACCTGTCAGCACCTGATTGAACGTTAGCCTGCGAGAGTGGAAGCTGTCATCAAAGCTAACGGCGACCCAATACCATACTGAATTCCAGCATTACCGATGGAGGGTGCCACGAACTTGTAAGTCATTTTCAGCCAGGTGTCCGGATACTTTTGATCACATAGTGTGTATGTTGGAAATTCACACAGAATCTCAATAAATCGGTAAATTGTTTAAGAGTAGATATAAACTGTATATTAATTGTTCCTTTGGTGATCAAGATAAAAAATTTTGCATCTCATGTTGCACACATGTCCTGTGCTACCATTTAACCGAATGGTTGAGAGGAAAACGTTGAACCATACTATCTTCTGTTTCAGTCGTATGGTATGTGTTCGTTCTGGCCGGCCGTAGTGGCCGAGCGGTTCTAGGTGCTTCAATCTGGAACCGCGCGACCGCTACGGTCACAGGTTCGAATCCTGCCTCGGCCACGGATGTGTGTGCTGTCCTTAGGTTCGTTAGGTTTAAGTAGTTCTAAGTTCTAGGGGACTGGTGACCTCAGATCTTAAGTCCCATAGTGCTCAGGGCCATTTGAACGATTTTTGTTCCTTCTGCCTCACAAATATTACAGGGGATTCAAGCAAAACTAGAGGTAATTGATACCAAACACTGAAATATGGAATTAGCTGCTTGGTCCTCTTTCAAAGCAATTGTGAAGGTCTTTTTGTGCAGCGGAAGAGATGACAACTATGTTTCCATTGTGAATGCTCTGTTTCACAGCCAAAACAATATGGGGTGAAGAATGGCGCTTAAAATTCACTATTTACGTCGCCACCGTGTTTTCTTTCCAGAAGGTTTCGGAGCAATAAGCGATGAGAAGGTTGAAGACATGTGTACGACAGGACACCATTACCAATGTCACCAGAAGCATTCGCTAACGGACAAATACTGGGGTCTTGTTAGGGAGAGTGGTGGAATGGGAAACAAAGGGAGAGCATCGCTGTGACATTTTTAGATTGGGAGAGCACACTTAAGTTGAAAATACACTGTGAGCTAATTTAGGCCTTTATTGGCGTCATGTCCATATACACATATTAAATAACATTCAGTTCCAAAGTACTGAACATGTATTTTTTTTTGTTCCATTAATGCAGAAAATTTACTTTTCAACTGAATTCAGCAAGCCCAAATTCAGATTAATATACCCTTTAAAACCAGATGCTAAAAGAGAGTTTAAATATGCTGTCTAGCTGGCTAAAGCGCGCTTATCACGAGAAACGCCGGAGACACACCCACAAGCTACGCGCCACCAACACCCTCTCGATAACGTGCTTTTAGGCCGCCACCGCTGACCGGAGGGTCTCACTCACTGAATCACCCAGTTTGGCGTCTGTCAGTGACTCGCAGAGTGTGCTTAGTTCGTCGCAGGCTACGTCAGCAGATAGCGGGACTAGTTTACCTGAACCAGTATTGCACTTTACATCAGTCTGCAAGAGGACTGTTACTGATGAGCTCGTACCACAACGTATGGACTCTATTCGAGTGAAGTAATGTTTCCAGTTCATGTGGATAAAGAGTCGTACTAATTAACGCGTGCATTTGTGTTATGAATGTTGTGACTTGGGAAGACAGCCAAGCCACTAGGAGAGGAAGCCGAAAGGCACGGAGGATGCTAAGTTCACCCAACCTGGATATGATGTGACGTCATTATGACGAATATACGCTTTAGTCGATTAACACACCTATCGACTTTTACGAACGTTCGAGATTCTAAACTCTCGTCAGCTAGTGGTTTGTTTTGACACGTGCGATTCTGATAACAGCTCAGTGTGGCAGCGTATATGTATTTCGCCAAAATAAAAGTAAAAGAGCTGGATATTAATAGAAATATTCCTGACCATGGCCTTGAAAACACCACGGACAACACGTTTCGTAAAAAAGTGAAGTCTTCTTATGTCCCGACCAGATTAGATTGCATTGAACGCTTACGCCGAAAATAATATTTATTTATTATCAATATTTTAGTATGGTTTCCTACAATTGGTCTTGTCAGTACATATTAGATTGTAGCAGCATACTCTTGCTGACTTTTTTTTCTTAATTTATATAGCTGAAAGAGAACTCGTGCAAGTTTGTTAGCTAAGTAATTTATATGTCCATCCCAAGATAGTCTTTTTATCAACCATAATTCCAAGTAATTTTACACTCGGACCGCAAAGACAGGTACCTTAGTGTCCAGCAATGACTGGGGTGTAGAATGATTGAATTTCGAACTTAAAAAGAAAAATATGAGGCATTATTGAAGGAAAATCGTCGACCGGAGATGAAATACGAGGGGAAGTGGATTTCTCAATGTAATCTTAACCAAAGGTTAGTGTCGTGACGCATCTAGAGATTTTGGCTGCTGAGTGCTTCTTCTCACCGAGTACGAACAACCGATGCACTTCAGCTGGGTCAGAAGTACATCAATTTCTGCTTGAGATTCACAATAACCACGCAATTGCCCGTCGTCATCGATGCTGAACTCTTTCAGCTTTTCTCTCATTAGTCTCTCGAATGCTGAACACATAATTAGAGACGAGCAAACGAAAAACAACGCACAGGACACAAACACAGTACAATACACGATTTAAACGCAAGGAACGCAAAACACATTTAAAGGAATGGCGCAGAGCACAGCGCCACCCTGTCACAACCTCTCGAAAGTTCACAAAAGTCGAATAGTCGATATACGGTTTCTATCGTTTTCGATGTAGCGTGTATACGTCATAATGACGTCACAACGTATCCAAGTCCGGTGAACTTAGCATCCTCCGAAAGGCACGCATTTAAGCTCACGCAGGCTGGCGTGAGGTCTGGAACAGTTAAGGGAATTTATAGTAGCAAAGAACGTAAGTAACTACTGGACTACTTGACTTTAATTCATAATTGGTGAACATCGGTCTGACGGTACATGCATCACAAGATAAATAGCAAATGATAATGGCGCCTTGCCAGGTCGTAGCAAATGGCGCCTTGCCAGTCTCTCGTCCCCAGCTTGCAAGTCTGTCTCTCGTCCGCATTTGTTAGGCAGTTAGTGTCTGTCTGTCGTTCGCAGTGCTAGTATGTCTGACGATCGGATCAACCTTTAAAGCCGGCAAAATGAGAGTCTTTCCACTCCGCCAGTAAGAGAACTCAGCGAGTGGTCGCCCGGTCGGGGCTGAGTTCCTGCATCTGAGTCTTCCTGTTAGGCCGCCAGTCTGCTCGAATTTGCTCAGGCGATGGTCGTTGGCGGTCGGATCGATCGGTTGGTCGGTCGCACACTGAGACAGCAGATGACTTGTCCGCCTTGAGCGTCGGCGCATGTGAGGTCGCCACGTGAGTCCAGTGGGCCGCGCCGTATAGCGAGGGGTAGTGGCTTCGCGGCCGACACGAGAGCAACAGGAGTCAACCCACGACATCGGTCTGGCCGGTGCGAGCTGCGACGCCGTGAGACGGGAGATCGGCGCGCCTTCCTGCGTCCGTTGAAGCGGCTGGCAGCGGACGGTTCGGGAGAAGTTAAGTGATTGGTGATATGTTGTTTCATTTACTCTTTTTAAGGTCACCAGCCGTTTTGCTTTGGGGTCGTCCCACCATTCTTCTCCGTTTGCCCACCAGCAGGAAAGTGGTTGTTTATAAATTGGGTGGTCCGGTTTTCCCTTATCGAGTAGGGGCGGTTTAGAGCAACCTGCGGTTCGGGTTGTTCGGTAATCTCCCTATCAATCTACCGTAGGTTAGTAGCTGCCTCTGTCATGTTTGTCAGATTTGGTGTGTTAACGAATTTATTGCTTGGATACCTGAAATGTGTTTTGATCTTTGGAAACTTCGATATTATTGCCTATGATCTTGAGAAGCGGTATCTGTGTACTGTAGAGCATCTTAACTGTTGTTTGGCCTATCTTGTAGAATTTTATATAAGATTGCATTTCATGGGCTTTTATTTAAATGATCATTTTAGTATATAAAGTTGCCACCCTTTCACGGTAAAACTTTTCTTAGAAGTTAAATCAAGTTGCACCTTTGGTGGCAAGGTTAATATTTTAATTGTTAGTGTTTTGTACCATTTCCATACCTCCTACAGAGTCCGCAGCTCGTGGTCGTGCGGTAGCGTTCTCGCTTCCCACGCCCGGGTTCCCGGGTTCGATTCCCGGCGGGGTCAGGGATTTTCTCTGCCTCGTGATGACTGGGTGTTGTGTGATGTCCTTAGGTTAGTTAGGTTTAAGTAGTTCCAAGTTCTAGGGGACTGATGACCTCAGATGTTAACTCCCATAGTGCTCAGAGCCATACCTCCTACAGAGGATGCATAGTTTGTGCGCTTGTGTAAATTTTTAGAACTCTTAGTTTAAAGTTATCTGGTGTGCTGCAGATTTGCACCAGTGTAGTCTTTCAGAGGCTGTTGTGAGCGGTCGTAACTACGGCCGTGTCAAAAGGGAGCGGCAAGGTTCTCTGCCTGAAAGCTCATACAGTCAAAACTTGTTTCTTTCTGCCTCTGAATAAATTGTAACTCTGATATTTAGAGGGTGCTTTCTGATTGTAATTTTAAAGCTGTTTCTTTTAAAAAATGCTTTTAGGTACTATTAAAGTGAATAAAATTCCTGTTTGTTAAAAGGAATTTGGCTATGATTTCATCAGTTACTCCCTGACAACTACTTCCATGCTTACATACTGTGATTAAATGTGTTAATGTTATTGATGAATCGCTAGTAAATAAAATAAATTCTTACGAATATTCTTTGAAAATAAATCACGGTTCAATGATGATAACAACGTAAACACCCAGTCCTGGAGCAGAGAAAACCACCGACCCGGCCGGGAATCGATCCCGGGACCCCGTGAACCAGAGCCAGCAAAACTAGCGACTTTTTTTTTCTTTTTTTATCGTTGTGTTTTGTCGTTGCGGACGTCGCAAGACAGCCTGTTCAAGTTCGGTGGTTGATCCTTCCACTCAGTTTTTTATTACAGAGGCGACTGGCCACTAGACCAAGAGCTACTGACTTGACACCTTTTCACAGATGCAAGCCAATGGCAGCAAACGTCGTGTGCCCACGCTCTCTCGCTCGCATTCGCTCCGGTGTAGAATTTCTACTGCAGGTTAGGCGTGCAGTAGCAGCCGACGTGGCTGTTGGGCTGTGGCTGAGCCGCGGGCCCGGCCCCTCTGAGTTTACCTGCCTGCGGACGCGGCGCGGGCCCCACGTGTGGTTAGTGCTCCAGAAATACCTGCCGTGTCAGCGCGGCCCTCGAGGCACGCTGACAGGTATACGGGGGCGGGGCTCCGGGCTGGCGCCGCGTCTATATAGCAGAGCGGCTGGACGGTAGCGCCGTAAATCCTGAGGGGCCGGCGGTGACGGGCGGAGCGTGGAATGCAGCCGCAGCCGCAGGAGCCCGGCCAACAGGTGTGGGCCTGTCTGTCCGCTTGTCGTAAACAAGACTGTCGGAGCTGGTCCACCTAGGCAGTCGCCATCACTGGTTCAGGTGCCGGGGGGAGGCGGAGCGTAAGGGGCATCATCTCCACAGAGGGATCCCCCACTCTGCCGCTGGGTGAGGGTCGTTGGCAAAACGAGTGAGATGCTGTTAATTCTGCCACGTCCCTGTTACTTGCGGACAGGAGTCGAGTGACGGTTAATCGTGGCCTGGCTTCTTCCTACGTCCTAAGGTGTACTGCAGTGCCGAGGCAGCGTCCGATTCCAAACTTCGGCATTGAAACGCTATGACATGTACACTACTGGCCATCAGAATTGCTACACCAAGAAGAAATGCAGGTGATAAACGGGTACTCATTGGATAAATATACAGGGTGATTCAAAAAGAATACCACAACTTTAGGAATTTAAAACTCTGCAACGACAAAAGGCAGAGCTAAGCACTATCTGTCGGCGAATTAAGGGAGCTATAAAGTTTCATTTAGTTGTACATTTGTTCGCTTGAGGCGCTGTTGACTAGGCGTCAGCGTCAGTTGATGCTAAGATGGCGACCGCTCAACAGAAAGCTTTTTGTGTTATTGAGTACGGCAGAAGTGAATCGACGACAGTTGTTCAGCGTGCATTTCGAACGAAGTATGGTGTTAAACCTCCTGATAGGTGGTGTATTAAACGTTGGTATAAACAGTTTACAGAGAATGGGTGTTTGTGCAAAGGGAAAAGTTCTGGACGGCCGAGAACGAGTGATGAAAATGTAGCACGCATCCAGCAAGCATTTGTTCGCAGCCCAGGAAAATCGACTCTCAGAGCTAGCAGAGAGCTGCAAATTCCACAATCAGCTGTATGGAGAGTCCTACGAAAAAGGTTAGTTATGAAACCTGAACGTCAACTACCCGAGGCGATGGATCGGCCCCCAGGCAGCCCGTGACAGAGCACTTCATCACTGGCCTCCAAGAAGCCCTGATCTTACCCCCTGCGACTTTTTCTTATGGGGGTATGTTAAGGATATGGTGTTTCGGCCACCTCTTCCAGCCACCATTGACGATTTCAAACGAGAAATAACAGCAGCTATCCAAACTGTTACGCCTGATATGCTACAGAGAGTGTGGAACATCGGGTTGATATTGCTCGAGTGTCTGGAGGGGGCCATATTGAACATCTCTGAACTTGTTTTTGAGTGAAAAAAAACCTTTATAAATACTCTTTGTAATGATGTATAACAGAAGGTTATATTATGTTTCTTTCATTAAATACACATTTTTAAAGTTGTGGTATTCTTTTTGAATCACCCTGTATTATACTGGAACTGACATGTGATTACATTTTCACGCAATTTGGGTTCATAGATCCTGAGAAATCAGTACCCAGAACAACCACCTCTGGCCGTAATAACGGCCTCGATACGCCTGGGCTTTACGGCAAACAGAGCTTCGATGGTGTGTTTAGGTACAGCTGCCCATGCAGCTTCAACACGATACCACAGTTCATCAAGAGTAGTGACTGGCGTATTGTGACGAGCCAGTTGCTCGACCACCATTGACCAGACGTTTTCGGTTGGTGAGAGGTCTGGAGAATGTGCTGGCCAGGGCAGCAGTCCAACATTTTCTGTATCCAGAAAGGCCCGTACAGGACCTGCAACATACGGTCGTGCATTATCCTGCTGAAATGTAGGCTTTCGAAGGGATCGAATGAAGGGTAGAGCCACGGGTCGTAACACATCTGAAATGTAGCGTACACTGTTCAAAGTGCCGTCAGTGCGAACAAGAGGTGACCGAGACGTGTAACCAATGGCGCCCCATACCATCACGCCGGGTGATACGCCAGTTTGGCGATGACGAATACACGCTTCCAATGTGCGTTCACCGCGATGTCATCAAACACGGATGCGACCATCATGATATTGTAAACAGAATCTGGATTCATGCAAAAAAAAAATGTTGTTTTGCCATTCGTGCACCCAGGTTCGTCGTTGAGTACACCATCGCAGGCGCTCCTGTCTGTGAAGCACCGTCAAGGGTAACCGCAGCCGTGGTCTCCGAGCTGATAGTCCATGCTGCTACAAACGTCGCCGAACTGTTCGTGCAGGTGGTTGTTGTCTTCCAAACGTCCCCATCTGTTGACTCAGCGATCGAGACGTGGCTGCACGATCCGTTACAGCCATGCGGATAAGATGCCTGTCATCTCGACTGCTAGTGATACGAGGCCGTTGGGATCCAGCACGTCGTTCTGTATTACCATCCTGAATCCACCGATTCCATATTCTGCCAACAGTCATTGGATCTTGACCAACGCGAGCAATAATGTCGCGTTACGACAATCCGCAATAGTGATAGGTTACAATCCGACCTTTACCAAAGTCGCAAACGTGATGGTACGCATTTCTCCTCCTCACACGAGGCATCACAACAACGTTTCACCAGGCAACGGCGGTCAGCTACTGTTTGTGTATGAGAAATCGGTTGGAAAGTGTCCTCATGTGAGCACGGTGTAGGTGTCGCCACCGGCGCCAACCTTGTGTGAATGCTCTGAAAAGCTAATCATTTGCATAACATTGCATCTTCTTCCTGTCGGTTAAATTTCGCGTCTGTAGCACGTCATCTTCGTGGTGTAGCAATTGTAATGGCCAGTAGTGCATTACGTCACTAGTCCACAATGTGAAGGATGCCAGTGGCCTGTAATTACATGTAGTTTGTGTCTGTCTTACCAATTGGTGTGTACTGCGATTCTAATTTACATTGCATATCTACCTTTTCTTTTATTTCAGTGGTACATTCCTTCTTCTCTTTTACTACTGCACTAGTGGACTCACCAATGTCTCGAAACTGCTAATAGGCATCGAAACTGTATATGCGTCGTAATCTCCTTCTCCCTCTCTCTGTCTATCTCCTCCTCTTTCTCTATCCATCACCTCGTCTCCCCTCTCTCTCTTTTCATCTCCTCCTCCCCATATTTCTCTGTTCAACTCTTTCTCCCCCTTCTTTCTGTCCATCACGTCCTACCCCACCTCTATATCCATTACCCCTCTCTGTTTACCTCCTCTTCCTCTCTTTCTCTGTCTATCATCTCCTCTCCCCCCTCTCTCTCTGTCCATCTCCTCCTCCCCCTATCTCTCTGCCCATCTGGTCCTTCCCCATCTCTAGGTCAATTCCCCCTCTCCTTGACCTTGATCACTGTTTCTTGTTATATCCAACGAAATATTGATCGAGGAATTGAAGCTTAATATGAATGTGTCAACCGATTGGGATCACAGGTATAAAGGGCATTCAAGTGAAACCCAGTCACTAGTATAAAGTAACGGTAACGATTTTATTAACTCAAAAATATAATTATACACTGTACACATACCCAAAAATAGTCGCCAAAACTGTTGGCACATTTATCCCACTGCGATTCGTCAGTATTTGATATGGTTTACGAAATATATCCAGCGGTAATGTTAGGTGACTCACCATGTATATCGAACCAGGGTTTCGCACACACGTATCTATCACATCATAGTTTTCTAAGACAGAAAATTTTTACTATGACAAGTATTAAAATGATTTGAGTGTCTGAAGTTGCAGTGTGAGTAAATTATACTGGCTATCAACGAAAGAACTTAGTACTTGTATTAACTTGTACCACTACAGTTGCAGCTGCTAATTGTGATAATAGAAATGATAATGATAATAATAATAATAATAATAATAATAAAGAAAACAATTAGACATTAACAACAATATATGCGATTTCAGTCTTTCTCGGCGCATTCCAATGATGAATTCTTCTCGGGTTATCAACCGAGTGGTGGCGTCGTCTTGTCGCAACGTTTCGATGGGTTTCGTACCCATCATCTTCTGGCGTGTGCTGAAAGTGTATTACCGGCGCAAGTAAATGTCATGAATAGTGAGATCAGGCGAGACGCTACGCCGGCCGGGGTGGCCACGCGGTTAAAGGCGCTACAGTCTGGAACCGCGCGACCGCTACGGTCGCAGGTTCGGATCCTGCCTCGGGCATGGATGTGTGTGATGTCCTTAGGTTAGTTAGGTTTAAGTAGTTCTAAGTTCTAGGGGACTGATGACCTCAGAAGTTAAGTCCCATAGTTCTCAGAGCCGAGACGCTGCGCGGACCTCTCACAGAAAAGAAAACAACAAATAAACGGGCGTCAGCTATGTTGCAAAAAAGGAACGCAAGAGACAAAACTTGCAAAACGGGATGCGGGAGTCATAACACGTGGTACTTGGGTAGAACATATAGGAGGTACGTACGTCTTGAAGTCGATTCCATACACTTCGCTGCAGCAAACTGACGGTACACCACGACGCAGACACAAATCTGAATACAGGGAACAGACACGTCAAACACCTGACGGACATTTCATAATTTTGAAAAAAAAAGTAGGGTACGAAGCAGATGTGAACGCGGATTTCCTCCGTCGCGGTGCAACACCTTGACCAGATAACCACTACGCCGTTGCTATTCAACTTCCCTCCATGTTACACTTTCTGACCTTGGCCCGTTCACTTTTTTTTTTTCACAGTTCAGCGCACTTCCTTCCTGTTTTCATGCTTGATGTGTGTTCAATTTTTGACCAGCTATTCACTGGGCCATCTTACCACAACATCTGAGTGGGTGTGAGACCGAACGTGAGGAGAGGGGCTAGTGTAATTGGTTAATACAAACCATAAAAAAATGCACGGAAGTATGTTTTTTAACACAAACCTACGTTTTTTTAAATGGAAGACCGTTAGTTTTGTTGGCACATCTGAACATATAAACAAATACGTAATCAGTGCCGTTTGTTGTATTGTAAAATGTTAATTACATCCGGAGATATTGTAACCTAAAGTTGACGCTTGAGTACCACTCCTCCGCTGTTCGATCGTGTGTATCGGAGAGCACCGAATTATGTAGGGATCCAAAGGGAACGGTGATGGACCTTAGGTACAGAAGAGACTGGAACAGCCCATTACGTCCACATGCTAACACCTTGTTATTGGTCTTTTTCACTGACGCACATGTACATTACCATGACGGGTGAGGTACACGTACACACGTGGTTTCCGTTTTCAATTACGGAGTGGAATAGAGTGTGTCCCGACATGTCAGGCCAATAGACGTTCAATGTGGTGGCCATCATTTGCTGCACACTACTGCAATCTCTGGCGTAATGAATGTCGTACACGCCGCAGTATATCTGGTGTAATGTCGCCGCAGGCTGCCACAATACGTTGTTTCATATCCTCTGGGGTTGTAGGCACATCACGGTACACATTATCCTTTAACGTACCCCAGAGAAAGAAGTCCAGAGGTGTTAAGATCAGAAGAACGGGCTGGCCAATTTATGCGTCCTCTACGTCCTATGAAACGCCCGTCGAACATCCTGTCAAGAGTCAGCCTAGTGTTAATTGCGGAATGTGCAGGTGCACCATCATACTGATACCACATACGTCGACACGTTTCCAGTCGGACATTTTCGAGCAACGTTGGCAGATCAGTCTGTAGAAACGCGATGTATGTTGCAGCTGTTTGGGTTCCTGCAATGAAGTGGGGAGCAATGAGGTGGTCGGCAATGATTCCGCACCATACATTTATAGTCCACGGTCGCTGTCGCTCTACCTGTCTGAGCCAGCGAGGATTGTCCACGGACCAGTAATGCATGTTCCGTAGATTCACTGCCCCGTGGTTTGTGAAACCCGATTCATCGGTAAACAGGTAGAACTGCAACGGATTCTCTGTTAATGCCCATTGACAGAATTGCACACGATGATTAAAGTCATCACCATGTAATTGCTGATGTAGCGACACATGAAACGGGTGAAAGCGGTGACGATGCAGTATGCGCATGACACTACTTTGACTCAGTCCAGCGGCTCTCGCAACGTCCCGTGTACTCATGTGTGGGTTCATGGCAACAGCAGCTAACACACCAACTGCACCCGCTTCTCCTGTGACGGGCCTGTTACGGACCCGTTTGCGTACTACGACCATACCTGTTGCATACAGTTGGCGGTAGAAGTTTTGCAATGTGCGGCATGTTGGATGCTCTCTGTCCGGGTACCGTTCTGCATACACCCTGCAGGCTTCAGCTGCATTTCGTCGACACTCGCCATAGATGAGTATCATCTCCGCCTTTTCAGAGTTCGAATACACCATGGTCACAGTTCCTACAACACTACACTATCACAGACGTCTGGTAACACGGTGTACTACAGTTGGTCTGCGTGCTGAGACGAATGCAGAATAACAATAGCAGCAAGCGCTACATGCGGACACTGCGACAGCTAGACCAAACCACAACAGTGCACTACAGCCACACTCGTAAACACGGTCGTCATCGTAAACATGTCCCTGCAGATGCTGCTCGCCGACCGTGGCCCGTGTTTGTTACAACACACAACTGAACGCGTCAACTATAGGTTACAATATCTCCGGATGTAATTAACATTTTACAATACAACAAACGGCACTGATTACGTATTTGTTTATATGTTCAGATGTGCTAACAAAACTAACGTGGTTCCATTTAAAAAAACGTAGGTTTGTTTTAAAAAACATACTTCCGTGCATTTTTGTATGGTTTGTATTAACCAATTACACTAGCCCCTCTCCTCACGTTCGGTCTGTGGAATCGGTTCGTCAGTATTTGATGTGGTTTACGAAATATATCCAGCGGTAACGTTAGGTGACTCATCCTGTATAACAGAGGTCCTGACGGCCCTAATCATATCAGGTTAAGTCCATAATTGGTGGTAAAAAATTTGACCACCAGACCCGATTTTTCCCAGATTAACCAGCAGGAACGCAAGAGTTAAGGAAACTCAGCCGAACAAACCTTTAGAGTGCAGCCATCGACCGTCCTCGTTACAGTCTCCATTTCTGCTGGTCCGTGCCTCTCCGCAACGGGAAGCTAGAGGAACAGTGTGATGGACGTAGACGAATTATCGTCAAAACTTAAACGGATTGCGCTGGAGAGGTACTTGCCGAATAAGTGGATCAAAGACGGAAAATATCCGCCGCGGTTTAACAACAAAATTCGGAACGTGCTGAGCAAGCGAAGAGTGTTGCGCTGTCGGTTCAGAAGAGAGCGCGCCGATTGGTGGACAAAGTTTGCAGAGATTCGTGCGCCTGTAAAAAAAGATCTATACGACAACTACCACAATCATACCTTAGCAAGAGATCTCGCCGAGAACACAGGAAAAGTGTAGTCCTGTGTAAAATGGCTGCGCGGGTCTGAGGCTTCTATTCAGTCCCTTGTTGACCAATCTAGTGTCGCAGTTGAAGAAAGCAAAGGAAACCCCAGGTTTTGAATTTCACCTCTAAGAAATCGTTCACGCAGGACAATCGTAGAAACATACCGTCTTTTAACCATCGCACATACTCTCGTATGGAGGACATAGTACAAGAGTTGAAAACAAATAAGTCGCAAAGTCCGCTTTAAATGCCAATTCTGTTCTACGAAGAACACTCAACGGTGTTGACTCCATACATAGCTTCGATTTATTGCAAATCTCTCGCCCAACGCAAAGTCCCAAGCGACTGGAAAAAAACCTTTGGTCACTCCAGTATACAAGAAGACTAAAAGAACGGACTCGTAAAAATATAAATTAATATTCTTAACATCGGTTTGTTACAGAATCCTTGAACACATTCTGAGTTCAAATATAACAAATTTCGTTGAGAAAGTAAAGTTTATGTTCACAAATCAGCACGGGTTTAGTGTCTTAGACAAAGTGTCTAGTAAGTGTGATGGCTGGCGGCTAGCTCTAAACGTAGGAAAATGTAAGTAAACGCATATGAGTCGGAATTAACAATCCCGTAATTTTCGAATACAGCTTCAGCAGAGTTCTGCTTTTTTTTTACTATCAAAAACACTCTTGATCACAATTTATTTATTACGGTGACCGGTTTCGATCACAGTAGTTGTCGAAACCGGTCACCATAATAAATAAATTGTGATCAAGACTGTTTTTGATAGTAAATATTTGTAACACATTGATCACTGTTCACTCCCACAATGTGAGCAAAAGAGTTCTGCTTGACACAAAAATATCTAGGAGTAACGTTGCAAAGTGGTGTGAAATGGAACGAACGCGTAAGGATTTATTTACATCTACATCTACATCACACTCCGCAAGCCACCTATTGGTGTGTGGCGGAGAGTACTTTCGGTACCACTATCTGATCCCTCCGCGACATGTATGTGGGGTGAAGTAATATGTTGTCCGACTCCTCCTGAAAACTGCTGTCTCGAAATTTCAGTAGTAAATCTCTCCGGATCCACAACGCCTCTCTTCTAACGTCTACCAGTGGAGTTTGTTTAGCATCTCCGTAACGCTCTCTCGCCAGCTAATCGATCCCGTGACGAAACGCGGCGCTCTTCATTGGATCTCCTCTATCAGTCCTACCTGATAGGGATCCCAGAAACATTAACAGTACTCAAGAATCGGGCGAACAAGTGCCTTATAAGCCACTTCTTTCGTGGATGAGTTACATTTTCTTAGGATTCTTCCGATGAATCTGAGTCTCGTGTCTGCTTTTCCCACTATCTGTTTTATATGGTCATTCCACTTAAGACAGCTCTGGATAGTTACGCCTAGATATTTTACGTCGGACGCTGTCTCCAGCTGTTTGCCTCGATAGTATAACTGTACAGTAGTGGATTTGTTTTCCTATGTATGCGCAGTATGTTACATTTATTTATGTTCATGTTCAACTAACAGAGCCTGCATCGTTCATAAATTCTCTGCAGGTCGTTTTACAAATTCTTACCATCTCCTGGCTTTGCTACTTTGGTACATACAACTGCATCATCTGAGAACAGCCTTAAAGAGCATCCGACGCTTTCTACTAGATCATTTATATATATTGCAAATAGCATTAAGCAGTAAAGAGAACTGCCAAATTTTAGCTGAATACTTTGAAAACCTATTAAATTGTGAACAGCCTAATCACAGATTACAATTTCAAAAGCCACAACATGAAAATCCACCATCGGAACCACCTACAGTAGAAGAAATAGAACAGATTATCAAAGCATTGAAGAATAACAAAGCACCAGGAGCGGATGGGGTAGTAGCAGAAATGTGGGAACTAGGGGGCTTATCCGCATGGCAGAAAAGTCACAAAGTAAAGACATTTGGACAAAAGGAATCATACCCAGTGACTGGAAACAAGCATTGATCCATCCTCTCCATAAAAAAAGAGATAAAACAGACACCAACAACTACAGGGGCATATCCTTGTTACCAGTGACATACAAAATACTTTCTAAAGCACTTTTAAATAGAATAGAGGAACAAGCAAGACCTAATATAGGAGATTATCAAGCGGGATTTTGAAAAGGTAGATCATGTGCAGAACAGATTCTTAATTTAAAAACAATTTTGAGAGTGAGAGCAATACAAATTAAAATTACAGTAGTTACTTTCGTAGACTTCAAGAAGGCCTACGACTCAGTTGACAGACAAACACTATTCCAGATACTTTATGGATCAGGGATAGATGAAAACACCAGAAGACTTGTTGAACAAACGCTCACAGATACAACATTAATAATTAAGTTTCAAGGCCAAATTTCTGAACCATTCAAAATCAAAACAGGCGTTCGACAAGGAGATGGACTGTCCCCAATTCTCTTTAACTTGGTTTAAGATAAAACAGCAAAAACGTGGGAAAGCACATTAAAAACAGAGGCACAAAGGGTATACGCATGGATCAAGGAAAGAACAAATCTGAAGTAAAATGATTAGCCTTTCCGGATGGCATTTATAACTGAGAACCGAACAGACTCAACAGTTATGCTTGATCTGTTACACGAGATTGCTGAAAAGACTGGGCTAAAAATATGCTATGAAAAAACCGAGTATATAGAACACAAACGTAATACAGAAAGTTTATGAAAACAAAGTATGGAAAAATTAAAATAGTTAATAGATTCAAATACCTGGGGGAGTGGATCCAAGACAATGGACTGAATAACACAACAAATAAAGAAAGAATAAAAAACTTAGAAATTACATATAAATTAATACAAAACTACTACAATAAGAAATCAATATCCATACAAGCGAAGATTAGACATTATAATTCAGTTATCAGGACACAAGCAACGTATGGATCAGAGTGCCTAACATTGAATAAGAAAGGTGAATTAAGAGAACTAGAAAAAAGAGAGAGAAAAATAATAAGAAAAATTCTAGTTCCTGAGAAACAAAGAAAATAGGTGGATTAAAAATGAGAAATTAAGACTTATACAAAAACACAGAAAAGATCACAGATACAATGAGGAAGAGACGGCTAAGATTTTATGAACATTTAAAAAGAATGGAAGAAACACGGATTAAAAAGAAAATGTTTAATTACGTTAGCAAGCTGAAAAAAAACTGTAGGATGGATGGAAGCAGTAAAGAAAGACGCCAACAAAATAGGTGTTACAGAAGAAATAATACGTGACAGGAATCACTTCAGGCTACTAATAGAAAACGCAAACTATGAAGAAGATGAGCCAAAACCTCGGCCCAAGAGAGTGTGGACAGATGGGCAGAGACGAGCAGTTGGCGAGAAAATGAAGAAGTACTGGGAAGAACGGAAGAGGAAGAAACACCATAAGCCTGAAATTGTATGCTGTTCATAGCTAGCCAAATTCATAAATAAAAATATTGCTAATAGCAACGGTCCTATCACACTTCCCTATGGTACTCTGGATATTACCATTACATCTGTCGAATTAGTCCCGTTAAGAGCAACACTTGAGTTCTATCTGCAAGAAAGTCTTCAATCCAATCGCGAGTCTGCTCCGATACTTCGTAAGCTCATATTTTTTTGCATTAAGCGGCAATGCGGGACGGTGTCAAATGCCTTACTGAAATCAAGGAATATGGCTTCAACCTGACCGCCGTTGTCCACTGCGCTCTGGATCTCCTGGAGGAACAGGGCGAACTGAGTTTTGCACGAACTCTATTTTCGGAATCCATGTTGATTTTTATAGAGGAGATGTTGATTTTCCATCAACGTCATAATTTTTGAGGTCCGTCCCCGGTAGCTGAGTGGTCAGCGCGGCAGAATGTCAATCCTAAGGGCCCGGGTTCGATTCCCGGGTGGGTCGGAGATTTTCTCCGCTCAGGGACTGGGTATTGTGTTGTCTTAATCATCATCATTTCATCACCATCGGCGGGCAAGTTGCGGAAGTGGCGTCAAATCGAAAGACTTGCAGCAGGTGAACGGTCTACCCGACGGGAGGCCCTCGTCACATGACATTTTCTTTTTATAATTCTTGAGTATAAAACATTTTCCATAATTCTACAAGTGTCTTAGGAAAGTGCGGTTCAGCATATAGGACGCCAGTGCGGCCCCTCCCGAGTACTATCGACCTGGTAAAAACGGTTCAAATGGCTCTGAGCACTATGGGACTTAACATCTCAGGTCATCAGTCCCTTAGAACTTAGAACTACTTAAACCTAACTAACCTAAGGACATCACACACATCCATGCCCGAGGCAGGATTCGATCCTGCGACCGCAGAAGCAGCGCTGTTCCGGACTGAAGCGCCTACAACCGCTCTGTTACAGCGGCCGGCTTGTCGACCTGGGATTCCCAACGTGTCGGAGTGAAGAAAGACACCGAAGCAACTGAGAGTCGGGATGCTAGATCTGTTACAGGTAGGTTCGGACAACACGCAAGCGTTACGGAGCTATTTGGGAAGTCAAATGGGAAACGATGGAGGGAAGACGACGCTGTTTTCACGGAACACTGTTGAGAAAATTTGGAGAACCGGGATTTGAAGCTGACTAGAGAACAATTCTACTACCGCCGCCTTACACTTCGGATAAGGACCACGAGGATAATGAGAAATCAGGGCTCGTACTGAGGCATACGATGATGATGATGAGGTCCCATACTCCGAGGCGCATAGGGAACGATGCAGGAGACCCGCACCGCGTTACTAGGCGAGGTATTAGCGGAGGTGGTTTGCCATTGCCTTCCTCCGACCGTAATGGGGATGAATTATGATGATGGAGACGACACAAAAACACCCAGTCATCTCGAGGCAGAAAAAATCCCTGACCCCGCCGGATTCTATATTAAGGAAGTCTTCTGGTGTTATTACCCAAGTTTCGGCGTGTTTCCCACTCGTCTTATTCAGTCGAATTAACTTTGCCTGAAGATGAAGAGCAGGAATCTCGTCGAAACTTTGCGACAAAACGACGCAATGACGCGGCTGATAACCCGAGAAGATGTCGAGAATCAAATTCTCAGAGAAAGCCTACAATTACAATACTCCAGAGCGGTTCTCCAAAACGGTGACAGTGCTCTGGAAACGAGAAGTCTCACATCCGCCACAGACTCGACTGCTAAACGCAGCATGGTACTCCAGCGGCCCCTTACGTCACCGGCACATTTTCCGGCGTCCTCGCGCCATTTCCCACGCACCTGATCTGCCCCCACTCTCTAAATCGGCCGTGAATCGCAAATAACTCAGCTGGCCGCGCTTCCAGATTGGCGTCCCGCAGCCACCGGCCGTGTGGCTCTCGTCTCGTCCCGATATTTACGTCTCACTTTCTCCCACGTCCCTCCCTCCCTCCCTCCCTCCCACCCTAGCCCCTCTACTTAACGAGTTTCCATCTCGCCGACGGCGCCAACAGGACGGAAGACGCATGCCGGCCGCTGCCCGGCGATAAAGTATTTGTGGGCGTGCCTTAATTTCGTGGGCGCTTAAATAAGACCTGGCCCGCGGCAGAGCTAGCGGGGCGTCGCATCTGTCGACGCCACGGCCGAGCAGGTAGGCTAAGCCCGCTCCACACATCACGCACACCACGTGCGTGCGACGCGAATACCCCGCGCCGGGTCACCGCTATCTTTACCGCCTCACCTGCTGGGCGCCGTCTCTCTATCACGTAAACAAAGATACACGTCTCCCAGCATAGCGCACGGCGCAGAATGTGAATATCTGAGATTCAGATCCAAGAAACATCCACGTCTTCATACACTATCTCGTCAAAACTATCCGCACACTCTTACGGAATGCGCAAATCACGACACTCACGGAAGGCAGAACGGCCAGCATACACTGCGGTGGGAAAAAAGAAAATAGCGTGAAACGGTACAGGACCGCCCGACATTGAAAATAGGTACAACATACTTCATTATTTTTGTCATAACAACACATTTTTTTGTAAAATAACTCAATTTCAATTAATACAGCGAAGCCGGATACCAGTGTGGGAAAGAATGACAATTTATTTATTTAATTGATCATATGTGCACTCCCACAAAATAAATCCCTACATCCAGTTTGGTGAGATCTGTGAAATGAATGAATGTATGGTCGTCTGCTAACTGCAGATAGTGAATGTGAATGTATGATCATCTTTGAGACGATCCTTTGGCCACCTTTGGTGGGACCAAAGAGATATGAATGTATGGACGTCTGCTAACTGCAGATAGTGAATGTGAATATATGATCATCTTTGAGACGATCCTTTGGCCACCTTTGGTGGGACCAAAGAGATGAAATTTGCCTGAGCTTTGAGCGCCTGAAATGTGGCTGACCAATACGGTAGCAAGGTGCTACTTCGGCAGAGGTACGCGAAAGAACTTGCCCCCCTTCTAACAGCCGTGTACCGCAAGTCTCTAGAGGAACGGAAGGTTCCAAATGATTGGAAAAGAGCACAGGTAGTCCCAGTCTTCAAGAAGGGTCGTCGAGCAGATGCGCAAAACTATAGACCTATCTCTCTGACGTCGATCTGTTGTAGAATTTTAGAACATGTCTTTTGCTCGAGTATCATGTCGTTTTTGGAAACTCAGAATCTACTATGTAGGAATCAACATGGATTCCGGAAACAGCGATCGTGTGAAACCCAACTCGCTTTATTTGTTCATGAGACCCAGAAAATATTAGATACAGGCTCCCAGGTAGATGCCATTTTCCTTGACTTCCGGAAGGCGTTCGATACAGTTCCGCACTGTCGCCTGATAAACAAAGTAAGAGCCTACGGAATATCAGACCAGCTGTGTGGCTGGATTGAAGAGTTTTTAGCAAACAGAACACAGCATGTTGTTCTCAATGGAGAGACATCTACAGACGTTAAAGTAACCTCTGGCGTGCCACAGGGGAGTGTTATGGGACCATTGCTTTTCACAATATATATAAATGACCTAGTAGATAGTGTCGGAAGTTCCATGCGGCTTTTCGCGGATGATGCTGTAGTATACAGAGAAGTTGCAGCATTAGAAAATTGTAGCGAAATGCAGGAAGATTTGCAGCGGATAGGCACTTGGTGCAGGGAGTGGCAACTGACCCTTAACATAGACAAATGTAATGTATTGCGAATACATAGAAAGAAGGATCCTTTATTGTATGATTATATGATAGCGGAACAAACACTGGTAGCAGTTACTTCTGTAAAATATCTGGGAGTATGCGTGCGGAACGATTTGAAGTGGAATGATCATATAAAATTAATTGTTGGTAAGGCGGGTACCAGGTTGAGATTCATTGGGAGAGTCCTTAGAAAATGTAGTCCATCAACAAAGGAGGTGGCTTACAAAACACTCGTTCGACCTATACTTGAGTATTGCTCATCAGTGTGGGATCCGTACCAGATCGGGTTGACGGAGGAGATAGAGAAGATCCAAAGAAGAGCGGCGCGTTTCGTCACAGGGTTATTTGGTAACCGTGATAGCGTTACGGAGATGTTTAACAAACTCAAGTGGCAGACTCTGCAAGAGAGGCGCTCTGCATCGCGGTGTAGCTTGCTCGCCAGGTTTCGAGAGGGTGCGTTTCTGGATGAGGTATCGAATATATTGCTTCCCCCTACTTATACCTCCCGAGGAGATCACGAATGTAAAATTAGAGAGATTAGAGCGCGCACAGAGGCTTTCAGACAGTCGTTCTTCCCGCGAACCATACGCGACTGGAACAGGAAAGGGAGATAATGACAGTGGCACGTAAAGTGCCCTCCGCCACACACCGTTGGGTGGCTTGCGGAGTATAAATGTAGATGTAGATGTAGATGTAGAGGTGCGAGAGGCCCTGAAGAACGGCCATGTTTCGGCACTCTGCCACTGGATCTTGTGCTGTTAAGACCTGTCTTAGGCATGCTCCGTAAAGACAAAAGAGTGGAGACATGGTATGCATGTGGAATACTTAAGAGTAGTTTGAAATAATAATTTCTCTATTTCAGGAATTTTTGTGGGGAGAATTAAATGTCAGGCAGGTAGTATTAATGGGATCGCAGTAATCTTCGGAAGTGACCAACGGTCACAATGAAACCACGTGTAGCAATAAGTTGAAATACTTCCGAGTGCTTAAGTTAAGCTGAATTACTAGCGTGTGTACTATAAGTTGAAATATTTAAGGAATGGCGTGTGCAGGACTTTAAATTAGAGACGAGTACTTCCACGTGGTGAATACTGTGTGAGTCTCAATCTGTGTATGAGACAAAGGATAAAGAAAAGTACTCGTCCATGGTATCAGTTGAGGACTCGCGTGTGTGATGAATATGCTCTTAATATTACTTTGCATGTTATGTCTCCGTGTGACGCTTGATTCAAACTTGAAACGTCCCCTTAGAACAATTATACACGACTGTGCTTAAACTGACACACAATATTTTTAACACAACGCAATCTGACTTTCAAAAATCCCTACGAAAGAATGGCCCTGACTAACATTAACCTATACCTTTCACAAATCACTTACCTCACCAAAAATCTTCGTTACTCGAACTACTGCAATACAGCGAGCGCCACAACTGCCAGCTAAATAAAAGATTCAAACTACTGAAGGCACTAACTACCGATAGGGATAGTTAGCAAATGAAAGATTTTAATAGAGAACAAACAATGTATTTACCTTAATAATGATAATATATATAGCAATTCGTGCCATCCAGTATTACAAGTTTCAAAACTCCGCCATCTCTCTCCCCACATCCACCACTGCTGGCGGCTCACCTCCAACTGCGCAACGCTACGCGCTGTTCACATCCAGCTGCCGCTGCCCAACACTACAATGGCAGACAACAATGCAAACTAGCCACAGACTGCACACAGCACAGCCAGTGATTTTCATACAGAGCGCTACGTAACGTTGCCAATAAGAAAACATAAACAGCCTACTTACAAACTATAATACTCTGAGAGAGAAGCAAGGTAGGCCAGCCGTCTATCCAGCAACGCCACTTGGCTTGCATTGCACAGGAAGACGTGCATATATCTCCAGAGTTCATAGTAGGAAAGAAGAATTACGAAGTGGGGCAGTGTCGTGTGAAACTGGGATAAATACTAATTGAAGTGGGAAAGCTGAAAGTGATAGTGTTGTGACTACACTCCTGGAAACTGAAATAAGAACACCGTGAATTCATTGTCCCAGGAAGGGGAAACTTTATTGACACATTCCTGGGGTCAGATACATCACATGATCACACTGACAGAACCACAGGCACATAGACACAGGCAACAGAGCATGCACAATGTCGGCACTAGTACAGTGTATATCCAACTTTCGCAGCAATGCAGGCTGCTATTCTCCCATGGAGACGATCGTAGAGATGCTGGATGTAGTCCTGTGGAACGGCTTGCCATGCCATTTCCACCTGGCGCCTCAGTTGGACCAGCGTTCGTGCTGGACGTGCAGACCGCGTGAGACGACGCTTCATCCAGTCCCAAACATGCTCAATGGGGGACAGATCCGGAGATCTTGCTGGCCAGCGTAGTTGACTTACACCTTCTAGAGCACGTTGGGTGGCACGGGATACATGCGGACGTGCATTGTCCTGTTGGAACAGCAAGTTCCCTTGCCGGTCTAGGAATGGTAGAACGATGGGTTCGATGACGGTTTGGATGTACCGTGCACTATTCAGTGTCCCCTCGACGATCACCAGTGGTGTACGGCCAGTGTAGGAGATCGCTCCCCACACCATGATGCCGGGTGTTGGCCCTGTGTGCCTCGGTCGTATGCAGTCCTGATTGTGGCGCTCACCTGCACGGCGCCAAACACGCATACGACCATCATTGGCACCAAGGCAGAAGCGACTCTCATCGCTGAAGACGACACGTCTCCATTCGTCCCTCCATTCACGCCTGTCGCGACACCACTGGAGGCGGGCTGCACGATGTTGGGGCGTGAGCGGAAGACGGCCTAACGGTGTGAGGAACCGTAGCCCAGCTTCATGGAGACGGTTGCGAATGGTCCTCGCCGATACCCCAGGAGCAACAGTGTCCCTAATTTGCTGGGAAGTGGCGGTGCGGTCCCCTACGGCACTGCGTAGGATCCTACGGTCTTGGCGTGCATCCGTGCGTCGCTGCGGTCCGGTCCCAGGTCGACGGGCACGTGCATCTTCCGCCGACCACTGGCGACAACATCGATGTACTGTGGAGACCTCACGCCCCACGTGTTGAGCTATTCGGCGGTACGTCCACCCGGCCTCCCGCATGGCCACTATACGCCCTCGCTCAAAGTCCGTCAACTGCACGTACGGTTCACGTCCACGCTGTCACGGCATGCTACCAGTGTTAAAGACTGCGATGGAGCTCCGTATGCCACGGCAAACTGGCTGACACTGACGGCGGCGGTGCACAAATGCTGCGCAGCTAGCGCCATTCGACGGCCAACACCGCGGTTCCTGGTGTGTCCGCTGTGCCGTGCGTGTGATCATTGCTTGTACAGCCCTCTCGCAGTGTCCGGAGCAAGTATGGTGGGTCTGACACACCGGTGTCAATGTGTTCTTTTTTCCATTTCCAGGAGTGTATTTATTGTGTTGTATTCCATGTTGTAGTTGTGTATGTCATGTAATTTGGGTATGTGTGGTTTGCATGGGAGAGTAGCGAGGTAGTTTCAAAAGATTAGTGGGTTATGCTTGTTCCTTTTGTACCGCTCGATCTGGAGGAAAGTTTCGAGATGATGATTGTGAGAGTCGAAGTGTGAGATATAATAAAAGATCCACCATCCTATCCAGAAAGTGCACTGTAGCGTTAAATAATTACGAGACCATAAGGTAGAGAAACCCCAATGTAAAGCCATGCCCACTGGGCGGAATTTCTCGTGTGTTATTGTTGTAGGTTATAGAAATTGTGTGGTTAGGTTATAGGATTTATCGGAATAGATAAGATAGAGAAAAAAAAAAGATTGGTGGCCTTTTCCTTCGAATTGTATGTTGCCATGATATCCAGAATTTATAATGTGTGTGCCACTCATATTCAGTGCGATGGCCAGGTGTTGATAAAAGCCGTTAAATAAAAAAAAATGTGGTATTGCCAGTGCGTAGTGAAAAGTCAGTGTTCTCTAAATTACTAGAGTTCATGTTACTCGACAGATAAGAATGAATCCACTCGCTTGGCAGACCACTCATCTTGCAGGCCTGACTGCTTGAAACCACAGTATGAGCAAGGCATGTGGGTGCCTCTCAAGCGATATGCACAGATACAGATGTTTCAAATGGTTCAAATGGCTCTGAGCACTATGGGACTTAACTTCTGAGGTCATCAGTCCCATAGAACTTAGAACCACTCAAACGTAACTAACCTAAGGACATCACACACATCCATGCCCGAGGCACAAACGTAACTAACCTAAGGACATCACACACATCCATGCCCGAGGCAGGATTCGAACCTGCGACCGTAACCGTCGTGCGGTTCCAGATACAGATGGCAGTAGTATCACGTATGAAAGGTATAAAAGGGCAGTGCATGGGCGGAGTTACCATTTGTACTACCGTGATTCAGGTGAAAAGGTTTCCGACATGATTAAGGCCGCACGACGGAATTTAACAGACCTGGAGCTAGACGCAATTCCGTTTCCCGCAGCGTCAAGAGTGTGCCGAGAATACCAAATTTCACGTAATAACTCTCACCATACAATGAAGGCTTTCAGGACCGGAAGCAAAGGGAACTTCACAGCAATCATAAACATAGCCAAAGCCTTGCAGACAAACAAAAATTACGCGAAGCGAAATGTAGTGTGAGGAGGGCTATGCGAGAGGCGTTCAATGAATTCGAAAGTAAAGTTCTATGTACTGACTTGGCAGAAAATCCTAAGAAGTTTTGGTCTTATGTCAAAGCGGTAGGTGGATCAAAATAAAATGTCCAGACACTCTGTGACCGAGATGGTACTGAAACAGAGGATGACGGACTAAAGGCCGAAATACTAAATGTCTTTTTCCAAAGTTGTTTCACAGAGGAAGATTGCACTGTAGTTCCTTCTCTAGATTGTCGCACAGATGACAAAATGGTAGATATCGAAATAGACGACAGAGGGATAGAGAAACAATTAAAATCGCTCAAAAGAGGAAAGGCCTCTGGACCTGATGGGATACCAGTTCAATTTTACACAGAGTACGCGAAGGAACTTGCCCCCCTTCTTGCAGCGGTGTACCGTAGGTCTCTAGAAGAGCGTAGTGTTCCAAAGGAATGCAAAGGGCACAGGTCATCCCCGTTTTCAAGAAGGGACGTCGAACAGATGTACAGAACTATAGACCTATATCTCTAACGTCGATCAGTTGTAGAATTTTCGAACACGTATTGTGTTCGAGTATAATGACTTTTCTGGAGACTATAAATCTACTCTGTAGGAATCAGCATGGGTTTCGAAAAAGACGGTCATGTGAAACCCAGCTCGCGCTATTCGTCCACGAGACTCAGAGGGCCATAGACACGGGTTCACAGGTAGATGCCGTGTTTCTTGACTTCCGCAAGGCGTTCGATACAGTTCCCCACAGTCGTTTAATGAACAAAGTAAGAGCATATGGACTATCAGACCAATTGTGTGATTGGATTGAGGAGTTCCTAGATAACAGGACGCAGCATGTCATTCTCAATGGAGAGAAGTCCTCCGAAGTAAGAGTGATTTCAGGTGTGCCGCAGGGGAGTGTCATAGGACCGTTGCTATTCACAATATACATAAATGACCTGGTGGATGACATCGGAAGTTCACTGAGGCTTTTTGCAGATGATGCTGTGGTGTACCGAGAGGTTGTAACAATGGAAATTTGTACTGAAATGCAGGAGGATCTGCAGCGAATTGACGCATGGTGCAGGGAATGGCAATTGAATCTCAATGTAGACAGGTGTAATGTGCTGCGAATACACAGAAAGATAGATCCTTTATCATTTAACTACAAAATAGCAGGTCAGCAACTGGAAGCAGTTAATACCGTAAATTATCTGGGAGTACGCATTAGGAGTGATTTAAAATGGAATGATCATATAATGTTGATCGTCGGTAAAGCAGACTGAGATTCATTGGAAGAATCCTAAGGAAATGCAATCCGAAAACAAAGGAAGTAGGTTACAGTACGCTTGTTCGCCCACTGCTTGAATACTGCTCAGCAGTGTGGGATCCGTACCAGATAGGGTTGATAGAAGATATAGAGAAGATCCAACGGAGAGCAGCGCGCTTCGTTACAGGATCATTCAGTAATCGCGAAAGCGTTACGGAGATGATAGATAAACTCCAGTGGAAGACTCTGCAGGAGAGACGCTCTGTAGCTCGGTACGGGCTTTTGTCAAAGTTTCGAGAACATACCTTCACCGAAGAGTCAAGCAGTATATTGCTCCCTCCTACGTATATCTCGCGAAGAGACCATGAGGATAAAATCAGAGAGATTAGAGGCCACACAGAGGCATACCGACAATCCTTTCCACGAACAATACGAGACTGGAATAGAAGCGAGAACCGATAGAGGTGCTCAAGGTACCCTCCGCCACACACCGTCAGGTGGCTTGCGGAGTATGGATGTAGATGTAGATGTAGATGTTTCAGCTGCCGAGATCTTCCGAGTTGTATGGCCGTGGTCCATCGAACTTCTATCCCTGACGTTTCGCCCAAGGCTACGTTGGACATCTTCGGAGGTGCTCCTGGTTGTGCAGAGTCTAGCCGACTGACGAGTCGGACGTCTAAGAGCGGCAGCGGCCTAAATACCGTGGGAAGTGGGCGTGGTCTGGATTTCACGTGACAGCACAGACAAACTCTCACCTTCGATAGCGCAGTGACCGACGGCCTTCACTTAACGACAGAGGCCAGCGACGTTTGTGTAGAGCTACACCACGTGAAATACGAGGGTTGTTTCTTAAGTAAGGGCCGTTCGCGCGTATAGTCCCCGCCACTTGCCGGCATCCTTCCCGTTCACACTGATGCAAGTTGCAGCTCTGTAGCTGACGTGTACGCATCGCTGTACTGCTTTATAATGTTTACGATTATTGAGTCGCCCGCCGCGTGTGAGATACGGTCAGTGATACGTTTTTTGACCGCGAGAAGCCTATCAGCTGCACAAATTCATCGTCAGTTAACAGAAGTTTATGGCTCGAATGCAATGAGTCAAGGTAAAGTGCGTCAATGGGTTAGAGAGTTTAAAAATGGCCGTCAAAACGTCCATGACGAAGAACGCTCAGGCCGGCCCTCTGCGATCACTGATGATTTGGTGGCTGCAGTCGAAACAAAGATTCACAATTTCCACTCTTTCTTTGGATTTTCCACAAGTTTCAAGATCGGTTTTGTACAAAACTGTGCCTGAAAACCTAAACTTTAAGAAACTGAGTTCTCGGTGGGTACCCAGACTCCTCACAGAGGACCACAAAGGGAAGAGATTTGCAACTTCATTGGACTTTCTGATTCGTTACGGGGAAGAAGGGGATGACATGTCGAGTCAAATTGTCACTGGAGATGAAACATGGTTATCCCATATCACTCCCGAAAGCAAGCGACAGTCGATGGAATGGCGACACACAACCTCACCCGTCAAGGTCAAAGCCAAACAGACGCTGTCAAAGCGCAAGATTATGGCAACTGTTCTGGGACCGGCGCGGTGTTTTGCTAGTGGACTTTATGCCACGACGAACGACAATCAACTCAGATGCCTACTGTGCAACTCTAAAGAAGTTCCGCAGAGCACTTCAAAACAAAAGTCGCGGCATGCTGAAAAAGGAGTTTTGCTCCTGCACGATAACGCTAGGCCTCACACCTCTCAAAAGACTCGGGATTTGGTTGATTCTTTTGGCTGGGAAGTTTTGGACCGTGCACCATACAGCCCCGACCTTGCTCCTAGCGATTTTCACCTTTTCCGGTACCTGAAACACCATCTTGGCGGGCAGCGCTTCAATGACGACGATGAAGTGAAAGCGGCCGTGAACTCTTGGCTGTCGGAGCAGGCGGCCGAATTCTTTGAAGAGGGAATTAAAAACTTAGTTGTACGGTATGACAAGTGGTTAAATAACCAAGGCAACTATGTAGAAAAATAGGTAAAAGTGTGTAGAATCAGAAAATAAAAGTTTTTTTACAAAAGTATTTGTATCTTTTTTTAAAAAATAAAAACGGCCCTTACTTAAAAAACAACCCTCGTAAGTGCAGAAATCAGTATATGAGACATACGACGGACGCATTTGTAAGGACAGTGCGGCGAAAATTGGCGTTAAGGGGCTCCGGAACGCCCTATACTTGCAATGTTAAAATAACGCTTATAAATTACATCTTTCCTCACAAAGTATTTGAGGTAGGAAGTTGAACTTTTTACAGATTATTTATTGGAATATGGGCTACAACTTAACACAGGGATTTTACAAAATTTTAGTTCAGTTATTAAAGATGATTTTTTTTCAATTGTAATGAAAATTCACAACATTTTTTGCAATTTTTTATTTATATATTCAAAAATATACAGTTTTTTGGAAAAAGGCTGTGTTAAATTATGCAGAAGGTACTGTGTAACATTTACTGAAAGTTTGAAACAAATATGTTTGGAAGATCTTTAGAAAACATGTAAATACTATGAGAAAATAAAAGTTTTGGGAATCGAGTGACAAAGATTGGATTAACTTTTTAGTGCATTCCAGGTCCATAGGATAGATTATCTTCATCCTCTGCAAACTCCTCCTCCAGCTTCCTCTTGTTCCTCCTCCTGTTTACTCTTGCTTGTATTTCTAGACTCTTTACAGCCCTGTCTGCAGCCCGAAGGCGTTCCTTGTCTAAAGCAAGCATCGCTCGTACCATGTTAGAATGTTATTATTTACAGTAATAACACATACCTTTGGCTTTCCAACATTTCTCCTTTTCTTAAAAGCCTTCAGAGGATTTCTAATAACTTTACTTTTACTCATTATTATACTTCAACAAAACAGAGACTCAAGAAACAGAATTAATTACGAATATTTTCGAGATAACGACAGAGTAAATAAACATGAAACAATCGAAAATCACACCAGCGATATACACTCCTGGAAATTGAAATAAGAACACCGTGAATTCATTGTCCCAGGAAGGGGAAACTTTATTGACACATTCCTGGGGTCAGATACATCACATGATCACACTGACAGAACCACAGGCACATCGACACAGGCAGCAGAGCATGCACAATGTCGGCACTAGTACAGTGTATATCCACCTTTCGCAGCAATGCAGGATGCTATTCTCCCATGGACACGATCGTAGAGATGCTGGATGTAGTCCTGTGGAACGGCTTGCCATGCCATTTCCACCTGGCGCCTCAGTTGGACCAGCGTTCGTGCTGGACGTGCAGACCGCGTGAGACGACGCTTCATCCAGTCCCAAACATACTCAATGGGGGACAGATCCGGAGATCTTGCTGGCCAGGGTAGTTGACTTACACCTTCTAGAGCACGTTGGGTGGCACGGGATACATGCGGAAGTGCATTGTCCTGTTGGAACAGCAAGTTCCCTTGCCGGTCTAGGAATGGTAGAACGATGGGTTCGATGACGGTTTGGATGTACTGTGCACTATTCAGTGTCCCCTCGACGATCACCAGTGGTGTACGGCCAGTGTAGGAGATCGCTCCCCACACCATGATGCCGGGTGTTGGCCCTGTGTGCCTCGGTCGTATGCAGTCCTGATTGTGGCGCTCACCTGCACGGCGCCAAACACGCATACGACCATCATTGGCACCAAGGCAGAAGCGACTCTCATCGCTGAAGACGACACGTCTCCATTCGTCCCTCCATTCACGCCTGTCGCGACACCACTGGAGGCGGGCTGCACGATGTTGGGGCGTGAGCGGAAGACGGCCTAACGGTGTGCGGGACCGTAGCCCAGCTTCATGGAGACGGTTGCGAATGGTCCTCGCCGATACCCCAGGAGCAACAGCGTCCCTAATTTGCTGGGAAGTGGCGGTGCGGTCCCCTACGGCACTGCGTAGGATCCTACGGTCTTGGCGTGCATCCGTGCGTCGCTGCGGTCCGGTCCCAGGTCGACGGGCACGTGCACCTTCCGCCGACCACTGGCGACAACATCGATGTACTGTGGAGACCTCACGCCCCACGTGTTGAGCAATTCGGCGGTACGTCCACCCGGCCTCCCGCATGCCCACTATACGCCCTCGCTCAAAGTCCGTCAACTGCACATACGGTTCACGTCCACGCTGTCGCGGCATGCTACCAGTGTTAGAGACTGCGATGGAGCTCCGTATGCCACGGCAAACTGGCTGACACTGACGGCGGCGGTGCACAAATGCTGCGCAGCTAGCGCCATTCGACGGCCAACACCGCGGTTCCTGGTGTGTCCGCTGTGCCGTGCGTGTGATCATTGCTTGTACAGCCCTCTCGCAGTGTCCGGAGCAAGTATGGTGGGTCTGACACACCGGTGTCAATGTGTTCTTTTTTCCATTTCCAGGAGTGTATATTGAACCATCACAAGTTAGCCACAACACATACTTTATCTCACATCACTAAAATGTACCTGATGAACACGGACGTTAATGGTTCAAATGGCTCTGAGCACTATGGGACTCAACTGCTGTGGTCATAAGTCCCCTAGAACTTAGAACTACTTGAACCTAACTAACTTAAGGACAGCACACAACACCCAGCCATCATGAGGCAGAGAAAATCCCTGACCCCGCCGGGAATCGAACCCGGGAACCCGGGCGTGGGAAGCGAGAACGCTACCGCACGACCACGAGATGCTGGCCACGGACGTTAACAATAACACCATTTGACAGCAGTTTAACAGCGCCACAGTGGGTCACGCCCATGTAGAACACATTTCAAAAAAAATTTAAAAATAGTTGTAGTCTTCGGAATTGAATAAATTATATATCTATTAAAAGGTAATAGTCTGCATATTCAGAAAACGCAAAAAAGTAAAAATTGAACTTTTCATGATTTTGAGCCTTTCCGGAGCCCCTTAATGGACTATGGCAGCAGACGACCGACGCGAATGGCTTTGCTAACAGCACGGCATCGCCTGCAGAGACTGTGCAGCGCTTGTGACCACATCGGCTGGACCCCAGACGACTGGAAAACCGTGGCCCGGTCAGATGGGTCCCGATTTCAGTTGGTCGGAGCTGAGAATGGTACTCAAGCGTGGTGCAGACCCCGCGATGTCATGGGCCCAGGTTGTCAAAAGGCACTCTGCAAGCTGGTAGTGGCTTCTTACTGGTGTGGATTGTGTCAACATGGAACGGACTTGCTCCTCGGTTATGTTCGGCAACGTGGAGACCATTTCCAGCCAGTGATGGACGTCATGTTCCCAAAGAAGGATGGCGTTACTATGAATGACGATGCGTCATGCAACTGGGCCACAACTGTCTGTGCTTGGTCGGAGAACATACTCGAGAATTCGAGGGAATGACTTGGCCACCAAGATCGCCACACATGAGTACCAGCGAAAATTTATGGGACAATATTGACAGGTCAGTTCGTGCACAAGATCCTTCACCGGCAGCACTTTCGCAATTATGGACGGCTATAGTGGCTGGAGATGCTTCTAGTGATCTCTCTGAATGTCTGTAGAGGAATGGTAGCCCACTCTTCCGGAACGGAGTGGCCGTGCGGTTCTAGGCGCTACAGTCTGGAACCGCGAGACCGCTACGGTCGCAGGTTCGAATCCTGCCTCGGGCATGGATGTGTGTGATGTCCTTAGGTTAGTTAGGTTTAAGTAGTTCTAAGTTCTAAGGGACTGATGACCTCAGAAGTTGAGTCCGATAGTGCTCAGAGCCATTTCTTCCTGAACAGATGATTTTGCATTAGGTATGGAGCTATTACCTATTGCTGATCATGAAAATGTATGCCAGGCCGGAACTCGAATCTCGGTTTCCCACTTGCCATGAAGAATCGCATTAACCACATCGGCTATTCGAACACACTTCCAGGCCCGACCCGAACTTCCATACACCGTACCGTCTACGACTCCGTGGCTCACAAGTTTTCTTGGATTGCCGCCACTTACGGAAGTTTGTGTCAGTCCTGGAAGCGTGTTCGGACAGCCGAAGTGGTTAAGGCGACCACTTACGACAAGCGGGAAATCTGGATTCGAATTCCGGTCCGGCACAAATTTGCATGCGTCACCAACTTACACTGTAGAGCCAAAGAAACTGATACACCTGCCTAATTTGTGAAGGGTCTCCGCGAGAACGCAGAACTGCCGCAGCACGACGTGGCATGGGCTGCACTGATGTCTGAAGTAGTGTCGCAGGGAACTGACACCATGAATCCAGCAGGGCTGTTCATAAATCTGTAAGAGTACGAGGGGGTGGAGATCTCTTCTGAACAGCAGTTTGCAAGGCACCCCACATATGCTCGATAATTTTGATGTCTGGTGGCCAGCGGAACTGCTTAAACTTAGAAGACTGTTCCTGGAGCCACTCTGTAGAAATTATCTACGTGTGGGGTGTCTGATTATCCTGCTGGAATTGCCCAAGTACGTAGGAATGCACAATCGACATGAATGGATGCAGGTGATCAGGCATGAGGCTTACGTACGTGTCACCTGTCAGAGTCGTAGCTAGACGTATCAGGGGTCCCATACCACTCCAACTGTACGCGACCCACACCATTACAGAGCATCCACCAGCTTGAAGAGTTCCCTGCTGACATGCAGGGGCCATGGATACCTGTACACGTCCATCCGCTCGATACAATTTCAAAAGACACTCGTCCGACCAGGCAACATATTTTCAGCCACCAACAGCCCAATGTTGGTGTGGACGAGTCCAGGCGAGGTGTAAAGCTTTCTGTCGTGTAGTCATCAAGGGTACACGAGTGGGCCTTTGGCTCCGAAAGTCCACATCGATGGCGGTTTGTTGTATGGTTCGCACGCTGACACTTGTTGATGGCCCAGCATTGAAATCTGCAGCAATTTGCGGAAAGGCTGCGCTTCTGTCACGATTCTCTTTACTCGTCGTTGGTCCCACTTCCGCAGGATCTTTTTCCGTCGCAGTGATGTCGGAGATTTGATGTTTTACCGGATTCACTCGTGAAATGGTGTACGGGAAAGTGCGCAGTTCATCGCTACTTCAGAGATGCTGTGTCCCATCGCTCACGCGCCGGCTATAACACCTCGTTCAAAGTCTCTTAAGTCTTGATAACCTGCCAATGTAGCAGCAGTAATCGATCTAACAAGCGTCTCCGATTTTTTTACTCCGGACTGGAAAGAGGTAGAAACATGCGCATTGTTTTAAAATGAGGCCGCGTTCATTGTCAATACGTCCCAGAGATGGCGGCACCGTACGGCAGATGGAATTTTACCGCCAGCGGCGAGAACGAGAACTGTTTTAAATACTTAAAAAGGCGACGTTTTCCTTACTTGAACAGCGTGCAATCATTCGTTTTCTGAATTTGCGTGGCGTGAAACCAATTGAAATTCATCGAAAGTTGAAGGAGACATGTGGTGATGGAGTTCAGGATGTGTCGAAAGTGCGTTCGTGGGTGCGACAGTTTAATGAAGGCAGAACATCGTGTGACAACAAACTGAAACAACCTCGGGCTCGCACAAGCCGGTCTGATGACACGATCGAGAAAGTGGAGAGAATTGTTTTGGGGGATTGCCGAATGACTGTTGAACAGATCGCCTCCAGAGTTGGCATTTCTGTGGGTTCTGTGCACACAATCCTGCATGACGACCTGAAAATGCGAAAACTGTCATCCAGGTGGGTGCCACGAATGTTGACGGACGACCACACGGCTGCCCGTGTGGCATGTTGCCGAGCAATGTTGACGCGCAACGACAGCACGAATGGAATTTTCTTTTCGTCGGTTGTGACAATGGATGAGACGTGGGTGCCATTTTTCAATCCAGAAACAAAGCGGTAGTCAGCTGAGTGGAAGCACACAGATTCACCGCCACAAAAAAAATTTCGGGTAACCGCCAGTGCTGAAAAAATGATGGTGTCCATGCTCTGGGACAGCGAGGGCGTAATCCTTACCCATTGCGTTCCAAAGGGCACTACGGTAACAGGTGCATCCTACGAAAATGTTTTGAAGAACAAATTCCTTCCTGCACTGCAACAAAAACGTCCGGGAAGGGCTGCGTGTGTGCTGTTTCACCAAGACAACGCACCCGCACATCGAGCTAACGTTACGCAACAGTTTCTTCGTGATAACAACTTTGAAGTGATTCCTCATGCTCCCTACTCACCTCACCTGGCTCCTAGTGACTTTTGGCTTTTTCCAACAATGAAAGACACTCTCCGTGGCCGCACATTCACCAGCCGTTCTGCTATTGCCTCAGCGATTTTCCAGTGGTCAAAACAGACTCCTAAAGAAGTCTTCGCCGCTGCCGTGGCGTCAGCGTTGTGAAAAATGTGTAAGTCTGCAGGGCGATTACGTCGAGGAGTAACGCCAGTTTCATCGATTTCGGGTGAGTAGTTAATTAGAAAAAAAATCGGAGGCCTTAGAACTTGAATGCACCTCGTATAGGCGCTGCCGACCGCAGCGCCGTATTTTGCCAGTTTTCGTATCTCTGCATTTGAATAAATATGCCTATACGAGTTTCTATGGCGCTTCAGTGTATAAAATCTTCGTTCCTTTCAGTACAGTTGCAAGTTTGTCACCAAAGTCTTCAAACATTTCTGAAAATAAGGATCCAGGACTGCTATATTGGGTTCAGGTCTGGACTTTGCGCAGGACAGTCCTCTTGAAGAATATGCTTAATCGTGCTTAATAACAGGGTGCACTGTCACGCTGGTACAATCATCATCTCGGAAGTATTCCTTTACTGTACGGAATACGCAGTGCACTAAAATGTGTTCATTTCCCTACGCATTTTGCATTTTGTTAAGCGCAGTAAGGCGACCACACCCAAACCACGAGAAACACCTATATACCGTAACATCACCTCCATACTTCACTGTCGCACTATAAATAATGGCACGTAACGTTCTGCAGGCATTCGTCATATCCAAGCCCTTCCATCGGTTTGGTATAGCGTGATCTTCGTCTTTTCGAAAATCTGTTCTTAGACAGTTGTCAACTAGACGTCATCCATATCTCTTTCTTCTGAGCATCCTCCTGCATTTGGTTGTGAACTTCTTCCTCTCTTCACATCTATATGCATTCCAAACCTTATTCTTCCTCTCCCTCTTTTACCTCCTACTGGTCTTCCCATGTTTCTCTGTAGCAGACTATTTTTTCGTAATGTGTGTCCCGTCTGAGATGTTTTCTTCTTCTGTATCTTCCTCATGACGTTTCTGCCCTCTTCTACTTCGCTCAGCACCTCCTCATTTGTCATTCAGTCCATCCGTTGCACTTTCTCCATCATTTTCCAAAACCACACTTTAAAACTTGCTAAATATTTTTGTTCTTTCTGACTGTCTGCTTTGCAGGACGATAAGACTCCATAAACAAAGAAACACTCTCCGAACAGGCCTTGAAGGCATACACCGCACAGAAAATTTCGCGAACCTCTTCTCAAGTGTAATTGGGATTATACTGGCTGTCAGCAAATCCTTCACTTTCGCTTAAGCTCTCTTTGCTATAGCGATTCTGCGTCTCACTTCCTCTGCACAATTTCCGATGTAAGTTGTCAAGCTAACCAAATACTGTAATGACTGTAACTCTTCAAAAACCATTCCATCTGGTGCTGTGTTAATCGTGTCGTCTCCATTTCCGATTCTCATGACTTTGGTCTTGCAAATATTCAGTTTCATTCCAAACTCTATTCACATATTCTGCATCATTATCTGGAGCCCTTCCTCTACTTCTGCTCGCACAGTTATATCCTCAACGTACTTGATGGTTTTTATTCTTTCTCCTCCCACTACAAGACCTTTTGATTTTTCCAAGGTCTTATTGATTAGCTTTTCAGCATATATGCTAAAACGTGCTGGTGTATCACATCTCTTCCAATAGCCACCTCTTCAGTTTCACCTTCTTCTACGGGAAGTAGCACTTTCTGTCCCATATAGAGTTGTTTCATCAACCTTCCAGTGTATCCCAGCATCTTCTCGTTTCCAGTCATTCACTGGCCAGTGGCGTTGCGCTTTATACCATCCCTACCATTACCATTACCATTCACTACGTAAGTGTATGGTTAATGTGCAGCTACTCAAACACTGTACCCTACTGTTCTTAACTCGCTGCGCACAATCTCTGTGTAAGTTGAACCGGTGGTACCACTTTGGAACTCACGAGCGATAGCTCCCATAGATTTTACGTGATTTTGTACAACCTCCGTCCGCATCGCTGATCTTGGTCTAACTGTGGTTATTACTGCGCGATTCCACTTCACAATCACATCACCAGCAACCGACTTGGGCAGCTTTAAAAGGGATGAAAATGTCGATAATGGATTATTTACTCAGATCCATGTCCGAAAGCACTGAGCTCTTCTGAGCCTGTCACTGTGTTGTTACTGCCTCTCTATTGGTAGCTCAGTTCTCCCCGCCTCTTTTTATATTGGCTTGTCGCCCCTCTTCACACATAATGTTCAATTATGAATTCCATAGGGGTGTCCGGACACATTTGATGAGATAGTGTATGCCTCCCATGTTCGATAGCTGGACTTTCTACTACCATGAAGCCTTGCTGGTATGAAGACGAGATTAAAGCAGTTGACTAGTAATCGTTCTCCAATCTGGCCGACGAGATTTCAGTCACACTGCAAAGCCTTGGCGAATAGCATCGCTGATGGAGAGACATTGATTCTTCTGTATCCTCTTCCACAACCGAACGAGAGTGGGGCAGAATGCTATTGATTAGCACCACAAACAACGGAACAACGGTGGGCAGAAGCGAACCGTGTACAGTGGGAGTGGCCTATCGAAGCTGATCATCCACTAGGCTGGAGAGTGGGGCCCCTTGAGCCACAAAGCCGATGAAAGAAGAGAAGTTAGTTTTGATCTTCTCTAAGCGCTTATGTCGGCTCCCCAAGAAGTTACCAATTAGCTTGTAGTATTATTCCCGGTTTTAAACTGTAGTTACATTTACCGGTAACCCAAGATTACACACCAAATTTAGATTTTCGTTCTCCGTTTGAGCCTGTTTGTCCGTAAATTTCCTTGAAGATTTCTTCTTTCTATTGACACCTGGATTCCTTATATCCATGTGGCCATTCGTCATCCTCTTTTTCTTCTTTGCTGGTTGTCCCTATAATATGATCCGTCGTGGCAATCTCTCCTCTGACATCCTTTTCGTACGCCTATTCCATACGAGTTGCTTTTCTACCACAAAATCAGTAATGCAAGCTGGACATTCATTTTCTTCCTGGTGACTTCGTTTCTAGTCCTTTCCCGCCTGGATATCAGTGCACGTCGTCTCCAAAAGTCCATCTCAGCTGCCATCAATTTATTCATTACCAGGGATTGAACTGTCCATACATATGATTCATATATCATAATGCTTCGGATACTTGTTCTGCAGATTTTTCTTTTGTTAATGCTCCAACAGTCAGCTTTCGAAAGTCTATCCATGAATCAATTTGATTATCTTCTTTAACATCTTGTATCAGTTTTACTCCTAATTACTTGTGTTCTTCACCACGTGCAAACTTTCTCATTCCTTCCTCTGGTGTCAAATCACGATCTGTTTGGGCGCTAATGACCGTAGAAGTTTTGCGCCCTAAAACCACAAACCAAAACGATCTGTTGCTCTTATTCCCATGTAGTTCGTTCTGTTCATATCGGCCTGAAGACCCCATTATTTTACACTCCATTAAAAAAAAGTTCCTGATGATATATTGAATGTCTTCTTCCTCTGGTGACAAAATTAGCTGGTAATCAGCAAATTGTAGCGAATACGTAATAATAACATCTACTACGATTCCCATCTTCTCAGATGTCTCCTTCCAAATTTCGAACGCTTTCACTCTATAGAGTGACAGTGGTAGGCTGCATCCCTCTGTAACTTTAAATCCAGTGCAGAGAAAATTTTATATTTTTATTCTTGCTGTAGATTTTTCATGTCAGTTCTGAACTCATTATGGTAGGATTAATATTAGATGACTGTTATAGACATCCACAAACTGCATGATATTATATTATCATCGGCTTTTTCCGTTGTTGTTGTTGTGGTCTTCAGGCCAGAGACTGGTTTGATGCAGCTATCCATGCTACTCAATCCTGTGCAAGCTTCTTCATCTCCCAGTATCTACTGCAACATGCATCCTTCAAAATCTGCTTACTGTATTCATCTCTTGGTCTCCCTCTACGATTTTTACCCTCCACGCTGTACTCCACTACTAAATTGGTGATCCCTTGATGCCTCAGAACATGTCCTACCAACCGATCTCTTCTTCTAGTCAAGTTGTACCACAAGCTCCTCTTCTCCCCAATTCTATTCAATACCTCCTCATTAGTTATGTGATCTACCCATCTAATCTTCAGCATTCTTCTGTAGCACCACATTTCGAAAGCTTCTATTCTCTTCTTGTCCAAACTATTTACCGTCCATGTTTCACTTCCATACATGGCTACACTCCACACAAATACTTTCAGAAACGACTTCCTCACACATAAATCTACATTCGATGTTAACAAATTTCTCTTCTTCAGAAACGCTTTCCTTGCCATTGCCAGTCTACATTTTATACCCTCTCTACTTCGACCATCATCAGCTATTTTGCTCCCCAAATAGCAAAACTCATTTACTACTTCAAGCGTCGCATTTCCTAATCTAATTCCCGCAGCATCAACCGACATAATTCGACTACATTCCGTTATTCTCGTTTTTATTTTGTTGATGTTCATCTTATATCCTCCTTTCAAGACAATGTCCATTCCGTTCAGCTGCTCTTCCAGTTCTTTTGCTGTCTCTGACATCGTGGAATAGTGTCGCTCCAGCCCTATAGTTTCACGAAGTTCCGATAGGTGGCGGCGCTATACGTAGCCTCTAAAATGGCATCTGTAATTGAGTTGCGTTCCGAGTAGACAGCCGTCACTGAGCTTCTCTTGGCGGAAAACCAGGGTATCGAACAAAAGCACGTTGAATCGTTGGGCGACACATCTATTACCGTCGTAACAACATCGCTCTCCTGCGTTCACCCTCATCCACACTGTAGCCCGGATCCCACACCTTCTGACTTCCAACTGTTTGGCTCAATGGTGGAAGCACTTCGCGGGAAGCAGTACGTGCACGTGGGGAGGTTACTGATGTACCTCCTTCGCCGACCACCAGAGTGGTACCATACGGGCCCTCCCGCTGACTCGGCATATGGCCGTCCTACTGAACGGGTATAACTGTTGAAAAATAGGATTTTGTAGCCGAAGGAGTCGGGAATAATGCGGTGTATTGCAATCTTGAATAAAATCAAGCTGCTTTCAGCAAAAAAGCTTGCATTACTTATTGAACGCCCCTAGTACAATTAAATAACATTACACAAGATTTCGTCTTGAGGCCCATACTCGCTGGAAAGCCAAATGCGGCGGATATCTGATAAATGAGGCATTTCTGGACATACGGTTCCGTACAAATTTAATTTTATATATACAGGGCTATTACAAATGATTGAAGCGATTTCATAAATTCACTGTAGCTCCATTCATTGACATATGGTCACGACACACTACAGATACGTAGAAAAACTCATAAAGTTTTGTTCGGCTGAAGCCGCACTTCAGGTTTCTGCCGCCAGAGCGCTCGAGAGCGCAGTGAGACAAAATGGCGACAGGAGCCGAGAAAGCGTATGTCGTGCTTGAAATGCACTCACATCAGTCAGTCATAAAAGTGCAACGACACTTCAGGACGAAGTTCAACAAAGATCCACCAACTGCTAACTCCATTCGGCGATGGTATGCGCAGTTTAAAGCTTCTGGATGCCTCTGTAAGGGGAAATCAACGGGTCGGCCTGCAATGAGCGAAGAAACGGTTGAACGCGTGCGGGCAAGTTTCACGCGTAGCCCGCGGAAGTCGACGAATAAAGCAAGCAGGGAGCTAAACGTACCACAGCCGACGGTTTGGAAAATCTTACGGAAAAGGCTAAAGCAGAAGCCTAACAGTTTACAATTGCTACAAGCCCTGACACCCGATGACAAAGTCAAACGCTTTGAATTTTCGGCGCGGTTGCAACAGCTCATGGAAGAGGATGCGTTCAGTGCGGAACTTGTTTTCAGTGATCAAGCAACATTTTTTCTTAATGGTGAAGTGAACAGACACAATGTGCGAATCTGGGCGGTAGAGAATCCTCACGCATTCGTGCAGCAAATTCGCAATTCATCAAAAGTTATCGTGTTTTGTGCAATCTCACGGTTTAAAGTTTACGGCCTCTTTTTCTTCTGCGAAAAAAACGTTACAGGACACGTGTATCTGGACATGCTGGAAAATTGGCTCATGCCACAACTGGAGACCGACAGCGCTGACTTCATCTTTCGACAGGATGGTGCTCCACCGCACTTCCATCATGATGTTCGGCATTTCTTAAACAGGAGATTGGAAAACCGACGGATCGGTCGTGGTGGAGATCATGATCAGCAATTCATGTCATGGCCTCCACGCTCTCCCGACTTAACCCCATGCGATTTCTTTCTGAGGGGTTATGTGAAAGATTCAGTGTTTAAACCTCCTCTACCAAGAAACGTGCCAGAACTGTGAGCTCGCATCAACGATGCTTTCGAACTCATTGATGGGGGCATGCTGCGCCGAGTGTGGGAGGAACTTGATTATCGGCTTGATGTCTGCCAAATCACTAAAGGGGCACATATCGAACATTTGTGAATGCCTAAAAAAACTTTTTGAGTTTTTGTAGAGCTGTGAAATCGCTTCAATCATTTGTAATAACCCTGTAGATATATAACGATTTTTGCGTGTTATGGACATTGACGCTGGCAAGGTATCACTTGCGGAAATTCCAAGACTTTCATGGGATTTTTAAGTTTGAAATTGGATAACAAATGACAAAATAAATATATTATTCATGTAATATAATTGAAAATTAACGATTTTCTAATTTTTTCTTTACCTGTACTGTGAAAGCTTCTTGCCAAATTTCATGAGTGTAGGGGCTACGGGAAGTAGCGTGTAGGTTTTGGTCAGTGAATTTGCGAGTATCGAAATTTTTCACATAAATGGCCGTATTTTTTGATTGCATTTACTTAGAAGCTTACATTTAATATGTCGCCAAGGAACCGTAGACTTTAGTATGTGACACAGGTTTGGGGACTAGATACGTGTGTCAGTTCCAGAGCAAATGGGTTTCTAACTATCACAAACCTTATGACTTGATATAATCATCTTGGGGTTGAAGCACTTTTGCCCGTATTTGCTTTAACAATACATATGTTTTTGGATGGGGTGCGCCTTTAGCAAAACACAATTTTGTTTTTTTATGCCAAACATGTTTCACTGCAGTTGCAGCATCGTCAGAGGGCATTCATTTTATGGCTGTTAAACATAAAGAATATTCGTTAGTGTTTGTATACGTGTAAATATTAGTTTTTAAATTCGTAATTACAGATTTTTTGGGGAAGTTAACCTTGCATTACTGCGCAACTGTTTCATCAGGTATCCAGTCTAGCTTACCAAATTCCCAACCAGACTAGCATTATTATAATCTTTTAATAGTCATACAACAACCGGTGACTTAAGTCGTAACTAAGCTGGTGCCTTATTTAGGATTGTAAAAATGTGAGATTGTAATCTTACGGAACACATCAAATATGGAGCCAATATTGGGAGACTGCATAAAACACTGCATTCGTAAAATAACACACGAAGAACGTTGAATCATATGCAAGAGGAAATTAACCACAACCAACCGATTCAATTTTCACCCAAAGAAGTTACGTTCGTAGCACAATCCTGTCCGTCATGTAATTACCACACACTGGTATACTAAATTCATACTAACTCTCTGTGAAATCTTCCCGAAAAGAATAGCTGAGGGCTACTTTGATGATTACACCACATGCCTCACGTGGTCAACTTGGTTTACACAAAGAGTGTAACTCCACAATAATTTTGATAATTAAAATAAATTAGATCGAAAAGCAATTTACAAAAGAAAAAACCTCGAACTGGTTACTATCGTCTTACTATTAACCTGATGGGTCAAACAATTGTATAAGCACGTGGTACTGGTCTCACAAAGTACACCCCATGTGGGTTGAACATAAAGAAAAGTTGCTATATTGAAAAATATTGTCAAGACGAGACGTTATAATCTCACTCACATTCGCATTTAAGAGTGATGATGCTAGTTAGAGTTACTGATCAACACGTGGTTCCACTTTACTCACAAAGTAGTGACAAAGCAACTACCGGAATATATTCTGAACTTCACACTCGAATTACACTGCGTTGCAATTTAAGATAACATTAGATATTTTAGAGCTAAACCTGAAATAAAGGTGATTAAATTTTTAGTTAGGCTGAACTTCTTGAAATCCATTGTCCTACGGACTTAGCAGACATGCGCTTAGCCGGAGATCTTACCACTTCAGACGCTCGCCACGGACAGACTGACCTGGTCCCTTCCTGAGGGTGGCTCACAAAATACGAACGGAAGTGGCCAGAGGGGCAGTTCCTATACCAACACGACAAGGGACGGACAGGACCATACTAAGGATAGAAACCTCTTTGCTTTTAGAAAGCGTAGCTACCTGTTCCGACGTTGGTCCTACTGTTCTCTAGCAGACAGGCTTGTCTGCTACCATCAAGCATGCAACTAGAAATACATTTGCTCATTCATCCTCTCACACAGAAGGGAAGGGGGACGACAGTATCTTATCATATACAGTATATAAAAGAAAGCGGATGTAGGTTCCGTATGAGACTGTGTGACATGAATTACATATAAACTGTGTTTTAAAGTGTAGTAGTGTGACAGATCGTTCTTGTTTATGTGTAAAAGTAACACGTTCCACTACTCAGTCTCCTCCCAGATAGTCAGAAACGCCACAGTAAATTTAGAAGAGGAATTTATGCCATAAATGACAACAGATTTAAGAAATTAACATGAAAGGAATCCAGCAGAAACCTTTCAACTTTCGCCTATTATTTTACCCCCTTAGTGATTGAATTTCCAAAAATGCAAAAACACGTATTTTTTATTTCTGGCTGAGAAACTAAATATCAATTTTGGTAGTTCTAGCTTCAAAATTACCTTAAAAGCTGGGGACTGTTCAAACTAGTGGAGGCTGCGTAATGGTGTGGGGCATGTGCAGATGTAGTGATATGGGACCCCTGATACGTCTAGATACGACTCACACAGGTGACACGTACGTCAGCATCCTGTCTGATCACCTGCATCTGTTGATGTCCATTGTGCATTCCGACAGACTTGTGCGGTTCTAGCAGGACAATGCGACACCCCACACGTCCAGAATTGGACTTCCTCTGCCCACATGAACGTTATTGAGGATATCTGGGATGCCTTGCAACGTGCTGTTCAGAAGAGGTCTCCACCCCCTCATACTCTTACGGATTTATGGAGAGCTCTGCAGGATTCATGATGTCAATTCCCTCCAAGACTCCTTCAGACGTTGGTTGAGTCCATGCCACGTTGTGTTGCGGTTCTTTCGGGTGCTCGCAGGGGCCCTACACGATATTAGGCAGGTGTACCAGTTTCTTTGGTTCTTCAGTGTATACAGGGTGTTACAAAAAGGTACGGCCAAACATTCAGGAAACATCCCTCACACACAAATAAAGAAAAGATGTTACGTGGACATGTGTCCGGAAACGCTTAATTTCCATGTTAGAGCTCATTTTAGTTTCGTCAGTATGTACTGTACTTCCTCGATTCACAGCCTGTTGGCCCAATTGAAGGAAGGTAATGTTGACTTCGGTGCTTGTTTTGACATGCGACTCATTTCTCTACAGTACTAGCATCAAGCACATCAGTAGGTAGCATCAACAGGTTAGTGTTCATCACGAACGTGGTTTTGCAGTCAGTGCAATGTTTACAAATGCGGAGTTGGCAGATGCCCATTTGATGTATGGATTAGCACGGTACGTTTGTATCGAGACAGATTTCCAGAACGAAGGTGTCCCGACAGGAAGACGTTCGAAGCAATTAATCGGCGTCTTAGGGAGCACGGAACATTCCAGCCTATGACTCGCGACTGGGGAAGAGCTAGAACGACGAGGACACCTGCAATGGACGAGGCAATTCTTCGTGCAGTTGACGATAACCCTAATGTCAGCGTCAGAGAAGTAGCTGCTGTACAAGGTAACGTTGACCACGTCACTGTATGGAGAGTGCTACGGGAGAACCAGTTGTTTCCGCACCGTGTACAGCGTGTGCAGGCACTGTCAGCAGCTGATTGGCCTCCACGGGTACACTTCTGCGAATGATTCATCCGACAATGTGTCAATCCTCATTTCAGTGGAAATGTTCTCTTTACGGATGAGGCTTCATTCCAACGTGATCAAATTGTAAATTTTTACAATCAACATGTGTGGGCTGACGAAAATCCGCACACAATTGTGGAATCACGTCATCAACACAGATTTTCTGTGAACGTCTGGGCAGGCATTGTCGGTGATGTCTCGATTGGGCCCCATGTTCTTCCACCTACGCTCAATGGAGCACGTTATCATGGGATACTCTACCTGTGTTGCTAGAACATGTGCCTTTACAAGTACGACACAACATGTGGTTCATGCACGATGGAGCTCCTGCACATTTCAGTCGAAGTGTTCGTACGCTTCTCAACAACAAATTCTGTGACCGATGGATTGGTAGAGGCGGACCAATTCCATGGCCTCGACGCTCTCCTGACCTCAACCCTCTTGACTTTCATTTATGGGGGCATTTGAAAGCTCTTGTCTACGCAATCCCGGTACCAAATGTAGAGACTCTTCGTGCTCGTATTGTGGACGGCTGTGATACAATACGCCGTTCTCCAGGGCTGCATCAGCGCATCAGGGATTCCACGCGACGGAGGGTGGATGCATGTATCCTCGCTAACGGAGGACATTTTGAACGTTTCCTGTAAGAAAGTGTTTTGAAGTCAAGCTGGTACGTTCTGTTGCTTTGTGTTTCCATTCCATGATTAATGTGATTTGAAGAGAAGTAATAAAATGAGCTCTAACATGGAAAGTAAGCGTTTCCGGACACATGTCCACATAACATATTTTCTTTCTTTGTGTGTGAGGAATGTTTCCTGAAAGTTTGGCCGTACCTTTTTGTAACACACTGTATAAGACAACATGCGTCTGGTGCTGTTGTTAAATCGGTTACTGTTGCTACAATGGCAGGTTATGCAGATTTAAGTGAGTCTGAACGTGGTGTTATACTCGGCACACGGGCGGAGGGCACAGCATGTTCGAGGTAGCAATGAAGTACCATCATTTCACGACTGTACCGTGAATATCAGGAATCCGGCAAAAATAAGATCTTTGACATCTCTGCAGTTGGAAAAAGATCCTGCAAGTACGGGGTCAACGACGACTGAAAAGAATCGTTCAATGTGACGGAAGTGCAACCCTTCCGCAAACTGCTGCAGATTTCAATGCTGGGCCGTAAGCAACTAAAGGATATCGATATGGGCTTTCGGGCCAGAAGCCCCGCTCGTCCATCTTTTATAGCTGCACGACACAAGGCTTTACGCCTCGCCTGGGACCCTCAGCCGACCAGGGTGGCCGAGCTGTTCTAGGCCCTACAATCTGGAACCGCGCTACCGCTGCGGTCGCAGGTTCGAATTCTGCCTCGGGCATGGATGTGTGTGATGTCCTTAGGTTAATTGGGTTTAAGTAGTTCTAAGTTCTAGGGGACTGATGACTTTAGATGTTGAGTCTCGTAGTGCTCAGAGCCATTTGAACCATTTTTTGGCCCCTCAACGCCGACATTGGATGTTGACGACTGGAAACATGTTGCCTGGTCGGACGAGTCTCGCTTCAAATTGCGTCGAGCGGATGGACGTGTACGGGTATAGGGACAACCTAACGAATCCATGGACCCTGCATGTCAGCCGGGGACTGTTCAAACTAGTAGAAGCTGGGTAATGGTGTGGAGCGTGTGCAGTTGTAGTGATATGGGACCCCTGGTACGTCTAGATACGACTATTGACAGGTGACACGTACGTCAGCATCCTGTCCGATCACCTGCATCTGTTCATGTCCATTGTGCATTCCGACAGACTTTTGACATTCCAGCAGGACAATGCCCCACCCGACACGTCCAGAATTGGACTTCCGCTGCCGACATGAACGTCGTTGAGCATATCTGGGATGTCTGGCAACGTGCTGTTCAGAAGAGATCTCCACCTTCTCGTACTCTTACGGATTTATGGACAGCCTTGTAGGATTCATGGTGTCAGTTCCCTCCAGCAGTACTTCAGACATTAGTGGAGTCCATGCCACGTCGTGTTGCGGTATTTTTGCGTGCTCGCGGTGGCCCTGCACAATATTAGGCAGTTGTACCAGTTTCTCTTCAGTGTATATAGCTTTAAAAAAAGTCCGGTTTTTGGGTACTTCGTCGTAAATAAAAAACCTGGGACCTCGGTAACTGAGTTGGCTCTCTCGCCGTGGCATCAGAAGAGTGGCGGGTTTGCGCAGAAGCGGAGGTCGTCGACCCGCCCCTGGTGCGCACCTGTCGTGCGAGCGGCGCGGCGAGGCTGCCAAGGCCCCTGCAGCCGCGGCGGTCACCTGCCTGCGCGAGCGTGGGTGTGGGTGCCGGGTTACGGATGGTGTTGTGACTGCGGAACCCACACGCGGAACACGGCGGCAGCTCGCGGCTAAAAGCGCGCCAGGGGGGCCGATCCCGTCGCCGACGGGGCTACACGGCGCCGCTAATGGACGGCTGCGGCGACGTCTGGGCAGACGCCGCACGCAGTTAATACCGGCGGAGGGCCGTCTCGGCTCGCCCACTGCTGTGCCGGGGGGCAGCGATCACGTCGCCGGCGCGTACTAATGGGGGTCCCAGAGAGCCTTCACACGGCGCACAAAGTAGCTCGTTGTAACGCCCTATACATCAGAGTAGCGTGTTCCCGGAGGAAAATCTCCACCGTAAGTAATTCGCGTCGCAAATAGCTGACATCAAAGTGTGTGCTCGCAAGGAATGGACGTTGTTTATGCGACAGGATCAATGTGCAATATAGAAGGTAATTATAACGTCCATGAAACGTTTGTAAAAAGTTGATGTAGGTGAATGGCTACACGTACGTAACAAATGATTCAGCGTGTGAAAGACAAACTGTGAAAGTGGTTTGTTTTTGTTTTTTTGTTTGTTTTTTTTTAATTCGATGGCACCAAAGTAATTTGGAAACGTGCAGACAGGAGCGCAGCCGCCGGTAGTTGCTATAAATTGCAAGGAAACAGACACATAAAGCATTTTTATGGGTCCGTGGCTCAATCGATGAAAACGGAACCCTTATAAGATCAAATTTCCTCATTTTGAGAGAGCTGAGGGACGATCTGTTTAGTTGTTAAAAACCTTTCAACAGCGAAGATCGCATAAAAATCCTTTTTTTAAATTTAAGAGAAAGGTTTCCACAGATTTTGCTGACATCTTCAGGTCTTAAAATCTTTTTGTTGTAAAGCATGGCCGGCCGTGGTGGCCGAACGGTTCTAGGCGCTACATTCTGGAATCCTGCCTCGGGAATGGATGTGTGTGATGTCCTTAAGTTAGTTAGGTTTAATTAGTTCTAACTCCGAGGGGACTGATGAGCTCGGACGTTAAGTCCCATAGTGCTCTGAGCCATTTGAACCATTTTGTTGTAAAGCATGTTCATTTTACGCAGCCATCACACACAAGGTGTCAAGTGGATAAAAACAGCATGTTATAAAAGATTTGTCCCCGCTAAAATATTTTTTTTAAAAAAAACGTAAAGTGCTTTGGGTATAGCTCGTCCCACAAGTTTATTTCTGTATTGTAAATATTTTACATATGGCAGACCTTTTATAATGTGCTATTTGCATACACTTCACACCTTTTGTGTGATGTCAGCGAAAAATAACAATGTTTTACAACAAAAAGATTTTAATACCTGAAGATGGACAGTAAAGTGCGGTGAAACCAATCTTCTTAAATAAAAAATTATTTTATTGATTGGCGACTCCATGGAGTGTTCTGTGCACCACGACCAAATAGTGGATATAATTGGAAGGAGAATCAGCATTGGTCGTGTTTTTTTGTTTTATTATCCGCAAAATCGATTTTCGGTCACTTAGTGACCATCCTCAGTGCTGTAATATACAATTAAAATTGGTAGGCACTGGTATCAACAAGCTTAGAGCGATCACATACGTGATCCAGCCTATCCTCCAATGGGCTCTCCCCTGACACCACTGAAGTCGCCAATGGTGGTGGTTTGGGGTCAGTGGAATGCCGGGTACAGGGCTTCTGCCCAGTGCTGTCCTTGAGTTACGTGATTTGTAGCAGTTCGTTACGTCACAGCGTCGGCGACTAGTACTGAAATTGCTGCTGCTGAGGCAGTACGATGCGTCCGAGTCGTGCGCCAAACACAATTGTCTTCCCCCCCGTCATGAGCCCATACATTCTAGTGACCACCGCCGCCAGAAATAATCTACAATGCCTACACTCCTGCCGAGTCTTTCTGCAACATCGCAGAAGGAATGTCCAGCTCCTGGTAGCCCTGTTACACGAACCGTTCAAACTCAGTGACGTGCTGATAATGCCTTCTTTGTCGCCTTAAAGGCACTCTTGATTAACACCAACTCACCATGTCCAGTCTCAAAGGTAACTAATGCTCACAACCGTTGTAGCGTGTATTTAAAGCAAACCTGATTTGAACTGCCATAGTGGCACTATTTGCGACTGGCGAGAAATTTGACTAGTCATCATTTCTCGGATGTAGAAACACGCCTACCAACTTATGTTTATGTTGTATAACTCCTCCTTGGTGTTGCGTTTTTCCATCGGTGTTTTGCAGTGGCAGTGATATGAAGATTAAGACAATTGTAAGTACTGTGGCGTGATGGGCTAACGTTCTCCACAAAAAAGAAGAAAATGAAGAAGGAAAAAAAATGAACAAATGACGAAGTAATTTAAAAATCCATTTTTGGGGGACAGTCCGAGAATTGATTGTTCGACTTCAAAAGCACGCCTATCTACATATTTTGAAAAAAAAAAGGAGTATGTAACAGACGAGAAGGGAGCACCGACGAGGAAGGAAATTCATCGTGGAAGAATAAAAAAAGGCTAGAAAATTTAAATATCTAGGTGCAATAATACAGGCAAATGGTTTGCACAAAATAGCTAACATAGCAAAGGCAATTAAAAAGAAACTTGTATAACAAGAAATTTTTATCAATAAATAAGGAGCTCTGGCACTATAACAATACCATTAGACCAAACCGCCTTTATGCTTCGGAATGCCTCACGTTAAATATTAAAAACAGTAACATGAAATAGAAAAGAAGGAAATGAAAGTAGTCAGGAAAATCTAGGGACCAGAATATGACAATCGGAAATGCAAATTAAGAAGTAATAAAGATGTGTGTGAAAGAGTAAAACGAATATGAGACACAGTGTGGAAGAGAAGAGTTACTTTCTACGGGCATTTAAAAAGGGTACTTGAGAAAAGAATAAGAAAATGAACTTTTTTGATAGAGAACGAAAAACATCAATGTAGTGGATCAAAGAATGTAAATCAGGTCTGAGGAAATGGCAACATTGGAAGAAGGAATGGATAAAAGAACAAAGTACACAGGTAAAGTAAAACGTTTCAAGGACTTCCAGGAGAAAACAAAGAAAAAGACGAATGCAATATGGACAGAAGAAAGAAGAGAACAACACAGTGAAAGAATAAAAAAAACAACTGGAAAGAAGGGAAAAATAAATACGTTATAAGCTATTTTTTGTGGTCAATGTAGGCCAAGCGCGAAGCCAATATAACAATAAATAAATAAATAAATAAATAGAGGAAGGCGCTCTAAACTGGAGTCTCCCCATAAAGCAGATCACCTGCATCTACATTTTTTTAAACTCTAGTGAGACCAAAGGTAAGCAGTAGTTTTTCCTCCATTGTCGCAAAGTGCATAAGTTCACGATTCCCCTTTTTTGTGTCCGTTCGCCATTACATGTTTTAACAATGGAAAAAATTTTACATCGTGCTACATTTTCCGTTACGTCCCTTAGATAACGGCAAGTAGGGTTTCAACTTGAGACGTGGGACTGGTATATTTGTCCACTACCCATGCTAATTGGCCTCTTCGTCCATAATTGGAAAAATTAAAATAATAAATGAAAGAATGGAATGCATGGTGTCTTGAAGGGAGGATATAAGATGAACATCAACAAAAGCAAAACGAGGATAATGGAATGTAGTCGAATTAAGTCGGGTGATGTTGAGGGTATTAGATTAGGAAATGAGACACTAAAAGTAGTAAAGGAGTTTTGCTATTTGGGGAGCAAAATAACTGATGATGGTCGAAGTAGAGAGGATATAAAACTTAGACTGGCAATGGCAAGGAAAGCGTTTCTGAAGAAGAGAAATTTGTTAACATCGAGTATAGATTTAAGTGTCAGGGAGTCATTTCTGAAAGTATTTGTATGGAGTGTAGCCTTGTATGGAAGTGAAACATGGACGGTAAATAGTTTGGACAAGAAGAGAATAGAAGCTTTCGAAATTTGGTGCTACAGGAGAATGCTGAAGATTAGATGGGTAGATCACATAACTAATGATGAAGTATTGAATAGGGTTGGGGAGAAGAGAAGTTTGTGGCACAACTTGACCAGAAGAAGGGATCGGTTGGTAGGACATGTTCTGAGGCATCAAGGGATCACCAATTTAGTATTGGAGGGCAGCGTGGAGGGTAAAAATCGTAGGGGGAGACCAAGAGATGAATACACTAAGCAGATTCAGAAGGATGTAGATTGCAGTAGGTACAGGGAGATGAAGAAACTTGCACAGGATAGAGTAGCATGGGGAGCTGCATCAAACCAGTCTCAGGACTGAAGACCACAACAACAACAAATGAAAGAAGTAAGCAATTATATACTTGAGCTGTATGCAGAATATTAGTAGAATAATGCGGTGGAAATCGCAACGTGATAAGGATAGTGAATGGCGAGAGAGTCAACTTTTAATTGATCGGTCTAAATTCACGCCAAAAGCGTGAGGGTCGGCCATTATAGTCTATAGGGTAAGGGAACGCAATTGCGAAAGTTGGTGGATGGGCGCGTGGTACTGTGAAACGTATCTCCACCACTGAACAAGTGCCCATAAGTCTTAGGGCGTGCATTTTAGAGCCCATGTTTACCACACATTTTTGTCCATACCTCAGATGTGACAGGCTGACGTGGGAGCAGAATCGCAAATTATTTTCATTTTGCATTCTCGTGACATTTCGCGCAGCCGTGTTGTAATTAGGCAAGAAACGAAATACGAAAATCTTTGGCCAGCACGCCCAGACAGCTGGAGTTCGATACCGTCAATGTGATGACGCCACAATTTGTGATGTCAGTCACATTCTTTATCGGTGCGAGTGTTATGAGACCGGCAGAGCCAACTTTTCTCCCGGAGCTCTCGAGACCACGTCACTGCCGACCACTCTGTTCGGTTCCCGTTGTTGGAGATGCGTCCAGGAGTACCTATGGTGCCTTAACCAAGTCTATAGCTCAAGCAGATATAAACATCTATGAGGAATGATGACCGTAGTATTTACTACGGGGACTTAACTACCACCTTACCTGCAAACAGGTGGTTTACTGTCACGTGTGCAAAGACACTCACTGAGGAAGTGTTACCATGGTATTCTGAAATCGCATATGAATGGCTCCTCTACGCATAGCGTTTGATCTAGGTTATATGTTACGTTCCTCTAATAGACATTTTATTTATATTATGGTGACTAAATAGTGTCATGCTGGAAGAGAAAATAAAAAAATAAATAAATAAACGTTCGGCATCCAGGTAGTATAGTGATTACTGCTCACCATGGAGGTATAATAAAATGAGGTGTCATGACATTAAAAATCTGACGCCGATGTCCGCCATGTTAGTACACCCAAACATTATATAGTGGTGGACGGGCTTTTTCCACTTTTTTTTTACTTTAACTGCTCCATACTCACCACAATAACCTGAGCAAATATCAGATTTCATGCTGTGACTTACAGCTCATTCTGATATGTCATTACATGACGTTTAATTACACATATCATACCAAGAACGACGTGCTTTTATAGTAAATCTTGCATGTGGCCTTGCCTTGAAGCGTCATGCATTCATAACACCCAACTTTTGATACGAAATCCAATATGGTGAATCCCGAACACCCTAGCCGGCCGCTGTGGCCAAGCGGTTCTAGGCGCTTCAGTCCGGAGTCGCGCTGGTGCTGCGGTCGCAGATTCGAATCCTGCCTCGGGCATGGATGTGTGTGATGTCCTTAGGTTAGTTAGGTTTAAGTAGTTCTAAGTTATAGGGGACTGATGAGCTCAGCTGTTACGTCCTATAGTGCTCAGAGCCATTTGAACCATTTTTGAACACCCTACATCGAACGCTAACTAACCTCGATAGCTGTCTTCGGTATTGCATGAGACGTCAAAATGACGTGTGGATGAAGTTTTGTAAAGTGAGTGTTACCCTTCTTCACGGCATCTCCATGGCGTAATTGAGCCTTATAAATAAACTGCCAAAGGGCCTACTGAAACCTTCTGATGATGATGATGCCGCAAATATATTACAAGGAAAAGATAGTCATAGCAGATAACAAAATAAGGACAATATGGGATATTGTGAAGGAGCAGACATGAAGAGGGACAAATAGCATTAAGAGTAAATGTTACATTGGTGACAGATGTGCATAGTGAAACTTCCTGGCAGATTAAAACTGTGTGCCCGACCGAGACTCGAACTCGGGACATTTGCCTTTCGCGGGCAAGTGCTCTACCATCTGAGCTACCGAAGCACGACTCACGCCCGGTACTCACAGCTTTACTTCTGCCAGTACCTCGTCTCCTACCTTCCAAACTTTACAGAAGCTGTCCTGCGAACCTTGCAGAACTATCTCATTCTGGAAACATCCCCCAGGCTGTGGCTAAGCCATGTCTCCGCAATATCCTTTCTTTCAGGAGTGCTAGTTCTGCAAGATTCGCAGGACAGCTTCTGTAAAGTTTGGAAGATAGGAGACGAGGTACTGGCAGAAGTAAAGCTGTGAGTACCGGGCGTGAGTCGTGCTTCGGTAGCTCAGATGGTAGAGCACATGCCCGCGAAAGGCAAAGGCCCCGAGTTCGAGTCTCGGTCGGGCACACAGTTTTAATCTGCCAGGAAGTTTCATTTCAGCGCACACTCCGCTGCAGAGTGAAAATCGCATTCTGGAAACATCCCCCAGGCTGTGGCTAAGCCATGTCTACGCAGTATCCTTTCTTTCAGGAGTGCTAGTTCTGCAAGGTTCGCAGGAGAGCTTCTGTAAAGTTTGGAAGGTAGGAGACGAGGTACTGGCACAGGTAAAGCTGTGAGTACCGGGCGTGAGTCGTGCTTCGGTAGCTCAGATGGTAGAGCACTTGCCCGCGAAAGGCAAAGGTCCCGATTTCGAGTCTCGGTCGGGCACACAGTTTTAATCTGCCAGGAAGTTTCATATCAGCGCACACTCCGCTGCAGAGTGAAAATCTCATTCTGGAGATGTGTATAGTGTTGCAGAACTTTTTAACAAACATTTTATAACTGTTACTGAAAAGATAGGGTTGTCAGGTTCTGTAGATGCTACTATGGAATACCTCAGACCAGACATTTCAAGTAACTTTCATAATATGAATTTGACCCTCACTACAACAGCAGAAATAATGTACATCATAAAATCTGTAAAATCAAAAACATCTAGTGGGTATGATGAAATATCAACAAAGTTAATTAAAGAATGTGGTTGTGAGTTAAGTAACATATTAAGCTATCTGTGTAATCAGTCGTTTATCAGTGGAATATTTCCTGAATGGTTGAAATATGCTGAAGTTAAGCCACTGTTTGCGAAGGGTGATAAATAAATAGCATCAAATTTCCGTCCAGTTTCACTTGTGCCAGCATTCTCAAAAATTTTAGAAAAAGTAATGTACAATCGGATTTATAACCATCTTATCTCAAGTAACATACTGTCGAAGTCGGGTTTGTAAAGGGTTCTGATACTGAGAAGGCTATCTACACTTACAGTGAAAATGTGCTTAATTCATTAGAAAAAAAATTGCAGGCAACTGGTATATTTTGTGATCTGTCAAAGGCATTTGACTGTGTAAAGCACAGTAGCCTTTTAAGTACATTAGAATATTATGGTGTATCAGGTAATTCTACAAAATTGTTCAAATCTTGTATCTCTGGCAGGAAACAAAGTGTGTTATTAGGAAAGAGATATGTATTAAGCTATCAGACCTCATCCATATGGAAACTAATTATATGTGGGGTCCCACAAGTTACCATTTTAGGGCCCTTAGTTTTTTTTGTGTATATCAATGGCCTTTTATCAGTAACATTACCAGATGCCAAGTTCGTTTTGTTTGCCGATGGTACAAACATTACAGTAAATAGCAAATCAAGTGTAGTCTTAGAGAAATGGGCTAATAAAATATTTGTGGACATTAATCACTGGTTCCTAGCCAATACTCTGTCACTACACTTTGAAAAAACACACTACATGCAGTTCAGAACTTGTAAGGGGTGTCCCACTGGTATATGCCTACGATACAATGACAAGCAGATAGAAGAAGTGGACAGTGTTAAAATTTTGAGATTATAGCTTGATAATAAATTCAACTGGGAGGAGCACACCACAGAACTGCTGAATTGTCTTAACAAATCTCTATTTGCAATGCTAATTGTGTCAGACATAGGGGATATAAAAATGAAAAAGCTGGCATACTGTGCTTACTTTCATTCCATAATGTCATATGGGACTATTTTTTGGGGTAATTCATCACGGCAAGCTAAAGTTTTCCGAGCACAAAAGCGTGCAGTAAGAGTTATATGTGGTGTGAACTCAAGAACATCCTGCAAAAACGTGTTTGGGGAACTAGGGATACTAAACTACTGCTCTCCAATATATTTATTCCTTAGTGAAATTTGTCATTAAAAATATATGACTTTGAGAGGTGGCATGAGCCCCCTCTCATATTTCTATCTTACGGTTTTCCTCTCTAATTGCATGCAGTGAAAAGTCGCTATTCCTTCACACGCGGACTTCCCACGCAGCGTCTCTCGTCACCCGGGTGGTCCGGTGACAGGCGGGCTCTGCTGATCTGGAAAGCATTAAGCCGACGGGTGTGAGGAAGTCGAGTGAATGCTTTGCAGATGCCGACATTGTCAAAAGACACGCCCGGAGGGGTCTGAAGTAGTGGCTGGGCTAGAGGTTCCGTTACTTCGCAGAAACTTAGCGAAAACACTTTCTGGCGGGCTACCAGCGAGGCGTGGGAATGACTTGTTACCCAGGCAGTTGTGGCGGGAAAATTCCCGCGCTTTCTGCAAAATAGTAACTGTGATTGGCTTGCTCAGGGCATAGCTCCGTGACGTAGCAAAATCAGCGCAGAAATTGGCGCCAAGAATCTCCATTGGTGGAATGGTAATGCTCCGGCAATAGAGGGGAATTTTCCGCCGGTTTTCGAGTTGCTGATTGGAACGTTAAACCACAGCCACTGTCGTGGGGGCGGGAATGTTGTGTATTCGGCCTGTACGGGTGCTCTAGGTAGTCGGCTCTCGCCTTTCAGTCGAGGATGTCGAAGCAACCAGCCATCGCCTCCGGTACGCCAGATCGTGTTCTGGCAGTTAAGAAGACAGTTTGGTAATGTATGTCCGCAGCACTGGCAGATAGGGATTTTCCTAGGTGATAATCAGAGCTCAGCAGAGCGCGCCTGTTCGTCTTTTTCTAACTTTGTTCTGTCTTGAGTAGCAGCAATTAATGTTGGGTTAGCTGTGTGTCTCTCTTAAGATTTGAGTGGCAAGGAATTGGCTCCACATACCACTTCGTCTTAAACCTCACAATCTAGTTTAGGGACAACTTCATCTTCATAGCGTTTGTTTGAGTATCCAATTTGAGCCAATTTGATGTATTATAAATGTTTCATGTGTTTTTGTTTATTATTTTGTGTTTAGTCTTAATAAATCATATTGTTATTTTGGACAGAACTTTCATTCTGTTAATCGGTAGAGCAACCCATAATTTCTCACTACGTTAATGAAACCTTCCTTTATTTAACTTATTTATCAAATTAAATTATTGCAGGTGCCAAACTCTTTTCTACTCCACTTGCAGGGTTGATTATAGTCAGTTCGCGTATATTTTTTAATCCATGTGCAACAGCAAAAGTCGGAGTTAGAATAGGGGGGCTTAGAGCATCATTTACATATGGAGATTCTAGAAGAATTTAGTGTTAAATACACTGCTTGCCCCGGCACCTCGCAACTTTTTCAAACCAACAGTTCAATTCCATGGAATCAGTACTAGAAATAAGAATAATCTTCCCAAGGATTTAAAGTCACTTACTCTTGTAGAAAAAGGTGTGCATTATTCAGGAACACACATTTTCAATAACTTGCCAGCAGCCATAAAAAGCTTAACAACCAATGAAGTCCAGTTTAAGAGAAGGCTAAAGGATTTATTGGTGGCCAACTCCGTCTACTCGATTGATGAATGTCTCAGTAGAACCAACTTATATATGTAGCTTCTGCACAATTTCAGTGCAGTAATGTATTCACTGAAAATAAGTGTTATAGTAGTTGTATTACATGTTTGTCACCTTATAAATAAAAAAACTTTTTTATTTTAAATTCAATGAATTAGCGTTTGTAAAATGATTCTTTCATATGGTGTTCATTAAAAAGAATGACTATCATTCCACTTGGAACCTGTGGAAGGTACATTAGCTTATTTCTTTCAGTTGTAAATATTTGTCATGTATTATTGTTTTTCTGAAATATTCTACATCCTGGAGGACCTCCTCACTATAGATCAATTGGAATGAAAGTAAATCTAATCTAATCTACTCAAAATCACGCTCGATACTGCATAGAAACCTGACGGGGCAAGAAACCCGCGAAGCACTTATCCAAGTTTCTGTTTTGACGGAGACACCCGACGGCACAGACGCGTACAAATGTGGTGCATCAGCGTGATGGAGGCAGAAAGGCGCGGAAGGCGTGGCAAGGAGATGCGAGGCGGCGATGACGTAAGCGGCTGAGTGCGCTACACGGGGCTAATGGATTCGGCTTTCGCCCGCCGACTGAGGACCCAGAGCAAGTTTCGCGGAGGCTATTGCTCACGGCGACGAATGTGAGGCTGTTTACACGTGGCGAGCACGCCAGCACAGTGTCCCATTTCAGGGCGGTGACGTTCGTCCAGCACCCGCTTCATACTTGTCACTCGAACTCGCCGTCACGGAAAAAGATTTGAGATTACGCCTGCGTGCAGAAGGCTTCACCTCAATGTGCCCGAAATACAATCCTGGAAATTGAAATAAGAACACCGTGAATTCATTGTCCCAGGAAGGGGAAACTTTATTGACACATTCCTGGGGTCAGATACATCACATGATCACACTGACAGAACCACAGGCACATAGACACAGGCAACAGAGCATGCACAATGTCGGCACTAGTACAGTGTATATCCACCTTTCGCAGCAATGCAGGCTGCTATTCTCCCATGGAGACGATCGTAGAGATGCTGGATGTAGTCCTGTGGAACGGCTTGCCATGCCATTTCCACCTGGCGCCTCAGTTGGACCAGCGTTCGTGCTGGACGTGCAGACCGCGTGAGACGACGCTTCATCCAGTCCCAAACATGCTCAATGGGGGACAGATCCGGAGATCTTGCTGGCCAGGGTAGTTGACTTACACCTTCTAGAGCACGTTGGGTGGCACGGGATACATGCGGACGTGCATTCTCCTGTTGGAACAGCAAGTTCCCTTGCCGGTCTAGGAATGGTAGAACGATGGGTTCGATGACGGTTTGGATGTACCGTGCACTATTCAGTGTCCCCTCGACGATCACCAGTGGTGTACGGCCAGTGTAGGAGATCGCTCCCCACACCATGATGCCGGGTGTTGGCCCTGTGTGCCTCGGTCGTATGCAGTCCTGATTGTGGCGCTCACCTGCACGGCGCCAAACACGCATACGACCATCATTGGCACCAAGGCAGAAGCGACTCTCATCGCTGAAGACGACACGTCTCCATTCGTCCCTCCATTCACGCCTGTCGCGACACCACTGGAGGCGGGCTGCACGATGTTGGGGCGTGAGCGGAAGACGGCCTAACGGTGTGCGGGACCGTAGCCCAGCTTCATGGAGACGGTTGCGAATGGTCCTCGCCGATACCCCAGGAGCAACAGTGTCCCTAATTTGCTGGGAAGTGGCGGTGCGGTCCCCTACGGCACTGCGTAGGATCCTACGGTCTTGGCGTGCATCTGTGCGTCGCTGCGGTCCGGTCCCAGGTCGACGGGCACGTGCACCTTCCGCCGACCACTGGCGACAACATCGATGTACTGTGGAGACCTCACGCCCCACGTGTTGAGCAATTCGGCGGTACGTCCACCCGGCCTCCCGCATGCCCACTATACGCCCTCGCTCAAAGTCCGTCAACTGCACATACGGTTCACGTCCACGCTGTCGCGGCATGCTACCAGTGTTAAAAGACTGCGATGGAGCTCCGTATGCCACGGCAAACTGGCTGACACTGACGGCGGCGGTGCACAAATGCTGCGCAGCTAGCGCCATTCGACGGCCAACACCGCGGTTCCTGGTGTGTCCGCTGTGCCGTGCGTGTGATCATTGCTTGTACAGCCCTCTCGCAGTGTCCGGAGCAAGTATGGTGGGTCTGACACACCGGTGTCAATGTGTTCTTTTTTCCATTTCCAGGAGTGTATTTCAGAGGCCTGAAGTACTTATGCGATTTCACTTGCATGCAGCTCTTTTAGCTTCAGTATTCTACCGTGCTACTCATTATGTTTGCAAACAGTGCTTGTTATGACAATTCTGCGCAGTATTCGAGAGGAAAGGAACATGTGGAAATCACTGACAAGAGAAAGGGACTGGATGATAGCATATGTGTTAAGACATCACACAAACAAAAATTACGCGTAGCGAAATGTAATGTGAGGAGGGCTATGCGAGAGGCATTCAATGAATTCGAAAGTAAAATTCTATGTACTGACTTGGCAGAAAATCCTAAGAAATTTTGGTCTTATGTCAAAGCGGTAGGTGGATCAAAACAAAATGTCCAGACACTCTGTGACCAAAATGGTACTGAAACAGAGGATGACAGACTAAAGGCCGAATTACTAAATGTCTTTTTCCAAAGTTGTTTCACAGAGGAAGACTGCACTGTAGTTCCTTCCCTAGATTGTCGCACAGATGACAAAATGGTAGATATCGAAATAGACGACAGAGGGATAGAGAAACAATTAAAATCGCTCAAAAGAGGAAAGGCCGCTGGACCTGATGGGATACCAGTTCAATTTTACACAGAGTACGCGAAGGAACTTGCCCCCCTTCTTGCAGCGGTGTACCGTAGGTCTCTACAAGAGCGTAGCGTTCCAAAGGATTGGAAAAGGGCACAGATCATCCCCGTTTTGAAGAAGGGATGTCGAACAGATGTGCAGAACTATAGACCTATATCTCTAACGTCGATCAGTTGTAGAATTTTGGAACACATATTGTGTTCGAGTATAATGACTTTTCTGGAGACTAGAAATCTACTCTGTAGCAATCAGCATGGGTTTCGAAAAAGACGGTCATGTGAAACCCAGCTCGCGCTATTCGTCCACGAGACTCAGAGGGCCATAGACACGGGTTCACAGGTAGATGCCGTGTTTCTTGACTTCCGCAAGGCGTTCGATACAGTTCCCCAAAGTCGTTTAATGAACAAAGTAAGAGCATATGGACTATCAGACCAATTGTGTGATTGGATTGAGGAGTTCCTAGATAACAGGACGCAGCATGTCATTCTCAATGGAGAGAAGTCCTCCGAAGTAAGAGTGATTTCAGGTGTGCCGCAGGGGAGTGGCATAGGACCGTTGCTATTCACAATACACATAAATGGCCTGGTGGATGACATCGGAAGTTCACTGAGGCTTTTTGCGGATGATGCTGTGGTGTATCGAGAGGTTGTAACAATGGAAAATTGTACTGAAATGAAGGAGGATCTGCAGCGAATTGACGCATGGTGCAGGGAATGGCGACTGAATCTCAATGTAGACAAGTGTAATGTGCTGCGAATACACAGAAAGATAGATCCTTTATCATTTAGCTATGGCATGATCATATGAAATTAATCGTCGGTAAAGCAGATGCCAGACTGAGATTCATTGGAACAATCCTAAGGAAATGCAATCCGAAAACAAAGGAAGTAGGTTACAGTACGCTTGTTCGCCCACTGCTTGAATACTGCTCAGCAGTGTGGGATTCGTGCCAGATCGAGTTGATAGAAGATATAGAGAAGATCCAACGGAGAGCAGCGCGCTTCGTTACAGGATCATTTAGTAATCGCGAAAGCGTTACGGAGATGATAGATAAACTCCAGTGGAAGACTCTGCAGGAGAGACGCTCAGTAGCTCGGTACGGGCTTTTGTCAAAGTTTCAAGAACATACCTTCACCGAAGAGTCAAGCAGTATATTGCTCCCTCCTACGTATATCTCGCGAAGAGACCATGAGGATAAAATCAGAGAGATTAGAGCCCACACTGAGGCATACCGACAATCCTTTCCGCGAACAATACGAGACTGGAATAGAAGGGAGAACCGATAGAGGTACTCAAGGTACCCTGCGCCACACACCTTTATGTGGCTTGCGGAGTATGGATGTAGATGTAGATGTATGATGTCCATGGTAATACAGGGAGCTGTAGAGGGGAAAAACAGACTGGAATACATGTAGTTTATAACTGAGGACGTAGGTTGCAAGTGCTACTCTGACATGAAGAGGTTGGCACATGAGAGGGAATTAGTGGCGGGCCGCGTCTAACCAGCCACAAGACTTACGACTCAAAAAAAAAAAAAAAAAAAAAAAAAAAAAAAAAAAAGAAAAAAAAATGCGATTACAGCACCATCTGTTAACAGCTTTACCAACCAATTCTTACAGCTTTCACAAAGGAACACACTGTGTGTTCCACTTATCTATCGATCTTAGGTTTCGAAATGTTTCGATGCGAAATCAGAGAGTCCTCCGCTGGAAACCCTGTTAGTTGCGGCAGTCCTGCGGGTATGATGCTTTCACAGGGTAGAGCTGCAATAAACTAATCTTTAGATTGCCCTATACACAACTCAACAAGACGGTGTGCTGCCGGAAGTGTGACCCCACCCCCTCTGTGTTCGTTGCCTGGCGGTCAGGTCTCCGAGGCGGAAGCGTGCTTCGTGCCCTTTGGGTCAGCGGGAGATCAGCTGGCGCCAGAGGCAGCAGAGCTGCGCAAGTCGTGGCAAGGTCGCCAGCAGTGAGTCACGCACGCGCGTGACGCTGCGTGAGGCGTCTCTGGTTGCGTGATAGCGATAAGCTGGCGCCCGCCACCTGCGTGTCCTCCTGGACAGCACCGAGCGAGGTGGCGCAGTGGTTAGCAAACTGGACTCGCATTCGGGAGGACGACGGTTCGATCCCGTCTCCAGCCATCCTGATTTAGGTTTTCCGTGATTTCCCTAAATCCTTTCAGGCAAATGCCGGGATGGTTCCTTTGAAAGGGCACGGCCGATTTCCTTCCCAATCCTTCCCTAACCCGAGCTTGCGCTCCGTCTCTAATGACCTCGTTGTCGACGGGACGTTAAACACTGACCACCACCACCACCACCACCTGGACAGCAACGCAGCCGCAGCCGTGCGGCCCAGAACCGCCGGCTGCCGGCCACACGTAGTGTCTCCAGCTGTCTGTCACTCGCTAACAGCCACGCGCGCTGCTGTGAAGCTTCTGTCTTCTAGCTTCTCCCACTGCAGTCCGTGGAGACTCTCCCTCATAACCTCCCTCAGTCCGATCTATCCTGTGACGAAGCGTGCGGCTCATCTTTGGATTTTTTTTACCTCGCCCGTTAATCCAACTTGTTAAGGGGCTCCAGAAAGGCTCAAAATCATGAAAAGTTCAATTTTTACTTTTTTGCGTTTTCTTAATCTGCAGACTATTACCTTTTAATAGATATATAATTTATTCAATTCCGAAGACTACAACTATTTTTAAATTTTTTTTGAAATGTGTTCTGCATGGGCGTGACCCACTGTGGCGCTGTTAAACTGCTGTCAAATGGTGTTATTATTAACGTCCGTGTTCATCAGGTACATTTTAGTAATGTGAGATAAAGTATGTGTTGTGGCTAACCTGTGATGGTTCAATATATATCGCTGGTGTGATTGTCGATTGTTTCATGTTTATTTACTCTGTCGTTATCTCGAAAATATTCGTAATTAATTCTGTTTCTTGGGTCTCTGTTTTGTTGAAGTATAATAATGAGTAAAAGTAAAGTTGCTGTTGCGACTTTCAATGATGGCAACATTGCAAGGTGCAAGGTATTTAGAAATATGGGAATGAAGATAGGTTCTAACATGGTACGAGCGATGCTTGCTTTAGACAAGGAACGCCTTCGGGCTGCAGACAGGGCTGTAAAGAGTCTAGAAATACAAGCAAGAGTAAACAGGAGGAGGAACAAGAGGAAGCTGGAGGAGGAGTTTGCACAGGATGAAGATAATCCATCCTATGGACCTGGAATGCACTAAAAAGTTAATCCAATCTTTGTCGCTCGATTCCCAAAACTTTTATTTTCTCATACTAATTACATGTTTTCTAAGGATCTTCCAAACACATTTGTTTCAAACTTTCAGTAAATGTTACACAGTACCTTCTGCATAATTTAACACAGCCTTTTTCCAAAAAACTGTATATTTTTGAATATATAAATAAAAAATTGGAAAAAAATGTTGTGAATTTTCATTACAATTGAAAAAAATCATCTTTAATAACTGAACTAAAATTTTGTAAAATCCCTGTGTTAAGTTGTAGCCCATATTCCAATAAAGAATCTGTAAACAGTTCAACTTCCTATCTCAAATACTATGTGAGGAAAGATGTAATTTATAAGCGTTATTTTAACAGTGCAAGTATAGGGCGTTCCGGAGCCCCTTAACAGCCACGCACGCTGCTGTGAAGCTTCTGTCTTCTAGCTTCTCCCACTGCAGTCCGTGGAGACTCTCCCTCATAACCTCCCTCAGTCCGATCTATCCTGTGACGAAGCGTGCGGCTCATCTTTGGATTTTTTTTACCTCGCCCGTTAATCCAACTTGTTAAGGGGCTCCAGAAAGGCTCAAAATCATGAAAAGTTCAATTTTTACTTTTTTGCGTTTTCTTAATCTGCAGACTATTACCTTTTAATAGATATATAATTTATTCAATTCCGAAGACTACAACTATTTTTAAATTTTTTTTGAAATGTGTTCTGCATGGGCGTGACCCACTGTGGCGCTCTTAAACTGCTGTCAAATGGTGTTATTATTAACGTCCGTGTTCATCAGGTACATTTTAGTAATGTGAGATAAAGTGTGTGTTGTGGCTAACCTGTGATGGTTCCATATATATCGCTGGTGTGATTGTCGATTGTTTCATGTTTATTTACTCTGTCGTTATCTCGAAAATATTCGTAATTAATTCTGTTTCTTGAGTCCCTGTTTTGTTGAAGTATAATAATGAGTAAAAGTAAAGTTATTAGAAATCCTCTGAAGGATTTTAAGAAAAGGAGAAATGTTGGAAAGCCAAAGGTATGTGTTATTACTGTAAACAATAAAGACGATAACCAGGTGAGTGAACCTAACCTCTCAAGTACACCTGCCCATAGCAGTCAAAGTGGGAAACAAAATACTTCACAGAAGAAGCTTGGTTCAATGAGTGAAAACTATGAATGTTTTATGGGCGAATCGGATGTGAATGAAATATTTGATATGTCGGTTCTCAAAGGAATTTTTTCAAACTGTGTAAGATGTATTCATTGTAGAGAAGTTGGTCTGGAACACAATAGTGTTATATGGTCGAGAATCCCCAAGACTGTATTTGTTGGAATAGAAACACTTCACTTTGGTGTGTATGATGCTGTTGCGACTTTCAATGATGGCAACATTGTAAGGTGCACGGTATTTAGAAAAAATGGAATGAAGATAGGTTCTAACATGGTACGAGCGATGCTTGCTTTAGACAAGGAACGCCTTCGGGCTGCAGACAGGGCTGTAAAGAGTCTAGAAATATAAGCAAGAGTAAACAGGAGGAGGAACAAGAGGAAGCTGGAGGAGGAGTTTGCAGAGGATGAAGATAATCCATCCTATGGACCTGGAATGCACTAAAAAGTTAATCCAATCTTTGTCGCTCGATTCCCAAAACTTTTATTTTCTCATACTAATTACATGTTTTCTAAGGATCTTCCAAACATATTTGTTTCAAACTTTCAGTAAATGTTACACAGTACCTTCTGCATAATTTAACACAGCCTTTTTCCAAAAAACTGTATATTTTTGAATATATAAATAAAAAATTGCAAAAAAATGTTGTGAATTTTCATTACAATTGAAAAAAATCATCTTTAATAACTGAACTACAATTTTGTAAAATCCCTGTGTTAAGTTGTAGCCCATATTCCAATAAATAATCTGTAAACAGTTCAACTTCCTACCTCAAATACTTTGTGAGGAAAGATGTAATTTATAAGCGTTATTTTAACATTGCAAGTATAGGGCAGCTGGAAGCTTCTCTCTTGTAGCTTCTCCCACTGCAGTCCGTGGAGACTCTCCCTGATAAGCTCCCTCAGTCCGATCTACCCTGTGACGAAGCGTGCGGCTCATCTTTGGATTCTTTTTTACCTCGCCCGTTAATCCAACTTGTTAAGTGTCCGAAACAGACAAACAACACATTTCTGAAACTCTCTGGCAGATTAAAACTGTGTGCCGGACCGAGACTCGAACTCGGGACCTTTGCCTTTCGCGGGCAAGTTGCTATCATCTGAGCTACCCAAGCACGACTCACGCCCCGTCCTCACAGCTTTACTTCCGCCAGTAACACATTTCTGTTTCGCTTGTCATATTTCTTAACTGTAAGGCACTGCGCACTTTGATGTTTCGTAAATGGTCTGCCCACATGCAAACAAATCACGTAACTATGTCATTTAAAGTGACATCTTTGGGCATAAATCGTAAAAATGATGGTGGCAGGGGTAAAATACAGTGAGCGAAAGGCTATTTACAATTTGTACAGAAGTCACATGGCAGTTGTAAGATTCGAGGGGCATGAAAGGGAAGCAGTGGTTGGGAAGGGAGTGAGACTGGATTGTGGCCTACTCCCGATGTTATTCAATCTGTATATTGAGCAACCAGTAAAGGAAACAAAATAAAAAATCGGAGTAGCAATTAAAATTCATGGAGGAGAAATAAAAACTTTGAGGTTTGCCGATGACATTGTAATTCTGTCAGAGACAGCAAAGGACCTGGAGGAACAGCTGAACGGAATGGACAGTCTTGAAAGGCGGACATAAGATGAACATCAAGAAAAGCAAATCGAGGATAATGGAATGTAGTCGAATTAAGTTCGGTGATGCTGAAGGAATTAGATTAGGAAATGAGACACTTAAAGCAGTAGATGAGTTTTGGTATTTGGGGAGCAAAATAGCTGATGAAGACCGAAGTAGAGAGGATATAAAATGGTGGTTGGCTATAAAGCAACTTGCACAGTATCAGTAGCATGGAGAGCACAACAACGGCAACGACAACAACAACAACAACAACAACAACAACAACAGTGCTCCTCAGCCAACCACCTGCCGCAGCCTACATCCTTCTGAATCTGCTTAGTGTATTCATCCCTTGGCCTCCCTCTACGATTTTTACCCTCCACGCTTCCCTCCAGTACCAAGTTGGTGATCTCTTGATCACTCAAACATGTCCTACCAACCGATCATTTCTTCTAGTCAAGTTGTGCCACAAATTACTCTTCTCCCCAATTCAATTCAGTAGCTCATCATTAGTTACGTGATCTACCCATCTAATCTATCGTCCATGTTTCAGTTCCGTAAAGGGCAATACCCCATAGAAATACTTTCAGAAACGATTTACTGACACTTGAATCTATACTCGATGTTAACAAATTTCTGTTCTTCAGAAACGCTTTCCTTGCCACTGCCAGTCTACAGTGGTCGCACGGTTCCAGACTGTAGCGCCTAGAACCGCTCGGCCACCCCGAGACAGGATTCGAACCTGCGACCGTGGCGTTCGCTCGGTTCCAGACTGAAGCGCCTAGAACCGCTCGGCCACAGCGGCCGGCAAAGACGTTTTTCGTTACGACGGTATCTTCTCATGGAATTTCAATCACCAGTTTCCTCCTCCGACTGCAAAAACATTCTGTTGCCACCCACCTACGTAGGGAGGAATGATCATCACGATAAAATACGAGAAATCAGGGCTCGCACAGAAAAATTTAAGTGCTCGTTTTTCCCGCGTGCCGTTCGAGAGTGGAACGGTAGAGCGACAGCCTGAAGATGGTTCATTGAACCCTCTGCCAGGCACTTTATTGTGAATAGCAGAGTAAGCACGTAGATGTAGATGTAGATGATGTAACTGGAAGAACATTCTGAAGAGATGGTGTTGAGCAAGTCTGTAAAACGCAAATAGTAATACGTTACGGGTGTACCTTTACCTTGGATAAAAATGAGTATTGAGGAAAATCTGAGCAAAAATAACAAAATGAGCAGTCATAAATTCCATCGTTCAGTGGTACGGACTCTGAAAGTCTAGCCGCAGCATTCTGGAGCCACACGGTACATCTCCAAATGGGACAGCCCTTCCCGGAGCCTTTTTGTTTGGCACTCAGTTTATTATTCACGGCGCAGACTGTCAGCCGACGGTCGGCAAAGTTGCCCGCGTTTCCGCCCGCCTGCCAGAAGACCCCAGTGCGCCCTCTTTGCGCCATGAAACAGCAATGAGGCGCGCCGTAATCAATTGCAGCGGATCTCGGGCCAAATGAAGAGCCTATTACTTCTTCATCCCTTTTACGACGGCCGTTGCGCTGCCGCCCCTCCCGGCCTCCCCCGCCTGCTCTGTCCTGCCCCACACCCCCACTCCGACCCCCACCCCCTGCAGTAACCGCTGCCTCCACCCGCCCCTGCTGACTTTCCTCCTGTCCGGAGCTGGCCGGCGCATCCATCAGCGTTGCGCGGTAACTGCCGGCCAAATAGATTACGTATTAACCGGCCCGGCCCAGACAGCCTCTCTCTGTACCTCTTTAGAGTCGCTTCCATCAGCCGGACGCAACCTGTCTGCCAGGGGGAGATAGCCGCTGTGTGTCGCCTGCCCGGGACGACAGGGGCAAGGCACCCTCTGCCACTCACTCACAGCACCGGCTTGTTAGCAAACAACAGGCCGTAGAAATTGCACGCTGCCCCCCCCCCCCCCCCGAATTAATGTTAACACTCCTTCAACGTCTACCACACCCTGTTGTCGCTTGCTGCAGTCTTCAGTCCTTACACTGGCTTCATGCAGCTCGCGAGTTGGTACTCTTTGCGATCTTTCCTAGAGGTTTGATTGTGTGGATCATATTACACCCTCAGAAAAACTCAAGTTTCTCTGAATCGATGGCTTTACACACAGCTGGTTTGAATCATACTTAACAGACAGAATGCTGAATAATTCAAACAATGTTGTGAGGTTAGAAAACTTTAGCGACCTGAGAGAAACCATACGGCTCAATTCTGGGTCCACTTGTATTCCGTATGAACGATCTTCCCCTTAACATTCAACATGCAGAATTAGTGTTGTTTGCAGACGATACTAGTGTTTAGTAAATCCCATTAGAAAGACAGCTCCAGGAAACAGGATCATTCCAAAGAATTATTAGAGGGTTTATCAAAACTAGACATGATTGTCCTATCGGGACTGCCACGATCGTTCTTTGAAAAAAAAAAAATGTAGCATTTCAGTCTTTGATCGCTATTTTTTATTTTCAATGACCGGTTTCAGGCTAGCTGCTCATCTTCAGATCTGTTAGATAAAGTTAAAAATATAATTAACAAGAGAGATATAGTTACTGATAGAACTATCTTAGTTTACAAAAAGAAGTTTAGGAATGTATTAAATTGTATGTTGGCATTTAATACATTCCAAAATTTCTTTTTGTAACTTAAGATAGTTCTATCAGTAACTATATCTCTCTTGTTAATTATATTTTTAACTTTATCTAACAGATCTCAAGATGGACACATAGCCTGAAACCGGCCATTGAAAATAATAAATAGCGATCAAAGACTGAAATGCCATATTTTTATTAGAGGGTTCTCTGAAACTGCACTATACCTAAATTTTGAACAAAAACAAAAACTTACTATATTCATTCCTGTACGACAAACAGAGTCATATCAGCAACTGACGTAGTATATGAAGAGGAGTCAGGAGTAGAATGCTCTAAATCTACGGGTGTACATGTGGATGAAAACTTCAACTGGAGAATAATGTTACTGAACTCTTCAAACACTTAGGGTCAGCTACTTCTGCTCTTCGTGTAGCAGCTAGTGTTGGAAACAAACTTGTTAACCTTCTGACATAGTTGGTATATTTGCAACCGATGATGTCTTATGGAATAATTTTCTGGTGTAACTCAGCATATACAAAGAAAATATTGATTGCACAAAAGCGAGCAATAACAATGTGTGATGTTCACCCGTGACTTCATGTCATGGAGCTGGTATCTTAGCTGTGCCGTCACGATACATAACAAAAATCATCATAAATAATCCAACACAATCTGAAAAGAACAATGTTGTCCATACCTACAATAATAGAGGGAAAAATGACCTTTATTACCTACTACTGAAGTTGCTACTGGTTCAGAATGGAGTTAAATATACACTCCTGGAAATTGAAATAAGAACACCGTGAATTCATTGTCCCAGGAAGGGGAAACTTTATTGACACATTCCTGGGGTCAGATACATCACATGATCACACTGACAGAACCACAGGCACATAGACACAGGCAACAGAGCATGCACAATGTCGGCACTAGTACAGTGTATATCCACCTTTCGCAGCAATGCAGGCTGCTATTCTCCCATGGAGACGATCGTAGAGATGCTGGATGTAGTCCTGTGGAACGGCTTGCCATGCCATTTCCACCTGGCGCCTCAGTTGGACCAGCGTTCGTGCTGGACGTGCAGACCGCGTGAGACGACGCTTCATCCAGTCCCAAACATGCTCAATGGGGGACAGATCCGGAGATCTTGCCGGCCAGGGTAGTTGACTTACACCTTCTAGAGCACGTTGGGTGGCACGGGATACATGCGGACGTGCATTGTCCTGTTGGAACAGCAAGCTCCCTTGCCGGTCTAGGAATGGTAGAACGATGGGTTCGATGACGGTTTGGATGTACCGTGCACTATTCAGTGTCCCCTCGACGATCACCAGTGGTGTACGGCCAGTGTAGGAGATCGCTCCCCACACCATGATGCCGGGTGTTGGCCCCGTGTGGCTCGGTCGTATGCAGTCCTGATTGTGGCGCTCACCTGCACGGCGCCAAACACGCATACGACCATCATTGGCACCAAGGCAGAAGCGACTCGCATCGCTGAAGACGACACGTCTCCATTCGTCCCTCCATTCACGCCTGTCGCGACACCACTGGAGGCGGGCTGCACGATGTTGGGGCGTGAGCGGAAGACGGCCTAACGATGTGCGGGACCGTAGCCCAGATTCATGGAGACGGTTGCGAATGGTCCTCGCCGATACCCCAGGAGCAACAGTGTCCCTAATTTGCTGGGAAGTGGCGGTGCGGTCCCCTACGGCACTGCGTAGGATCCTACGGTCTTGGCGTGCATCCGTGCGTCGCTGCGGTCCGGTCCCAGGTCGACGGGCACGTGCACCATCCGCCGACCACTGGCGACAACATCGATGTACTGTGGAGACCTCACGCCCCACGTGTTGAGCAATTCGGCGGTACGTCCACCCGGCCTCCCGCATGCCCACTATACGCCCTCGCTCAAAGTCCGTCAACTGCACATACGGTTCACGTCCACGCTGTCGCGGCATGCTACCAGTGTTAAAGACTGCGATGGAGCTCCGTATGCCACGGCAAACTGGCTGACACTGACGGCGGCGGTGCACAAATGCTGCGCAGCTAGCGCCATTCGACGGCCAACACCGCGGTTCCTGGTGTGTCCGCTGTGCCGTGCGTGTGATCATTGCTTGTACAGCCCCCTCGCAGTGTCCGGAGCAAGTATGGTGGGTCTGACACACCGGTGTCAATGTGTTCTTTTTTCCATTTCCAGGCGTGTACAACATAGTTTTTTCATCTTTTGCGCAATAACATAAAAGTCTGACTGATAGGAAAGCAAGTTTTAAATCTAAACTAAAATCGTTTCTTTTGTGCAACTTCTTCTACTGCGTGGACGAATCTCTATTTAAATACCGGTAACCTACGAAAAACAGTGTCTTTACGCGTAATTGCATGGGTAGGACTAAAAAGTAATGTTTTGATCAACTATAACACTAATCACGTACGTAACTAATTAACTAACTACTACGTAACTGTGTAACTAACCCAACAGTGTGCAAGCCTCTTCAGCCCAAAACAGCTACTGCAACCTACATCCACTGGAACCTGCTTATTGTATTCATGCCTAGGAATCTCTCCGCTATTTTTGTGCCCTGCACTTCCCTCAGTTGATGATGATGATGATGTTTGGTTTGTGGGGCGCTCAACTGCGTGGTTATCAGCGCCCGTACAATTTCCCAACCTTTGCTCAGTCCAATTTCGCCACTTTCCTGGATGATGATGAAATGATGAGGACAACACAAACACCCAGTCATCTCGAGGCAGGTGAAAATCCCTGACCCCGCCGGGACTTCCCTCAGTTACCAAAGCGGCGATTCCTAGATGTCTCAGGGAATATCCTGTAACGCGATGTCTTCTTTTAGCCAAGTCGTGGGATATGCGAGGGTTGGAACTTTAATTTATTTACAGCCCGTACAAAATAGAAACGTGTTTCAAAGTTTTACTGACCTTCAGAGCAGCCACCAGCATTGTGTATAACCCGCTGTCAGCGATGCGGAAGTCGTAGGATACTCTTAGCAGTGCCAAGTTGTGTTGACGGGTCGATCGACGCGGTCTATTGCCCGACGAATTCGTAGCAGTTCTGAAGCGAATGCCGTGAGTGTTTCCTTCAGTTTAGGCTTAAGTCAGGGGAGTGCAGTAGGTGGTATAGCACTTAGCAGCCCCATCAGCCAAACAAATCAGTAACAGGTTGCACTGTACGTGTTTGAGCATTGACCTGCAAAATGATGGTTAGGTCCTGCAGGAAGTGTCATCACTTCTGTCTCTAAGCTGGTAGTAGGTTGTGTTCCAAAAATGAACAGCATCAGCCAGGAAGCTTCAAAAACTGCCCACACTCTGCGGTAGAGGAAACATAAGTCTGGCAAAACGTGCTTCTAAGTAAAAAAACACTGATGTGTCAGATGTCGGCTAGTTTGACTGCAGAAAAGGTAAAGGCACCAGAGACGCAGGTATAATGGAAGCAAGATTTGTCGACCTGGAAAAATCGTTCGACAGCGTAAAATGGTGCAAGAGGTTCGAAATTCTGAGAAAAATGGGGTGCGCTATAGGGAAAGGTGGGTAATATACAACATGTACAAGAATCAGGAGGGAACGATAAGGGCGGGAGACGAAGAACGAAGTGCTCGTATTAAAAAGGGTGTAAGACAGGGTTGTAGTCCCTGTTCAATCCGAACATCGAGAAAGCAATGACGGAAATGAAGGAAGGGTTCAAGAGAGGAATAAAATTCGTAGCGAAAAGATATCGCTGGTAAGTTCGCTGATGACATTGCCATGCTCAGTGAAAGTGAAGAAGAATTACATGATCTGTTGAATGGAATGAGCAATCTAATGAGTACAGAAAAAGGATCGAGATTAAATCGAAGAAAGACCTAAGTAATGAGAAGTATCAGAAATGAGAACAGCAAGAAACTTAACACCATAATTCGTGATCGCGGACTAGATGAAATTAAGAATTTCAGCCTAGACAGCAAAAAACCCATGATGGACGGTGCAAGGAGGACATAAAAAGCAGATAAGCGCTGGCAAAAAGGGCATTCTTGGCCAAGAGAAGCCTTAATTTGAGGAAGAAATTTCTGAGAATCTACGTTTCGAACACTACTTGAGGATGACGAGCCAGCGTCGGTTCGAAAGCTGGTTGGTGAGAGAGTAGAACTTCTCAAAGCATTCTACGGCTCCTCATACTACCATCAAGATGCCCGCACTATTTTAAAAAGGTGTCGTGAATTAGAGCGCTTATTTCTTGAGACAGCGTAACGGAGCCTGCACAAGGTACCCCGACGAATTCCGTCCAGTATTTGAGTATCACAGCACCTAGAGACTTTCAACAAACTAAAAAACTTATGTCAACCCTTTTCCAAACTTCTTCTGGCTTACAGCCACACAAAATAATCAAAGAAAAAACGTGTAACGGTTACTACGTTTTCGCTGTTCTTGCACTAAAACTTCAGTATGAGACATAACGTTCTAATTTAATGCAGTCGCTACCTGTTTTGCAGACAGTATCCGTATATATCACTAAAGATACATACAGAATTACATCATTGCACAACAGTAATTCAGGAGAAAAACTAGGTTTTCAGAAATATATGGATAGTTGTTACTATCGGTTGTATAAATCTATTCAGAATTTAAAAAAAACGGCGTTGGAAAATTGTTCTGATAAGAGCCTACCATATATGGCTTACAATAATTGAGAGTGTCATTATATTATTAACCCCGTATTTCGGACAGATATATCAGATACTATGGATCCATTCCGTCAAGTATTTAGTTAACTGGTCGTTTCTATATCAAGTGTTGTCAGTACTTCCGCATAATTTAGCGTCTATAACAGCAAAGGACTTGGAAGAGCAGTTGAATGGAATGGATGGTGTCTTGAAGGGAGGATATAAGATGAACATCAACAAAAGCAAAACGAGGATAATGGAATGTAGTGGAATTAAGTCGGGGGATGCTGAGGGTATTACATTAGGAAATGAGACACTTAAAGTAGTAAAGGAGTTTTGCTATTTGGGGAGCAAAATAACTGATGATGGTCGAAGTAGAAAGGATATAAAATGTAGACTGGCAATGGCAAGGAAAGCGTTTCTGAAGAAGAGAAATTTGTTAACATCGAGTATAGATTTAAGTGTCAGGAAGTCATTTCTGAAAGCATTTGTATGGAAGTGAAACATGGACGATAAATAGTTTAGACAAGAAGAGAATAGAAGCTTTCGAAATGTGGTGCTACAGAAGAATGCTGAAGATTAGATGGGTAGATCACATAACTAATGAGGAAGTATTGAATAGGATTGGGGAGAAGAGAAGTTTGTGGCACAACTTGACCAGAAGAAGGGATCGGTTGGTAGGACATGTTCTGAGGCATCAAGGGATCACCAATTTAGTATTGGAGGGCAGCGTGGAGGGTAAAAATCGTAGAGGGTGACAAAGAGATGAATACACTAAGCAGATTCAGAAGGATGTAGGTTGCAGTAGGTACTGGGAGATGAAGAAGCTTGCACAGGATAGAGTAGCATGGAGAGCTGCATCAAACCAGTCTCAGGACTGAAGACCACAACAACAACAACAACAACAACAATTAATTGCTTATAACGCAGTTGTTGATACTATTTCCAGTTTTGGTTTTGACTTCTTCATTCCTCTATGGGTGAATGATTGGAAACTGAAGAAACCAACACAGTTAGGGTTTTGCGCCTTGAACCCTGAAAGTTCTAAATGCTTAACAGCAAATATTTAACACGTTAAGTCATCCGTAGAGTAATCAGAAGTTTGAATCTGTTTTATACGTGCGAATTCGGTTTCTTAAGGCATGGGGAATGCAGATTACTGGTGTGTTTTTAACTCGTAGTGTATAACAGTTTGTACCGGCTGCATCGTTCACTGGGCGTTAAATACTGTAAGTACTCATTGTCACCCGCCAAATGTCATCTGTTCCTTCGAAGCTGTTACGACTACGTTTTGTACTGTTATTTCCTTATTATCAGAATGGTTCAAATGGATCTAAGCACTATGGGACTTAGCTTCTGAGGTCATCAGTCCCCTAGAACTTAGAACTACTTAAACCTAGCTAACCTAAGGGCATCACACACATCCAAGCCCGAGGCAGGATTCGAACCTGCGACCGTAGCAGCAGCACGGTTCCGGACTGAGGCGCATAGAACCGCTCGGTCACAGCGGCCGGCTCCTTATTATCTAATTATTACACATTTATCTATTTCTTTCTGTATCTGCTCGTGGCGGGCACCATTTCGTGGGTAATTGGCAAAATGTCTGTGCTCGGGGCTGGCTTACCCTGCACCATTCTGTAGTAACCTTCCCTTCTTCCGGTATCTACGAGTGTTTGCTCAGCTAATTCTACTTTCGCAACACTACTTTACACAGGGATCGAACTCGGTCCTTTGACTCCAAACTGCACAGCTGTGAGCTGAAACCGAGCTCAGTAATTTGAGGTACATAACCAGTAGAGCAAGTGAAAACATAAAGGCGATGTGGGGTGTCGAATGTGAACGCATGCGAGGCTTATGTGTGTACTCTTCGTCTTTCGATTTAATTCTCTCATTATGAGAGTACTGAAGAGTGATCTGGTTTAATTGTTAAAAACCATTCAAAAGCCAAGATCGCTCAAAATACTTTTTATTCGAGTCAAACGGTTTCAACAGGTTATCTTCAGGTCGTAGACATTTATTTCTAGTAAAACATGTTCATTTTACGCTGACCCTCATGCACAAGATGTCAAGTGGATAAAATTCAGCACATTATAAACCTTTATCATCGCTAAAATATTTAAAAACGCAAGGCACCCTGTCCAAAAGGCCGTGTCCATATACATATTGCTCACAGATGCTTGTTACATGATACAACTACGAAACACAATAGCACATGTGAACGGATAGCGTATGTAAACAGATGTGCTATCGAGTGCCTTAATTCTATCATGTAACAAGCATCTGTGAGCAATATGTATATGGACATGGCCTTTTTGACAAGGTGCTGGGTATTTTGAAATTTTTTAGTGATGACAAACGTTTACAATGTGCTGAAATTTATCCACTCGACATCTTGTGCATGAGGATCAGCGTAAAATGAACATTAATAAAAAAGAAAAGAAAAAAAGATTTAAGACCTGAAGATGACAGCAAGCGGGGTAGCCGCGCGGTCCGAGGCACCTTGTCACGCTTCGTGCTGCTCACCCCGTCGGAGGTTCGAGTTCTCCCTCGCGGGCTGTAGTGCCCGAGCGGTTCTAGGCGCTACAGTCAGGAACCGCGCGACCGCTGCGGCCGCAGGTTCGAATCCTGCCTCGGGCATGGATGTGTGTGATGTCCTTAAGTTAATTAGGTTTAAGTAGTTCTAAGTTCTAGGGGACTCATGACCTCAGAATTTAAGTCCCATAGTGCTCAGAGACATTTGAACCATCGAGTCCTCCCTCGGGCATGGGTGTGTGTGTGTTGTCCATAGCGTAAGTTAGTTTAAGTCAAGTAGTGTGAAGGCTTAGGGACCGATGACCTCATTAGTTTCGTCCCATAAGGCCTTACTACCAATTCCCAAATTTTTCTTGAATAAAAAATATTTTATATTTTCGTGTTTAGCAACAAATGACTTCCCGCTGCATTTAATGCAGTGGCACAGCACTGAAAAACCAGTGTTGCCAAATCAGCTTTTTTAGAGCTAACTCTGTCTCTTTTTTAATGCCATTTAGCTGCCGTCTGGACGTTTTTTTTTTTCGCAGTCATTGACATATTTTCTAGATTTTTTTTCTTGACTGGAAGAAAGCTATAAAATTCATGTTTATTAAGGGAAAATTATTTGTGTCGAACTAAGACCTCAAAACAGGTTTCGCTATTCCACGAAAATGTATTATTAGACTGAATCAAAAAGCACGGCAAAGTAAATTAAAGCTGTGTTGGTTTGTCTTCTGGGCTCGTCGGCATACACATACGCAGCTGAGAGCCTTACTAGAAACATTGATGCTGCATAATAGACAGCAGCAAAGCATCGCAACTTCACAGTAATGAAAGAAGCTGTTCCAAGCAAAGCGGACTCAGGAGTCACACGCTCCACAGTTCTACATCTACATCTACATCTACATGATTACTCTGCAATTCACGTTTAAGTGCTCGGCAGAGGGTTCATCGAACCACAATCATACTATCTCTCTACCATTCCACACCCGAACAGCGCGCGGGCAAAACGAACACCTAAACCTCTCTGTTAGAGCTCTGATTTCTCTTATTTTATTTTGATGATCATTCCTACCTATGTAGGTTGGGCTCAACAAAATATTTTCGCATTCGGAAGAGAAAGTTGGTGACTGAAATTTCGTAAATAGATCTCGCCGCGACGAGAAACGTCTTTGCTTTAATGACTCCCATCCCAACTCGCGTATCACATCTGCCGCACTCTCTCCCCTATTACGCAATAATACAAAACGAGCTGCCCTTTTTTGCACCCTTTCGATGTCCTCCGTCAATCCCACCTGGTAAGGATCCCACACCGCGTAGCAATATTCTAACAGAGGACGAACGAGTGTAGTGTAAGCTGTCTCTTTAGTGGACTTGTTGCATCTTCTAAGTGTCCTGCCAATGAAACGCAACCTTTGGCTCGCCTTCCCCACAATATTATCTATGTGGTCTTTCCAACTGAAGTTGTTCGTAATTTTAACACCCAGGTACTTAGTTGAATTGACAGCCTTGAGAATTGTCCTATTTATCGAGTAATCGAATTCCAACGGATTTCTTTTGGAACTCATGTGGATCATTTCACACTTTTCGTTATTTAGCGTCAACTGCCACCTGCCACACCATACAGCAATATTTTCTAAATCGCTTTGCAACTGATACTGGTCTTCGGATGACCTTACCAGACGGTAAATTACAGCATCATCTGCGAACAACCTAAGAGAACTGCTCAGATTGTCACCCAGGTCATTTACATAGATCAGGAACAGCAGAGGTCCCAGGACGCTTCCCTGGGGAACACCTGATGTCACTTCAGTTTTACTCGATGATTTGCCGTCTATTACTACGAACTGCGACCTTCCTGACAAGAAATCACGAATCCAGTCGCACAACTGAGACGATACCCCATAGGCCCGCAGCTTGATTAGAAGTCGCTTGTGAGGAACGGTGTCAAAAGCTTTCCGGAAATCTAGAAATACAGAATCAACTTGAGATCCCCTGTCGATAGCGGCCATTACTTCGTGCGAATAAAGTGCTAGCTGCGTTGCAGAAGAACGATGTTTTCTGAAACCATGCTGATGACGTATCAATAGATCGTTCCCTTCGAGGTGATTCATAATGTTTGAATACAGTATATGCTCCAAAACCCTACTGCAAACCGACGTCAATGATATAGGTCTCTAGTTCGATGGATTACTCCTACTACCGTTCTTAAACACTGGTGCGACCTGCGCAATTTTCCAGTCTGTAGGTACAGATCTATCGGTGAGCGAGCGGTTGTATATGATTGCTAAGTAGGGAGCTATTGTATCAGCGTAGTCTGAAAGGAACCTAATCGGCATACAATCTGGATCTGAAGACTTGAACGTATCAAGCGATTTGAGTTGCTTCGCAACCCGTAAGGTATCTACTTCTAAGAAACTCATGCTAGCAGCTGTTCGTGTTTCAAATTCTGGAATATTCCATTCGTCTTCCCTGGTGAAGGAATTTCGGAAAACTGCGTTCAATAACTCCGCTTTAGCGGCACAGTCGTCGGTAACAGTACCATCGGCACTGCGCTGCGAAGGTACTGACTGCGTCTTGCCGCTTGTGTACTTTACATACGACCAGAATTTCTTCGGATTTACAACCAAATTTCGAGACAATGTTTCGTTGTGGAACCTATTAAAGGCATCTCGCATTGAAGTCCGTGCCAAATTTCGCGCGTCTGTTGCTATAAAGAACGTGCCAGCGACTGAGCCTAGGAGAGGAACAGCGAACTACTATTCAGAGAGAAAGGTGGCGACCGTTTGGGCGCACCATCTTTCACGCCTTGTTAATTACGTAGCCCCCTGCAGAGTCACTGCAGCCGTCTCAGCTACGTAGCGAGCCAGTAGGACGGATAATTATAGGTATGACGGGGGATGACAGAGTTTGTTTGCCGCTAACAATAATAGTTATGGCATTAGAATTTTTTCCGTGTCGGTGAGGACGGCAGGGAGAAGTGGCGTGGGCGGCATAAGTCAAAGAGGGAAGCATCTGGGCTTCTACAAGAGCGTGACCGTTTTGCTTGTGAGTGCATAGAGTCGTCCCATAAGGGCTGCCCAGTCTTCAGCAGGACAATGCCGCATTATCCACCTCATGTGTGCGACTGACAGAGCTTTATGATTTGCTGTAGGAAGCAGAGCATTGTCCGCCGCAAGTGTGGTATGCCCGTGTATTTCTCTGGCGCCAAGATCAGCGTGGGAGAGCATAGACTTTGGCGGCAAGCTGTCTCATTAGAGCCATGTCTACGCAGGAGTTCTGGCTCATTGCTGTAAGTACGTCACTGGCGCAATCTGCGTAGGTAACTCGGCCATTGGAGGGGACACCTTTTTGTGACACCACGTGGATTTCCTGAATGAGGTTTTCACTCTGCAGCGGAGTGTGCGCTGATATGAAACTTCCTGGCTGATTAAAACTGTGTGCTGGACCGAGACTCGAACTCGAGCACTTGCCCGCGAAAGGCAAAGGTCCCAAGTTCGAGTCTCGGTCCGGCACACAGTCTTAATCTGCCAGGAAGTTTCATATCAGCGCACACTCCGCTGCAGAGTGAAAATCTCATTCTGGAAACATCCCCCACGCTGTGGCTAAGCCATGTCTCCGCAGTATCCTTTCTTTCAGGAGTGCTAGTTCTGCAAGGTTCGCAGGAGAGCTTCTGTAAAGTGTGGAAGGTAGGAGACGAGGTACTGGCAGAAGTAAAGCTGTGAGGACGGGGCGTGAGTCGTGCTTGGGTAGCTCAGTTGGTAGAGCACTTTCCCGCGAAAGGCAAAGGACCCGAGTTCGAGTCTCGGTCCGGCACACAGTTTTAATCTGCCAGGAAGTTTCACAACATGGATTTGGTATCGAGGACGGAAGAGAGGAGAGATTCTCGCGGCATTCTGTGGATGTCCACCATAGAGGACAGTCTAGGCAGTTTGGCCAAGATAAGTTGGACGCTTGGCAAATTGACGGAGGGTCACCACAGAGGACAGTCTTGGTTCTTTGGGCGCGCCTGTCGTGATTCTCTGCGCATCTCAGCATTAGGGTACGCTGGCCATGGCCTTGGCAGTTTCGCACATACTGCCAGTCTTCACATCACATGTTTGGCAGTTCGGTCGTGAGCATGTTGGTCGCCCGATCCTATTAGCAATCTGTGTCTGAGTACTTAGTCTTCACTGCAGCGAGTCCATCTGTTCTGGAGCCCTGCATTTCAACCAACCTATATCGTATTGATGTTCAGCTAGCGATTCACAATCTCCGTCTGTATTTCACATGTAGTTAGAAAGCGTTGCTGCTACTACCTTGAGGGAGCCACCGTTTTATATTGACCCCCGCCCCTTGTACTAACTATGCCAGCCATTCACATCGTCGTCCACTGTGTATTTCGTTTCACTTTTTTGTTTTGTTTTGTAATTTAACTTGTGTGCGAATTATGGGAATGCACGTGTTGGATTTCTAATAAACTAAGTCTGGAAAGAGCAATATTTCATTTCAGTACCCTATTCTTCCTGATCTTTTGAATTACACACATCAAAAAAAGTTTTGCATCTCCCTGGTTCCGAGAACTCCTGAAGATAGACGTTGACTGTGGATGTTGCACCACAGACGCAGACCCTTTGGCTGTTCAGAGATGTCACTGAACCCGCCCAAAGATATAAACAACCATGCATGAGCAGCGCCTATTCGACGGAGCGGGTCCGACAGCCGATCAGTTCCAGTCATTCCACCAGGAAGGAGGTACACGGCTCCTGTTGTCTGTAGTTCAGCCACGCCTAGACGGTCAATACCGCGGTTCGATCGCGTCCGCATTGTCACTTTGTGCCAGGAAGAGCTCTCAACAAGGGAAGTGTCCAGGCGTCTAGGAGTGGATCAAAGCGATGCTGTTCGGACATGGAGCAGATACAGAGAGACAGGAACTGCCGATGACATGCCTCGCTCAGGCCGCCCAAGGGCGACGACTGCAGTGGATGACCTTTAGCTACCGGATTATGGCTAGGAGGAACCCTGACAGCAGAGTCACTGTAGTGAATTGGCAGGAGCCAATTCACGGGGTTTGGAGGAAGCCGAAATGCACGCGTCAAACTCACGCAGACTGGCGTGAGGTCTGGAACAGTTAAGGGAAATTATAGTAGCAAATGAAGTACGTAGCTCTTGGAATACTTAACTTTAATCCACAATTGGAGAACATCGGTCTGACGGTACAGGCTTTATAAGATAACCAGCAAAAGATAAATGGCGCCTTGCTAGGTCGTAGCAATTGACGTAGCTGAAGGCTATGCTAACTATCGTCTCGGCAAATGAGAGCGTATTTGTCAGTGTAGCTTCGCTAGCAAAGTCGGCTGTACAACTGGGGCGAGTGCTAGGATCTGTCTCTAGACCTGCCGTGTGGCGGCGCTCGGTCTGCCATCACTGACAGTGGCGACACGCGGGTCCGACATATACTAACGGACCGCGGCCGATTTAAAAGCTACCACCTAGCAAGTGGGGTGTCTGGCGGTGACACCACAGTCACCATATTGAATAATGCTTTTCGTGAAGCCACAGGTCGTCGTGTTACGACTCAAACAGTGCGCAATAGACTGCACGATGCGCAACTTGACTCCCGACGTCCATTGCGAGGTCCATCTTTGCAACCACGACACCATGCAGCGCGGTAAAAATGGGCCCAACAACATGCCGAATGGACCGCTCAGCTTTGGCATCACGTTCTCTTCACCGATGAGTGTCGCATATGTCTTCAACCAGACAATCGTCGGAGACGTGTTTGGGGGCGACCCGGTCAGGCTGAACGCCTTAGACGCACAGTCCAGCGAGTGCAGCAAGGTGGAGGTTCCCTGATGTTATGGGGTGGCATTATGTGCGGCCGACTTACGCCGCTGGTGGTCATGGAAAGCACCGTAACGGCTGTACGATACGTGAATGCCATCCTGCGACCGATAGTGCAGCATACTGGCGAGGCATTCGTCATCTTGGACGACAATTCGCGTCCCTATTGTGCACATCTTGAGAATGACTGCCTTCAGGATAACGACACCGCTCGACTAGAGTGCCCAGCATGTTTTCCAGACACGAACCCTATCGAACATGCCTGGGATGGATTGAAAAGGGCTGTTTATGGGTGATGTGACCCACCAACCACACTGAAGGATCTACGCCGAATCGCCATTGAGAAGAGGGACAACAGGAACCAACAGTGCCTTGATGCACTTGTGGATAGTATGCCACGACGAATACAGGTACGCATCAACGCAAGAGGACGTGCTACTGGGTATTAGAGGTACCGGTGTGTACAGCAGTCTGGACCACCACCTCTGCATGTCTCGCTGTATGGTGGTACCACATGCAAGGTGTGGTTATCATGAGCAATAAAAAGGGTTCAAATCATGTTTGTGTTGATCTCTATTCCAAATTTCTGTACAGGTTTCGGAACTCTCGGTACCGAGGTGATGCAAATCATTTTTTGACGTGTTTATAATAAAATTTTGTGAGCTGAGGGTACGAAATACGGGCAGCAGACCTTACAAATGCAGTAGTGTAAAAAAAAACCGTAGTACTGCAGTGCAGATATTGGAAGTTCGTCCTGTAAGTACCTAGTACAAACATTATTTGTTTTCAATGTGAGAAAAAGGAAGTGATGAGAAAGAAAATAACATGAAAGTGTTAATTTAAATTCATATCTGACTCAAAATATCGAGGTTTAAATGGGCTGATATTTTATACGCATACCACAGAAAAGAAATCTCAAATTCTTATATTTTCATTCAAAGTACAAGTGGCATCTAGATATCATTTCTCTATCGAGATGCACAAGGCACGCCTCTAAGTTTCTTATTATTTGGTGTTTTCTAGAAGCTTTAAATTTTGGAATATGTATACATTTTTTCCGGCTATTAAAGCCATTAAAATGAAACGTCATACACGTGTTTAAGATACGATGCAAAATCCTGTGGAACAGTTGCTGCTGTTTGCTCCCATTCCCCAAATCAACCAAGCAATCAAGAGTTACAGACTGACGTTGTTTTAAGCTCATTTGTATACTTGATATGTGTAAATGTAAGTAAGTTATTTTTCAAGACCTTAAGTCTAAACAAAAAAAAACTCCCTCAAAATAATATCAGTGTGGATTACATTTTGGTTTGTTTCTGTATAATGCTTGATCGAACTATTCTTCGTAAAGTTGGACTTATTTAGCAATATCTACCTTACTGCATTTATGCATGCATCCCTCCATCTCTTACAGGGTGTTTCAAAAATGACCGGTATATTTGAAACGGCAATAAAAACTAAACGAGCAGCGATAGAAATACACCGTTTGTTGCAATATGCTTGGGACAACAGTACATTTTCAGGCGGACAAACTTTCGAAATTACAGTAGTTACAATTTTCAACAACAGATGGCGCTGCAAGTGATGTGAAAGATATAGAAGACAACGCAGTCTGTGGGTGCGCCATTCTGTACGTCGTCTTTCTGCTGTAAGCGTGTGCTGTTTACAACGTGCAAGTGTGCTGTGGACAACATGGTTTATTCCTTAGAACAGAGGATTTTTCTGGTGTGGAATTCCACCGCCTAGAACACAGTGTTGTTGCAACAAGACGAAGTTTTCAACGGAGGTTTAATGTAACCAAAGGACCGAAAAGCGATACAATAAAGGATCTGTTTGAAAAATTTCAACGGACTGGGAACGTGACGGATGAACGTGCCGGAAAGGTAGGGCGACCGCGTACGGCAACCACAGAGGGCAACGCGCAGCTAGTGCAGCAGGTGATCCGACAGCGGCCTCGGGTTTCCGTTCGCCGTGTTGCAGCTGCGGTCCAAATGACGCCAACGTCCACGTATCGTCTCGTGCGCCAGAGTTTACACCTCTATCCATACAAAATTCAAACACGGCAACCCCTCAGCGCCGCTACCATTGCTGACGAGAGACATTCGCTAACGATATAGTGCACAGGATTGATGACGGCGATATGCATGTGGGCAGCATTTGGTGTACTGACGAAGCTTATTTTTACCTGGACGGCTTCGTCAATAAACAGAACTGGCGCATATGGGGAACCGAAAAGCCCCATGTTGCAGTCCCATCGTCCCTGCATCCTCAAAAAGTACTGGTCTGGGCCGCCATTTCTTCCAAAGGAATCATTGGCCCATTTTTCAGATCCGAAACGATTACTGCATCACGCTATCTGAACATTCTTCGTGAATTTGTGGCGGTACAAACTGCCTTAGACGACACTGCGAACACCTCATGGTTTATGCAAGATGGTGCCCGGCCACATCGCACGGCCGACATCTTTAATTTCCTGAATGAATATTTCGATGATCGTGTGATTGCTTTGGGCTATCCGAAACATACAGGAGGCGGCGTGGATTGGCCTCCCTATTCGCCAGACATGAACCCCTGTGACTTCTTTCTGTGGGGACACTTGAAAGACCAGGTGTACCGCCATCATCCAGAAACAATTGAACAGCTGAAGCAGTACATCTCATCTGCATGTGAAGCCATTCCGCCAGACACGTTGTCAAAGGTTTCGGGTAATTTCATTCAGAGACTACGCCATATTATTGCTACGCATGGTGGATATGTGGAAAATATCGTACTATAGAGTTTCCCAGACCGCAGCGCCATCCGTTGTTGACAATTGTAACTACTGTAATTTCGAAAGTTTGTCTGCCTGAATATGTACTGTTGTCCCAAGCATATTGCAACAAACGGTGTATTTCTATCGCTGCTCGTTTAGTTTTTATTACCGTTTCAAATATACCGGTCATTTTTGAAACACCCTGTAAATACCTTAGACAGTATAATTACTGCAAAAATAAAACAGCAAGAATAAACTTGTTGTTATATTTCAGTTTTTTTTAAAAACGCTTTTAGGTTATTCGTCTTGGATAGTTGGCAACATTGCGAAAAACAGTAGATAGTCGTCACTGCTTTTCGCTACACTCCTTTGCCTTGTCACCCTGTTTTCGCATCCTTTACACGACTCAGCGCTGCTGTACTAATTTCGAACGGACGCAAACGGCGTCTCGTGCTTATCAGTTAGGCCTCCTGCAGATGTTTCGCGTGGTTCTGCTGTCATATGGGCCACGACCGAGCGCCAGTTATTATATATAATGTAGTGTGAAAACAGCACTCATTTTGGAACATTATGTGAACCACAAAGAAATTCGTGGAAAAAATGAGGAGAACTGTTTACGCAAGATTTTACCACTGCAAGTGCTTTGGTAAAACTTCTAGTAAACCCTGTAATGCGAAACGTAGCTGTATAATGGCAAGAAACAGCCTCTGTAGTGAATTAAAGAAGTAATTATCTGACAAAACAGCAGAAAAGAATGCTGGAGTGAAAGAAGGTCTGGACCAAAATTCTGCGAAATCTCGACACAGTTTGTCTCTGCACGTGGAAATTAAGAGATTATCCTGTACCAACACCATCAAAATAGACTTGGATGTTCATCCCTAGAAGTTTACTTTCGAGCACATGGTTCAGTGTCCATACCAACTTTTGCGTGTTCAGTTGTACCTCTGGTGTCTGGGTGAGGTGGAATCGCTGCTTTTGGATGCTCAGTTTTTCATTTCTGCAGATGAAGCATGGCGCATTCTGTCAGGGCGTGTGGACTCTCAGACGTCCATTAACAAGAGTCAACCCCGCGTCAGTCATACGAGGTGCATTCAGATTCTAAGGCCTACGATTTTTTTTTCTCTGGACTGGAAAGAGATAGAAACATGCGCATTGTTTTAAAATGAGGCCGCGTTCATTGCCAATACGTCCCAGAAATTGGAGCACCGTACGGCAGATGGAATTTTACCGCCAGCGGCGAGGTTGGTTGGTTGGTTGGTTGTTTGGGGAAGGAGACCAGACAGCGTGGTCATCGGTCTCATCGAATTAGGGAAGGACAGGGAAGGAAGTCGGCCGTGCCCTTTCAGAGGAACCATCCCGGCATTTGCCTGGAGTGATTTAGGGAAATCACGGAAAACCTAAATCAGGATGGCCGGACGCGGGATTGAACCGTCGTCCTCCCGAATGCGAGTCCAGCGGCGAGAATGAGAACTGTTTCAAATACTTAAAATGGTGACGTTTTCCTTACTTGAACAGCGTGCAATCATTCGTTTTCTGATTTTGCGTGGTGTGAAACCAATTGAAATTCATCGACAGTTGAAGGAAACATGTGGTGATGGAGTTATGGACGTGTCGAAAGTGCGTTCGTGGGTGCGACAGGTTAATGAAGGCAGAACATCGTGTGACAACAAACCGAAACAACCTCGGGCTCGCACAAGCCGGTCTGACGGCACGATCGAGAAAGTGGAGAGAATTGTTTTGGGGGATCGCCGAATGACTGTTGAACAGATCGCCTCCAGAGTTGGCATTTCTGTGGGTTCTGTGCACACAATCCTGCATGACGACCTGAAAATGCGAAAAGTGTCATCCAGGTGGGTGCCACGTATGCTGACGGATGACCACACGGCTGCCCGTGTGGCATGTTGCCGAGCAATGTTGACGCGCAACGACAGTACGAATGGGACTTTCTTTTCGTCGGTTGTGACAATGGATGAGACGTGGATGCCATTTTTCAATCCAGAAACAAATCGCCAGTCAGCTCAATGGAAGCACACAGATTCACCGCCACCAAAAAAATTTCGGGTAATCGCCTGTGCTGAAAAAATGATGGTGTCCATGTTGTGGGACAGCGAGGGCGTAATCCTTACCCATTGCGTTCCAAAGGGCACTACGGTAACAGGTGCATCCTACGAAAATGTTTTGAAGAACAAATTCCTTCCTGCACTGCAACAAAAACGTCCGGGAAGGGCTGCGCGTGTGCTTTTTCACCAAGACAACGCACCCGCACATCGAGCTAACGTTACGCAACAGTTTCTTCGTGGTAACAACTTTGAAGTGATTCCTCATGCTCCCTACTCACCTGACCTGGCTCCTAGTCACTTTTGGCTTTTTCCAACAGTGAAAGACACTCTCCGTGGCCGCACATTCACCAGCCGTGCTGCTATTGCCTCAGCGAGTTTCCAGTAGGCAAAACAGACACCTAAAGAAGCCTTCGCCGCTGCCATGGAATCATGGCGTCAGCGTTGTGAAAAATGTGTACGTCTGCAGGGCGATTACGTCGAGAAGTAACGCCAGTTTCATCGATTTCGGGTGAGTAGTTAATTAGAAAAAAAATCGGAGGCCTTAGAACTTGGATGCACCTCGTACAGTAAACGTTTTCAGGGTTGGTTTCATTTTCCCGACGCTGTCGTTGTTTTTTGCGCGACCTTGTCATTCCTGGTAACAGCAGGGCACTACGAACACTGTGGCTACGAACGGAGAGCGTAGAACGTAAGGAAATGAACTCGTTACTCACGTACTGCGCCGAAGCTCCACTGCGGCGGTTGTGGTCGAAGCTGACTCACCTGCAAACAGAAAAGAACGTAACTTGTTACGGAATCTGTTCTTTGTGAAGCGGTTGTTCTAATGGTATGCTTATTGGCAGCAGGTGTGAAAAGGGCAGACTGTATGTGCTGTAGGGAGCCTAATACGTTATTCAGGATCAGTTTCGTTAATGTTCGCCTCCTGTCATGAGGAATTTTTTATAATGAAATTTATCGGAATTTCACCCAAAATGACCCAGAAATTACAAAAAAAAAAGCACCAGTAGCTACAATTAACTATTCATGCCCTTTTCTGGTTCAGTTGTTCATGCTAAGTGCTTTTTTTTTCTCGTAACAGATTTTAATCTACTACACTCAAGTACGAGAGAAACTGGTATAGGGATGCACGCGTATTCAAATACAGACATACAGTATGCAAACAGGCAGAATACGGCGCTGCGGTCGGCAACGCCTGTGTGAGACAACAAGCGCCTGGCGCAGTTGTAAGGTCGGTTATACTGCTAGTAAAACGGCAGGTTATCAAGATTTAAGTGAGTTTGAACGTGGTGTTATTTTCGGCGCACGAGCAATCGGACACAGCATCTCCGAGGTAGCGCTGAGGTGGGGATTTTCCCGTACGACCATTTCACGAGTGTGCCGTGAATATCAGGAAACCGATAAAACATCATACCTTCGACATCGCTGGAGCTGGAAAGAGATCCTGCAAGGACGGGACCAACGACGGCAGAAGAAATCGTTCAACGTGACAAAAGTGCAACTCTTCCGCAAATTGTAGTAGATTTCAATGCTGGGCCATCAACAGCTGCCACCGTGCGAACCATTCAACGAAACATCACCGATATGGGGTTTGAGCCGTATTCGATCATATAGTTTCAGTAAACTTATTCTCACTGGAGATTAACACTCCCTGAATGTATATTATTTCACACGTATAAGCTTCTTTGGTGATCATCGTGTAGACAGATAATCCGTAAGTCTTCACAGCAACAATAGCTACAGTTCCACTTACTTTTCTAAATATTCCTATACTATCACAGAAGCAATCGCTTACTGTTCATTAAACTATCACAGATGCTTGGCATGCTGTCATTTAACCTATCACAGTAGCTGAGGCATACTGTCCTTCGCACTTCAATTATTATTATTTTTTTTACACTCAAATACTTCATACAGACTTTTCATTTAATTTGAAACACTTTCCTTAAAAGTACCTCTTCAGGTCTACATGGGGAAATAATCCTTTTATTCTTCCAGAATCCGGATATGCTAATAAATACGCACCAGGATTCGGTATAGCAACTATTATACATGGACCTGTATAAATTAGATTCCATTTTCTGATGGTCCATTTTCTGGTGGTCTTCTTCAACCTTGATGACTTGATGTGTCTTCTTAAAAGAATTTTCTGTCCGATATTGAAAGTCTGAATCCGTTTGATGTTTCTGTCATGGATTTCCTTTCGCTGTCTTGCTTTCTCCGTAATATTAATGAGAGCATTGCGATTTTTTTCTTCCCATGACATTTTGGTGTCCTCGAGTTTAGGCAAGTTATCTACCCAAAAGTTTCTTTCGTTATCTCTGAACATCAGTTTTTTATAAGAGAAAACATAGATAAGAGAAAACATAGATAGCAGAGAAGCTATTCCATGGAGTAAATGGACGCTCCAAGGAATAATTGGGCTTGAAACTACTTTGCATTGATAATCGGTAAGATAAGAAGATATGTTTCGAGATATTTACTGAGTTATATAATTTATAAAATTTCTGAAAATATCGCGGAGAGACCGCTGCAAGAGACATTACAGACCCACTCTTGTATCCTTGATGACTGCTCGATACAAAGCTTTACGCCTCGCCTGGGCCCGTCAACACCGACATTCGACTGGTGGTAACTGGAAACGTGTTGCATGGTCGGACGAGTCTCGTTTCAAATTGCATCGAGCGATGGAAGTGCACGGGTATGGAGGCAATCTCATGAATCCATGGACCCTGCATGTCAGCAGGAGACTATTCAAGCGGGTGGAGGCTCCATAATTGTATGGGACGGGTACAGTTGCAGTAATATGGGACCCCTAATACGTTTAGATGCCACTCTCACAGGTGACACATACGTAATCATTCTGCCCGATCACGTGCATCGATTCATGTCCATTGTGCATTTCGACGAGCTTGGGCAATTCCAGCAGGATAACGCGACACCCGACACATCTACTGAAAGGGTCCTGTAGCCACATTTCATTAGTCCGGTAGCCCAATTTCACAAGTATTTCTCTTTCTTTTCCTTGTTTCTCTTTTCTCTTTACTCTCATAGTGGCGTGATTGAATGAATGTGGTTGTGTGTCACGTTGCTAGACGGTGGCGTAGTCTGCTGCAGACAGTCTGCGATAGTCGTACAGATTCAGCAGCACTGATACAGAATAGCCAACTCTCGTAGTGGTCAAGTAGGCAAAGAGGTTTTCGCTACCTGTGAGAAATCCACCTGCGTTAGGTTGGTGGCGGAAATGGCTTCTTTGGGCTTTCCGGTCCACGCGGAGCGTGGATGAGGCTGGAGAAGCGGGAGGCAGTCTGCCGCCGGTACGGGAAGCGTCCACAGCTGTGCTCCAGTCGAAGAAGGCTGAGTTAGACTGACCGCGTGGCGCGTTGTTACTGGGCGAGGGGGGAGCCGTTAGCTTTTGGTCTCGCTTTTCAAATCTGGAAGATTGCTTTGCCTTGTCGCAGCAAGGAATGTAAAACTTCGGCAGATTTTTCTTTTAACAAATTTCTGTAGCAGACTTGGATCCGCCGGAAGAGCGCCACACAAAGGTGTCGATAAGAAGTGAGCACTCGCTTCCGTATGAATGTCTGTTTGCCTTCAGCTGTGCCTGCATAAGCTTTCATTTTTCTAAATATTTAGAGCCTTGCCTTCTCGTAAATTTTCCTTGCCTTATGTGTCTTTCGTCCGTGGGCAGCCAACCACGTGGTAGAACATTATAGTTGTTGGGCTACCGGCATCACTAACTGTCCGATCGCATGTTTGTTTTAGATAATGTTAACATGATTGTGTGATGTGATATTGTAGCAATTTGGGCACCATACCTAGAAATTGCGTCTCCACAAACCACGTGTTATCAGCAATCGTGTATATGCCTCACGTCCTTATCTTAGGAGTAAATGATTTTACCTACAATTTTCTCTTGTGTTCCTAGATTACGTGTCTGCACCTAAGCCACTCACCTGGTAGCTTTCCCGTTAGCACATCCAATGCGTTTCCTTATGCACAGGTCCAGTGATTAGTCTCCTCTTGTATTTTATAACAAATGCTTTAGATTAAGTCATATTTTCAGGTGTGTTGCTGGGAGCTGATCTTATGCAGTGTTCATGCATTTTCTATTTTATTTTAAATGTTTGATTGTCGTGAACAGTGCACAGGCAATACTATTAATTACATCGTATCCGCTGTGAGCGACCTCACAACGTATGCATTTTTGTGAGTTTTTGGTCTGTGATCAAATTAATTTACTTTCCGACTCGACCAAACCTTCGATTAGTTGTATGGTTAGAGTCGGTGGCGACCCTAATCTTCTCAAGTTAACTTCACAAGCAATAAGTATTTCCATTCCCAATAATAAGGAATAACCCGTAGTAACAGGTTAGTTACACTACAATTGCTCCAAAGTGGATTCAGGAACACTCTTGTGAATTTAAACACTTCCACTGGCCACCAAACTCCCCAGACATGAACATTATTGAGCATATCTCGGATGCCTTGCAACTTGCTGTTCAGAAGAGATCTCCACGCCCTCGTACTCTTACGGATTTATGGATAGTCCTGCAGGATTCATGGTGTCAGTTACCTCCAGCACTACTTCAGGCATTAGTCAAGTCGACGCCACGTCGTGTTCTGACACTTCTGTGTGCTCGCGGGGGCCCTACATGATAACAGGCAGGTGTACCAGTTCCTTGGGTTCTTCAGTATACATTTCTTTTGTCTATGACATTTAGCATTAGTGGGCGACCGAAACTTCGATGGTCAAAATTATTCGAATGGTTTGGCATATACTTAGAGCCGTAAAGGGCAAACACTCTAGCGGAAGACAGAGACTGGAACACATGCAACAAAAAATGACCGAGGTGTAAGTATTTCTCTGAAATGAAGAGTTTGTAACGTATCATTCCTTGTCCTTTCCTTGGGCTCATCCTCTGGCACACATATGTTTCTCATATGTATGTACGTGTGTGTGTGTGTGTGTGTGTGTGTGTGTGTGTGTGTGTGTGTGTGTTTGTGTGTGTGTGTGTGTCTTTTCCTCTCATCACTTACAGTCAGTCCTTCGTCATTAATTATGAGATATAGCTATCGATCATCAGAATTATTTTTGTAGCACCATGTTTGAGAAGATTTTGCTCTCCGATTGTTCTATAGTTTATCACGCACGATTCAGGTCCATATAAGGGAAAACTGAAGTAAGCAATTCCAGAAAACATTTCCCAACGCTTACGTTTGTACTAGTTTTAAAACGTTCCTCTTTTAGACAAATTTTCTTGTTATTGCCAGTCAGGATCTTATATCTGTTGTGGATTGGCAAGACAGCCGACCCACTATGAGGAAGCCGAAAGGCACGCGTTTAAGCTCACGCAGGCTGGCGTTAGGTCTGGAACAGGACAAGGAAATTAGAATTTAGAAAAAACGGACGTAGCTGGTGGAATACTTAACTTTAACCCATTAATGGTGAACGTCGTTCCTGACGGTACATGATTCAGTATCAATAGTAACTGGTAAAGGCGCCTTGCTAGGTCGTAGCAAATGACTTAGCTGAAGGCTATGCTAACTATCGTCTCGGCAAATGAGAGCGTATTTTGTCAGTGAACCATCGCTAGCAAAGTCGGCTGTACAACTGGGGCGAGTGCTAGGAAGACTCTCTAGACCTGCCGTGTGGCGGCGCTCGGTCTGCAATCACTGATAGTGGCGACACGCGGGTCCGACGTATACTAACGGGCCGCGGCCGATTTAAAGGCTACCACCTAGCAAGTGTGGTGTCTGGCGGTGACACCACAATATCCGTCCGCCCCAATAGCTAAATGGTCAGCGCGTTGGAATGCCACGCATGGGGGCCCGGATTCGATTCGCCGCCTGGGGTGGGAGATTTTCTCCCCTCAGGGACTGATTGTTTTGCTGTCCTCATCATCATTTCATCCCCACTGTCGACGCGCAAGTCGCCCAATGTGGCGTCGCACTCAGTAAGACCTGCAGTCGGCGGCCGAAATTCCCCCCTGGGAACTCCCGGCCACTGACGCCATACGATCATTTCCAGCATCTCACATTCTCTCCACGTCGTTTATCGTTTTGCTACCTAAACAGGAAAACTCATTTACTGTTTCATGTTTCTCACTCCCTTATTTAATTCTCTCAGTCTCGCCTGATGGTCTCTCATCCCGCTCTCCAGTTTCAAATGGTTCAAATGGCTCTGAGCACTGAGCACTGGGACTTAACTTCTGAGGTCATCAGTCCCCTAGAACTTAGAACAGCGCTTCACAACATACGTGCAACATTATATGTCGTACCACGCGAAAGACTACGGAGGTGGAAAATGTGATGGACCAGATCGTGCACAGGAAGTTATTAGACTTAAAAGGAAGCTATCCGAAGAAGATCTGGATGACGAAGAAAAATCAACTGAGGCAGCTCTCAGAGTGAGCTAAAAAATTGCTTTGTTTTTAGCAAAATCGCTGCGCCTCTTCACTGATGGCGATTTAATAAAAGAATGTTTGGTAGTTGCAGCGGAACATATGTGTCCATCTCAAATTGAACAGTTTCGGATTGTGCCATTATCTAACATGACCATTATGCGTCGCATACAGGACGTGGCAGACGACGTCCAGAGCCAGCTTGCAAATATCTATAAAGAGTTTATGGCGTATTGTCTAGCTCTGGACGAAAGTGTTGATATCACTGGAACAGCGCAGCTTTCCATATTTATTAGAGGTGTTAACAGAGATCTTCAGGTGAGGAAGGAGCTCCTCGATGTAGTAGCCATGAAGAACACTACAACCGGAGATGGTATTTTAAGTAGTGTTGAAGAAAGTGTTGAAAATATAGGATTGTCGTGGAATTCTTTAGTTCCAGTGTCTACAGACGGTGCACCAGCGATGACAGGGAAAAAATTACGTTTCGTTGCGCTGTTGAAGGAGAAAATGCGAAAACTGACTGTGCCGAATGAAACAAGGGGCGTTCACTGTCTGATCCACCAGGAAAACTTATGTGCAAAGAGTATCACTCTAAAAAATGTGATGAGTGTTGTTGTTCGTACAACCAATTATATAAGGCTACAACACAGGCAATTTAAAAGCTTTCTTGAGGATGTAGAAAGCCTGTATGGTAGCCTGCCTTACTACACCGAGGTCCGCTGGCTTAGTCGTGGCGAATTATTAAATCGAATTTTTGCCTATTAGATGAGATAGATATGTTCATGGAAATAAATAACATGTGTGTTCCTGAATTGAAAGAGCCTTCATGGAAATGTGATCTCGCGTTCTTAGCAGATTTAACTAGCCATCTGAATGCTTTGAACATTTCACTACAAGGTAAAGATCTGCTAATTACTCATTTTTTAGATCGAATACGAGCTTTTCAAATGAAATTGACACTTTGGGTGAGTCAGCTGGAAACAGGAAATCTAGCTCATTTTCCTAAATTATCATCCATGCAAGATGTTCACAAAGACTGTGAACGTTATTCATATAGTTTAGTTGCCCTTAAGGAAGAATTTGATCAACGCTTTCAAGATCTGACAGCACTAGACAGTAATTTGGATCTGTTCTACTGCAAATTAAATTTCCTATAAGAATTCAGCGTTTTGTGACATAGTAAACATTTTACAATACCATTTTTTTCTGTAAACAGGAACAATTCCTCCCAATCGGGGTTGAACTGCGAAAGCATGGTTGGGGTTACACGACGGCGACTTGGCATGATTCTTAACCAGCGAAGTGACTGTTAGAGCTGATCGTAGTGCTGTACTTTAAACGTTACACAGTCGGCGCGAATTCAATAGGCACGCTGCGGCCCTATCCAAACGCGCGCGCGCATTTCCCCTACCTCCCCTCCCTCCCTACTCCACCACCTTGCACCTGCTCGCGAGAATGCGCCTGAGCAGACGCGAGTACTCGCGCTCAAAACCGGCCAGTTGTTAAGCCCTGACTTAGCACTACTTAAACCTAACTAACCTAAGGACACCACACACATCAATGCCCGAGGCAGGATTCGAACCTGCGACCGTAGCCGTCGAGCGGTTCCAGACTGAAGCGCCTAGAACCGCTCGGCCACATCGGCCGGCCACTCTCCAATTTGTAGACTGGTACATATGTTTCTCCTGGTGAGGACACCATCCTGAGTAGTCTCCTCTCAGAGAACCAGTTGGGGTGGGGCGGGGGTGGTGGGAGGGGGAGCTGTTTTACTTCCAACATATATTGCGCAAGAAGACGCCATCGTAGTAAGTACAGCTTCACATCCTCGGGAAGTATAACGCATGTAGTTTCCCGTTTCCCCTTTCGTAGCATCACCACTACAAGACTGTGTTGGATCAATGTTAAAAAGTCAACCACACAAACCGGTATTCTTGTAGACTACTGAAAAGGCTGTTGTCCCTGTGCAAATACCACGGATTGGCCTGCCCTCTCCACAAACACCCCTCCATTGTGATGGTACAGCTGCGTGTGTCGTTGAGGCAAACAAGCTGCCTCACTATGGCTGTGGTTCGTGGGGGTTCCATTGTGGTGGCACCTACGGTACAGCTGCGTGTGTCATTGAGGCAAACAAGCTGCCTCACTACGGCTGTGGTTCGTGGGGGTTCCATTGTGGTGGCACCTACGGTACAGCTGCGTGTGTCGTTGAGGCAAACAAGCTGCCTCACTACGGCTGTGGTTCGTGGGGGTTCCATTGTGGTGGCACCTACGGTACAGCTGCGTGTGTCATTGAGGCAAACAAGCTGCCTCACTACGGCTGTGGTTCGTGGGGGTTCCATTGTGGTGGCACCTACGGTACAGCTGCGTGTGTCGTTGAGGCAAACAAGCTGCCTCACTACGGCTGTGGTTCGTGGGGGTTCCATTGTGGTGGCACCTACAGTACAGCTGCATGTGTCATTGAGGCAAACAAGCCGCCTCACTACGGCTGTGGTTCGTGGGGGTTCCATTGTGGTGGCACCTATGGTACAGCTGCGTGTGTTGTTGAGGCAAACCAGCCGCCTCACTACGGCTGTGGTTCATGGGGGCTCCATTGTGGTGGCACCTACGGTACATCTGAGTGTGTCTTTGAGGCAAACAAGACACCTCACTACGGCTGTGGTTCGTGGCGGTTCCATTGTGGTGGCACCTACGATACAGCTGCGTTTGTCGTTGAGGCAAACAAGCTGCCTCACTACGGCTGTGGTTCGTGAGGGTTCCATTGTGGTGGCACCTACAGTACAGCTGCGTTTGTCGTTGAGGCAAACAAGCCGCCTCACTACGGCTGTGGTTTGTGGTGGTTCCATTGTGGTGGCACCTACGGTACAGCTGCGTGTGTCGATGAGGCAAACAAGCCGCCTCACTACGGCTGTGGTTCGTGGGGGTTCCATTGTGGTGGCACCTACGGTACAGCTGCGTGTGTCGTTGAGGCAAACAAGCCGCCTCACTACGGCTGTGGTTCGTGGGGGTTCCATTGTGGTGGCACCTACAGTACAGCTGCGTGTGTCGTTAACGCAAACAAGCCGCCTCACTACGGCTGTGGTTCGTGGGGGTTCCATTGTGGTGGCACCTACGGTACAGCTGCGTGTGTCGTTAAGGCAAACAAGCCGCCTCACTACGGCTGTGGTTCGTGGGGGTTCCACTGTGGAAAAGGTATGGTCGCATATGACGCAAACCACATGAGTACGTGACGGAAGAAAAATTTCGCACTGGAGTTAAGACAGTAAGAAAGTCGCTTGGAGCCTTTACCGTGGTTTCGAAGGACATGAACGTGAGTCTGGTCGAGTGAGCCGAAATTATGTAGCGGTGCTGTGCTGGTGGCAAGAAAACCTGTACACAAATATGGTGGTAGAGCGCGGGGTAGCCGCTCGGCCTCGGGCGCCTTGTCACGGTTGGTGCGGTTCCCCACTGTCAGAGGCTCAGGTCCTCCCCCGGGCATGTGTGTGTGTGCTTTCCAGAGCGCAAGGTACTTGAAGTTAGGTTAAGTAGTGTGTAGGCTTAGGGACCGACGTCCTCAGCAGTTGTCTACAGTCATAAACAGTCCAATGTCGGTGTCCGAGGCGTAAAGCTTTGTGTCGTGCAGTCAGAAAGGGTACACGAGTTGGCCTGCGGCTCCGAAAGCCCATATCGATGATGTTTTGTTGAATGGTTCTCGCGCTGACACTTGTTGATGGCCCAGCACTGAAATCCGCAGAAATTTGCGGAAGGGTTGCACTTGTGTCACCTGTCACATTAAACGATTCTCTTCAGTCGTCCGAGCGGTTCTAGGCGGTTCAGTCCGGAACCGAGCTGCTGCTACGGTCGCAGGTTCGAATCCTGCCTAGGGCATGGATGTGTGTGACGTCCTTTGGTTAGTTAGGTCTAACTCGTTATTAATTCCAGGGGACTGATCACCTCAGATGTTAAGTCCCATAGTGCTCAGAGCCGTTTGAAATGCAGCAGCCCATTACAAACAGTATTGTAAGGTGCTTAAAAATGTTTTTAGGAAGGCAAAAAGTAAGTGGTATGCAGATAGAATAGCTAAGTCTCAGGAAAAAATTAAAACCAAATGGTCAGTCGTAAAGGAAGTGGCTGGTCTGCAGAGACAGGTCGAGGATATAGAATCAGTGCGTGATGGGAATGTTCGTGTTACTAATAAGTCGCATATATGTACAGTATTTAATAATCATTTTCTGAATATAGCAGGTGAACTAAATAGAAACCTTGTCCCAACAGGGAATCATATAGCGCTCTTAGAAAAAAGTGTTCCGAGACTGTTACCTGAAATTCTTCTCCATGATACTGAGAAGAGGGAGATTGAGTTAATAATTAAATCACTAAAGACCAAGAACTCTCATGGATGTGACGGGGTATCTAGCAGAATACTGAAGTATTGTTTTGTATATGTTAGCCCAGTACTTGGCCATATCTGTAACTTTTCCTTTAGGAGTGGTCGGTTTCCTGACCGATTAAAGTACTCTTTAGTGGAGCCACTTTATAAAAAGGGAGACAGGGATAATGTTGACAATTTTATACCTATTTCTATGCCATCGGTGTTTGCTAAAGTTATCGAGAAGGTTGTATATACAAGGTTACTGGAGCATTTAAATTCACATAATTTGCTGTCAAATGTACAATTTGGTTTTAGAAATGGTTTAACAACTGAAAATGCTATATTCGCTTTTCTCTGTGAGGTTTTGGACGAATTAAATAAAAGTTTGCGAACGCTAGGTGTTTTCTTTGATTTAACGAAGGCTTTTGACTGTGTTGACCACAAAATATTACTGCAGAAGTTGGACCATTATGGAGTAAGGGGAGTAGTTTACAAATGGTTCGCCTCTTACTTGAAGAACAGAAAGCAGAAGATAATCCTCCGCAATATTGGGAGTGGTAGTAATGTTCAGTCGCAGTGGAGCACTGTTAAGTGTGGCGTTCCCCAAGGGTCGGTGTTGGGGCCACTGCTGTTTCTTATTTATATAAATGATATGCCTTCTAGTATTACAGGTGATCCAAAAATATTTCTGTTTGCTGATGACACCAGCTTGGTAGTGAAGGATCTTGTGTGTAATATTGAAACAGTATAAAATAATGTAGTTCATGAGATAAGTTCGTGGCTTGTGGAAAATAATTTGATGCTAAATCACAGTAAGACTCAGTTTTTACAGTTTCTAACTAACAATTCAACAAGAACCGATATTTTGATCAGACAGAATGGGCATATTATAAGCGAGACGGAACAGTCAATTTCCTAGGCGTTAGGATAGATAATAAGCTGTTGTGGAAAGCCCATGTTCAGGATCTTGTTCAGAAACTAAATGCCGCTTTATTTACCAATAGAACAGTATCTGAAATAAGTGACAGTTCAACGCGGGAAGTAGTCTACTTCGCATATTTTCATACGCTTATGTCGTATGGTATTATTTTTTGGGGTAATTCTTCTGATTCAAAAAGGGTATTTTTGGCTCAAAAACGGGCTGTTCGAGCTATATGTGGTGTAAGTTCGTGAACGTCTTGTCGACCCCTATTCAATGGTCTAGGAATTCTGACATTATTTTCTTTAATGTCGTTTGTTGTTAGCAATATTAGCTTATTCCCAAGAGTTAGCAGCTTTCACTCAGTTAATACTAGGCAGAAATCAAATCTGTATGTGGAATGCACTTCCTTGACTCTTGTGCAGAAAGGAGTGGAGTATTCTGCTGCATCCATTTTCAATAAGCTACCACAAGAACTCAAAAATCTTAGCAGTAGCCCAAAGTCTTTTAAGTCTAAACCGAAGAGTTTCATCATGGCTCACTCCTTCTATTCTGTCGAGGAGCTCCTGGAAGAGCTAAAAAATTAAGCAAATTCCAGTGTTACATTGTTGATTTTCTTTATTTAAACTTCCTACTTATGGCCTGAATATGTTTTTATATTTCATTTTATCTGTTTCTACTATCGTGTTATAATTTCATGTATTGACTCGTTCCATGACCATGGAGATTCCTCCTTAATTTGGTCCCACGGAACAATAAATAAATAAGTAAATAAATAAAAACCATTTTCTTCAGTCGTCGTTGGTCTCGTTCTCGCAGGACCGTTTGCCGGTCGCAGCGCTGTCAAATATTTGATATTTTACCGGATTCCTGATATCCACAGTACACTCGTGAAATGGTCGTACGGGAAAATCCCCTCTTCATCGTTACCTTGGAGATGCTGTGTTCCATCGCTCGGTCGACGTTTATAACACGACGTTCAAACTCACTTGAATGTTGATAACCTGCCAATGTAGCAGCAGTAACCGATCTAACACCTGCGTCAGACTCTTATACAGGTTTTTCCGATCGTAGCGACGTATCCTGTCCATTTACATATCTCTGTATTTGAATACGCATTCCTATACAAGTTTTTTTTGGCGCATCATTGTATAAAGAGTCTGTAAAATGAGTTACAGAGGGAACCAGACTAACAAAGAACTTTAACAGAAATTATAAGAAGGCTCATTAATTAAAATTGCTGTTTTTCTTTCTCTAATTTCATTATTGATTGATGTGTAAAAATTGTTGTACAACCATCTTTGACCCATTGTAGTGCACGACAATGAAGAGGGTCTCAAAAGTGAGGGAATGCCCGTTGTCAGACAACATATACTTATGGTTATAAAATCTTTTAACATTTGCAGAACTTCAATGCGAGATGCTTTTTAATAGTTTCCAGCTAGCCGTAGTGGCCGAGCGGTTCTAGGCGCTACAGTCTGGAACCCCGCGACCGCTACGGTCGCAAGTTCGAATCCTGCCTCGGGCATGGATGTGTGTGATGTCCTTAGGTTAGTTAGGTTTAAGGAGTTCTAAGTTCTAGGGGACTGATGACCTCAGAAGTTAAGTCCAATAGTGCTCAGAGCCATTTGAACCATTTGAATAGTTTCCACAGCGGAACCTTAACTCGAAATCTGGCAGAAAAGCCGAACAGATTCTGATGTTAGGTAAAGTACACCTCCAGCAAGACGCTATCAACACTTTCACTGCGCAAGATGAATGGTGATGGTACTGGTGATGTAACGCTAAAGCAAAGTTAGTAACACGGTCTTATGGAACTCCTTCACCATAGAAGACGCAGCACATGTTCCAGAATTCGAATCTAGTATAACTGCCAACATGAGTAATTAGAAGTAAATATACTCGTTGTAGCGAAGCAGCTTAAATAACTTACTAATGGCAAGTCCTCCGTAAGGTTTCTTTCAGATTATGCTGATACAATAGCTCCATACTTGGAAATCACGTACGACCGCTCGCTCCGTACCTAAAGACTGGAAATTTGCGTAAAGAACACCAGTATCCAAGAAAGGAATCTGCTGAGTAACAGACCCATATCGCAAACGGCGATTTTCGGTAGGATCTTGTAACGTATACTGTTTTCGAACATCTCGAATTACCTCGAAGAAACCGATTTACTGACAACAATCATCAAGGATTCAGAAAATGTCGTTCCTACCTCTTTCTCCTCATGAAGTAATGAGCGCTGTCGACATGGGATATCAGATTTGTTCCATAATTTAAGATTTCTAGACGGCTTTTGACAGAGTGTAAGTAGGCTGCTTAGGATTTTATGTTGGTAACGCCACGTAGCGCTCTATATGGAAATCACTGACTGTGCTGTGTGAAGGCTGTGGTTGGTTTGCATTGTTGGAGTATATGCTATTGTATTGTTGGTCAGTTGGCTCTTAACAGTGCGTAGCGTTGCGCAGTTGGAGGTGAGCCGCCAGCAGTGGTGGATGTGGGGAGAGAGATGGCGGAATTTTGAGAGCAGAAGATCTGGACGTGTGTCCATCAGAAAGAGTAAATTTGTAATATTGGATATCATGGACTAATATATATATATATATATATATATATATATATATATATATATATATATATAAAGATGATGTGACGTACCAAACGAAAGTGCTGGCAGGTTGATAGACACACAAACAAACACAAACATACGCACAAAATTCAAGCTTTCGCAACCAACGGTTGCTTCGTCAGGAAAGAGGGAAGGAGAGGGAAAGACGAAAGGATGTGGGTTTTAAGAGAGAGGGTAAGGAGTCATTCCAATCCCAGGAGCAGAAAGACTCCTTACCCTCTCCCTTAAAACCCACATCCTTTCGCCTTTCCCTCTCCTTCCCTCTTTCCTGACGAAGCAACCGTTGGTTGCGAAAGCTTGAATTTTGTGCGTATGTTTGTGTTTGTTTGTGTGTCTATCGACCTGCCAGCACTTTCGTTTGGTAAGTCACATCATCTTTGTTTTTAGATATATTTTTCCCACGTGGAATGTTTCCCTCTATTATATATATATATATATATATATATATATATATATATATATATATATATATATATATATATATATATATATATATATAATGACTTTTGAACACTGCTAAGGTAAATACATTGTTTGTACTCTATTAAAATCTTTCATTTGCAAACTATGCCTATCAGTAGTTAGTGCCTTCAGTAGTTTGAATCTTTTATGTAGCTGGCAGTAGTGGCGCTCGCTGTATTGCAGTAGTTCGAGTAACGAAGATTTTTGTGAGGTAAGTGAATTGTGAAAGGTATAGGTTAATGTTAGTCAGGGCCATTCTCTTGTAGGGATTATTGAAAGTCAGATTGCGTTGCGCTAAAAATATTGGCTGTCAGAATAGGTAAAGAGCGAAATGTCTGAGTACGTTCAGTTCTGCTCAGCTGTTTGAAAATCAAATAATGTGAGAGGTTTGTCAGCACAGTAATTCATTAATTTTTCTAAGGGGTCGTTTCAACAGTTCCTCCCAAGAGACTTCTAATCAAATTGCGTGCCTATGGAATATCGTGTCAGTTGTATCACTGGATTCGTGATTTCCTGTCAGAAAGCTCACAGTTCGTAGTAACAGACGGTAAGTCATCAAGTAAAACAGAAGCAAGATTTGACGTTCCACAAGGAAGTTTATATGCGCTCTGCTGTTCCTGATGTCGGTTGCAGGTTCGAATCCTGCCTGGGGCTTGGATGTGTGTGATGTCCTTAGGTTAGTTAGGTTTCAGTAGTTCTAAGTTCTAGGGGACTGACGACCTCAGAAGCTAAGTTCCATAGTGCTCAGAGCCATTTTTTTGTACCTGATGTATATAAACGACATAGGGGGCAATATCAGCAGCCTTCTTGGATTGTTTGCAAAGTCAACCACATGAGTGCTAAAAGAAATCCACTGAGTTTTGGTCACACGGCATGAAAAATGTGAATAAATCGAAAAAGATATAACTGTCGGAAGGACATACTGAGAATAGAGGAAAGTCAAAATAGCCTTTGGTGACATTAACAGCAAAGCTGGTAACATTAAGAGTGCAACGGGAATTCCACTGTTAAATGCAGAAGAGAGAGCGGATAGGTGCAAAGAACACATTGCAAGCTACTATGAGGCGGAAGACTTGTCTGGTGTGATAGAAGAAGAAACAGGAGGCGATTTAGAAGAGGTATGGGGTCCAGTATTAGAATCAGAATTTAAAAGAGCTTCGGAGGACTTAAGAAGAAATAAGGCGGAAGGGATAGACAAGAATCCATCAGAATTTCTAAAATCATTGGGGGAAGTGGAAACAAAACTAATATTCACGTTGATGTGTAGATTGTACACGTCTGCCGTCATACCACCTGACGTTCGGAAAAATATCATCCACACAATTCCGAAGACTTCAAGAGCTGACAAGTGATTATTATCGCACGATCAGCTGAATGGCCGATGTGTGCAAGTTGTCTACAAGAATAATATACAGAAGAATAGGAAAGAAAATTGAGGATTTGTTAGATAACGATCAGTTTGGCTTTAGAAAAGAAAAATGTGCGAGAGAGGCAGTTCTGACGTTGCGGCTGATAATGGAAGAAAGACTAAAGAAAAGTCAAGACACGTTCTTAGGATTTGTCGACCTGAGAAAAACGTTCGACAATGTAAAATAGTGCAATATGTTAGAAATTCTGAGAAAAATAGGGGTAAGCTGTAGGGAGAGAGAGGTAATATACAATACATACAACAGCCAAGAGGAAATAATAAGAGTGGACGATCAAGAACGAAGTGCTCGGATTAAAAAGAATGTAAAACAGGGATGTCGTCTTCCGCCCCTACTGCTCAATCTGTACGTCGAAGAAGCAATGATGGAAATAAAAGTAAGGTTGAGGAGGGGAATTAAAATTCAAAGTGTAAGGATATCAATCATACGATTTGCTGATGACATTGCTATAGCGAGTGGAAGTGAAGAAGAATTACATGATCTCTTGAATGGAATGAACTATCTAATGAGTACAGAGTATGGAATGAGAGTAATTCGAAGAAAGATAAAAGTAATGGGAAGTAGCAGAAGTGAGATCAGCGAGAAACTTAACGTCAGGATTGATGGTCACAAAGTAAGTGAAGTTAAGGAATCCTGGTACCTAGGCAGTAAAACTACCAATGACGGATGGTGCAAGGAGGACATCAAAGGCGGACTAGGAACGGCAAAGAGAAGTCTACTAGTATCAAACATAGGCCTTAATCTGAGGAAGAAATTTCTGAGAATGTATGTCTGGTATTTATGGTAGTGAAACATGGTCAGTGGAAAAATCAGAACAGGAGAAAGGCGAAGCATTTGAGATGTGGTGCTACAGACGAATTTTGAAAATTAGGTGGGTTGATAGGGTAAGGCACGAGGAGGTTCTGCACAGAATCGGACAGGAAGGGAACATTGGAAAACACTGAATAGGAGAAGGAACAGGATGATAGGAGATCTGTTAAGACACGGGGTAATGATTTCCATGAAACTAGAGGGACTGTAGAGAGCAAAAACTGTAGACGAAGACAGAGACTGGCATACATCCAGCAAATAATTGAGCACTTACGTTGCAAGTGCTACTCGGAAATGAAGAGGTTGGCACAGAAGAGGAATTCGTGAAGAGCAATTAGTATACTGATGACGTGAAAAAAAGAAAAAGACTGAAATACCTACCTGGAAACATCGTGTGTTCCCAGGCGCATTACATTTCACGTGCCCCGTTAATAGTGGACTGTAGAAATTTATAGGAAAAAAAACTGATGAGTAGATAACGGCTTCCAATTTCGTTAACAATACGTGTGGGGAAAACTTGTCCGTACTGACATGAAAGCATGCGGTTATTCCTGTGCAGTACCGGCCCTGTCTTTGGGACACAGCACGAAAGCGACGTTCGTCCGCTGCCTATTGTATCGGAGGATCGCAGCAGGCAAAGGCGGTCGCTATTAATTTCGTTACCGTCCCGAAAGGCGGGCGGCAAAATTAATTCCGGAAACCTCTGTCTCTGTACCGCTCGGTGAGTGTGTGAGTGAGTGTGAGAGAGAGAGAGAGAGAGAGAGAGAGAGAGAGAGAGAGAGAGAGGAATCCCAAAAGGGCACGTCGGAGAGCGGGAGGAAGCTTTTCGGGATTCCGAGAGTGTCTTCGGCTCCGGCAAACGCTCACCCACTGTCCATGACTGTATTTATCTCTCTTTTGCGTCCATCGGCCACTCGCCGAGGGAAAATAATGTTTAACAGTGTCCAGCAGTGGTACCGACTGTCTGTCCAAAGACGCTATGGGGTCGGAGAAGGCGGGGTGAAAGGGCGAGACACCGAGGACTCTGGCTGTAGGGAGTGAGGGATGGGGGAGGTTCGATGAAATCCTGGGGAGGGCAAGTAGAGCGGGGGAGGTGTGGGGGGTGAGGCAGTCACTTTGTGGCAGAGACGCGGCCCGCTAACAGGCTGGTCCGGACGCGGTTAATACCGCGAGGACGCTGGCCACTGATCGCATTAAAAGCTCTCCCAGCCGTGCGGGAGCGGGCTGCTACGAGGTGCATTCAAATTCTAAGGCCTCCGATTTTTTTTCTCCGGATTGGAAAGAGATAGAAACATGCGCATTGTTTTAAAATGAGGCCGCGTTCATTGTCAATACGTCCCAGAGATGGCAGGACCGTACAGCAGATGGCATTTTACCACCAGCGGCGAGAATGAGAACTGTTTTAAATACTTAAAATGGCGACGTTTTCCTTACTGCAACAGCATGCAATCATTCGTTTTCTGAATTTGCGTGGTGTGAAACCAATTGAAATTCATCGACAGTTGAAGGAGACATTTGGTGATGGAGTTATGGATGTGTTGAAAGTGCGTTCGTGGGTGCGACAGTTTAATGAAGGCAGAACATCGTGTGACAACAAACCGAAACAACCTTGGGCTCGCACAAGCCGGTCTGACGACACGATCGAGAAAGTAGAAAGAATTGTTTTGGGAGATCGCCGAATGACTGTTGAACAGATCGCCTCCAGAGTTGGCATTTCTGTGGGTTCTGTGCACACAATCCTGCATGGCGACCTGAAAATGCGAAAAGTGTCATCCAGGTGGGTGCCACGAATGCTGACGGACGACCACACGGCTGCCCATGTGGCACGTTGCCGAGCAATGTTGACGCGCAACGACAGCATGAATGGAACTTTCTTTTCGTCGGTTGTGACAATGGATGAGACGTGGATGCCATTTTTCAATCCAGAAACAAAGCTCCAGTCAGCTCATTGGAAGCACACAGATTCACCGCCACCAAAAAAAAAATTCGGGTAATCGCCAGTGCTGAAAATGTTCTGGGACAGCGAGGGCGTAATCCTTACCATTGCGTTCCAAAGGGCACTACGGTAACAGGTGCATCCTACGAAAATGTTCTGAAGAACTAATTCCTTCCTACACTGCAATAAAAACGTCCGGGAAGGGCTGCGCGTGTGCTGTTTCACCAAAACAACGCACCCGCACATCGAGCTAACGTTACGCAACAGTTTCTTCGTGATAACAACTTTGAAGTGATTCCTCATGCTCCCTACTCACCTGACCTGACTCCTAGTGACTTTTGGCTTTTTGCAACAATGAAAGACACTCTCCGTGGCCGCACATTCACCAGCCGTGCTGCTATTGCCTCAGCGATTTTCCAGTGGTCAAAACAGACTCCTAAAGAAGCCTTCGCCGCTGCCATGGAATCATGGCGTCAGCGTTGTGAAAAATGTGTACGTCTGCAGGGCGATTACGTCGAGAAGTAACGCCAGTTTCATCGATTTCGGGTGAGCAGTTAATCAGAAAAAAAATCGGAGGCCTTAGAACTTGAATGCACCTCGTATAGCGGGCTGCCGCTAACGTGGCCTTGCAGTCCTCCGCTTATGCACGGAGCAATTTATCTATCGTCGAAGAGTGATTCTACACGCCAAGCAGAACGTAAAGAGGTATTTTTTTTTTTGTTACAAAGGATTTATGTAGAATCGATCCGCCACTGATTAGATATTTATACTGAAAGAGGCAGTCAGACAATACGCTGAGGTGGCTAAAGTGACGTGATCTCTTTATTTTATTTACACGTCACGTTCTGCAGGAACCAAACTGAGGAGGAAATCTCCAAGGTCATGGACCGTGTCAGTACATGAAATTACAACGTAACAGTAATAACAGATAGCCGGCCGGGCTGGCCGAGTGGTTCTAGGCGCTACAGTCTGGAACCGCGCGACCGCTACGGTCGCAGGTTCGAATCCTGCCTCGGGCATGGATGTGTTAAAAAATGGTTCAAATGGCTCTGAGCACTATGGGACTTAACTGCTGAGGTCATCAGTCCCCTAGAACTTAGAAGTACTTAAACCTAAGTAACCTAAGGACATCACACACATCCATGCCCGAGGCAGGATTTGAACCTGCGACCGTAGCGGTCGTGCAGTTCCAGACTGTAGCGCCTAGAACCGCTCGGCCACACCGGCCGGCAATGGATGTGTGTGACGTCCTTGGGTTAGTCAGCTTTAAGTAGCTCTAAGTTCTAGGTGACCGATGACCTCAGAAGTTAAGTCTCATAGTGCTCAGAGCCATAATAACAGATAAAAATAAAATGTTTATCAACCCAGAAAAAGGCAAACCATAAGTTTAACTAAATGCAACGAAAAATACCACAAGAATTAGCTCAATTTTTCAAGGAACTCCTCGACAGAATAGAAGCAGTGACGCATGAGGAAACTTTTCAGTTCCCACTTGAAAGGCCGTGGATTGCTGCTAAGATTTTTGAATTATCGTCGTAGCTCATTGAAAATGGATGCAGTAGTAAACTGCACACCTTTCTGCACAAGAGTTAAGGAAGTCCGATCCAAATGCAGGTTTGATTTCTGCCGAGTATTAACTGAGCGAAAGCTGCTTATTCTTGAGAATAAGCTAATATTCTTAACAAGAAATGACAATAAGGAATATATATATATATTGAATGGCCAATGTCAAAATACCCAGACTTGTGGACAAGGGTCGACAAGAGGTTCGTGAACATACACCACTTATTGTCCGAACAGCGGCAAAACTTACTCCAAATTATAATACCATACGACATAAGCGAATAAAAATAAGCAAAGTAGACTAATTTCCGTGTCGAACGATCACTTACTTCAGATACCATTCGAATAGTAAAAATGGCAGCATTAAGATCCTGAACGTGGGCTTTCCACGACAGTTTACTATCTATCTGAACACCTAGAAATATGAACTGTTCGGTTCCACTAATCATATGCCCGTTCTGCGAAATTAAAACGTCAGGTTTTGTTAAATTGCGTGTTAGAAACTGTAAAAACTGAGTCTTACTGTGATTTACCGTTAGTTTATTTTCCATATGCCATGAATTTATGTCATGAAATGCACTATTTGAAACCGAGCCAATGTTGCACACACCATCCTTTACTACCAAGCGACTGTCATCAGCAACAGAAACTTTTTTGAATTACCCGTAATACTAGAGGGCGTATCATTTATATCAATAAGGAACAGGAGTGGCCCTAACACTGATCCCTGGGGCACCCTCCATTTGTCATCAGCAAACAGAAAAATTTTAGAGTTATCCATAATACTAGAGGGCATATAATTTATATAAATACGGAACAGGAATGGCCCCAATACTGAGGTTGACTTCTCCCAGTTTTTCAATTCGTCTGTAAAGAATTCGTGTTAGTATTTTGCAGCCGTGACTTATTAAACTGAGAGTTCGGTAATTTTTACTCCTGTCAACACGTGCTTTCTTTGGTATTGGAATTATTACATTCTTCTTGAAGTCTGAGGGTATTTCGTCTATCTCATATATCTAACTCACCAGATGGTAGAGTTATGTCATGGCTGGCTCTCCCAAGGCCATCAGTAGTTCAAATGGAATTTTGTCTACTCCCAGGGCCTTTTTTCGACTTAGCTCTTTCAGTGCTCTGTCAAACGCAAATTATGCAGTCAAATTCTTCACGCAGTATTGTATCTCTCATTTCATCTTCTTCTACGTCCCCTTCCATTTCCATAACTGCCCTTAAGAACATCGCCCTTGTATAGACCCTCTATATACTTCTTCCACCTATCTGCTTTCTCTTCTTTGTTTAGGACTGGTTTTCCATCGGAGCTCTTGATAGTCATGCAAGTGGTTCTCTTTTCTCCAAAGGTCTCTTTAATTTTCCAGTAGGCAGTATCTATCCTACCACTAGTGATACATGCCTCTACATCATTACATTTGTCTTCTAGCCATCCCTGCTTAGCCATTTTGCACTTCGTGATTTCCCTAAATCACTCCAGGCAAATGCCGGGATGGTTCCTCTGAAAGGGTACGGCCGACTTCCTTCCCCATCCTTCCCTAATCTGATGAGACCGATGACCACGCTGTCTGGTCTCCTTCCCCAAACCAACCAATCAACCATTTTGCACTTCCTGTCGATCTCATTTTTGAGACGTTTGTATTCCTTTTTGCCTGCTTCAGTTTCTCCTTTCTTCAATTAAATTTAATATTTCTTTTGTTGCCCAAAGATTTCTACCAGCCCTCGTCTTTTTACCTACTTGATCCTCTGCTGCCTTCACTATTTCATCCCTCAAAGCTACCCATTCTTCTTCTACTGTATTTCTTTCCCCCATTCCTATCAATTGTTCCCTTATGCTCTGCCTGAAACTCTGTACAACCTCTGGTTTTCTCAGTTTATCCAGGTCCCATCTCCTTAAACTCTTATCTTTTTGCAGGTTCTTCAGTTTTAATCTACAGTTCATAACCAATAGATTGTGGTCAGAGTCCGCATCTGCCCCTGGAAATGTCTTACAATGTAAAAGCTGGTTCCTGAATCTCTGTCTTACCATTATATAATCTATCTGAAACCTTCCACTGTCTCCTTGGAGGCCTCTTCCACGTATACAACCTTCTTTCATGTTTCTTAAACCAAGTGGTAGTTTTGATTGAGTTATGTTCTGTGCAAAATTCTACCAGGGGCCTTCCTCTTTCATTCCTTAACCCCTGTCCCTATTCACCTACCACCTTCTCTTCCTTTTCCTACTGTCGAATTGCAGTCCCCCCACGAGTATTAAATTTTGGTCTCCCTTAACAATTTGAATAATTTCTTTTATGGTGTCACACATTCTTTACGATCTCTTCTTCATTTGCGGTGCTAGTTGGCACATAAAGTTGTACTACTGAGGTGGGCGTGGGCTTCGTGTCCATCTTTTGCACAATAATGCGTTCACTATGCTGTTTGTAGTAGCTTATGCGAATTGCTATTTTTTTGTATTCATTATTAAACCTACTCCTGCATAACCCCTATTTTATTTTGTATTTATAACCCTCTATTCAGCTGACCAAAAGTCTTGTTCCTCCTGCCACCGAACTTCATTAATTTCTACTATATCTAACTTTAACCTATCCATTTCCCTTTTTAAATTTTCTAACCTACCTGCCCGATTAGGGGATCTGACATTCCACAGTACATTCCACAAAACAGTAACGTTCGCAAACATAGTGCAGATTATATGCTTTTCCTCTTACTAGACTTCACTGGTTACACCAGACTTAATAAACAGAAACCTACAGGGTGATGATCTGACGAAAGAAAGTATAACTAAAGCGATCTGTTTGCATGTGGGTACCGCGCCTACGAAATACAGTCAACTGCGTGTACAAATCAAGCGCGAGGTTCGCAAAGCCAGTGCCATCACAGCCACGACACTAAAAGGAGCAGGGAGGGGACCAAAATATTAAGTAAACTACTAGCTCGAGGCGCCCAAAGTTAGTACCGTTACAACCCCGACATTAAAAGAAAGGGGGAGGGGCTGCCACATAAAATAAACTACTAAACGAAAATAATGAGCAGTTTAGAACAGGACTAGCTTCTCATACTAACTTCAAAAACTTGGCCAAGTTTATAAACATTTTATAGGCTACTGTTAAAACAAGGGGTACCAAATTGGCATAAAATGACTGGCCCCTTAGGCCCTTAGAATGAGAAAAACAGCGGTTATATGAAAGAGTAACTAGATTACAAATTCGTAAGTTAGTGAGCGCCGACTTTCACTGACCGCTCAGGCCTTTAGAATGAGGGAAACACCACTTACATGAAACAGTTAACAGATCATAATTAGATAACTTAGCGAGCGTAGACCTCCTCGTTAAAGATGGTGCAGGCCGGCGTGACGTGTAGACGCACAGCTGCAAAGGCACTATGCTCCAAAAGTCCCCAGAGGAGGCATAAAACACTGTTTGCGACTCTGGAACAGACTAAAGGAGAACCTAAGTCCAGCCCACCACTGCGCATTTAGCAATGCCGCAGTTGTAGCGCTCGTCACTCTGGCTGTCACAAAAGGTGATAAAGTAGAAAGATAACTCCAGAAGTACTGCCGGGAACTGACTAACAAGGGAACATCCCCATCGCACCCCCCTCAGATTTAGTTATAAGTTGGCACAATGGATAGGCCTTGAAAAACTGAACACAGATCAATCGAGAAAACAGGAAGAAGTTGTGTGGAACTATGAGAAAATAAGCAAAATATACAAACTGGGTCGTCCATGCGTAAGATGGGCAATATTAAGGGCACTATGAGGCGAGGAGCGCCGTGGTCCCGTGGCTAGCGTGAACAGCTGCGGAACGAGAGGTCCTTGGTTCAAATCCGCAGTCCACTGATAATTTTGCTTTCTTTATTTTCGCAAAGTTATGATCTGTCCGTTCGTTCATTGATGTCTCTGTTCACTGTAATAAGTTTAGTGTCTGTGTTTTGCGACCGCACCGCAAAACCGTGTGATTAGTTGACGAAAGGACGTGCCTCTCGAATGGGAACCGAAAACATTTGATCGCAAGGTCATAGGTCAACCGATTCCTCCACAGGATGACACGTCTGATATATTCTATACGACACTGGTGACGGCATGTACGTCACATGACAGGAATATGTTGTCGACCCACCTAACTTGTACACTTGGCGAATGGGTAAAAAGATTCTTCTACCTTGCCCGATTTAGGTTTTATTGTGGATGTGATAATCACTCCCAAAAAAGTGATGAAAACATAAGAGTTTGACAGATAAACTGCAACAAATCAATGCAACAGTTTCACAGTCACACAGTTTTCCCTGTGCTCTGTCAAAACATATGTTTTTAAAGGTTTTCAAATTTTTCCTTATGTACACCGTCAAATCCTGCATATGTCCAAGCAAATCTGAACATGTCCTGGAATTTTGGAGAGCGAAGTTGATTATGTGTGAGTGCCTGAACTCTGATAATTGACACACGATCACGTAAACAATTCTGCTCTGTGTACCTGTGCAGCTTCGCAAAACAATTGTCTGAAAATAAAAAAATCAAACTTTTCACTCGAAGGAAGACTTGAAGCAAGGACCGAGAGATTCCGCAGCTGCTCACCCTAACCATGGGACCACTGCGCTCCTGGGCTCACATTCTCCTTTACGTTGCGTATCTTGCGCATGGACTACTCAGTTTGTATATTTTGCTTATTTTTTTCATAGTTCCACACACCTTCTTCCTGTTTTCTCGATTGATCTGTGTTCAGTTTTTCAAGGCCTATCCACTGTGCCAATTTATAACTAAATCTGAGGGGGGTGCGATGAGGAGGTTCCCTTGTAAGAAACCTAAACAGCCAGAAATTTGCACCTCAACTCGGCTCCCCTTCGATTTACAAAGGTACCGCGAACGAGACAGCGGGGCAGTGAGAACTTTTATACGGCCGGAACAATCATATTCTCATGCAGAAGTTGGATCTACGCTGAAATGAAATGAGCGTATGGCATCGTTGACCGGAAGGCCCCATTCGTGGAAGTTAGGCCGCCAAATGCGAGTCTTATTTCATTCGACGCCACGTTGGGCGACGTGCGCGCCGGTGATGAAAATCAGTCCACGCACGGAGAAAATCTCCAACCCGGCCGGGAATCGAACCAGGGCCCGCTTGCATGGGAGGCAAGCACGTTACCAACCAGCTAAGCAGGCGGACCGAGCCAAAATCCACACTAACGCAACCAACTTACCACGCACAAAATTAATCAATTTAGGGAGAGTTGAGAGAGCTCTACACTAAGAAAGAGCATGGCCCCAGAAAACCCACACACACACACACACACACACACACACACACACACACGAACTTCCCAGTGCGTGAAGTCACTACGGCCTCGCCACAATTACGAGCCACGTTACACCCTGACACCGAGAGAGAAGGACGCCAATAAAATGAAAATAAAAAAAAGAAAAAACCTCCTGTCTGATCGGAAAACAGAGATATTGTATTGCCTAATACATGCGTAATTCTAGCAGAGTTACACAATGAGTGCATAATCGTGCTCCCAAACTCGCGTTACACCTAAGTGCACCTTTGTCGTTGGTGCAGCTCCACTGGGTAGCCGGAATACGAGGAGATGTTCATACAGGCGAATCAGCTGTTCTCATCTACGACAGTTTTAAAACACTACCGATCAGACACGTCGGTAATCTGTGCACTAGGGCGCAGCGCCAGAACACCACTAGGTAGGCTCACATGCTGCCGGAAGAACATAGTTCTTTCCAGTGTACTGGTGCAACGAGTTTGTTTTGTGCTTCAGATCAACGCCAGAGAAGACGCTAGACTAAGAACAGGTGGTAATGGATCAAAGAGGACGCTTAAAGGACGAAAAATTGGAAATTTTGTGGTAATGTCTTGTGGGACCAAACTGCTGAGGTCATCAGTACCTAGGCTTAAACACTGCTTACTCTAACTTAAACTAACTTACGCTAAGGACGACGCACACATCCATGGCCGACGGGTGGAACCGCGCGAACCGTGACAAGGCGCCTCAGGCCGCTCGGGTACCTCGCGCGACCCTTAAGGACGAGAAACGAGAACTCCCGCCAGGAAGATCTCTCTCGATCGACTCGAGACTTCACCAGAAAAACATGGTAAAGACACTAACAGCAGCGTCCCGACGTTACGAAAAATTCATCCAGGTGCTATCACGCTACAATAATCTCCTTGAGTTGGAAAGACGTGCCCCGTCCTCTATTTCTTATACAGTGATCGTACACGCGAGGTTATTGTTGGAGATGAGCAAATACGTCACATCTCGCAGTTTTTCTGAAATTCACTAACCCTGCATCTTTTGAGATTTCCCTCCGGAGCAGTGGAAGCGCTTGGTCGTGGGCTCTTACAGAAGTGGCGGATGTAGCGCTTTGGTGGTGATATTGGGAGTAAATCCTTAACTGCTTGGCTGCAGTAAAGAGCACACAGTTTAACTTCTGCAAGAGATGCCACTTAATGATTCCTGTGGTCTTAATCACATCACAGTTCACTGTACACTTCATACTCCGTCCGAACAGGCCTTGGAAGGCAGAACGGTACCGACCGGCCGCCGTGTCATCCTCAACCCAGAGGCGTCACTGGGTGCGGATGTGGAGGGCCATGTGATCAAGACACCGCTCTCCCGGCCGTTTTGTCAGTTCACGGGACCGGAGTCAAATGGTTCAAATGGCTCTGAGCACTATGGGACTTAACTTCTGAGGTCATCAGTCGCCTAGAACTTAGAACTACTTTAACCTAACTAGCCTAAGGACATCACACACATCCATGCCCGAGGCAGGATTCGAACTTGCGACCGTAGCGCTCGCGCGGTTCCAGACTGTAGCGCCTACAACCGCTCGGCCACTCCGGCCGCCGGACCGGAGCCGCTACTTCTCAGTCAAGTAGCTTCTCAGTTTGCCTCACAAGGGCTGAGTGCACCCCGCTTGCCAACAGCGCTCGGCAGACCGCATGGTCATCCATCCAAGTGCTAGCCCAGCCCGACAGCGCTTTTAACTTCAGCGATCTGACGTCAACCGGTGTCACTAGTGCGGCAAGGCCGTTGGTGTACACTTCATATGTTGCACAAAATATCAATACAAATCTACAGTAGTGGGTAGATGGCATTTCAATTACTTCAGAAGCACATACTCGACCACACTATGGACCGCTCCATAAATAATAGTCTAGTGATCTTTCTCAACAAGTGATGACCGTGTAGAGTGGTCCACGCTCCCAGGCTCGTTATGTAATCTAGTAACTAACCTAACTGGCGACGGCTTCCAACGATACCACTGTTCACTGCGGCCCGCACTATCGAACCCACGCTGCCAGCTCTAATCTTTCAGTTCCTGCCGACACAAGAGAGCTTCTGTCTCGTTCGTTCCAGGCAATCCCAGCGACTCCCTCCGCCACACACCGTTGGGTGGCTTGCGAAGTATAAATGTAGATGTATATGTAGACTGAAATTTTGTGTTATTATATACGCTGTCCGGTTGCATTAACGTGACCAACTGTCAGAAGCCCGAATAACCTCCTTATCTACATCTACATTTATACTCCGCAAGCCACCCAACGGTGTGTGGCGGAGGGCACTTTACGTGCCACTGTCATTACCTCCCTTTCCTGTTCCAGTCGCGTATGGTTCGCGGGAAGAACGACTGTCTGACAGCCTCCGTGCGCGCTCTAATCTCCTTAATTTTACATTCGTGATCTCCTCGGGAGGTATAAGTAGGGGGAAGCAATATATTCGATACTTCATCCAGAAACGCACCCTCTCGAAACCTGACGAGCAAGCTACACCGCGATGCAGAGCGCCTCTGTTGCAGAGTCTGCCACTTGAGTTTGTTAAACATCTCCGTAACGCTATCACGGTTACCAAATCACCCTGTGACGAAACGCGCCGCTCTTCTTTGGATCTTTTCTATCTCCTCCGTCAACCCGATCTGGTACGGATCCCACACTGATGAGCAATAATCAAGTAGTACAGGTCGAACGAGTGAGAGTTATCAGCGCAGACCACTGCGAGAGATGCAGGAAGAGAGTCAATGACTTTCTGAGAGGTACCAAGAGGGACGCAGAGCCATGCAGACTCCAGCCCTGTGGCCAGCTGCGCTAGGTTTCTCGTTAATGATCCGTGGCGTGTACAGTCCGATCGAGATGGGCCACATATTCTAGGGTGGTTTAAATCTGGAGAGTTCGGTGGTCGTGGTCAGGGGAGTAGAATAAACTCATCCTGATGCTCTGCAAGCCCCACGTGTGCACTGCGAGCTGCGCGACACGTTGCATTGTCCTGCTGGTAAATGCCAAAATGCCGAGGAGAACCAACTGCACGACGGAGTGGACATAATCAACAAGGACTGATACATACTTATGTTAATCCATTGTGGCTTGCAGAATCACCCAGCGAATGCCACGGAAACCTTCCCCAGACCATAACACCCCGGCCTCCAGCCTGGAACCTCGCAGACAGTAGGCCTTGCACATCATTGCACAGTGTCATGAAGCCTTAGACAGCTGTTATCCAGAATGAGATTTTCACTCTGCAGCGGAGTGTGATATGAAATTTCCTGGTACATTAAAACTGTGTGCCTGACCGACACTCGAACCCGGAACCTATTCATCATCATCATCATCATCATCATCATCATCATCATCATCATTTAAGACTGATTATGCCTTTCAGCGTTCAGTCTGGAGCATAGCCCCCCTTATACAGCTCCTCCATGATCTGCTATTCAGTGCTAACATTAGTGCCTCTTCTGATGTTAAACCTATTACTTCAAAATCATTCTTAACCGAATCCAGGTACCTTCTCCTCGGTCTGCCCCGACTCCTCCTACCCTCTACTGCTGAATCCATGAGTCTCTTGGGTAACCTTGCTTCTCCCATGCGTGTAACATGACCCCACCATCTAGGCCTGTTCGCCCTGACAGCTACATCTGTAGAGTTCATTCCCAGTTTTTCTTTGCTTTCCTCATTGTGGACACCCTCCTGCCTTTGTTCCCATCTACTAGTACCTGCAATCATCCTAACTACTTTCATATCCGTAACCTCAACCTTGTTGATAAGGTAACCTGAATCCACCCAGCTTTCGCTCCCATACAACAAAGTTGGTCGAAAGATTGAACGGTGCACAGATAACTTAGTCTTGGTGCTGACTTCCTTCTTGCAGAAGAAAGTAGATCGTAGCTGAGCGCTCACTGCATTATCTTTGCTACACCTCGCTTCCAGTTCTTTCACTATGTTGCCATCCTGTAAGAATATGCATCCTAAGTACTTGAAACCGTCCACCTGTTCTAACTTTGTTCCTCCTATTTGGCACTCAATCCGTTTATATTTCTTTTCCACTGACATTACTTTCGTTTTGGAGATGCTAATCTTCATACCATAGTCCTTACATTTCTGATCTAGCTCTGAAATATTACTTTGCAAACTTTCAATCGAATCTGCCATCACAACTAAGTCATCCGCATATGTGAGCCTGCTTATTTTGTGTTCACATATCTTAATCTCCCCCAGCCAGTCTATTGTTTTCAACATATGATCCATAAATAATATGAACAACAGTGGAGACAGGTTGCAGCCTTGTCTTACCCCTGAAACTACTCTGAACCATGAACTCAATTTACCGTCAACTCTAACTGCTGCCTGACTATCCTTGTAAAGACCTTTAATTGCATGCAAAAGTTTGCCTCCTATTCCATAATCACGTAGAACAGACAATAACTTCCTCCTAGGAACCCGGTCATCTGCCTTTTCTAGATCTATAAAGCATAGATACTGAAAGGTGGCTACACTGAGCCATCGCGCCAGAGATCGCGCCAGAGAGTATTGTTCCGCCGCCTCCACTGGCAGTGTTTATTGAGAAGTAGCGGCAGGCAGTTCTTGCAGAGAAGTTGTGGTGGACACTGCTTGTCGTGAAGTCGGAGTGAGATGTGATAGTGGAGAGTGTTGTTCCATGTTTTATGCAGTGGTTTGATGGGAGAGATAGCAGATGTTGTTCCAATGGAGATATTGTAATGATCTGAGTGCTTTTCGTCAATATATATGAAGGTAACAAATTCCCTGTTTTTGCTTTTTAATATTTCTGTATCTCAAATAATGCATCATTACAGGTTCAGTCAACAAAGCATCTGGCTTGTGTTCTTGTATTAGAGTGTAATTCTGCTTTCCTTACGCAATTATAGTATTTCTAATTTTCTTTTATCACGTCAGTATAATTGGTATTTAAAAATTCTTGTCTTGTTGAAGAAGAACCGTGCCAGATATACGTTGAGTCATACTACCACACACAGAACAGCTACACTTGTGCTTTGTTGGCTTCGTAGATTTTGTAGTTGCTGGGGACTTAATTAATTAACTGTGTTAACGAAAATTTTCATTTCATTCTTTGTTGTTGTTGTAAGCAGTCAGATTGCGTACTAAAACTAGTCAGGGCCAACCGTTTACGAGACTTGCGTAATCGGACTAACAGCTACTAAAAAGTATTTTCATTATATTTAATTAAGCCCCCATGCACGTGGCGACCCTGCCACGAACGTCCCTTGGAATCTTCTGATTGTAAAAATAGTAGACCGTAGTATTGTTGTAGTAATTTGTAGTTTAGTAATTGTAGTCTATTTTGCATGTGTAGATTTGGTAATCGGCATTCTTCTAATGGTATTTTTTTCTCAGAATTTGATTTGTTTTCTTGTATATGCGTTTGACAATTTAGTGCAATTATTTCAATTGTTCGATTAATCATGTTTGACGGAAACTTTTCATGTAAATGGTATTGTTGGAGATAAGGAGGCATTGCGTTTAATTTTCGTACAGTGACGAGTTTTGTATGTTTTGTAAATGATTACGCGATCGATGAAGAAGGCAAAAATGATGGATAGTGAGAATGACGAAATTGTTGACATGGCGAACTCGCCAACACAGGGGAACAGTATGATGAATAATGAAGTGGAAAACAATTTAATAAGTCGGGAAAATAGTCCGGAACCATTTCAAAATTTTTCTCAATCAGAAAATTCACAGAATACGAGATTAACGATAGAAGATTCTGAAATATTATCGAACACAGATAGCGTTATGGCAATGCAGAAGGAAGTTAGTTTTGCGGGAAATGTTAGGGGCGAAAAGGATTTCGAACCGGCTTACATGGAGCAGTTGATGGGTGCTATATTACATTTGGGATCACAGATGGGAACTTTGCGATCTGAATTAAAAACAGAGATAGGGACAATTAAAACAGAAATGGGAACAATGGAAACACGGTTAGACTCATTGGGATCACAGTTAGGATCTGAATTAAAAACAGAGATAGGGACAATTAAAACTGAGATGGGAACAATGGAAACACGGTTAGACTCACGAATAGGGACATGTTTCAAAAACATGAAACATGAATTAAAGAAAGAAATCAGAGAAGAAGTACAACCGATTTTGAATGCTCACAATAATAGATTAATTGCAGTAGAGATTAGACAAAGGGAACAGGATAGACAACAGGAAGAAAGAGATCGCGTGATAGTACAGAAATTTTCAGAGTTAAATTTACAACGTGCAAAGGATAAGGAAGAAATATTTGAGAGAATCGAGGAATCCGTACCAAATGACAGATTAAATAACCTAACACAACAATATGAACAGCTAACTACCAAATGTGTCAATACTGAAACCCGAGTCGCGACATTTACGGAAGACGTAAATAAACAGAAAGAACAATTAGGTGACTTATCGGTAAGAGTTGAGGAAATTTCAGATAAACTGACAAATCTTAGTTTACAAGGGGACAGAGATTCGGATGATACAGCAACATTGCCATTTGCAGAAACCGAAGATTATCAGAACATAAATAAGCATGTTGAAAATCAGGGAAAATTTAATGAACGCGTGAAAAGGGAATTTGAGGTATTAAAAAAGCAAGTCAAACAAATTGAAGGCGAAATCGTAGGAAAAGACGGCAAAGGAAATTTAGAATCACAGATACCAGAAGGGTTTGAAGAAAATAATTTGTTTCATTTACGGGATGCAACAAGAGAGCGCCAGGCGCGCGAACTTTACAGTAATCGACATTCGGACTGGGACAGACGCGGTAGGTCTTTGTCGCCACGAGGCGAAAACTTTGACTATAAACACTTTTTGACTGTCCGAAAATTTAAGATCTTCCGCAATTCTAAGAATGACATACATCCATGTGCATGGTTAGATCAATTTATGTACGCACTTCCACCAAATTGGCCACTAAGTCACAAACTGGAATTTATGTGTGGATATTCAGAAAACGAACCGGCGACGCGGATGCGCGCACTCATTAGAGATTGTAATAGCCTAAATGATTTTTATATGCATTTCTATCGGCATATTGGTCCGAAAACACGCAAGACAGAGTCAAACACAGTCTTATTATGCAGCGTAATTTCAAACAGTCTGAGTTCCGCACGCCAGCGGAATATTTTGAAGACATGATTCGAAAGAATCAGTTCCTTTCCAACCCTTATAGCCCGACTGAATTAATTCGCATTTGTTTAACTAAGCTGCCACAATCCATAAGACAAATTGCTTTAGCCGGAAGATGTAAAGACGACATTGAGACTTCTAAGACTTTGTTGCAAGAACTTGAGTATGACAACGACGATGGGACTTCCTGTAATTTTTTCAGTAACAGTAATTACAGTAGATTTTCAGAGAAAAGGGATAGTGATCGGAACGGGCGTTATATGGGTAATGTTGAGAATGACAGACGTAACAGACAGGACAATAGATACCAGCCCTATGACAATAACAGACGTTCTAACAGAAATTACACAGACAATTATAATAACGGTAATTCGTACCGGAATGATCAATCATACGGAAACAGTAATCGGTATTATCAAGACAGAAATTATTCAAACAGTAATAGAAATTCTTACTACAGAAATAATCAGGGTAGTAGATACAACAATAATTTCAGAAGTGACAGTCGAAATTACACAAGAAGTAGTTATGTAGACAGACAGGAAAACAGAAATTTTAATAACAGACACAACCAAGAATTTGTATCTAACAGACAGGAGGGACCTAATTGGCATCCTCCACGTGACAGAACTTCAGAGAGACAAGTGCAAATCGTAGAAATGGATCCGCGAAATGACGCGAATAATCAAAGACGTGACGCAAACAATCGACAATGACTAGCAGCTTCGGCTTCTGGCAGCAATATAGACGGTTCAGAAAGTAATGACACTACGGCTTTACACTACGTACGCCTGGAAGACATGAGAGACATTTTGTTAGACGAAAAGGAAAATAATGTAGACGCATTTTTACATCCTGTTATTGAAGTATGTGTGGGTAAGAATAAGTTCACTGCAGTTTTAGATTCTGGGAGCCCATTGAACGTCATTAGTGAATCAGTTTTTCGTATATGTGAAAGGACTATTGCCTGTCCTGTGTTACCTATTTCTAAAACTACAATTCGAGGAGCGATTTCTGGAAAAGGTGTAGAAGTTAAACAACAGACCAACCTAAATTTCAGTTGTCAAGGATACGAATTTTCTGCTAATTTTATTATTGTTCCATTACTCAGTACACAAATTATATTAGGTATGGAGTTTCTTAACGCACATAAGGCAATTTTGAACTTTAAAGAAGGGAGTGTGAATTTGACTGTTGCCGGAATGCCGATATGTTTGGAATTTTTCGAGTGTTTAACAAGATCTGAGTCAGATACAAAATGTTTAAGGTTTCTTACTTCTGATGTTTTCGTTGAGCATTATGACGACAATGTGTTTATTCATGATAATGACAATAGATACAGAGACGCGATGGATGATATAATTAATAGCGAAGAATTAATTAATGAAAAGGTTAAGAAAGCTGAAGTGCCAGATGACGTTACAAGAGAAGAGCTGCACCACATTTTGACTTCACATGCTACAGTGTTTAGTCATCACACGGGAACTATACAAGGCTTACAATATTTATTTAAAGTAAAAGAACACACACCATTTCGCGGGAAAACGTACGCTATTCCTTTGGCTTACAGAGACAAGGTTAAGAATGAACTTCAATACATGTTAGATCAGGGCATTATTGAGCCTGCAGTCAGTCCTTATACTAGCCCATTACACGTTGTTCTTAAAAAGGATGGGTCAATTCGTTTGGTTCTGGATTCCAGACAGATAATTAATATCATTATTCCTGAAACTGACCGTCCACAAAATTTAGATGAACTTCTTCAACATTTCCATGGAATTAAAGTTTTATCCACGATTGATATGCGCGCAAGTTTTTGGCAAATAGAACTCCACCCTGATTGTAGAAAATATACTGCCTTTTTAGCCTTTGGTAACTGTTACCAGTTTCGGAAATTACCGTTTGGACTTACTGTATCTTCAGCAGCATTCATTCGTAGCTTAAACGAAATTTTACCTGTTTATCTTCGTGACAATATTACTTCATATGTTGACGATATTCTTATTGCTAAACGTTCTTGGAGTGAGCACAACAAAATTTTGGATTCATTATTACGTATTTTTGCAAGAATTGGCATTACGGTGAACTTAGAAAAATCTGAATTTGGTCGTTCTCAGGTGAAATTTCTCGGTCACATTATTTCTACAGAAGGTATTCTTCCTGATCCAGAAAAAACTTGATGCTATTCGTAATTATGCTGTTCCTACCACAAAACGTGATGTTCGTAGTTTCCTTGGTGTCTGTAATTTTCTTAGACGCTTTGTTAATGGACGATTTGGCCACACCTCGTTTATGTGAACTATCTGGAAAGAAATCTAATTGGTGTTGGGATGAGGAAGCTCAGTCAGAATTTGAACAACTTCGTGATGCTTTAGTTGCTGCTCTACTTCTTTCACATCCACACTTATCCAAAGATTTTTGTTTGGCGACGGACTCATCATACAAAGGCCTAGGTGCACATTTATTTCAAGAGATAGAAGAAAACGGCGTTGTAGTACAGAAAACTATTGCATTTGGAAGTCGTGTTCTTTCTAAATCAGAAAAGAATTATTCGATTACGGAACTTGAAGCTTTGGCTGTTGTTTGGGCTTTCACAAAATTTCGCACATTTTTGTTTGGCAGACATACTAAGGTTTATACCGATCATCGAGCTCTGGAATTTCTTATGTCGACAAAATTAACTCATGGTAGATTGTCACGATGGGCGTTGTACCTACAGGAATTTGATTTTAGTATTGTTTACATACAGGGTTCTTCAAATATTGTTGCCGATGCTTTATCACGTGCACCTATGGGTTTGAAACAAAGTGCTGAAGAGGACTGCAAGGAAAACAATTATTGTTTGATGTATATTCAAGGTGTTGCGTTTGAGAACTTTATTTAGTCTTCGCTCCAGGACATCGCTAAGGAGCAAAATAAGGATCCAATCTGGAAGGACATTAAGGAGAAGTGGAAGAGAAAGGAAAGCGTAGCGATTAGACAGCACTATTTAGTTCGCAATGACATTCTTTTTAAACGAAAATCGGTCGACAACTCTGTTTGGCTAGTTTGTATTCCTGATGAGTGGGTTAATAAGCTGATTTGGTATACGCATTTCAGTTATGCACATTTTGGTCCCAGAAAATGCTTTCGTAAATTACGGGAAAATTGCTACTTCAGTAATATGGAAAAACGTATTCGATCTGTTCTGGCCAAATGCAAATTATGTCAAAAGGCTAAGCCGCCAACAATTTCTCATAGAGCACCGTTGTTTCCTATCATTCCAGCGAAATTAAAGAACATGGCTGCAGTTGATTTGTTTGGTCCAGTGGTTCGTTCTACTAATGGTTTTGCGTACATTTTCGTAGCAGTGGAGTTGACATCAAAATATGTGTGTTTTACACCGTTACGCAAAGCAACAGCTCATTCAGTATCTAATGCTTTCATTAACCATTTTCTTAAAGAAGTGGGTCATGTTGATAAGGTTATATCAGATAATGGATCACAGTTTCGTTCTAAAATTTGGCTTCGTACTCTACAGCGTCGTAAAATTAAACCAATTTTCATTTCACGTTTTCACCCTCAATCTAATGCTTCAGAGAGATGGATAAAGGAAATCAATAAATTGTGTCGTCTTTATTGTCATCAGAATCACAGAACTTGGGATCAGTATCTTCATATTTTTCAAAACATTCTGAATGAACTCCCTAATGATTCAACTTCTTTACCGCCTATACTGATATTAAAAAACAAAGCACCGACAAATCGCATATCTGAAATCGTTCCTTTTCCGCCTTCACGGAAACTGCGGCATTCTGAAGTTGTCAACCTGGCTCTGCAAAATATTGCATCTGCGGCTGCTAGAAGAGTGAAATCAGCAAAGCGTCCTGGTCGTTTAAAAATCTTGTCAGTTGGTCAGAAGGTGTTAATTAAGTCTCACCGTTTGTCTCACAAAGGAAAAGGCTTGTGTCGCAAATTTTTTCTGCTTTATAACGGTCCATATAGAATTCGCAAAATTATTCATGATAACACTGTTGAAGTAGAAACTCTTAAATCACGACGCTCTAAGGGAATACATCATATATCAAACGCTAAAATTTTTGTGGAATGATATACTTTTGAAAAATTTTTGTAGAATGACATACTTGTGAAAAACTAACAGCTAGATGTAAACATGCGGAGAGTACAAGGATACCGCGCTGTGTTTTGGCTGCGGCACATACTCAAAGCAACAGTCAAGTCTGCGCGCCGCACAAGGCAGTCGTTGACCGCAAACAATCACTTCCTACGTCACGCGCCTACAGCTGATCGAGCACTCAGTGCGAATGCACTGACAGCCGTAAACAAATACACAGTCTTTCTCCTAATAAAATCAGTATAAAGCTATAGTGACTTGATGAATTATGTTACTAACATTCAGTATTTTTCAGGATACGGTTGTATAAAATATTTAAGAACTTCAGGTAAATTCTGTGTGTGTCCGACGTTAAGAGGACTTGCTATCGAGAGAATTTCAGAAAGAATGTAATTTCCAAGAAGAAACTAATAAATTAAAAAGGTAACTATTAATTGAGTTCATTTTTCAGGTAACATATTTCCACTTAGGTACGTACTTTAGACGTAATTTGCTGCTTGCGATTACGTGATTCATACTTTGTGCTAAATTTCATGTTCTATGAATTTACTTGTGAAGCGATGTGCTTGCGTACGTTAACTGATTTTGACAATGATTATTAATGAACTGAGTTGTAACTTGTGTATATTATGCATTGCTTGGCTGCACTGCTTTTTCACTGATGTCATATTTTTTAATTATGTGCCTGCTGTGCTTATTTATTTAAATTATAATTGTCACCTGATTAGTAGTGCTCATATGGTTATGTATGTAAGTTATACTTTGTGATTTATCTGCTTGCGCCTTCATGTTTACGTATTAAGATTACATATGAACATTTATTTGCTTACGCTGTTATGATGCTAATGACCTGTTTGCTGCTATGCATATGGATTGCATATTTATACGTTTCTGTTTGTTGTCATAACTACTCTTTAATTTGGTGTATAGAAATGCTGATATACTGTGTACAAACATAGAGTTTAGGTCACACTATTGTATTACTTATAGATTGTTCGGTTGGCAGAGCCTCATTGTAAGAATTGTGCTGCATCCACTTGTCGACATTCTGTTCACTACTGGTATATTTACTCGCTATTGCTTGTTTTGCTTACGCTCAGTGCCTTATATTTTTAAGATAAGAAAATGAACTGCTATAATTCGACGAACGACATTAGTACAAGAAACTTCATAGAAGTCACATGAGCTGAGTTTTTATGGAAGCTGTATAAATTTATGCTAAGAGGAAGGAAGCTAACGACATGACATACCAAAACTAGGTTTAGACCATTGACAGTTATTACACTGCGTTTTTCGTGAGCAATTGAAATAGGAAGTGACACTTGACACAAGAAATACTCCAAATGTTTGCTTCTGTTTGCCATAATTCTTGAATTGGTGTACACACTGTGAAATATTAGGATCATTCACACTCCGTAATCGTACTTAATTACTGAGAGTTATTCGAACTAAGTCTGTTAGAGGCCATGTATGCATTTCTTTTGTTTATAATTCATAATGAGTAGAAGATTTGGGTTAGATGGATTACACAGAGGTTGTGTGTTGACAGTGTGTCTTCGGATTGTATGGGATGATGAGGTTTGCATTAGGATTTTATCTGTACTTGTTCGAGGAGACTGACTAGAGGAAAGAGTTGTTATGAAAGTGAAATGATATTGGCGATAAGGTTTATATGTGTCGACATATTGAAGAGATATTATTGAGGTATTGAGATTGTGTGAAGTTGATGATTATTGGAGTTTTGGTGGACACAAGGTAAGGTAAATGATATTGATGATGAGATTTATATGTATCGACGTAAGAGGTATTATTGAAGTATTGAGATTATGTGATGCTGATGTTTATTGGAGTTTTGGTGGATAAGAGGTAAAGTAAGTGAGGTGCATATTTTTTTTTGTTGGTCTATATGGAACAAGGAGGCTGATAGCAGACTAGAACACTAAAGTGGAAGGAAGATAGTCTATACACACACTTTGTTAAATCACTAAGCAGTATATACTTTTTTTTGGAGAGAGGAAGTATTTGCATATCTTGGCACACTGACAGTTGTTCAGTAACAGTACATTTGATCTGGCTTGGCAAACATTGGTCTTGACATGATGACTATGACGTTGACTAACTATTATTGACTGTTACACATTGCTGCCACTACTACTTGATACACAAGTTGAACATAAAATTTTGACAGAATTGAATTTACACAGTTAACACTATTCAATTACACAGTAGTACTTAATGTGGATGAAAGCTGAGTGAGTGTGTTTTGTGTGTTTTCCTTCCCTAATCCTACCCACCTATCTCCTAAATATTATTTTATTTGTTTGTAGTGGCTTGCACTGACACTCATAAATATTATAGGTTTACTGATATTTGAGTATTTGTAATAGTAATATGACAATTATCTGATATCATTTGTGTGTTTATTAGAATTTGTATGTTTAGTGTAAGAGCATTGTAAAAGCATTTGTATGTGTATTCAAACTATTGTTCATGCTTGAACTGTCTGAGTAGTGATGGTGAATATTATGAACTGTTACCTGCACTTTTCAACATGATGTGTGACACTTAGAAATGTTTAATTTCTGCTGATGAACAGTGTGATCAGTGATAGTGAATATTATGGACTGTTACTTGTACTTTTTCTACATGATTGGTGCCAATAGGACATGTTTACTTTCTGCTTATAAACTCTGATGAACAGTGTGATTAGTGATAGTGAATATTATGGACTGCTGTCTGCACCTACTCAACATTGCTGGGTGCCATTGATGGACTGCTTCTACTGAAATTATGTCACCTGATGGTGTTTGCACCTACTCAACATTGCTGGGTGCCACTGATGGACTGCTTCTACTGAAATGATGTCACCTGTTGGAGTCTGCACCTGTTCCACATTGCTGGGTGCCACTGATGGACTGCTTCTACTGAAATGATGTCACCTGTTGGAGTCTGCACCTACTCCACAATGCTGGGTGCCACTGATGGAACTGCTTCTGGTGAAATGATGTCACCTGATGGTGTCTGCACCTGTTCCACAATGCTGGGTGCAACTGATGGAACTGATTCTACTGAGATGATGTCACCTGTTGCTGTCTGCACCTGCTCAACATTGCTGGGTGCCACTGATGGACTGCTTCTACTGAAATGATGTCACCTGATGGTGTCTGCACCTATTCCACAATGCTGGGTGCAACTGATGGAACTGATTCTACTGAGATGATGTCACCTGTTGCTGTCTGCACCTGCTCAACATTGCTGGGTGCCACTGATGGACTGCTTCTACTGAAATGATGTCACCTGATGGTGTCTGCACCTATTCCACAATGCTGGGTGCCACTGATGGACTGCTTCTACTGAGATGATGTCACTTGTTGCTGTCTGCACCTATTCAACATTGCTGGGTGCTACTGCTGGAACTGTCAATTGCTTGTTGTGAAAGCGTTTTATGTAAATATTTGTATAAACTGATTTTTTGTGTATTACTGTTTGTGAAAAGTTATGAGACTCTTACCTGCACATATTCGTCATTGCTGACGCTATCGATTGAATTGTTTAACCACATGATATTTGTGTAAACTATTATGTAAAGTCACATGTATGAAAGAATTTGTATTGCTTAGTGTATTTTATATATTAGGCTATTGTAAGGTCAGTGCAAAGCCAATATTTTATCTAGTTATATGATATTTACGTATTAATATTACCTTTTATTTTTGTCTGTATTTTTTTGACGAATTTGGTGGTATTTTCACCACCAAAGCTGGCAAAAATACCATCAAATTCTAGCTCGTGGAGGAGGGGCATATGAAAGGTGGCTACACTGACCCACAGCGCCAGAGATCGCGCCAGAGAGTATTGTTCCGCCGCCTCCACTGGCAGTGATTATTGAGAAGTAGCGGCAGGCAGTTCTTGCAGAGAAGTTGTGGTGAACACTGCTTGTCGTGAAGTCGGAGTGAGATGTGATAGTGGAGAGTGTTGTTCCATGTTTTATGCAGTGGTTTGATGGGAGAGATAGCAGATGTTGTTCCAATGGAGATACTGTAATGATCTGAGTGCTTTTCGTCAATATATATGAAGGTAACAAATTCCCTGTTTTTGCTTTTTAATATTTCTGTATCTCAAATAATGCATCATTACAGGTTCAGTCAACAAAGCATCTGGCTTGTGTTCTTGTATTAGAGTGTAATTCTGCTTTCCTTACGCAATTATAGTATTTCTAATTTTCTTTTATCACGTCAGTATAATTGGTATTTAAAAATTCTTGTCTTGTTGAAGAAGAACCGTGCCAGATGTGCGTTGAGTCATACTACCACACACAGAACAGCTACACTTGTGCTTTGTTGGCTTCGTAGATTTTGTAGTTGCTGGGGACTTAATTAATTAACTGTGTTAACGAAAATTTTCATTTCATTCTTTGTTGTTGTTGTAAGCAGTCAGATTGCGTACTAAAACTAGTCAGGGCCAACCGTTTACGAGACTTGCGTAATCGGACTAACAGCTACTAAAAAGTATTTTCATTATATTTAATTAAGCCCCCATGCAATACAATCCCCTGTTCCACTCATAACACTTCTCCATTATTTGCCGCAAGCTAAAGATCTGGTCCTGACAATCTCTAAGAGGCCTAAACCCACACTGATTTTCATCCAATTGGTCCTCAACTAATACTCGCACTTTCCTTTCTACAATACCTGAGAAGATTTTACCCACAACGCTGATTAAAGAGATACCTCTGTAGTTGTTACAATCTTTGCTGTTTCCATGTTTAAAGATTGGTGTGATTACTGCTTTTGTCCAGTCTGATGGAACCTGTCCGGTTCCCGGAACCTATTGCCTACCGAAAATCGAACTCGGGACCGAGTTCGAGTCTCGGTCCGGCACACAATTTTAATCTGCCAGGAAGTTTCAGCTGTTATCCAATACAATTTTTACAACAGTCACCTGCCGGTCGAGCATAGAAAGTGTTCCATCTGGCAAGGCCACCTGCCGCCACTAAGTCACGCCCAGTTCCGGTACTGGCGTGCAAAGTCCAGCCTTCGTCGCCGATGAACCGCAGTCGGAATCCATGCATTAACCAGCCACCTGCTCCGGAGACCCATAAGCGGCAACACTCGCTGAACGATCGTTGAGGCGCCATTGTTGGCAGCCGCTTGGTTGATCTGGGCCGCCAGTTGCTCAACAGCTGCACCCCTATTCACCCGTACACACCTCCGCGTCCGCTGGTTCATCCCTGTCATCCACGGTGCTCCGTAGTCACCTCGGCGTCTGTTTCGGATAGCACTATTTTACCAGACACGGTAGATTTTAACCACAGCGCTTTGCAAATAGTTTACAAACTTAGCTGCTTCTAATAGGTTTGTTTATAAATAAATACATCTTCTGCTACCAGTCACGATTTTTTCTTTATTTTACTATTCGCACGACGCGTTTCGAGAAATAATTCCCATTTTCAAGTGCGTTTTTTTATGTGTGTTAAGCCATTTCTTTTGATGTTGTCAGTGTGTGTGAGTCTGCTTCATTTTGTTGACTTTTACTGTAATACATAAGAAACGAGATTTTTAGTTGGGTACAATTCTTTCTGTGAGGTTAGTGGCTAAAGTTTGAGAACTAACCTCACAGAAAGAATTGTACCCAACTAAAAATCTCGTTTCTTATGTATTACAGTAAAAGTCAACAAAACGAAGCAGACTCACACTCACTGACAACATCAAAAGAAATGGCTTAACACACATAAAAAAACGCACTTGAAAATGGGAATTATTTCTCGAAACGCGTCGTGCGAATAGTAAAATAAAGAAAAAGTCGTGACTGGTAGCAGAAGATTTATTTATTTATAAACAAACCTATTATATCTACAGTCGCAGGCTTTCAAAAACCATTTATAGTGGATCAAATCAGATTAGCTGCTTCTTCCACCCTCGGCCCGACAGCCAATGGACGTCAGATGAATCACTCCGTTTCCGCATCACGACAACTACTGCACGATTTTCCGCGTCCCGCAGACGCGCTTTATATACCCTCCACTGCTAGTGCTACCACCTGCCGTCTGTGAGGGGTTACTGCACATTGATGTTTAACATAGGTGATGGTCGCATTAATGTCACCGGACCGCGCATAGTTGGGGCCTAGTTCTGCGAGTCGCTAGCTTCTGATGCTGGACCACATCCGCCAGGTGCCACTCTGCAACCTCCACGATATTCCCACACCATACTGTCCCTCTATGCAGACATCAGGCACTGCACAGTATTGCACAATCTTATGAAGTCTTGGATACCTGCATGAGATTTTCACTGTGCAGTGGAGTGTGTGCTGATATGAAACTCCCTGGTAAAACTGTGCCAGACCGTGACTCGAACTCGAGACCTTCGCCTTTCGCGGGCAAGTGCTCTACCAACTGAGCTACCCAAACACGGCTCACGACCCAAGAAGTTCCATATCAGCGCACAATCCGCTGCAGAGTGAAAAATCTCATTCTGGAAACATCTCCCAGGCTGTGGCTAAGCCATGTCTCCACAATATCGTTTCTTCTGAGAGTGCTAGTTCTGCAAGGTTCACAGAAGAGCTTGTGATATTCGCTATTTTTGACTTCATTAAAACAGCAAATACGAGTAGTTAATACTTTCAGCCAGAAGGCAAATACAGGGCGTTTCAAAAAGAAAGAGCAGATTTCAAACATTTATTTCTCAAAAACTACAAATGATAGAAACACAATTCCAACGGTCCTTCACTCAATATGAGTACCAAATGTTACACAACAAATATCAAAACTGTACCTCAATATGAGCACCATTTGTTACACGACAAATATCAAACCGGTATCTCATTTCTTGCCACACACGACGCAACTGGTCTTTAGTTACCGAATTCACGGCCGCAACAATTCGATGTCGTACCTCTTGAAGAGTAGCGGGCATAGGTGGGACATAAACACAGTCCTTTATGTACCCCCACAAATAAAAATCGCAGGGAGTAAGGTCTGGTGACCTGGGAGGCCACAGACGATGACATTGATCTTGTGCTCCTGCTCTTCCAATCCACCGTCCTGGAATGGTGTTATTTAGGTACCGTCGTACAGGTTCAGAGAAGTGTGGTGGGGCGCCATCTTGCATGAAGATGAAGTGATTTGAATCTTCCTGAAGTTGAGGAAATAGCCAGTTTTCTAACATGTCCAGGTAAATGGTTCCTGTGATAGTTTTCTCCATGAAAAAGAAAGGTCCATAAACTTTGTTTACCGAAATTGCACAAAAGACGTTAACCTTTGGTGAGTCTCTTTCATGTTGAATAACGTTCCTCGGAGTTTCACTCGCCCAAATTCGTACGTTATGCCGATTAACTTTACCAGAAATGTGAAACGTTGATTCATCTGAAAAAATTAATCGTTCGGCAAAATTGTCCTCTTCCATGTCCTGTAGAATTGCAGTTGAAAATTCGAACCTTTTGTTGTGGTCGTCAGGACGCAATGCTTGCAATAACTGCAGTTTGTACGGCTTCATGTGCAGACGGTTACTCAGAACGCGCCATACCGTTGTTTTAGACATGTTTAGTTCGTGACTTGCCCGTGTCGTGGATTTTCTAGGGCTCCTTTCGTAAGCTGCACGGACACGCTCGACATTTTCATCCGATGTGCGTGGACGACCCGTGCTTTTTCGCTTGCAGATGCAACCATCTTCTACGAATCTGTGATGCCACTCATAAATTTGCTTATGACGAGGCGGCTGTTTGTTGAATTGACGGCGGAATGCAAGTTGCACACCAACAATGGACTCTAACTTTGCAAATTGCAGCACACAAAATGATCGTTCCTGTGGTGTCGTCGCCATTTTCCTACAAACAAACGCCAGCGCCACTGCGGATTTGCATGGAACTTCTGCGCGGACCATTGAAAAACTTTGAACCTTTCTCTGACAAGAAACGTTTGAATTGTGTTTCTATCATTTGTAGTTTTTGAGAAATAAATGTTTGAAATCTGCTCTTTCTTTTTGAAACGCCCTGTACTTGTTTATAAATAATGATTAATGTATAATAAGGCGTCGCATAGCGACGGTAGAATTTTCTAAATAATGTAATTTGTCGTCTTTGGGCGGCAATATAAACAGAAAAATACGGATAGATATGCGATCCTTCACTATTTTGTTCGCTGGAGAACAAATGAAGCCTCGTGCGCTAGAGACTTGTACTGTTTTTTCTCAAGTAAGGCGGACGCAGATTTGTGGCGGTCTGATCTAATTTTTTTTTTACTAAATAAATAAAAACGAGTTCAGTCTAAGTTTGAGTGAAGTGTAAGAAGAACTGTTATAACTTACCGTGACGACGCACGGGTGACTCAAAGAAGACAATGGCTGTATAAAAGAGCGCTCAATGGACATGAAACGGACATAAAAATCTACCGTCATTGTAGTACTAAGCTTAAGGTACGATATATGTTTTAGTTATAATAAATATTTGTTCTGGAAATACTGAATCATTTAGCAGTGCTCATTGCTATCATCTTCTCAGTATTATTTTCATTTTAATTATGCATTTTGCAGACACCAAGATCTGCAGTCCAATGTGCGTGTTACATTGATAAAAAGAAAACTGTTTTATCGTCTTCTTGCATTAGCTTTAATAATGAGTTTCCCTTTTGTGTGATGTTACAGTTGTTTTTGCGCCCTTAAGAACTTTCTTGTCCTTAGGAAATTGTTTTGTCATAACAATAACTTCACAACCGGGTATGATCGTATCTACGATCATGAAGTAATTAGAAAGACGATAATGCAATTTCTTAATCAATAGCACGCTAGCTGTAACTGCTTCCAGCCACGCGGTACTGCAAGTAAAAACTATTCACATTTCATAATGCAATATTTTATGACAATGGTCAATCCATGATTCTTGCGCCAATTGTGATTGATAAAACAGTAAGCGAAATCTCAAATTCCAAATTTTCCATTGAATAACAACCTCACTTTTATTTTGTAACATCACAGGGTCCTGTGAGGTTTGGAAGGTAGGAGACGAGGTACTGGCAGAACTGAAGCTGTGAGGACGGGTCGTGAGTCGTGCTTGGGTAGCAACTCGCTTCCGTGGCCACGGCCGGCAAGTAGGCATCTGCGGTGACGCTCAACCAGGTGGTGAGCATCTTCAAGTCCTGGTGGCGGAATAAATTTTCACTGCCACAATTTGGCCAGTAAGAGGAGGAGACGTGATGGCATAAAGCTCCTGATCACCAGTCTTCGCGCCAACGTCCTCGTTTAGATACCAAACTTCTCTGATCATGGCTGCCCCTTAGTGTTACTTTCGAGTTTCACACTCTCACTTCTCTTATCATCATCATACTGCAAGCACTTTATTTCAATAAATGATGATGAGGGATCCTAGGCGGGTCCACCAAAGTAGGGGTTTTTTAACAAGAATGCTTATACTTGTTCACTTTCCCTACTGGATCGGGTCGTTGGCTCTGGCTCAAGGCCTGTTGTGAGACCCAACCTGTTAATTAAAACTGCCCCTTTACTAATTTCGATTAATATTTAATAACGATATAGTGTTCAAATGGCTCTGAGCACTATGGGACTTAACATCCATGGTCATCACTCCCCTATAACTTAGAACTACTTAAACCTAACTAACCTAAGGACATCACACAAAACCCAGTCATCACGAGGCAGAGAAAATCCCTGACCCCGCCGAGAATCGAACCCGGGAACCCGGGCGCGGTAAGCGAGAACGCTACCGCACGACCACGAGCTGCGGACAGATATAGTGTTCAGGGAACTGATCACTACTAAACAAACAACGATAGCATGGATCACATTTACTGAACAATAATCTTCCTAACATCAAACTGAACAATGACATACATTTACGAGTGATAAAACCAAGCTAGTAATGGGAATGGCCCTTAAATTCCAAAACTAACGCTTAAGGTCGGATAACGTCTCTGTACTTGTTATTTTCTACTCTCTCCACTTGTCTGGCAAACGTGCTTCAATTACCAAATTCTCAGTAAGAGCGTGGCTGGAAAACTGAGCTCTGTTAATCACAGGCGTGGGTAATATCGGATTAAATACCGAAGCTGAGCATCAAGTTACCAAATGCAGCATCGTGGACAGTTCAGCAAGCTGCCGACGGCGTCTGGTCGTCGGGGGAGCCTCAATTGTAACAAAAATGAACTTATTTTCGCGAACAGGCTTCCTGTTCGTAAACTCATACTCCAAAGCTAATGCTGCTTTCTTTCCAATCGTCTCGCACTCGTTAAGACGGGACTCGCCAGCCCAAAGGCGGAATCCAGTAACGTATTTAATAAAGTGTGGCTCAAGGAAATTGCTCTGCTCCAGTCTGCTTCCTGTGAGACAGTATTCCCAACCGTGATTAGCGGAATCAGCCTGTCTCTGACAGTAAAACATGACAGTTACTCTAACTGAATACTAGTTTCAGTTGCAGCTGGCAGACTTATTCAAAGTTTTGCACAGCACACTGAAAAGAATTTACCCTCCTACAGCAGAGCCGAAAGCACGACGTCCGCTCGCTACAGGAGCTAAGACGCTTCCCCCTTAACAGCTCCGAAAGCTTCCCTCTGCAAAAATCAGCACCCCCACGCTATTTTTCGAGCTGGCCAATCCCGTGGCTCTAGACAAGCACAGTTCGCTCCCACTATTATTTCCTGGCTTCTTCCAGCCAATCAAAACATTCCGCGCCTTACTGCGCCTAGAATGTTCTGGAACAAACTGAAACTCCGTCCAAAATTGAACCCACCAATCGTGTCTCTCTGTTCGCCCTCGCGCGGGGAAAGATCATTACACCAGCTTAACCGCGTTTCTTAGAAAGCCGCAGAAAACGTTAAGATTGGTGGGAAGGCTCCCTTAGGCGCCAACTCGTGTCGACGTAGTGGCGTCGGCGTAACGTCCAGCGCCAACGAGGCGCCGTCCCTCGAAGGCCCGCCTGTGTTGTCCGCGCAGTGGGTGCCTACCTGCTGCGGCGGCGCGTCTCCCCCAGTGGGACGCTTTCGCATGCCGACTCGTAATGGTCGGTTGTAAACTTCCGCACCCCTCTGCCCTGCCTTTGAGCAGTGCCGCTCGTCCGCTCCAGCCGAACTCCGTGAAAATATCACCTCAAACCCGAATTCATGCAACATGCGAATTTCTTAAAGTTAATACGCGTCTTATGCCGTCTGATACTCCCTATATTAATTTCAATAGGCTGATTGCCTGATAAATAACATAATAGCCGATGTCTAACTCGTCTTCGCAACTATTATTATATTACAGTAAGGTGCAAAATACTGCTACCTTACAATACCACACAAACATTACCACACACTGCACTACACAAACACACACACACACACACACACACACACACACACACACACACGTAGTATTACAGATAGAGTCCAATGGAGCATGTTGTAAATAAACAAACATACAGTGGGATGATTAATCCTGACTGCTGGTGGGAACACAGGCTTACGAAACAATTTGCAGTTTCTCGGCACTACGCGGCCGGTGTGTGAGTACGTCAGCTCGGCTGCCGCCCCCGGACGGGCAGCTGCAGCTGGTTACGCCCGGTATGGGCCCGGGTCCTCCCTACGGGAGAGTCGCAGCCCGGTTCATTATGCGGCCGCTAATGGGAATTTGCAGTTTTAGGGGCACGGCGACGGCCCCGGGCTATGGGGCCAGGGCAGGTGTCTGGCCTGCTGTGCGGATTGGTGTAAGGGGGGGGGGGGGGGGGGGAGGGTGCCGGGGGCCGAGCAATCGCCGGCTGGCAAGGCGGAGGCGGAGGCCGCTGTAATCCAATCCGGAATCAATTACGGCCGCCTGTCCCCGCCTCGCCTTCCTGTCTTCATTAGGCGCGGATGGGCGGCAGGTGGCGGCGGGAAGCTGCTGCTCTGTGCCGAGGATGGGCGTAGTGGCCGAAACTGTCGCGTCCTCAAGGTGGGCGCAGGTTGTCAAACTACTGTGGCCTGAAGATGAGCCGAGGGGAAAAACATGGCGTAGGGAGTGAAACTTCCGTGTTGACTGATCGGGCAAAATTACTACATGCTGAAGATGTGCTGAGTATGAGACTCCTCTACGCTGAAGATCTACATCTATCTACATCTACATTCATACTCCGCAAGCCACCTGACGGTGTGTGGCGGAGGGTACCTTGAGTACCTCTATCGGTTCTCCCTTCTATTCCAGTCTCGTATTCCTCGTGGAAAGAAGGATTGTCGGTATGCCTCAGTGTGGGCTCTAATCTCTCTGATTTTATCCTCATGGTCTCTTCGCGAGATATACGTAGGAGGGAGCAATATACTGCTCGACTCTTCGGTGAAGGTATGTTCTCGAAACTTTGACAAAAGCCCGTACCGAGCTACTGAGCGTCTCTCCTGTAGAGTCTTCCACTGGAGTTTATCTATCATCTCCGTAACGCTTTCGCGATTACTAAGTGAGCCTATAACGAAGCGCGCTGCTCTCCGTTGGATCTTCTCCATATCTTCTATCAATCCTATCTGGTACGGATCCCACACTGCTGAGCAGTATTCAAGCAGTGGGCGAACAAGCGTACTGTAACCTACTTCCTTTGTTTTCGGATTGCATTTCCTTAGGATTCTTCCAATGAATCTCAGTCTGGCATCTGCTTTACCGACGATCAACATTATATGATCATTTCATTTTAAATCACTCCTAATGCGTACTCCCAGATAATTTATGGTATTAACTGCTTCCAGTTGCTGACCTGCTATTTTGTAGCTAAATGATAAAGGATCTATCTTTCTGTGTATTCGCAGCACATTACACTTGTCTACATTGAGATTCAATTGCCATTCCCTGCACCATGCGTCAATTCGCTGCAGATCCTCCTGCATTTCAGTACAATTTTCCATTGTTACAACCTCTCGATACACCACAGCATCATCTGCAAAAAGCCTCAGTGAACTTCCGATGTCATCCACCAGGTCATTTATGTATATTGTGAATAGCAACGGTCCTACGACACTCCCCTGCGGCACACCTGAAATCACTCTTACTTCGGAGGACTTCTATCCATTGAGAATGACATGCTGCGTCCTTTTATCTAGGAACTCCTCAATCCAATCACACAATTGGTCTGATAGTCCATATGCTCTTACTTTGTTCATTAAACGAGTGAGGGGAACTGTATCGAACGCCTTGCGGAAGTCAAGAAACACGGAATCTACCTGGACGAATAGCGCGAGCTGGGTTTCACATGACCGTCTTTTTCGAAACCCATGCTGATTCCTACAGAGTAGATTTCTAGTCTCCAGAAAAGTCATTATACTCGAACACAATACGTGTTCCAAAATTCTACAACTGATCGACGTTAGAGATGTAGGTCTATAGTTCTGCACATCTGTTCGACGTCCCTTCTTGAAAACGGGGATGACCTGTGCCCTTTTCCAATCCTTTGGAACGCTACGCTCTTCTAGAGACCTACGGTACACCGCTGCAAGAAGGGGGGGCAAGTTCCTTCGCGTACTCTGTGTAAAATTGAACTGGTATCCCATCAGGTCCAGAGGCCTTTCCTCTTTTGAGCGATTTTAATTGTTTCTCTATCCCTCTGTCGTCTATTTCGATATCTACCATTTTGTCATCTGTGCGACAATCTAGAGAAGGAACTACAGTGCAATCTTCCTCTGTGAAACAACTTTGGAAAAAGACATTTAGTTGGCAGTATGAAACTACTGTTTCTTGAAAAACGGCTGGAAAGAAATCGCAGCACCAAAAGACATAATTAATGTAGAGCAATGAAATTTCGGGAATACGTTTGTCTAGGTAACACATTTAAGTGATTAAAATTGCAAGTTCACAGGTTAATGTAAGCCACTGAAAATGTGCAATGCTGGTCCGTTAATATCCGGTACAATCGCCAGAATGTAGAATGCAAGCATGCGTTGTGTTGTACAGGTGACGCATGACAATTTGTGGGATGTAGTTCCATGTCTGTTGCACTTGGTCGGCCAGTACAGGGATAATTAATTATGTTTTTGGATGACGTTGGAGTTCCCAGAATGAGATTTTTCACTCTGCAGCGGAGTGTGCGCTGATATGAAAGTCCCTGGCAGATTAAAACTGTGTGCCCGACCGAGACTCGAACTCCGGACCTATGCCTTTCGCGGGCAAGCGCTCTACCATCTGAGCGACCCAAGCACGACTCACGCCCCGCCCTCACAGCTTCACTTCTGCCAGTACCTCGTCTCCTAGCTTCCAAGCTTCACAGAAGCTCTCCTGCGAACCTTGCAGAACTAGCACTCCTGGAAAAAAGGATATTGCGGAGACATGGCTTAGCCACAGCATGGGCCACAGCCAAGTTTTGACTACATATAAATGCAATACTGTGCAACTTACGTTCAAATTGCTATTCCGGGTCCGTAAACTAGTCCTTCCTCTTCCGCACAGAGGGCGTTCTGCTCGATCTGGGCCATCCTGCGCTGCTCCAGAGCCGCTCGTACGGCCGGTGACAAGCGGTTTTCGGCCGCTCGAATCCGGTGGTCGTCCGAATGCTCGGCGAACTGCGTCGAATGGAGTCCCAGGGTGACGTCCATCTTTGTCATGTTCTTCAGAATTGCTGAATACCCTTCGTTGATGCTGCTCACACAGTCTTCGCACCAGAATGCAAATGCCTGGGGGCTAACGTCCAAACACACACATTCAAACTTTCATTTGAATTTTGTATGTTTCCTCCCAAGCACCGGTGCAATAACTCGTCCTCCGAAAGAAAAAAAACTGGTGCGTCTAAAAGGCCGATTTCAGTCAGATGCATTTTTTGTTGAATCGCGAATAACTAACATTTCCGTTTCGTTTTCGGAAAAACCGTTTCAGGGGTGGATTATAAACACTTTTATGGATCCAGAAATGCAATTTAAAAAACTCGACTTTTTGAGCCAAAAGATGGTTAACCTCTCGTTAAGAGGAAGACATTGAAGCATTTTAGAAGCGCGCTGCTAGATTTCTGACTGGTAGGTTCGCTCAAGAAACAACTCGGAGATGCTTCGTGAAGTCAAAGAAGAAATCCTGGAGGATATACGACGTTTTTTTCGCGAAACATCGTTAAGAAACCAGCAGTAGCGGCTGGCAGCAGAACGATTCAACTGCCGCCAACATACATTTCGCGTAACTACCACAAAGACAAGGTAAGAGAAATCGCGGTTCGTATGGAGGTGGATGACTGTAGTTTTTTCCCTCGATTCACTTGCGGGTGGAGCAGGAAAAGGTATGACTAGTAATGGTTATAGCGTCCCCAGTGCTATATTACGAAAAGACTTAAAAAACAGTATTTATAAAGAAGAGACATTTAAAAACTGAATAATATATTTTTATCATGTAGCCATAAAACAATAATTTTTCTGTCTAAGTTTCGAATGCAAAGAAATATAACAAAGTGATCTAAATAGACGACAAGATACGCTCTTTTGTTAATTTTTTAGTCGTCTTCACTTCTTCTCTTGTCTTGATTGCGTGTAGGCGGACATCTTGCAAGTGCTGGCAAATGTAAGCATATTTGTATGAGTTAAACAGATAATATATTGATTTAATCTTATTGTGCACTTTTAATTTGTAAGAGGTGATCCCGATTTCATGTCCGCCTTCCTTGAATTAACCTGCATTCAAGTAATTTACAGCTCAACAATCGCAGCAGCCGATGCAGCCAACGACGCCATTACGTGGCGATATTAACTTATGAAAAATTAGCGGAAGCGAAATACTCGCCCGCTATTAACATAACATTAATCTTTCTCCACAGCCGCACGAAGTTGCAAAAATACGTAGCTTCAAAATTCTTATTTTCAGTACCATAGCCGACAGCCAGAGCCAGGACTCCGACTACGTGGCTATGGTTAACGGAGGTAAGAAAAAAATACTCTCGCGCGTGTGTGGGCCGCAATTGTAATTAATAGCTAAAGATCTTTTGCTTTAAAGTGAGCTGACTAGCCGAGGAAATTAATATGAAAAGTTTATTACATTGTTCAGCTTATATACTCATGTTTTAAGATTCAGCGAGTCTAACATTCATTAACGTAGCAAATAATTTCACATTAATATTGTTAAAAAGGAGAACTTCAGGAAAGCATTTAATCGTAAATCAAAATTAAATGAAATATCATTTTTAATTAAGGCCCACCACGTAAGTCGGCAACAATCAAAAAATAATAATAACAATAATAATATATTAAATTACGACAGCCGACGGACCCGAAATGGTGTGAGGTACGCTCCGCCATGCGCCGTACTGTGGCTTGCGCAGAATGATGTATGTAGATGAAGATGAGAATAGAAGAGAGCTAGTACTGATAAGAAGAACCCTCGGATATCACTCCACTTTGGCTTACGGAGTTAGTCGTAGATGGACCGCGCGGTGTACAAGGGAGAAACTTCTCTGCGCTGGAAATGCTAGTAGGGTGCTAATAATGCGGTCCGCAGGAAAAGCCATTATGTCTGGATGGAAATCACCTGAAACCGGGTACGACTCTTCGCCTACAGAGGAGAGATAGAGAAAGAGAAAGAGAGAGAGAGAGAGAGAGAGAGACGGGGAACTGTGCGGAGAGAACGTAACTTTGAGAGGGGAATAAGAGACTCACCGTTGGTGAGGTCCATTAACGGGGAATAAATCTCACCGAATTGAGTTTCCACTTAACGAACAGGAAACAAAAATTAAGTCTGAGGTAGGGAGAGCGGCGGGGAGAGGAAATGTGGTCGCTTTCGCTCCTCCCTCTTTCCCTCCCACCCCATAACCTTCCCCACGATAACAGATAGCACGAGCGTCAATAGCGGTAGGCGATCGCGATAATGGCTGAAGATACAGAGGCGAATACGCTTCAGCAACACGAGACGTCAAGTCTGAAATGAGGTTCGAGAATCAACCAGTCTGGTGGGTCCATATGGTGAGAAAGGTATCCCTTGCCAAAACTATAAATTACATTAAAGATAGTTTGCAAATTCTGCTCAACACTGAAAAAAATTATAAGGACTGAAATCATGGTGCAGGCGGAAATATTCATCCATAATACTGTGACGTAATTCTATCGAGTTATTCGCCCTTTGCCCATCGTAACGTTATAAGAGTCGAGGGACATGAAAGGGAAGCAGTGGTTGGGAACGGAGTGAGACAGGGTTGTAGCCTATCCCCGATGTTATTCAATCTGTATATTGAGCAAGCAGTAAAGGAAACAAAAGAAAAATTCGGAGTAGGAATTAAAGTCCATGGAGAAGAAATAAAAACTTCAAGGTTCGCCGATGACATTGTAATTCTGTCAGAGACAGCAAAGGACTTGGAAGAGCAGTTGAATGGAATGGACAGTGTCTGGAAAGGAGGGTATAAGATGAACATCAACAAAAGCAAAACGAGGATCATGGAATGTAGTCGAATTAAGTCGGGTGGTGCTGAGGGAATTAGATTAGGAAATGAGACACTTAAAGTAGTAAAGGAGTTTTGCTATTTGGGGAGCAAAATAACTGATGATGGTCGAAGTAGAGAGGATATAAAATGTAGACTGGCAATGGCAAGAAAAGCGTTTCTGAAGAAGAGAAATTTGTTATCATCGAGTATAGATCTAAGTGTGAGGAAGTGGTTTCTGAAAGTATTTGTATGGAGTGTGGCCACGTAGGGAAGTGAAACATGGACGAAAATAGTTTAGACAAGAAGTGAATGGAAGCTTTCGAAATGTGGTGCTACAGAAGAATGCTGAAGATTAAATGGATAAATCACATAACTAATGAGGAGGTACTGAATAGGATTGGGGAGAAAAGGAGCTTGTGGCATAACTAGACGAGAAGAAGGGATCGGTTGGTAGGACATGTTCTGAGCCATCAAGGGATCACCAGTTTGGTTCTGGAGGGCAGCGTGGAGGGTAAAAATCGTAGAGGGAGACCAAGAGATGAATACCCTAAGCAGATTCAGAAGGATGTAGGCTGCAGTAGGTACTGGGAGATGAAGAAGCTTGCACGGGATAGAGGAGACCAAGAGATGAATACACTAAGCAGATTCAGAAGGATGTAGGCTGCAGTAGGTACTGGGAGATGAAGACGCTTGCACGGGATAGAGTAGCATGGACAGCTGCATCAAACCAGTCTCAGGACTGAATACCACAACAACAACAAGAACCTAAATTTTTTCGTCATATGTAGCTGCTGCTCGATGACACGTTGGCAACGGTTCACGCGGCCTCAGCTGCGTGGCATGAGGGATGCGCGTTGTCGCTCCAGTGGTTTTCAGTTCGAAGACCTGCAACGTACGGGGGTTTACTGTAAAATTATCGATATATTGAAAAATAGCTATTGGTAGTCTTGGTCGACCATGAGTTGCTATCTGACTTAAGTTGGCTCTGTTTAAACGCGCGGTTACGCCCTTCCGTATCATTTGCATCAAAATTATCATTACGCTCTGATTATTAAAACAAAAATATGCTGATTGCTAGCTACGAAATCAATAATTCGGTGATTAGCATATGATACAAAATCAAGATTTATTCAGAAAACAGGATGAGCAATATTTCTAGCCTAACATGACAATCCAATACACTCGCTAACCTAACTTAGCCTATCATTGGAACAATGCATCCTCTTTTCCTAACTACTTAAGTCAACACTGAACCCGCAAATGACCCTATAGAAGTTCTGCCTGAACGGACACAGACTCAGAGAGCGCCAGTCAAAGATCTAGCGGAATACGAACTCATTTAGAATTACAGTGCCCTACTTTGGCTGATGATTGCTAATATCACCGTAATTCTCCGTGATGATTACGGCGGTCGGCCCAGCCAACGTCGTGATGCCGTCTTTCCCGTGAGCGAGCTTGGCTTTAATCTCCAACGTGGACGTGGTTTGCGTCCGTAAACTCCTGTACGTAAGCGTTCAATTGCGGAGTCAGTCACGAGTCAATACTCAAGCTACTTGCACATATGCCAAGAGTAGTTGGTCGACTCGAGTGCGCGGCAGCAAAGGTACACTTCAGATTGCATATAAGCACCACAAGTTAGTACAAATCTGTTTTCTCTCCTCAGAGGAACAGATAATGCTACTTGTGTGGAGTCGTGTGCTCTACACTCTTCAGACCTGGAGAGTGACCACTGGACTCAACTTCTCCAACCTACTTCTCCCCACGCTCTCCAAGCAGGGCAGCCAGACACCGCGACTGCTCTAGTCCACTGCCGACCCCAGAGTCCTCCTTCAGAGTTTTCGCAAACCTGTCCGTTCTTCGCCGCACGGATCCGTGCGCGTTGGTAGCCAATCACGACACAGACTTCCATGTATCCGTGCGCATTTGTACCCAACCACGACACAGAATTCTCCCGCGTTTACTTTTGCCGCCAAACTTTTAATACGCTCTGCGCCAGTCCCGTCACAGTCTTCCGCAAATTTTCCACTGTGGCGCGAAGTCGTCTTTCTCTCTCTCGCAAATGGCTCCTTCTCACTTCTTGTTGTGGTGGCCCAGCCTCTCCCAACGTCTTTGGTGCTCTCAAGTGCCAGCTGGCAATGAGGTCAGGCCGCGACCATCCCGTTAGTTTAAAGCACTCCGTCTTCAGGCCACAAGTGGCCCATCGCGACCATCCGACCGCCGTGTCACCCTCACTGAGGATGCGGATAGGAGGGGCGTGTGGTCAGCACACCGCTCTACCGGTCGTTATGATGGTATTCTTGACCGCAGCCGCTACTATTCGGTCGAGTAGCTCCTCAATTGGCATCACGAGGCTGAGTGCACCCCGAAAAATGACGTGCCCTTAGCGCTAGGATTTCACCCGGAACAAGTCCCGCCCATTCACCCCCCTCCACGCCTCTCCATAGCGTAAGGCCCTCCCCTAAACAGCCGCCAGCTCCCAGTTCCACAAACTGGAAGCTACAACAAAGTTGTTGTCGTCACAGTCCAACACACGTTGCACTGTGATGAAATTCAGTAATGATAAGAAATTTAAGTTGTTCTGGATGGTAATATAACATGAATTTGCATTATTAAAGAAATAAAAATATTTGTAGAGAATTGATAGCATCGCCAGCAATAGAAAACAAAAAAAAAAAAATATCGTGATGTTATTTAAGGGCAATAAGGACAAATTTTCATTAACTAATTCACTTATTAATAATACGTTTATTTGAGGGTAACAGCAGAGCAAACATACAATGCGAAAACAATGGTCTTGAATCTGTTATGTAGATAGTAAAGCCACAGATGCAGTCGACTAACTCTGTTCTCTAAAATCAACGTTATATAGAAATAAGTGAAAGTCGTTTTGTTTATGTAGGCCCTCATAGTAACTCACGAAAATTAAAGAATGTAAGAATGCCATAAAGTAGAAATGCCTAATGAAGGCAGTACGGTATTTCCTTATATGACATATTTCGTTGGTATGTGCATGGCTAATGGGTGAATTTTAACTTGTAAATTCTTCCAATGCCATACCTGCGCATTATAAACGAGATTACAAAGAATTGTGGCTGTTTCTGTGTGATTAATGTACTATATGCTGTTCCAAACGTCTCAGGGAAATAATCTGTCGTTATTCTTTGTCCTGTCTATTTTTAACCAAAAGATTCATTAATTTTGTAAATTTCATTCAAACCATTTGTAAAAAATAATAATGATGATGTGTATGTTTGTCACAGAACAGTTATGGAGGAAATAAATGCTGCAGTGTTTCACGGCTGTAAAACGTCCTTCATGCTGTGCTAGCTCTTCATCCACCCCTAAAACTTTTCAGCAAAACTATTCAGTGAATAACACGCGAAAACAGCGTGGATCGATCTAGCAGGAACAAAGTAATATTGATGCCCTCTGGAATTATAGTGAACACTGACGCCTGTTTCGCGTATACTGTCTGAGTTCTGAAACTCAGAGTGTCAAGTATACCGTGATTCGTATTTCTCCGAGCAAATTATTATTTGAGGGTAGGTTTATCCTGTTTTAGCTTTGGGTGCTTTTTCTCACACAGAAGTATGTTTCTTCATAGGCTATTGATCTGAATACTGAGTTCTCGTATTTAAAGAATTCAGTGCTAAATTGTTTTCTCTTATGTTTGCTGTGGAAGTACCTGGCACAGCTGAGGCCAATTGTGCACGTTTTTTGTAACGTGTCTTTTAACTATCTGGCGAAATTTAAGACCTGGCAAGATATTAATTTAACATTCACTCCAAGTGCAGCCCAGCGCGGTAAACCACGTGGGTCAACTGAAACGATGCCCAGGCGCCGAACAGAGACCGGGAAAAGCGGGGGTGAGTGGGCGGGACTTGTTCCGGGTGAAATCCTGGCGCTAACGATTCCTCGAAAAATGGCAACAGCGCATGGCAGCATAGATGGTCACCCATCCAAGTGCCGGCCACGCCCGACAGCGCTTAACTTCGGTGATCTGACGGGAACCCGTGTATCCACTGCGGCAAGGCCGTTGCCCGTCCCCTTAGTTTGACATGACAAACACCTTCCTTAGGGGTTCCGGCCGTGTTCCAGCCTCTGCGGCCATCTCGTTAGTTCGACATGACACACACAACTTCCTTTTCTGTGTCCGTTCTCTCCTACCGGTGGGCCAATTATCAATTATTATTCGGTGTATTAGTACTGATTTAGCGTCATGTAAGGTGAAAAATCTGCTACCTTACAGACTGGTTTGTTGCAGCTCTCACTTCACTCTGTCCTGTGCGAGCCTCTTCATCTCCGAATAACTACCTACTTGAAACATCCCCTTAGAAAAATTAGTGAATTACTGTGCTGATAAACCTCTTACATTATTTGATTTTCAAACACCTGAGTAGAACTGAACGTACTCAGACATTTCGCTCTTTACCTATTCTGATCAACACTAAACTGACACACAATATTTTTAGCGCAACGCAATCTGACTTTCAATAATTCCTACAAAAGAATGGCCCTGACTAACAATAACCTATACCTTTCATGAATCACTTACCTCACAAAAATCTTCGTTACTCAAGCTACTGCAATACAGCGAGCGCCACTACTGCCAGCTAAATAAAAGATTCTAACTGCTGAAGGCACAAACTACTGATAGGCATAATTAGCAAATGAAAGATTTTGATAGAGAACAAACAATGTATTTACCTTAACAGTGTTCAAAAGTCATTATATATATATCAGTTCATGATATACAGTATTACAAATTTACTGTCTCTGATGGACACACGTCCAGATCATCCGGTCTCAAAACTCCGCCATCTCTCTCCCCACATCCACCACTGCAGGCGGCTCACCTCCAACTGCGCAACGCTACGCGCTGTTCACATCCAACTGCTCAAAACTACAACAGCGAATATTCCAACAATGCCAACCAGTCACAGACTGCACACAGCACAGCCAGTGATTTCCATACAGAGCGCTACATGGCGTTACCAATACAGGGTGTTACAAAAGGGTACGGCCAAACTTTCAGGAAACATTCCTCACACAAAAAGAAAGAAAATATGTTATGTGGACATGTGTCCGGAAACGCTTAATTTCCATGTTAGAGCTCATTTTAGTTCCGTCGGTATGTACTGTACTTCCTCGATTCGCCGCCAGTTGGCCCAATTGAGGGAAGGTAATGTTGACTTCGGTGCTTGTGTTGACATGCGACTCATTGCTCTACAGTACTAGCATCAAGCACATCAGTACATAGCATCAACAGGTTAGTGTTCATCACGAACGTGGTTTTGCAGTCAGTGCAATGTTTACAAATGCGGAGTTGGCAGATGCCCATTTGATGTATGGATTAGCACGGGGCAATAGCCGTGGCGCGGTACTTTTGTATCGAGACAGATTTCCAGAACGAAGGTGTCCCGACAGGAAGACGTTCGAAGCAATTGATCGGCTTCTTAGGGAGCACGGAACATTCCAGCCTATGACTCGCGACTGGGGAAGACCTAGAACGACGAAGACACCTGCAATGGACGAGGCAATTCTTCGTGCAGTTGACGATAACCCTAATGTCAGCGTCAGAGAAGTTGCTGCTGTACAAGGTAACGTTGACCACGTCACTGTATGGAGAGTGCTACGGGAGAACCAGTTGTTTCCGTACCGTGTACAGCGTATGCAGGCACTGTCAGCATCTGATTGGCCTCCACGGGTACACTTCTGCGAATGGTTCATCCAACAATGTGTCAATCCTCATTTCAGTACAAATGTTCTCTTTACGGATGAGGCTTCATTCCAACGCGGTAAAATTGTAAATTTTCACAATCAACATGTGTGGGCTGACGAGAATCCGCACGCAACTGTGCAATCACTTCATCAACACAGATTTTCTGTGAACGTTTGGGCAGGCATTGTTGGTGATGTCTCGATTGGGCCCCATGTTCTTCCACCTACGCTCAATGGAGCACGTTATCATGATTTCATACGGGATACTCTACCTGTGCTGCTAGAACATGTGCCTTTACAAGTACAACACAACATGTTGTTCATGCACGATGGAGCTCCTGCACATTTCAGTCCAAGTGTTCGTACGCTTCTCAACAACAGATTCGGTGACCGATGGATTGGTAGAGACGGAGCAATTCCATTGCCTCCACGCTCTCCTGACCTCAACCCTCTTGACTTTTATTTATGGGGGCATTTGAAAGCTCTTGTCTACGCAACCCCGGTACCAAATGAAAAGACTCTTCGTGCTCGTATTGTGGACGGCTGTGATACAATACGCCATTTTCCAGGGCTGCATCAGCGCATCAGGGATTACATGCGACGGAGGGTGGATGCATGTATCCTCGCTAACGAAGGACATTTTGAACATTTCCTGTAACAAAGTGTTTGAAGTCACGCTGGTACGTTCTGTTGCTGTGTGTTTCCATTCCATGATTAATGTGATTTGAAGTAATAAAATGAGCTGTAACATGGAAAGTAAGCGTTTCCGGACACATGTCCACATAACATATTTTCTTTCTCTGTGTGAGAGGGATGTTTCCTGAAAGTTTGGCCGTACCTTTTTGTAACACCCTGTATAAAAACCTAAACAGCCTAGTTACATACTGAACCTACATACATTTGAACATGCTATCCGTAATCATGCCTTGTTCTCCTCTAGAAACCTCTCCCTCTCTTCGCCACTTTCCTCAGTTATCAAATTGACAGCTCCTTGGTGCCTCATACCATGTCATGTCAACTGATCCCTTCTTAAAGCCAAGCTGTACCATAAATCTCTTTCTCCACTGTTACATTCAGTGGCTGCTCGTTAGTTATGCCACCTAAGCTTCTAATCTCTAACCTTCTTCTGCCTCACCACATTTCAGGAGGTTGTATTTTCTATCTGCCTCAAGTGCTTATCAGCCGCATTCCCCATCTGTATGACAAGTACCTTCAGAAAAATTAAATTTATATTAAACAAGCGAACCCGGCAATGTTTCGCTATTGTTGAATATGTAGGAGAATTGGGTAAACGTCCTAATATCCTCCTCTTCTTTCTGTCTGTCCAACGCATCCTCCCCCGACTTCTCCATCTCCTCTTCTCGCTTTCTCTTTTCATATCCTACTCCACCTCTCGGTCTCCTCCTCACCCTCTTCACATTCACGTCCTCCTTTCCCTCTCTCTGTCCGTCTCCTACGCTCCCTCTCTCTATCTCTTCCTCTTTCCTTTCTCACTCTCCCTCTCTGTCCATCTCCTCCGTCCCACTCTCTATCTCCATTTCTTTCCCCCTCGCTCTGTCCTTCTTGTCCTTTCCCTCTGTTTGCCCATGTCCTCGTTCGTCTTCACTCAAACCATCTGCTTCTATCTGTTCATATACTGCTGCTATCTATGTGCATATGCGTCGCCCTCTCTGTCCGTCCCCTCTGCGCGCCCCCCCTCCCTCGCCCCCACCCTCTCCCTAACCTTTAGCCTTGCTTGCTTGTTTCGCAAACTAAACATTGCTTGTGAATTGAAGTCGCTTAAAACGTGTTGGAAATCGACTGGGATGATTGCTATTTGGGGCACGAGAGACCCCTCTCCGTCTGTGAAGATAGCAGCTTTAATGGCAGCATTTTGCAGAGTTTTAATTTCTAACACGTAGTTGTACAAAGTTTCTAACTGTGGGGCGGCGGGTGGATATTTATTGTTAATAATAATGTTTTGTTTTTCCCGGCCGATTAGCAACATGTGGGGTGGCGGGTGGAATTAATTGTTCAAAAAAAATGGTTCAAATGGCTCTGAGCACTATGGGACTCAGCTGCTGAGGTCATTAGTCCCCTAGAACTTAGAACTAGTTAAACCTAACTAACCTAAGGACATCACAAACATCCATGCCCGAGGAAGGATTCGAACCTGCGACCGTAGCGGTCTTGCGGTTCCAGACTGCAGTGCCTTTAACCGCATGGCCACTTCGGCCGGCAATTAATTGTTATTAAATGTTCCTATTATTTATGCAGTCTTTTGCCGTTCTCAACACTGGCTCTCTAACTACAATATTGGCAACCAGAAAGTGATTAGCAAAACGTGAAGCCTATAATTAGAATTCCTAGTGCCCACTTCATCTGAGAAATACACTTATAGCTACAGCTTATAGCTCTGAGGAACTAGGAGATTGTCTGGGATTCACAATCAAAAACGATTCTCTCTAAAATGTCCACTATATTCTGAAAGTCACAGACCAAAAAAGAATCCACACAATCCAACTACCAGAGCAGTTCAGAGTCTACTGCGCTGATGCAACTATAACTGTTCAAATTAAAGGTTTAAGTGAATGCTCGCCATAATTTGATGATAATGTTCATCAAAGGCCACGCTAAATAATGGTAGAATGTCTATCCCGCGGCGGCACGTGAATATACAACATACGCAAACTGAAGATAGATCATTAAAGTCATCCCAGAATTAACACTTCACTCGAAAATGATTTCATGGTTACGCGTATCCCGAGTAACTTATTACGGCATCCGAGGCTGTTTATAGCAATGATACCGACGCGACGCGACTCACGACACAGCTGACGTGCTATTCAGCGTCTGAAGAGAACTGGGGCCTTCCTTCTCTCGCGCAGCGTTCTTACATATAAAGCCGCGGTGCGGACGGCTAAGGGAACGCCTGATCAATTCCGCTCTCCCGACTAGCCGCTGGGCTAGTAATGCACCACTTTAAGTTATCGAATAAATCATCGCCTCCTTTGCTGATGGCCGATGAAGCTCACAATTTAAATGTGCATTCAGCATACAGGTAAGTAATCATAATAAAAGTTTGACGTGGCTAAGTCAAATATTTTGGGCGAGAGAATTAATTTAATTACACTACACGCAGTAGACGAGCTCTGAACTTGCCCTTTGGAGATATGCTATCGCTATAGTTTTATAGTTATTCAATTGAAACTTCTCACATCTTTATGATTATAGCGGATCTCCCTTCCAATTAAATTTAAGCATCCTAGGCTTATTCATTCGCCTACTTAATCTATCTTGCTTCCTTAATTTCTAAGACAAAAACCAGAAAATCATGAATTTCAACTAAAATTTTAATTTGTGTGATCCAGAATACTGTTTCTACTACATTATTATGCAAAAGGAATCTAAATACAATTTTTTAAGTTTCTAGCTCTTTTCTGTTGCGCCAATGATTTTTACAGAAAAACGTCCAAATTTCGAAAATGGTTAAAGTTATTGAACTGATATTCAACACATATTGATTTAGTATTACTCCTGACATGCTAGAAACGTTTCAGGTTATTTACTTGATTTTTAAAGTATTGCGCAACATTTATGACGTCAGAGCTAGTTACAGCGGACTGGGCTGGCACACAATGGAAGGACTGATGAGAATGTTATACGGCGTGAGTAGGCTGCTTCCCTACATAACCATTCAAATTGCGTCGTAGTATTCCAATCATGAGCCGATAGGCCATGTATACAACCTTTTTGTTTCCGTTGAAACCGACCACAAGGAAGAAAACAGAACAACACGTTGTTGTGTACACAACCTTTGTTTAAAATTATTTACACTGCGCAACATAATGGAACAGCGAGGCTTTTTGCGAGCGAGGTGAAATTTGAGAAGTGAAGTTTGCTAAGAAATTCGGACACGGCTGGCTCTGAAAAAAAAAAGAAAACTGGCGTATAGAAAGTAAGTGATTAAAGTTGTTCAACTACCAAAGCAAACACAAATCTAGAGTAATTGACACTATAATTACAAGCTTGGGTTTAACATACATATAACATGTTAACACTTGCGTCAATAACATTGACAGGGCCTGAGTGGTTCGAAAAGGTTAGAAATCAAGTAGAAATGTCCATTCATTAACCACTCTGCATTTTCCACACATACTAGTCCCACATGATACAAAATGACAGTATATATCTGTAGGGTTTAACAGACTTTTAAGTCTAATAATGACGCCTATGTAATGGTGCGTCCGTATTATACAGGAGAAAAAAAGGGACTGATATCGTCCGGCAGTGGACGATGGGTAGCGCGCTTCTATTTTTTCCTTTTTTTTTTTAAATATTCAAATGTCTTCAGAGTCTGTCTTTAATGTCGATGTTTTTACATGCGCGCTGAAGTAGTCTATAGTTTCTTAGGCGCGTCAGTGGCACTGGATTCATTTCTCCTTGTCAGTCGTCAAAATACATAATTACAATATTTTCCAAACTTGTATAATATTATTATACATTTTCGGGAACTATTATGTGAACGAATCTGAGTACCAAAACATGGTCATCCTATAGATTTACTTTCTAGAAAATTTATGTATTTATGAAAAACAAATGCTACATGTATTTCATTATTTTCCAAATTTAATTTACGTCGTAATAAACAAAACGTTATCATCCACTAAATTATGAATCGTCATTATATTTGAAAAAAAAAGTACAGTTGCTGTGAAAACTAATTTAATATAATATAAAATCTCGATGTAAATAAAAACCTTGTGACATGGCATATCTTGAAATTTTCATTTTTACTTTACGACTATATCAAATAATATTTATCACTACTGTTTCCCTCCGACTGTAGTATGTATAAACATGACAAAAGTTTATTCATATTCTCAGTTTTTGTGAAACCGGATGTTATGGTAATCGCCTCTCTGAACAATTACCTTCTAGAAAACATAATAACATAATTTGTTGTATAGAACCGAATGCATGCTAAATTAGTCACTTTGCATTCAGGTTGGATTCGTTAATCAGGCCGCGATCTGTAAGAACTTCTACTGTGCAATTGGTATGTCTTATTTTCAAAAAGTTGTTAGTGAAAACACTGTTTTTTGCGTAAATACATGTATGAATTGCCTTACTATTGTTGCAGATTAGAAAAAAGAAAGAAAAACTGGTAGAAGCAGACGTCGCGGAAGATCAGTTTGGATTCTGGAGAAGTGTAGGAACACGCGAGGCAATACTGACCCTACGACTTATATTAGAAGATAGGTTAAGTAAAGGCAAACTTCCATTTACAGCATTTTTGGACTTACAGAAAGCTTTTGATAATGTTGACTCGAATATTCTCTTTGAAATTATGAAGGCAGAAGAGGTAAAACGAACCTGAAAGGGAAGTAGTGGGTGGTTGAGAAGGGAATGAGACAGGTGGAAGCCTATCGGCGATGTTATTCAATATGTGTGTTGACCAAGCAGTAAATGAAGCCAAAGAAAAATTTGGAGTAGGAATTAAAGTTCGGGGAAAATAAATAAAAATTTTGAGTTTTCCCGATGACGTAATTCTGTCACAGACAACAAAGCACCTGAAAGGGCAGTTTAACGGAATGGACAGTGTCTTGAAAGGAGGATATAAGATGAACATCAACAAAAGCAAAACGAAGATAATGGAATGTAGCCGAATTAAATCAGGTGATGCTGACGGAATTAGATTAGGAAATAAGACTCTTAAAAATGATGAGATTTGCTATTTGGGCAGCAAAATAACTGATTATGGCCGAAGTAGAGACAATATAAAATGTGGGCTGGGAATGGCAAGAAAAGCATTTCTGCAGAAGACAAATTTGTTAGGCCGCATATACATTTGCGTGCTACAAAATATTTTCTGAAGGTATTTGTCTAAAGTGTACCCATGTATGGAAGTGAAACATGAACAATAAACAGTTTTTACAAAAAGAGAATAGAAGCTTTCGAAATGTGGTGCTGCAGAATAATTCTGAAGATTAGATGGGTAAATCACGTAAGTGGTGATGAAGTACTGAACAGAATTGGGGAGACAGGGAATGTGTGGCACAACTTGACCAAAAGAAGGGATCGGTTCATAGGATACACTGTGAGACGTCAAGGGATCACCAGTTTAGTATTAGAGAAAAGGGTGGAGGGTAAAACTCGTAGAGGGAGACCAAGAGATGAATACACTAAGCAGATTCAGAAGGATGTAGGCTGCAGTAGTTATTCGGAGATGAAGAAGCTTGCACAGGATAGAGTAGCATGGAGAGCTGCATCAAACCAGTCTCAGGAGTGAAGACCACAACAACAACAACTACATCAACAATAACGACGACAACAATAACCACAATGTGAAAAAAATGAGAGACAGTTGTGTGAAATAGTGTTTTCACTGTACAATAAACTCAGTGGGCCATATTATCTCCTACTAAAACGACGAGGTCTGTACTTTTACAGCGAAAAGATGAGTGTAAATATGATGCGATTTTAACATTCATCGTATTTTAGTATTCAATGTGCATATTTTCCGTTTAATGTAAATGAACTAAATTAGCATTTAGAAGAACTAAAGCGGCTCATAATTTTTTATGAAAAACTGCTTCAACATTTTGTGATTTTGGAAAGTAGGCCATATAACAGCCAGAAAGAGAACTGGTCACTATTCCTATAAATAAACTCGAGCCATATTCCGAAATCCACACTTACACTGGATCCATGCCATATTGCGCAACGTGCTCGTCATAAAACTCGGAGTCTGAATTTTGGTTAACTGTTGAGAGGCGTTTGAATTGCACGTGCCTTGTCACAGCCAACACACGAAGAGTCTTGTGTTAAACTTTAGAGATCAACTATACACTAGTCGTAAACCCTGAGAGCACTGTTTGTAATCGTGTTAAGGATTACTCTTGGTTTATTGTTAGTATTATTCTGACAGAAAAAGAAAAAAACGTTCACAACGTGTGCTTGCTGTGCTAACGAGAAACACTAGCCGAAGGTTGTTTACGGCGCAGGCCGTGCCAATAAGACAAAGAACTTGAAGAGCAAAGCACTAAGGAGTACACCCTGTCACGCACAATGCTGCCTCAACGCAGCTCTAAAAGTTTGGTGACACTCGCCGTAAACATACGCCACGTGGCGTATTTCGGCCATCGTTTACAAAGCGAAACTCATAATAACTAGCCAAGTTGTCTGATAGTTGCATCTGAAGCGGCAGGAACTCGTCACCTTAAAACGTACATCAATATCTACATACACACTATGTCATCAAAAGTATGCGGACACCACCAAAAAAAGACTTTTTCATATTAAGTGCATTGTGATGCAACCTATTGCCAGATACTCAATATTAGCGACCTCAGTAGTCATTAGACATCGTGAGAGAGCCGAATGGGGCGCTCCGCGCAACTCACAGACTTCGAACGTGGTCAGGTGATTGGGTATCACTAGTGTCATACGTCTGTACGCGAGATTTCCACACTCCTAAACATCCCTAGGTCCACTGTTTGCGATGTGATAGTGAAGTGTAAACGTGAAGGGACACGTACAGCACAAATGCCTACAGGCCGACCTCGTCTGCTGACTGAGAGACCGCCGACAGTTGAAGAGGGTCGTAATGTGTAATAGGAAGACATCGATCCAGACCATTACACAGGAATTCCAAACTGCATCAGGATCCGCTGCAAGTACTATGACAATTAGGCGGGAGGTTAGTTGGAAGGTGTAAAAATTAGGATTTCATGGTTGAGCGGCTCCTCATACGCCACACATCACGCAGGTAAATGCCAAACGACGAATCGCTTGGTGTAAGTAGCGTAAACATTGGACGACTGAACAGTGGAAAAACGTCGTGTGGAGTGACGAATCACGGTACACAATTTGGCGATCCGATGTCAGGGTGTGGGTATGGCAAATAACCGGTGAACGTCATCTGCCAGTGTGTGTAGTGCGAACAGTAAAATTCATAGGCGGTGGTGTTATGGTGTTCTCGTGTTTTTCGTGGAGGGGGCTTGCACCCCTTGCTGTTTTGCGTGTCACTATCACAGTAGGGGCCTATACTAATGTCTTAAGCACCTTCTTGCTTCCCACTGTTGAAGAGCAATTCAGGGATGGGGATTGCATCTTTCAACCCGATCGAGCACATGTTCATAATGTAAGTCGTATGGCGTAGTGGTTACACGACAATAACATCATGGCCTGCACAGAGTCCTGAGCTGAATCCTACAGAACACCTTTGGGATGTTTTGAACCGCCGACTTCGTGCCAGGCCTCACCGACCGACATCGATACCTCTCCTCAGTGCAGCACTCCGTGAAGAATTGGCTGCCATTCCCCAAGAAACCTCCCAGTACCTGATTGGACGTATGCCTGCGAGAGTGGAAGCTGTCATTAAGGCTAAGGGTGGGCCAACACCATATTGAATTCCAGCATTACCGATGTACGGCGCCAAGAGTCATTTTCAGTCAGGTGTCCGGATACTTTTGATCAGGTAGTGTATACATCTATTCTATGCTTCGCAAGCCACCTTGTTTAGTTGAGAGTACTTTGTGAACCAGCGTCACTTCCCCTATTTCTTGTAGCAGTTACGAATGGTTCTCGGGAAGAACGGTTGCTGCCAAGCCTCCGTGTTGGCTCGGATCTCTCTAATTTTATGTTCATTGTCTTTTAACGAGATATGCGTGAGGGGAAAAATACAGTGATTCACTCTTCGATGAATGTACGCTCTCGTAACTTAAACAGTGGACAACACCATAATGCAGAACGCCTTTCTTGCAGCGTCTGCCACTGCAGTTGGCTGAGCATCTCCGTGAAGCATTCGCGCTCACTAAATGAACCTGTAACGAAACGTGCTACTCTTCTTTGTTTCGTCTGTCTATATTTCCTCTATCAGTCCTATGCCAGTGTGGAACCCACACTGATCAGCAATACTCAACAATTGGTCGAACGAGTGTGTTGTGAGCTACCTCTTTTCTTGTTCCAGTGAATGTGTCTTTCATCTGCCTCACCCGCTATTATATTTATGTAGTCGTTCCTCTTGAAACAGCCCCGTGCGCATACTGCTAGATACACTCCTGGAAATGGAAAAAAGAACACATTGACACCGGTGTGTCAGACCCACCATACTTGCTCCGGACACTGCGAGAGGGCTGTACAAGCAATGATCACACGCACGGCACACCGGACACACCAGGAACCGCGGTGTTGGCCGTCGAATGGCGCTAGCTGCGCAGCATTTGTGCACCGCCGCCGTCAGTGTCAGCCAGTTTGCCGTGGCATACGGAGCTCCATCGCAGTCTTTAACACTGGTAGCACGCCGCGACAGCGTGGACGTGAACCGTATGTGCAGTTGACGGACTTTGAGCGAGGGCGTATAGTGGGCATGCGGGAGGCCGGGTGGACGTACCGCCGAATTGCTCAACACGTGGGGCGTGAGGTCTCCACAGTACATCGATGTTGTCGCCAGTGGTCGGCGGAAGGTGCACGTGCCCGTCGACCTGGGACCGGACCGCAGCGACGCACGGATGCACGCCAAGACCGTAGGATCCTATGCAGTGCCGCAGGGGACCGTACCGCCACTTCCCAGCAAATTAGGGACACTGTTGCTCCTGGGGTATCGGCGAGGACCATTCGCTACCGTCTCCATGAAGCTGGGCTACGGTCCCGCACACCGTTAGGCCGTCTTCCGCTCACGCCCCAACATCGTGCAGCCCGCCTCCAGTGGTGTCGCGACAGGCGTGAATGGAGGGACGAATGGAGACGTGTCGTCTTCAGCGATGAGAGTCGCTTCTGCCTTGGTGCCAATGATGGTCGTATGCGTGTTTGGCGCCGTGCAGGTGAGCGCCACAATCAGGACTGCATACGACCGAGGCACACAGGGCCAACACCCGGCATCATGGTGTGGGGAACGATCTCCTACACTGGCCGTACACCACTGGTGATCGTCGAGGGGACACTGAATAGTGCACGGTACATCCAAACCGTCATCGAACCCATCGTTCTACCATTCCTAGACCGGCAAGGGAACTTGCTGTTCCAACAGGACAATGCACGTCCGCATGTATCCCGTGCCACCCAACGTGCTCTAGAAGGTGTAAGTCAACTACCCTGGCCAGCAAGATCTCCGGATCTGTCCCCCATTGAGCATGTTTGGGACTGGATGAAGCGTCGTCTCACGCGGTCTGCACGGCCAGCACGAACGCTGGTCCAACTGAGGCGCCAGGTGGAAATGGCATGGCAAGCCGTTCCACAGGACTACATCCAGCATCTCTACGATCGTCTCCATGGGAGAATAGCAGTCTGCATTGCTGCGAAAGGTGGATATACACTGTACTAGTGCCGACATTGTGCATGCTCTGTTGCCTGTGTCTATGTGCCTGTGGTTCTGTCAGTGTGATCATGTGATGTATCTGACCCCAGGAATGTGTCAATAAAGTTTCCCCTTCCTGGGACAATGAATTCACGGTGTTCTTATTTCAATTTCCAGGAGTGTATTTCATGGATTTGATTGCTTCCAGTGAATGTTCTGCAACCGTTTTGTGATACCATAAACGGTGTTTCTGTCTGCGTATTCGCAACACGTTACATTTGTTTCTGTCGAGGTTCAATTACCACTGCCTGCATCAAGCATCGATGCTCCGAAGGTCTTCCTGCATTTTGGTATAATTTTCTAGCATTGCGGCTCCTCTGTATACAACAGCATCAGCGAAAATCTTTATGGATCTTATGATTTTATGCTCTAGGTCATTTACCAGGTGTAGAAGTATGAAACCGGAATTTCCATTAGATGGTGCAAGCCGTCGCTGTAGGGCCCCTGAGGCCGCGTCTGCAGCGCCTTCTGCTTCTTGTAACAGCTGACGACGAATGTCAGCACACAGTAGACCCAAGTTCCGTATATCGGTATCTGTTTCTAACCCGTAAACATGTAGAGTTTTGTGCCTACGAATTACGATTCGCGGACAGCATTGGTTTTCTGTCACCATTTGAAGGAAACTGCTGCAGAATCGCACCGGATGCTCGTCGAAGCTTTCGGCAAACATGCTCTTGCGAAAACGCAGAATATCGAGTGGTTCAAAAAATTCAGAAATGGTGATTTTGATGCGAGAAACGACGAGCGCGGGACACCACCGAAGAAGTTAGCGAAATGCAGGAAGATCTGCAGCGGATAGGCACTTGGTGCAGGGAGTGGCAACTGACCCTTAACATAGACAAATGTGATGTATTGCGAATACATAGAAAGAAGGACCCTTTATTGTATGATTATATGATAGCGGAACAAACACTGGTAGCAGTTACTTCTGTAAAATATCTGGGAGTATGCGTGCGGAATGATTTGAAGTGGAGTGATCATATAAAATTAATTGTTGGTAAGGCGGGTACCAGGTTGAGATTCATTGGGAGAGTCCATCAACAAAGGAGGTGGCTTACAAAACACTCGTTCGACCTATACTTGAGTATTGCTCATCAGTGTGGGATCCGTACCAAATCGGGTTGACGGAGGAGATAGAGAAGATCCAAAGAAGAGCGACCCGTTTCGTCACAGGGTTATTTGCTAACCGTGATAGCGTTACGGAGATGTTTAACAAATTCAAGTGGCAGACTCTGCAAGAGAGGCGCTCTGCATCGCGGTGTAGCTTGCTGTCCAGGTTTCGAGTGGGTGCGTTTCTGGATGAGGTATCGAATATATTGCTTCACCCTACTTATACCTCCCGAGGAGATCACAAATGTAAAATTAGAAAGATTCGAGGGCGCACGGAGGCTTTCCGGCAGTCGTTCTTCCCGCGAACCATACGCGACTGGAACAGGAAAGGGAGGTAATGACAGTGGCACGTAAAGTGCCCTCCGCCACACACCGTTGGGTGGCTTGCGCAGTATAAATGTAGATGTAGATGTAGATGTAGAAATTCGAAGACAACGAATTGCAGGCCTTACTGGCTGAAGATGATACTCAAACTCAACAGGAACTCGCGAAATAGTTGAATGTGACGCAGAAAGCCGTTTCTCTTCGGTTGAAAGCTGTGGGGAAGGTACAGAACACGAGGAAATGGGTTCCACAAGAAATGAATGAAAGACAGCGCCGCGTGGGATTAGCCGAGCGGTCTGAGGCGCTGCAGTCATGGACTGTGCGGCTGGTCCGAGTCCTCCCTCGGTCATGGGTGTGTGTGCTCGGCCTTAGGATAATTTAGGTTAAGTATTGTGTAAGCTTAGCGACTGATGACCTTAGCAGTTAAGTCCCCATGAGATTTCATACAATTCACACAACGAAAGACAGCAACAAAATCGAAAGACGACATGTCAAATGATGCTCGCCGGATACAAAACAAAGTCGTTTCTCCATCGAATATTGACATGTGATGAAATATATACAGGGTGAGTCACCTAACATTACTTCTGGATATATTTCGTAACCACATCAAATTCTGACGAATCGATTCCACAGACCGAACGTGAGGAGAGGGGCTAGTATAATTGGTTAATACAAACCATAACAAAATGCACGGAAGTATGTTTTTTAACACAAACCTACATTTATTTAAATGGAACCCCGTTAGTTTTGTTTGCACATCTGAACATATAAACGAATACGTAATCAGTGCCGTTTGTTGCATTGTGAAATGTTAATTACATCCGGAGATATTGTAACCTAAAGTTGACGCTTGAGTACCACTCCTCCGTTATTCGATCGTGTGTATCGGAGAGCACCGAATCACGTAGGGATCCAAAGGGAACGTTGATGGACCTTAGGTACAGAAGAGACTGGAACAGCACATTACGTCCACATGCTAACACCTTTTTAATGGTCTTTTTCACTGACGCACATGTACATTACCATGAGGGGTGAGGTACACGTTCGACGGGCGTTTCATTGGACGTGGAGGACGCATAAATTGGCCAGCCCGTTCTCCTGATCTTACACCTCTGGACTTCTTTCTGTGGGCTACGTTAAAGGAGAATGTGTACCGTGATGTGCCTACAACCCCAGAGGATATGAAACAACGTATTGCGGCAGCCTGCGGCGACATTACACCACATGTACTGCGGCGTGTACGACATTCATTACGCCGGAGATTGCAGTTGTGTGCAACAAATGATGGTCACCACACTGAACATCTATTGGCCTGACATGTCGGGACACACTCTATTACACTCCGTAATTGGAAACGGAAACCACGTGTGTACGTGTACCTCACCCCACATGGTAATGTACATGTGCGTCAGTGAAAAAGACCAATAAAAAGGTGTTAGCATGTGGACGTAATGTGCTGTTCCAGTCTCTTCTGTACCTAAGGTCCATCACCGTTCCCTTTAGACCCCTACGTAATTCGGTGCTCTCCGATACACACGATCGAACAGCGGAGAAGTGGTACTCAAGCGTCAACTTTAGGTTACAATAACTCCGGATGTAATTGACATTTTACAGTGCAACAAACGGCACTGATTACGTATTTATTTATACGTTCATATGTGCTAACAAAACTAACGGGGTTCCATTTAAATAAATGTAGGTTTGTGTTAAAAAACATACTTCCGTGCATTTTTTTATGGTTTGTATTAACCGATTAAACTAGCCCCTCTCCTGACGTTCGGTCTGTGGAATCGATTCCTCAGTATTTGATGTGGTTCACGAAATATACCCAGCGGTAACGTTAGGTGACTCACTCTGTATATATTTTGAGAAACCTAAGCGTCGTAAATTATGGATGAATCCAGGCAAACTATAAGACTAAATAGTTTTGGAAAGAAGACAATGCTCTGTGTTTGTTGGGATCAGAAGAGTGTCATTATTACGAGCTGCTACAACCTGGTGAAACCGTTAACACTCATCGCTATCAACAACAAATGATCGATTTAAATCTAGCATTACTCGAAATACGACCGGAATATGGAGAAAGGTAACGCAGAGTCATATTGCTCCATGACAACGCCCCATCACACTCAGCAAAACTGATCAGGGAAACGGTCGAGGCGTTCAGTTGGGAAATACCAGGGCATGCGGCTTACTCTCCAGAGCTGGCTCCGGCCGGTTATCATCTGTTTGCATCACTGGGAGACGCTCTCGCCGAACAACGCTTCAATTCGTACGAAGATTTTGCAGCACAACACATAGTGGGTTGTGGGGTGATCACTCTGTTGTAGAAATAATTCAGAAGCCAAGATCGCTTAAATACTGTTTACTGGATGACCGGTTTCAACACACTAAAGGCACCATCATCGGATCTGAATGTAGCTTAACATTTGTAAACCATTTGGATGTAACGATACATAGGCAGACCAGCTGATATAACATCATTGTCACAGAAATAAAAAATAAAAAATAAAAAACCAAAATGGAATAGAATGACCGTGAGAGCAGTTTTTTTTATTTTTTTTATTTTTTATTTCTGTGATAATGAGCCGGCCGGAGTGGCCGAGCGGTTCTAGGCGCTACAGTCTGGAACCGCGCGACCGCTACGGTCGCAGGTTCGAATCCTGCCTCGGGCATGGACGTGTGTGATGTCCTTAGTTAGGTTTAAGTAGTTCTGAGTTCTAGGGGACTGATGATCACAGCAGTTAAGTCCCATAGTGCTCAGAGCCATTTAAACCATTTTTTTGTGATAATGATTTTGTATCAGCTGGTCTGCCTCATGTATCGTTGTACCAAAGTGGTTTACAAATGTTAAGCTACACTCAGAGCCGATGATGGCTCCGTGTTGAAACCGGTCATCCAGTAAACAGTATTTAAGCGATCTTGGCTTTTGAATTATTTCGTACGAAAATGTAAGAAAATGGTTCGCTTGAAAAGAAGAACTGTCTCTTTGGTGTGGCATTCATAGCCTGCCGGAGGGGCGGGAAAATGTATAAATAGCAAAGGAGATTATTTTGAATAAAATATTGTTTATCAGTTTCAAACAACAGACGTGTAATTATTGCAACCAAATTCTGGTTTCATACATCTACGCTTGGTATAATTCCTATCAAAAGTAATGTACCTGCAACACTGCCTTAGGGGTACGTCTGAAGTTATTTCTGCGTCTGAAGCTTTCTCTGCGTTGACAGCAACACGGTGTGTTCTGTTTGGCAGGACTTTTTCAATCCAGTCGCGCACCTGGTGTGATACTCCGTAGGCTCGTATTGTGTTTACCAGGCAGCCGTGCTGAATTGTGTCAGATACATTAGGGAAGCTAACGGACACGGCGTCTGCCTACCTTCTATGGCTCGTGAACGAAGAGAGCGAGCTGGCTTTCACACGATCACAATATCCGGAACAACGTTGACTCCTGCAGAGGACATTTTCGGTCTCTAGAAATGTCACAATACGCGATCATAAAACAAGTTCTGAACTTCTACAACAAACCGATGTGCGTCTATTCGAGACGACTGCAGGAAACGGCAATGACGTGTGCCGTTACCCAGGAGCGCTTCGCCCCTCAAGAGGCTTACGGTACCCTGCTGCTGGGAGAGAGGCAAGTTCTTCCGCACACTCTGTGCAGAATCGTATTAGCACCCAGTCAGGTCGAGTTCCCTTTGCAGTCTTGAGCGATTTCGATGTCTATCAATTTGTCGTTCGAGCGGTGATGTAAATGAGGAACTACAGTGCTGTCTTCCTCTGTGAAACAGTTTTGGAAAAAATGCTTTTAGTAGTCACGTAAGCACACGTCGCGCACCGTACCTGAGTGAGGGGTCTTGTAACGCCGGAAATGCATATCCTTCTATTTCCATCTATTGTACTACAGATTTTTCCTTATTTTGTCACCTGAAGATATGACATTTCTGTCTCTTTTATATATTGTAATTGTTTTACTTTTTGTATATATATATATATATATATATATATATATATATATATATATATATATATTGAAGGGGTACAGTACCACCCGACATTGAACATAGGTACAACATACTTCATTATTTTTGTCAGAACAACACATATTTTTCTAAAATAACTCAATTTCAATTAATACAGCGAAGCCGGATACCAGTGTGGGAAGAATGACAATTTATTTATTTAATTGATCACATGTGCACTCCCGCAAAGTAAATCCCTACATCCAGTTTGGTGAGATCTGTGAAATGAATGAATGTATGGTCGTCTGCTAACCGCAGATAGTGAATGTGAATATATGATCATCTTTGAGTCGATCCTTTGGCCACCTTTGGTGGAACCAAAGAGATGAAATTTACCAGAGCTTTGAGCGCCTGAAATGTGGCTGACCAATGCGGTAACAAGGTGCTTCCCCCACCTTGACAGAGATGGGAGATGACCCAGAGAACGGCCATGTTTCGGCACTCTGCCGCTGGATCTTGTGCTGTTATGACCTGTTTTAGTTGTGCTCCGTAATGACGAAAAAGTGGAGACATGGTATGCATGCGGAATATTTAAGAGTAGTTTGAAATAATAATTTCTCTATTTCAGGAACTTTTGTGGGGAGAATTAAATGTCAGGCAGGTAATATTAATGGGATTGTAGTAATCTTCGGAAGTGACCAACGGTCACAATGAAACCACATGTAGCAATAAGTTGAAATACTTCCGTGTGCTTAAGTTAAGCTGAATTACTAGCGTGTGTACAATAAGTTGAAATATTTAAGAAATAGTGTGTGTACCATAAGTTGAAATATTTAAGAAATGGCGTGTGCAGGACTTGAAATTAGAGACGAGTACTTCCACGTGGTGAGTACTGTGTGAGTCTCAATCTGTGTATGAGACAAAGGATAAAGAGAAGTACTCATCCATGGTATCAGTTGAGGACTCGCGTGTGTGATGAATATGTTCTTAATATTACTTTGCGTGATATGATTCCGTGTGACGCTAGATTTAAACTCTGAGAGAGAATCAAGGTGAGTCGGCCGTCTATCCAGCAACGCCACTTGGCTTGCATTGCACAGGAAGACGTGCATATTTCTCCAGAGTTCATAGTAGAAAAGTAGAATTACGAAGTGGGGCAGTGTCATGTGAAACTGGGATAAATATTAATTGAAGTGGGAAAGCTGAAAGTGATAGTGTTGTGACTATTTAATGTTTTATATTTCTTATTGCAGTGTGATGTATGTCATGTAATTTGGGTATGTGTGGTTTGCATGGGAGAGTAGCAAGGTAGTTTCAAAAGATTAGTGGGTTATGCTTGTTCCTTCGGTACTCCTCGGTCTGGAGGAAAGTTTCGTGATGATGATTGTGAGAGTCGAAGTGTGAGAAATAATAAAAGATCCACCATCCTATCCAGAAAGTGCACTGTAGCGTTAAAAATAATTACGAGACCATAATATAGAGATTCACCATTGTAAAGCCATGCCCACTGGGCAGAATTTCTCATGTGTTATTGTTGTGGGATATAGGATTTATCTGTTTAGGTTAGAGAATATATCGGAATAAATAAGATAGTGGAAAGAAAAAGATTGGTGGACTTTACCTTCGAATTGTATGTTGTCATAATGTCCCGAATTTATAATGTGTGCGCCATTCATATTCAGTGCGGTGGCCACGTGTTGACAAAAGCCGTTAAATAAAAGACAAAAAGAAAATGTGGTATTGCCAGTGCGTAGTGTACAGTCAGAGTTCTGTAAATTACTGATAGTCAGATGCGTGTTTCCGTTGCGTATTATTCATACAGGAGGATAATTTGTAACTTAATTGTGAGTACGAGAGTTCATGTTACTCGATAAATAAGAATGAATCCACTCGCTTGGCAGACCACTCATCTTGCAGGCCTGACTGTTTGATGCCACAGTATGAGCAAGGCATGTGGGTGCCTCTCAATATATATATTTACGTTGGTTTGTTTTGTGAATATTATTTGTATTTACACGCTGGGTCTGGCCTAGGGAAAACTATGCTATGGAACGAATTCATCGATAGGTCGTGTGGAGAACCAAAGTGTTTAGGATCTTTGGTAGAGTTAACTCTGCCGCGTGGAGCGCGGGCAGAGCGGTGTCTGGCTGGGATGGTGCAGTGGAGCGGGTGTGTTGTGTGACGCTCCCGCGAGTTGCCGCGCTTTCGGGGTTGGGCAGCATGTAATTGCGCTCGACTTGCTGTGATAGTTTCTGACACGGTGTCGCGGACGGGAAGCATTAGCTGGCGCACATCAAGAGCCCGTTTCGCCTGGTGACCGTGTCGAGAAGAAGGCGCGCCAACATCCGGCTTCTGCAACAGCGACGGCCGACAATGAGTGACTGTCGCCACCTCCTCGATCGACGGCTTCAAACCTTCAATCAACCAACAAGGAGGACTGGAAGCACGTAAAGTTTTAGAACTGTATGGCAGACCTCAGCTTTTCAAACTTTTAAAATTGTTGCATCACAAAATTACAGCAAGTTAGCATGAACGTTTGTTGCTCATTGTCCCAATTGCATTACCAAGCAGGGTCCCTTCCCTTTCTGGAATGAACCCGAGTGTCGTTGAAATTCAAACGCCAGCATCATTCGATTTCACTGCTTTAATTTCAAAGTTCAGTTAAGGTATTCATAGCTGGCTACAATATTTAGATTACACAAGCACAAATTAAGAGTGCGAGTTTTGTTACCGTATTTTAGCTTACCTGTGACTGCAGCTCAGCTTGGTACGTACTAAATTTTACTACTGTTAATTGTTCAGAATCATTTAATTCAAGTTCAAAGTTAAATCTCTTATTTCTAAATTGCGTAGATTCAAGTAGCTTTTGAAATGATTGTTGAGGTAGCCCAAGACTAACCGTATTTTACTGAATTTCGATGTGCTTCAGAAAGAAAGCTCACTATTAACTTCAGTCACTAAATTAACTTTCGATTTTCTGGTTTTATTAATTCTTTTGCTAAATTAAGTCAGAGTGTAGCTAAATTTATTACGTCTGACAAACTTTCAGTTTTCACACTACATGTGTCAACCTTCAGTTGCCACGCTTCTAGTGCTAATTATAGGTGTAATAACCTTTCTTTTTCAGTTACTATGGTAATTGTCCTTAGGACTGGCGACCGTAATTTCCCCCAAATCTCAAATATATAATTACCGCTAGTTAATTGTTAACGTAACGGCCGCACATTTACTTTCTTTATTAACTTTACCCCTTTTCAAAACTAATTTCCACCAGTTTCATTTGCATTTTTCCTTTCATTTAGATGTAACCCTTTCCTCCCTCTTTACCGACGATTCTTCGGTGACGATTGCTTTTCCCAAATTTCCATTATGTACACGCGGTTTAATTTTTCACTGTCATTGAGGTCGATAAGTGAGGGGGAGGTTACAGGCAGTGCTCACATTTGGTGTAGACGTGTGTGGGACCTGCTCTCCTGACGCCGGATAGTGGTTTGCGGCGCTGTTGTCTTGTTACTGTTTGACCGAATTCCACTTAAGTTGTGTCCTCTTAGAAGGCTCTTTGTAATGGCACACAAAAAACTGCATAATTCCGTAAAAAATCCAACGTAGTCTCTTTTATAATTCGTAATTCGGCAGCTACTAGCGTTGAAAATTATTACGTCAGAAAAATCGTTACCTTTCTCTCTACAGCTCATTGGAAATATCAACTACGTAGATATTTACTCGGTCTTTTGTATCTGGGGTGACCTGTCTTAACTACACTGAAGTGCCAAAGAAACTGGTACACCTGTCTAATATCATGTACGGCCCGCGCGAGCGCTCAGAAGTCCCGCAACCCGACGTGGCATGGACTCGAATAATGCCTGAAGTAGTGCTGGAGGGAGCAGACTCCGTGAATCCTGCACAGCTGTCCATAAATTCGTAAGAACACGAGGGGCTGGAGATCTCTTATGAACAGCACGTTGCAAGGCATTCCAGATATGCTCAGTAATGTTCATATCTGGGGACTTTGGTGGCCAGAGGAAGTGTTTAAACTCAGAAGGGTCATCCTCGAGCCACTGTTTACCAATACTGGAGGTGTTGGGTGTCGCATTGTCCTGCTGGAATTGCCCAAGTCCGAAGGGACGCATAATGGACACGAATGAATGGATGCAGGTGCTCAGACAGGACGCTTACGTACGTGTCACCTGTCAGGCTCTTATCTAGACGTATCAGGGGTCCCATATCACTCCAACTGCACACGTCCCACACCATAACAGAGCCTACACCAGCTCAAACCGTCCTGCTGACATGCAGGGTCCCTGGATTCAGGAGATTGTCTCCATACCCGTACACGTCCATCGGCTCGATACAATCTGAAACGAGACTTGTCCGACCAGGCAACATGTTTCCAGTCATCAAAAATGGTTCAAATGGCTCTGAGCACTATGAGACTTAACTTCTGAGGGTGATCAGTCCCCTACAACTTAGAACTAGGTAATCCTAACTAACCTAAGGACAAGACACACATCCATGCCTGAAGCAGGATTCGAACTTGCGACCGTAGCGGTTGCGCGGTTCCAGACTGAAGCGCCTAGAACCACTCGGCCACACTGGCTGGCTTCCAGTCATCAACAGTCTAATGTCTGTATTGACGCGCCCAGACGAGGCGTACAGCTTTGTGTCGACGGCATACGAGTGGGCCTTCGGCTCCGAAAGCCCTTATCGACGATGCTTTGTTGAATTGTTTGCACGCTCACATCTGCTGATGGCTCAGCGTTGAAATATGCAGCAATTTGGGGAAGGGATGCACTTCTGTCACGTTGGACGGTTCTCTTCAGTCGTCGTTGGTCCCGTTCTTGCAGGATCTTTCTCCGGACGCAGCAGTGTCGGAGATTTGGTGTTTTACCGGATTCCTGATGTTGACGGTACACTCGTGAAACGGTCGTACGGGAAAATCCCCACTTCATCGCTGCCTCGGAGATGCTGTGTCCCATAGCTCGTGCGGCCGTTTTCAAACTCACTTAAATCTTGTTAACCTCTCATTGTAGCTGCAGTAACACCAGTTTCGTCGGCGCTTCAGTGTATTTTACTCGGTACAGTAAAAGGTAGTAAATATGAATTTGAAAAACAAGAAGCTACTGATGAGGCTACAAATCTGCTGAAACATGTCTGGGGAAGGAAAGTAATCTAAGAACAATTTCTGTTTCCCGGAAATAGTTGGAGCCCGTATCATAATCGAAGAGATCGGCATTAGAAAGTGCTAACCCACCACAGCAGAGTTTTAAGTTACTGCGTGTTGTATGTTAGGTTAAATTTGTAAATAGTAAACTGTAATGGACTTAAGTGTAACTTTTTCTAAGAATTGGTACACTATTTTAGCTATGTATCTGTCATATGGCTAAGAACCTTGTTAATAAGCTATTTACTTGTAAGATTGCCTGTGCTGTTGGGGTTTAGTACTGTCTTCATCAAAAAATATCGGGAAACGTTTTGGGAGCAGGTATGTTACTTTCAGCATCTCGTATCAGAGGCTAGGCTACTACGGATAATAAACATAAAAATGAAAGAAAACCGCTATAGTAATATTCAGAGAATGAGAATGTCAAGTTTTCTGTAGTGACTGAACTAGCACACCAAGTGCTTCCGAACTTTCTCGTTCGTTTTCATTTGCATTAGGAAACAGAATACTGGAGATTCACAACTCCCATATAAATAAACTGTAATTCAACATCCGTGAAACACTCAGGACGAAATTATGTGACTTTTTGTCGAGTACAGCCAAGGCTCTAATATAGGAATTTGGGTTTAGTTGTTCATTATTCAATTGAAGGGTTTCAAAATAGTAATGATTTATAGGAAGTATGTGGGAAGTAGTTATTTTTTCTTTGAGGGCGGGGGATCCATCATACATTCTTCCTAACTCTGAACTCTTAGAAAGTGACTCCTTAACATATCTTTTTTGTAATGAAACATTCGAAAAGTCTGCATTCACTTGATATTTGAGCTTCGTTGACCTTGTCACCTGTCTTCTATTTATCTTTCGGTAAATCTAGACTGTCCTCCTTCCTAAAATTAAAAAGACACTAGCATTCGTAGAGAAACTAAACAGGTTAAAACATGTTAAACGTTAGGGCAAAAAGAAAACTAATGTACAAACACATTGTAGGCTCTTATGCAATCACAAGGTGAAACTAACCAGTGACTCCAATAACCTTACAGGGGTTCATGGATATATGTTACATCGAATTTATATGCTCTTAACGTTAAAGTTGTTCCCAAAAGTTTAACAAATGCTATGTGCGAATATTCTGAGCTAAGGCTAGTGCCAATATTATGCTAAGCCCACTTATGGTGTCAGCATCTGATGTACTCGATTGTGGGTAATCAGAACATGTACCACTGCAAAATAAGTGGTACACTGTTGTCATCAACATTATCACCAAACATCCCTCTCTTTACTCGAGTACAAGATTTCGACGGCTCAAAAAAAAAAAAAAAAAGGTTCAAATGGCTCTGAGCACTATGGGACTCAACATCTGTGGTCATCAGTCTCCTAGAACTACTTAAACCTAACTAACCTAAGGACATCACACACATCCATGCCCGAGGCAGGATTCGAACCTGCGACCGTAGTAGTCGCGCGATTGCAGACTGGAGCGCCTAGAACCGCTCGGCCACCACGACCGGCTCTTTCGACGGCACTGCCGCGATGACACCGTGGCATGGCACTGTTTTCATCCAAACACAGGAACGTAAATACGTAAGGCAAAACAATGTATGCAGCCCACAAATGATTTCTACCACTTCAAATGAAACCACTTGTTGACAGTAAGTACTGCAGCTGAAACCACGACAGGTCGCGTGATCAGAATAATTGGCAACACACTGACGAGTGGCTCTTCGTTCTGCCGACCCCTTTAATTCAAAGATGACCCATTGAAAGTCGTGCACTTCATTCACAATTCAGTGCTCGTATTTCACATTCCTAATACCAGCATTCTGGTATTCGGTAATATAATAATTGAGGCCCTATTAATACTTTCTATCGGTTGCCTAATTTATTTGAAGATGTTTACAGTTCCAGAATGAGATTTTCACTCTGCAGCGGAGTGTGCGCTGATATGAAACTTCCTGACAGATTAAAACTGTGTGCCCGACCGAGACTCGAACTCGGGACCTTCACCTTTCGCGGGCAAGTGCTCTACCATCTGAGCTACCCAAGCACGACTTACGCCCGGTACTCACAGCTTTACTTCTGCCAGTATCTCGTCTCCTACCTTCCAAACTTTACAGACGCTCTCCTGCGAACCTTGCAGAACTAGCATTCCTGAAAGAAAGAATATTGCGGAGACATGGCTTAGCCACAGCCTGGGGGATGTTTCCAGAATGAGATTTTCACTCTGCAGCGGAGTGTGCGCTGATATGAAACTTCCTGGCAGATTAAAACTGTGTGTCCGACCGAGACTCGAACTCGGGACCTTCGCCTTTCGCTGGCAAGTGCTCTACCCTCTGAGCTACCGAAGCACGACTCACGCCCGGTACTCACAGCTTTACTTCTGCCAGTATCATGTTTACAGTTTGTCTCACACTGATCTGTGAGAGGAACTTGCCGCCAAGAATTTTCTTCATTTATGGGCGAGGGCAGCAGTGTTCCTAGCAGCCATGATGACTTCCAGTTTCCCATCCTTTTTCCGATCGCCAGGGTAGCACGTGGTGTCGTTTGAAAGTTCAGTAGTGGCCAAAGTTTCTCCTCTTCTCAGTGTCCCAACCTGCCTTACCAACCTTGTAACTGCTATTTCTGCTTGATTTTAACGTCGCGAGGTCGCCTCCCTGAGAGATTCCGGTCCTCTGATTGGCCAGTTCAGGTGCGCGCCCGTTTTTCGCGGGTAGCCGCCAACCGCCCTCCGCAGGTGGATAGTGGACAAAGGGGCAGTAGGGCAGTTCTAGTGTGACCGTGCCAGAGACCGGAAGTGCTGCTCCCGGGAGCATGAGCGCTGGCGTGCACTATAGATTCGTGCCCTTCGGCCCAGAGGGAACCTTATAGGTCATTGTACTGATGTGCGTTCCTTGAATTACGGTTTACTTAATTTTCCGTGTTATAAGACTAAGTTTTCGTTGTACAGTTGGGCGTAATGTGCGAGATGCGTTGGTTAGTCACAGTAGCTTGCAGTACGGCACTGAAGTGCATACATTCATGCTCACTTTTCCACTTCGTCTAGCAGTAGCTCTTTCAGTTTTCCTGTGTAAAATTAGACTCAGAATTTAGGTCTTCCTAGTTTGAAAACTCGTGCCCTTTGTCCTACGCCACGTGGTGAGTATCTGGCGCCCCTTCATGTTTCGATAACGTAGTCGGACCGCGAGCCAAAGCTATCTAGTATCGCCTGTATGAGTAGGTACGCGTCTTTCTGGTTTTTTTCCTTCAGTACAGGAGGCTACCTAGCGATTCACCCACAGTAGAATCTTTCGTAGTCTTTGGCTGATTCATGGTGGTGGTCGTTGCATGCCTGCAACCCCTTCCTTTATTGAATTGGACTCCATTTGATAATACAGCGATAGTTCGTAAAATTCCTTCTCTCCTGCTATCGTGGCTTATTATGAACGAGCGTTGGGGCAGGGCTGCTGATCTCAATTCTTCCTTCCCGCACCCCCACTTGACTGTATACTTGTTCAGTATTCAACTGTTAAATAAATGAGTCCTTTAATCTGTACATTCTCCCTTTCATTACGTGAAACCTTCCTTAATGTCACAGTAGAATGATGAACTATAACGGTTGTTACAAGGTCGTGCAGGTCACGCGCCATTAATGATAGGAGAAAGATTCAATATCGCGCACCTGGCACGACCATTGCACGCATGGCACCGATAATAATAATAATAATAATAATAATAATAATAATAATAATTTTCAATTATCCCCCATTGATAAACTGGGAAGTGTTCACACAGCTCAGTGTGAGTACGTGAGCACTAAATCCACTTGATGTGGTGGAAGTAGTGGCCTCCGTTTTAACGCGAAGGAATTCTTAGCCCTGCCGCAAATGAGAGACTGTGCGCATCTTCTTCAGCACGCCTCCTCGCCTTCTCTACATGTCAGGACACTGTTTTGCCAGCCGTACAGTTGTTTCTCAGCTTCGCTCGACCCGTCCATTTGTGTATGCGGAGACGGCAAGCTCTGTGGGCGAGGAGAATTGCGGTGGCCGTACGCTGACATCGGGGCGGGGTTTACAGCGAAGCTGCTGCAGCAGTCAGCAGGCAGCGGCAAGTCAGCAAGCTGAGTGGCGCCCGCCGTAAAGCCAGCGCCCGGCTCGTAAACACGCCCTGGGGACCGGGACAGGGGAACCCCCGCCCCTGCAGGCCGGCCGCCGAGCTACCCGCAAAGCACTGCCGTCCCGCGGGTGGCCTGCCCTCACCAACACAGGGCGGCAGCGCGCGCCTTGTATATACTGTACATTGTGTGTGTGTGTGTGTGTGTGTGTGTGTGTGTGTGTGTCTGTGGAGCCGCCTTTTATCCAGAGTCCTTCCAGTCCGGAGGGTGGAGTGCTCCCCAGCTCCAGCAACGCTGTTTCCTCCTCCGAGCCGCGCAGATGAAAACCGTCTTGCTGTTTAAGACACGACAGGCAATTCCTTTCAACAGTTGTTCAGAATCACCGAGACAGCATCGAGTCATATCTTATAGGTACTCACTGTCAGGATAAACAAATAATAAAGGAGGATTGTAAATCTGATGTTTTTTCTTTCTGTCACAGACGGTAAACAATTGTTCTGAATCCGTGCATCGATATACATCAACCAGTAACAGAGACCATATTTTTATTGATGTATTAGCTGAGTAAACAAAGTATTCTGGTTACTTGTTCATCCTAATCTTACATTATATGTGTTGGTCATGACGTTTTAATCATTGAAACGTAAAGTTACGTGATAAATATTTCGTTTCAGTCCAGTCACTTGTTGACCAGTCTACAGAAGAAAACAAAAGGAAACCCGAAGTTTTGAATTTCCCATTAGCAACCAGTTCACGCCAATTTTTAAAATCATAAGAAAGAGTTTGTTTGACACATCACTGGTTCGAATCCTGCCTCGGGTATGGGTGTGTGTGATGTCCTTAGGTTAGTTAGGTTTAATTAGTTCTAAGTTCTAGGGGACTTATGACCTAAGATGTTGAGTCCCATAGTGCTCAGAGCCATTTGAACCATTTTTGAACATCATTGGTAGGCTAAATTTATGTTACACAACAACTGATGTACATATTTACAATCAAAACAGCAATAATTTTTAAGTGGTTCATCGTTAAGTGACATCGTCATTTTTGAAAAGGAACTTGATTACCTACATAACACGCAAACAAATGTATCCTAAATTACAGGCGTTACTCATCATTATTCACTAATGTCATCATTACTGGTGTCTCCTTCAGAAACAGATTCATTTCCTCTTTCCTCGTCATCCCCGGTGCCGTTCCAGAACACATTATCTTCACTGCCGTCTAGAGTATTTGGAATACAGCATCTCGTGAATGATTTTGCGATCACTGGTGCTTCATGCTTTTCCAGGCGGCCGAAACCAGATTGCAATAACGTGGGGCAAGCACACTTAATTTTTCCTGTCATATTCAGTCCACGATTTGTTTGGAAAACCATTTTTTGGTACTTTTCTTGAACGTAACCTTTCAATGGTTTATTCATACTAACGTCGAGAGTTTTTAATGCAAAAGTCATTCCTGCAGGAATAATAACAATAGGCTGTGGATCCTTTTCTTTGACGACGGTATGAACGAAGATGGATCGTAGTTCGGAAAGCCCACCAGGACGAACCTGAAATATATTTGGGAGCCTGTCAAGCATTAAAGTTTCAGTATTCGTCCCTTCTCTTCATTTTAAATAACAAGATCATCAGGGATCAGCTTGTCATTTTTAGGGGTTTGGAGCTCGATTTCCGCTTGAGGATTAAGAAAGCGAGAAGCTTGTGCTCATATGCTATGATTGCCAGCAATACAGTTGTAAGCTGTTTTTCACATCCTGATGTTCTGATAATAATTCCTTTTGTTCCGTTCTCATCAATCGCATAATTATCGAAACCAAACAGGTGTCTCATCAGCGCTGCCTATTCGTCCCCTAGGAAAATTCTTCTCTTTAGAAAGTGATATGACACACGGCTGAAATTTTTTTTCAAAATTGTGTGGAATCTTTTGTCATATTGTTGTACGGCGTCGTTGAGATAAGCCCGCCCAAGTTGCATGGAGCGATCAACCCATTCACGGCTAGCCTTGAGCTCTCGCTTCGGTATATTAAGAACTGTGGCCTCTCTCGTAGTATCACTAGCCACAGGTTCCCCAATCTTCCTCCTTTCACGGACGAATTGCAGAATTTTTACTTCAACTAAGGATGCCCTCCTTTGCGAGGAGCAGTGAATTTCTTTCTAGTTGCGACAGAAGCGAAAAATGCCAGTCTCTATTTCTTCATAAGCGAACGCTCCTCTCATCTACAATGAACTCTCTTCCCGCCTTCCGGTTGCCGTAATTTTCAGCCTGAAGAATTACTTTACATTTGTCAGTAGCACCATACGATGTTGTTCTCTACTTGCCTTCTATTTTTTCGTGACTACCTAATGCAAACAGACTACGCAGTAAAAGACCTACAATAATGTAACGCAGTTGAGAGTTATGACACCTGGTAACATGTGACGCAGCAAAATGGTTCAAATGGCTCTGAGCACTATGGGACTTAACTGCTGTGGTCATCAGTCCCCTAGAACTTAGAACTACTTAAACCTAACTAACTTAAGGACATCACAAACATCCATGCCCGAGGCAGGAATCGAACCTGCGACCGCAGCGGTCGCGCGGTTCCAGACTGGAGCGCCTACAACCGTTCGGCCACTCCGGCCGGCGTGACGCAGCATGTGAAGGTTACTGTGTGTGGACGTGTTACTCCTGTAACCGAAATTGCTGATCTGAAGATGGTTCTAGAGGAACCGAAACCGGTCATATGAATAAACTTTTTATGCAATCAAGACGGATTATAAGTAACATTGTAAAACCACTGATTGCGGTTATCCCATCAGACATTATGTCTGTTTTTGCAAAATATTCCCAAGTGTCAATAAACGATCTCAATGAAACTTGGCGTGTGTATAGAGCGCCAAAACAGTGCAGTACCTACGTTTTTTTCGTGCCCAGCTTCACTTTTAACGGGTAAAAGTTAAATTGGCAATTTAGGTTTAGAGCGCATATCTTCGAAGCGATGATATATAAAAAATGATTTTCACATAGAAATTGATACGTAATTAACGTTCATGAAATTGTGTAACCAACTTTTGTGATAACTTGAAATTTTGCAAAATACCCCACCGCCATTAATTAAATTTGAAAAATGAGAATCTCTTTTACAACGTAAATAAAGAAGCTTACAAGCCGCATACATCTCTGTGTAATAAAGCTGGTTTCTGGAATACCGTTTTTGGAAAATAAGCTGTGCACAATGTGTTGTAGGAGCATTTTCAGCACACTTAATTAAGATTTCTAAACATTCATTACTGTTCTAATAATTTATTTCAGCTGTATTTTCTGCTTTAAATTGTTATTTTACGTTTTACATTCACTGGCTTTTTGCTTTTCAGATTACCATTTCACATACGTGTATTTTGTTACTTGATTCTTTAAATATCCTGGTTTGTATCAGGTATATTTCAATACATTGATAAGCCTTCGCGAAGATAATTGCTTATGTACTCATGATGAAGTTTGGTTACGTTGTTTCACAAGTGGAGGCTGATACCATAATCATTCAACAGAGCGGGATGCGATAATCTTCTCCCAACATTCTTCCAGCATCGAAATCCGTGTAGGTCCCACGCCTTTGCCTATACCATCGAGCCCTTTGGAATCACCAGATGTTTCTTGTCCTCGGGTTTTTTCACTTCCACCATTCGATTCCTCCAAGTTTTAAAACAAAGTAATGGTGTGCATGGACAGAGAATTCGAGAACCTCATTTTGAAGCCCCAGATGTCCTTGTGGCGACGTCGAAATCTGGTAAAGAAACGTCTGACCAGGTCAGAAGATATTTGAAGGGCGTTTCCTTCCCCAGCGAGGCAGAAATATCTGTATTATTGTTAGATTATTGGCGGTGATAAGTGTGAAAGGACGTCAGGACGAGGAAATTGTTCACCTGGTGAACGGCCCAGCACAGCCGTGGGACTTGGACAGCTTTCGATGTTAGAAGTACTTTGTGAGAAGAGGTTTAGGTCTAGTTCTGTTCAGTGATTATGGAGTCAGTCTCCACTTGAAAAACGATATAAGCAAGTTGGAGTCACTAGTACGTAATAACTTCTCTTCGCCAAGTCTAACCAATGTACTGAAATATGTATGATAAAAATTAGGATACGTAGAAGATAACAACTGACAATTTGAAAACGTTCTGAATTTTGTTTTATATTGCGTTCTCCATTATGTATTTTACGTGAATAATTTCGTTCATTTTATGTACATGGTGTAAAAGAACTTTGTTTTAAGCATTTCTTTACACATTATCGTTATTGTAATTATTTTGTATGATAATAATGACTGACTTACCAGAATGAGATTTTCACTCTGCAGCGGAGTGTGCGCTGATATGAAACTTCCTGGTAGGTTAAAACTGTGTGCCCGACCGAGACTCGAACTCGGGACCTTTACCTTTCGCGGGCAAGTGCTCTACCATCTGGGCTACCGAAGCACGACTCACGCCCGGTACTCACAGCTTTACTTCTGCCAGTATCTCGTCTCCTACCTTCCAAACTTTACAGAAGCTCTCCTGCGAACCTTGCAGAACTAGCACTCCTGAAAGAAAGGATATTGCGGAGACATGGCTTAGCCACAGCCTGAGGGATGTTTCCGGAATGAGATTTTCATTCTGCAGCGAAGTGTGCGCTGATATGAAACTTCCTGGCAGATTAAAACTGTGTGCCCGACCGAGACTCGAACTCGGGACCTTTGCCTTTCGCGGGCAAAACATCCCCCAGGCTGTGGCTAAGCCATGTCTCCGCAATATCCTTTCTTTCAGGAGTGCTAGTTCTGCAAGGTTCGCAGGAGAGCTTCTGTAAAGTTTGGAAGGTAGGAGACGAGATACTGGCAGAAGTAAAGCTGTGAGTACCCGGCGTGAGTCGTGCTTCGGTAGCTCAGATGGTAGAGCACTTGCCCGCGAAAGGCAAAGGTCCCGAGTACGAGTATCGGTCGGGCACACAGTTTTAATCTGCCAGGAAGTTTCAATGACTGACTTATTTTTAATTAACGAAATGCAAACACGTGAAACGGAAAATTAAGAAACAAAAAAAACTATGATTATAAAACGTAACCTAAAGATTTAAAACATAAAACAAGTAATATAAATAATTATAATGGTAATGAATATTTATGTGTTTGAATTAGATATGTTGAAAATACTTCGACAGTCCAGTGCATACAGCTGATTTTGCAAAAATAATATTTGAGAAACCAGCTTTATTACACACGAACCTATGTGGCTTAAAAGGTTTTTTAATTTATGTTGTAAAAAAGGTTTTCATTTTACGAAATTAATGTGAAAAATTTCAAATTATTACGGAAGCTGATTATACAATTTCAAGAACGTTAATATAGTACCAATCTTTATATGATATACATTTTTTTGGGTATCACCACTTCGAAGATATTCCCCGTAAACCTAAAATACCAAATTACCTTTTGAGGTGTGCTTTACCACTTGAAAGGGAAATTGGGCACAAAAAAATATATATCGCACTATTTTGCCTCCTCTACATAGCAACCAAGTTTCATCGACGTGCATCCATATTTAAACTGGATGAAGGTGGGACACAGCTGGTATAATTTCTGTTGTAAATTAAACTCCTCCAGCTGTGCTTAAGATTTTATATTTATTTAGCTACTAGTTTCGATGTTGCGTCAACGCCATCTTCAGGCCCGTACACTTTGATGAAATCAATTGTGTGTGGCTGAGTACTAGAAGTCCGCGGTGAGAACAACACATGGCATATGCTCCATGTGGAGCACGTGGTGTTCTCACAGCGAACTTCTAGTACTGAGCCACACACAATTGATTTCATCAAAGTGTACGGGCCTGAAGATGGCGTTGACGCAACGTCGAAACTAGTAGCTAAATAAATATAAAATCTTAAAAGCACAGCTGGAGGAGTTTCATTTACAAAAGAAAAAAAAGAAAGAGTTTCTTCAAGATCGTTTATTGACACTTGGAGAATGTTGCCTTGTTAGACAGAATTTATAATTGATGTGGTGAATGTCAGCTTCTTCTAAAAGTATAAAAACGTAAATTAATGCAGATGACAATCACATAATGTTCGAATAGAGCATCAACAGTGTGCTGCTTGATACAGTAATGTGGATTAATTACCTAGGCGTGATGTTGCAGAGGGATATGAAATGCAATGAGCACTTCACGTTGGTCGTACGGAAGGGAAAAGGTGGACTTCGGTTTATTGGAAGAATTACAGGAAAGTCTGGAAAGCAGACTTTGTATAGAACGCCAGTGCGACCCGTTCTCGAGTACTGCTCGAGTGCCCGCCCGGTCGCCGGCACGAATCCGCCCGGCGGACTTGTGCCGAGGTCCGGTGAGCCGGCCAGTCTGTGGATGGTTTTTAGGCGGTTTTCCATCAGCCACGTCGAATGCGGGCAGGTTCCCCTTATTCCGCCTCAGCTACACTATGTCGGCGATTGCTGGCCAAACAAGTTCTCCACGCTCGCGTACACCACCATTACTCTACCACGCAGACATAGGGGTTACACTCGGCTGGTGTGAGGCGTTCCCTAGGGGGGGTCCAACGGGGGCCGAACCGCACAATAACCCTGGGTTCGGTGTGGGGCGGCGGTGCGGTGAAGTGGACTGCGGTAGTCGTCGTGGGGTTGCGGACCACGGCGGCTGCGGCGGGGACGGAGCATTAAGCTAAATGCAAATTTACAATTATGCACCTCAGGATAGAGTTAATGTGTATCGTATTCGACAATTCGCAGCAGAAAGAACGCGCGCTGGCCAGTTGTGTTACATACTCCATAGCCGCTTTGGTTCCACACTAACCCTATGCTCCTCGGCGACAATGCGTTTCTGGCGTACAGAGTGACTGGTAATACGGGAAGTGAGCAGCGAGAGCTCGATTCGGCGCGGTCGGCCGGCACTTTCCATCAGGACGAGCGGCCGTTCTGAGGCGGCCACGGCGCCGGCCTGCTATTTATGCCGCGCCGTTGGCAGCCCTGCCGTCGCGGCTTGATTGATTTATTAGGACAGTGATTGATGCAGTCCGCCTCGTCCTCGCTGCGCTCCAGGGGCGCAGGGGAGAAGCCGGGGGGTGGAGAGGGGGACTGGGGGCGGTGGGGGCGGAAGGGCTGTGCGTGGAGGTGCGTGGGCGAGAGTTGATGGCGCAGGCGGGGGGCCGGCAGGCAGCCGGGGAGCGGGGGCGGAGGAGGTGTGTGCACTGGACCGGGCGCTGGATCCGGCGTGCAGCTACTCTGACCTCGGGAAATTTTGTTTCCGAGGAGCGAAAGCGACGCAGTAATGTGGCTAATGGGGCACTGTCTAGGTCACGTACACCGCTCACAGAAAAGGTGAAGCACCTAGAAGACGTGGACGGATGTCAATTTATAAGGGACAGTCGAACGACAAACTGAACACGAGTGACAACACCACCATCAAGTGGCTCCGTTCAGAAGCAGTCACCACACGCATTAATACGTTTATTCCAGCGGGGGACGAGACGATCAATTCCCGTTTCGTACACCGCGGTCTGCCGATGGATCGTGGCGCGGGGTAGCCGCGCGGTCTTAAGCGCCTTGCCAATATTCGCGCGGCTCGCCCCGTCGGAGGTTCGAGTCCTCCCTCAGGCATGTGTGTGTGTGTGTCTTCCTTAGCGTAAGTTAGTTTAACTTAGGTTAAATACATTACTGGCCATTAAAATTGCTACACCAAGAAGAAAATGAGATGATAAACGGGTATTCATTGGACAAATACAGGGTGATTCAAAAAGAATACCACAACTTTAAAAATGTGTATTTAATGAAAGAAACATAATATAACCTTCTGTTATACATCATTACAAAGAGTATTTAAAAAGGTTTTTTTTTCACTCAAAAACAAGTTCAGAGATGTTCAATATGGCCCCCTCCAGACACTCGAGCAATATCAACCCGATACTCCAACTCGTTCCACACTCTCTGAAGCATATCAGGCGTAACAGTTTGGATAGCTGCTGTTATTTCTCGTTTCAAATCATCAGTGGTGGCTGGGAGGGGTGGCCGAAACACCATATCCTTAACATACCCCCATAAGAAAAAAAGTCGCAGGGGGTAAGATCAGGGCTTCTTGGAGGCCAGTGATGAAGTGCTCTGTCACGGGCTGCCTGGCGGCCGATCCATCGCCTCGGGTAGTTGACGTTCAGGTTTCATAACTAACCTTTTTCGTAGGACTCTCCATACAGTTGATTGTGGAATTTGCAGCTCTCTGCTAGCTCTGCGAGTCGATTTTCCTGGGCTGCGAACAAATGCTTGCTGGATGCGTGCTACATTTTCATCACTCGTTCTCGGCTGTCCAGAACTTTTCCCTCTGCACAAACACCCATTCTCTGTAAACTGTTTATACCAACGTTTAATACACCACCTATCAGGAGGTTTAACACCATACTTCGTTCGAAATGCACGCTGAACAACTGTCGTCGATTCACTTCTGCCGTACTCAATAACACAAAAAGCTTTCTGTTGAGCGGTCGCCATCTTAGCATCAACTGACGTTGACGCCTAGTCAACAGCGCCTCAAGCGAACAAATGTACAACTAAATGAAACTTTATAGCTCCCTTAATTCGCCGACAGATAGTGCTTAGCTCTGCCTTTCGTCGTTGCAGAGTTCTAAATTCCTAAAGTTGTGGTATTCTTTTTGAATCACCCTGTATATTACACTAGAACTGACATGTGATTACATTATGGAGCTATTTGGATGCATAGATACTGAGAAATCAGTACCCAGAACAACCACCTCTGGCCGTAATAACGGCCACGATACACCTGGGCATTGAGTCAAACACAGCTTGGATGGCGTGTACAGGTACAGCTGCCCATGCACCTTCAAAACGATACCACAGTTCATCTAGAGTAGTGACTGGCGTATTGTGACGAGCCAGTTGCTCGGCCACCATTGACCAGACGTTTTCAGTTGGTGAGAGATCTGTAGAATGTCCTGGTCAGGGCAGCAGTCGAACATTTTCTGTATCCAGAAAGACCCGTACAGGACCTGCAACATGCGGTCGCGCATTATCTTGCTGAAATGTTGGGTTTCGCAGGGATCGAATGAAGGGTAGAGCCACGGGTCGTAACACATCTGAAATGTAACGCCCACAGTTCAAAGTGCCGTCAATGCGAACAAGAGGTGACCGAGACGTGTAACCAATGGGACCCCATACCATCACGCCGGGTGATACTCCAGTATGGCGATGACGAATACACGCTTCGAATGTGCGTTCACCGCGATGGCGCCAAACACGGAGGCGACCATCATGCAACTGTAGACAGAACCTGGATTCATCCGAAAAAATGACGTTTCGCCATTCGTGCACCCAGGTTCTTCGTCGAGTACACCATCGCAGGCGCTCCTGTCTGTGATGCAGCGTCAAGGGTAACCGCAGCCGTGCTCTCCGAGCTGAAAGTCCGTGCTGCTGCAAACGTCGTCGAACTGTTCGTGTAGATGGTGGTTGTCTTGCAAACGTACCCATCTGTTGACTCAGGGATTGAGACGTGGCTGCACGATCCGTTACAGCCATGCGGATAAGATGTCTGTCATCTCGACTACTAGTGATATGAGGCCGTTGGGATCCAGCACGGCGTTCCGTATTACCCTCCTGAACCCACCGATTCGATATTCTGCCAGCAGTCATTTGATCTCGACCAACAGGAGCAGCAATGTCGTGATACGATAAACCGCAATTGCTATATGCTACAATCTGACCTTTATCAAAGTAGGAAACATTTCTCCTCCTTACACGAGGCATCACAACAACATTTCACCAGGCAACGCCGGTCAACTGCTGTTTGTGTAGCAGAAATCGGTTGGAAACTTGCCTCATGTCAGCACGTTGTAGGCGTCGCCACCGACGCCAACCTCGTGTGAATGCTCTGAAAAGCTAATCATTTGCATATGACAGCATCTTCTTCCTGTCGGTTCAATTTCACGTCTATAGCACGTCATCTTCGTGGTGCAGCAATTTTAATGGACAGTAGCGTACATTTCAAGATGGCGAGTCCGCTTGAAACATCCAGATTAGTTGAACATCGTTCTGTTATTCGTTTTTTTTTAATGGCCAGTAGTGTAGTATGTAAGCCTAAGGAGCGATGACCTCAGTAATTTGGTCCCATAGGAAGTTACCACAAATTTCCAAAATTTTGCCTATGCATCCACAACTGCACCGACTGTTGCACTTCCTCGTTCGAATGAAAGCGACGTCCACTCCACGAATGACGTAACACGTATATGCACCAGCAGATGCAACATAAAAGTTGCGAAACCGATTGTGTACGTCTGTAGTTGAATTGAAGACATGCAGCTACAATGGACTTCTGGCCTTTTCATTCAGTTTTATATTTAATAATTTAATGTATGCATTAAAAAACTGTGTAATGAATGTTTGTCAGTCAATAATATATGAACACAGAGCTGTCTTGTAAATTATTTATTCACACTGGCCTTCGTCGCAGACCATCTTCACAGTGATAAATATACAAAGGAAACAAAAAGAAAGCCGGAACATAGAAATAAGCCGGCCGCCGCTGTGGTCGAGCGGTTCTAGGCGCTGCAGTCTGGAACCACGTGGATGCTACGGCCGCAGGTTCGAATACTGCCTCGGGCATGGATGTGTGTGATGTCCTTAGGTCAGTTAGGTTTCAATGCATATCACAATTTATTTCAAATTATGGCATACACACAGATCGTCAACGGAACGGTAAGAGTGCATTTCAAGTGGCAACGTTCTCACAAAACTGAACCGAACGTCTACGTCAAAAGATTTCGCAGTGCTTTCCAAATGGCGACATTCACGCAGACCGTCTACGGAACGGAACATCAAACCTGTCCGCGATGCATCCGAACCGCAGGCATTCACATGGAACGGAACGTCAAGTCCTGGCCACTATGCATTCCAATGCGGCAGTCGATCAGAATGTCAACGACAAAATATTTTGCAGTGCTTTTCAAATAGCAGTATCCACGCAGATCATCAATGTAAAGAAACGGAACAGAACACAGCGGGCGGAACGGGTAGCCAACGTCAAAACATCTCAGAATTCTACATCTACATCTACGTGATTACTCTGCTATTCACAATAAAGTGCCTGGCAGAGGGTTCAATGAACCACCTTCATGCTGTCTCTCTATCTTTCCACTCTCGAACGGCACGTGGGGAAAACGAGCACTTAAATTTTTCTGTGCCAGCCCTGATTTCTCTTATTTTATCGTGATGATCACTTCTCCTCGTATAGGTGGGTGCCAACAGAATGTTTTCGTAATCGGAGGAGAAAACTGGTGATTGAAATCTCATGAGAAGATCCCGTCGCAAAGAAAACGCCTTTGTTTTAATGACTGCTACTCCAATCACGTATCATGTCTTTGACACTGTCTCCCCTATTTCGCGATAATACAAAACGAGCTGCCCTTCTTTGTACTTTTTCGATGTCAGCCGTCAGTCCCACCTGATGCGGATCCCACGCCGCACAGCAATACTCCAGCACAGGGCAGAAAAGCGTGGTGTAAGCAGTCTCTTTGGTAGACCTGTTGCACCTTCTAAGTGTTCTGCCAATGAATCGCAGTCTTTGCTTTGCTCTACCCAGAATATTATCTATGTGATCGTTCCAATTTAGGTTATTTGTAAATGTAATCCCTAAGTATTTAGTTGAATTTACAGCCTTCAGATTTGTGTGACTTATCGCGTAATCCAAATTTAGCTGAATTTTTTAGTGCTCTTGTCAATAAGTTCACACTTTTCTTTATTCATGGTCAATTGACACTTTTCGCACCATACAGATATCTTACCTAAATCATTTTGCATATTAGATTTGGTCATCTGATGAATTTGCAAGACAGCATCATCTGCAAACAATCTAAGACGGCTACTCAGATTGTCTCCTATGTCGTTAATATAGATCAGGAACAATAGAGGGCCTATAACACTTCCTTGGGGAACGCCGGATATTACTTCTGTTTTACGCGATCACTTTCGGTCTATTACTACGAACTGTGACCTTTCTGACAGGAAATCACGAATCCGGTCGCACAACTGAGGCGATACTCCGTAGGCACGCAGTTTGGTTAGAGGACGCCTGTGAGGAACGGTGTCGAAAGCCTTCTGGAAATCTAAAAATATGCAATCAATTTGACATCCCCTGTCCATAGCACTTATTACTTCATGAGTATAAAGAGCTAGTTCTGTTTCACAAAAACGGTATTTCCTGAAGCCGTGCTGACTATATGTCAATTAATTGTTTTCTCCGAGGTACTTCATAATGTTCGAATACAGTATAAGTTCTGAAACCCCACTGCAAATCGACGTTAGTGATACAGGCCTGTAATTCAGCGGATTACTCCTAGTTCCCTTTTTGGGTATTGGTGTGACTTGAGCAATTTTGCAGTCTTTAGTTACGGACGTTTTTGTGAGTGAGTGGTTGTATGTAATTGCTAAATATGGAGCTATTTTATCAGCATACTCTGAGAGGAACCTGACTGGTATACAATCTTGACCGGAGGCCTTGCCTTTATTAAGTGATTTAAGCTGCTTTGTTACACCGAGGATATCAACTTCTATGTTTCTCATCTTGGCAGTTGCTCTTGATTGGAATTCATTTCGAGTTGCGGCATTCATACTGACTCTTAATGGAACGGAGTGGAACCTCAGTGTCACAAGATACATTATTGTTTGAGCATCCACAAAGGACGCAAACGGAACGAATTAGAATCGAACGCAACGTCGAAAACAGTCCACGCTGCACTTCAAATTACGCGACTCACACAGACCAACAACTAAACGAAACGGGACAGAAAGGAATCGGAACGCCATGCCAACCGATTCGCATCAAGATAGTTTTGACGTTGACGTTCGTGACGAGGTAGTGGCGTCGCCTGATAGTATGTGAAACTGTTCTAATCTCGTGGCGCAAACTCATTCTATAGCAGCTGATGTTGTGCCTTCTTAATCTTTACTGCTTCCGTTGCTCTATAGGCATAACAAAGAGCACATCAGGAGTCCAATATTTTTCTTATGCGTCTTTTACACGAAAGGGGGGCAAATTTCTCCAAGATATGGACAATCACAAACTCTAGGCTTGGCATATATAAATGAAACAATTTTCGTTAATACGAGGTGCATTCAAGTTCTACGGCCTCCGATTTTTTTTTTCTAATTAACTACTCACCCGAAATCGATGAAACTGGCGTTACTTCTCGACGTAATCGCCCTGCAGACGTACACATTTTTCACAACGCTGACGCCACGATTCCATGGCAACGGCGAAGGCTTCTTTAGGAGTCTGTTTCGACCACTGGAAAATCGCTGAGGCAATAGCAGCACGGCTGGTGAACGTGCGGCCACGGAGAGTGTCTTTCATTGTTGGAAAAAGCCAAAAGTCACTAGGAGCCAGGTAAGGTGAGTAGGGAGCATGAGGAATCACTGCAAAGTTGTTATCACGAAGAAATTGTTGCGTAACGTTAGCTCGATGTGCGGGTGCGTTGTATTGGTGAAACAAAACACGCACAGCCCTTCCCGGACGTTTTTGTTGCAGTGCAGGAAGGAATTTGTTCTTCAAAACATTTTCGTAGGATGCACCTGTCACCGTAGTGCCCTTTGGAACGCAATGGGTAAGGATTAAGCCCTCGCTGTCCCAGAACATGGACACCATCATTTTTTCAGCACTGGCGGTTACCCGAAATTTGTTTTGGTGGCGGTGAATCTGTGTGCTTCCATTGAGCTGACTGGCGCTTTGTTTCTGGATTGAAAAATAGCATCCACGTCTCATCCATTGTCACAACCGATGAAAAGAAAGTCCCATTCGTGCTGTCGTCGCCTGTCAACATTGCTCGGCAACATGCCACACGGGCAGCCGTGTGGTCGTCCGTCAGCATTCGTGGCACCCACCTGGATGACACTTTTCGCATTTTCAGCTCGTCATGCACGATTGTGTGCACAGAACCCACAGAAATGCCAACTCTGGAGGCGATCTGTTCAAGTCATTCGGCGATCCCCCAAAACAATTCTCTCCACTTTCTCGATCGCGTCGTCTGACCGGCTTGTGTGAGCCCGACGTTGTTTCGGTTTGTTGTCACACGATTTTCTGCCTTCATTAAACTGTCGCACCCACAGACACACTTTCGACACATCCATAACTCCATCACCACATGTCTCCTTCAACTGTCGATGAATTTCAATTGGTTTCACACCACACAAATTCAGAATACGAATGATTGCACGGTGTTCAAGTAAGGAAAACGTCGTCATTTTAAGTATTTAAAATAGTTCTCATTCTCGCCGCTGGCGGCAAAATGCCATCTGCCGTACGGTGCTGCCATCTCTGGGACATATTGACAATGAACGGGGCCTCATTTTAAAACAATGCGCATGTTTCTATCTCTTTCCATTCTGGAGAAAAAAAATCGGAGGCCTTAGAACTTGAATGCACCTCGTATTGAAGTCCAGCATCGGACTACTGTCAGACCGGAATGAGCCACAAACCTGGATTTTGTTACACTATCCGATCAGCCGGCTGAATGGATATCTGCGATGAGACCTGTTTCATACTCTGTCATGTGTAGTGGCTAGCATTGCTGCCTCTGTATCACGGGGTGCCAGGTTCGATTCCCGGCCATGTTAGGCATTTTCTCTGCCTGTGGGCTGGGTGTTTGTGGTGTCCTCATCTTTTCATCATCATCGTCATCATCATTCATGACAGTGGCTAGACTGGACTGTGTAAAGACTGGAACTTTGTACAGGCGCTGATGAAGGAGCAGTTGAGCGCCCCACAAACCAAAACATCACACCCTGTCAGCTGCCGATAACGCTGTCTCATACGAGTATGCGACGTCTCCGTGTTCTTTACATTGATCACGAAACACCTGACGCTGTTAGTGGCCCTTATGTACCCCACCAGGCATGTAACAACACTAAATGTGAACAACAATGACACATCAGTACCTCGTCTCCTACTTTCCAGGAGAGCTTCTGCGAAGTTTGGAAAGTAGGAGAAGAGGTCCTGGCGGAAGTAAAGCGGTAAGGACGGGACGTGAGTCGTGCCTGGGTAGCTCAGATGTTAGAGCACTTGCCCGCGAAAGGCAAAGGTCCCGAGTTCGAGTCTCGGTGCGGCACACAGTTTTAATCTGCCAGGAAGTTTCACATCAGCGCACACTCCGCTGCAGAGTGAAAATCTCATTCTGGGAACAATGACACAGTCTGGTGGGCCTTCTGTTTGTCACGCAGATTTGCAATACTGTTCATTTGCATACCTGTCAGGGGCACCCACGTGTATGAAGTTACACGGACATCCAACTGTGTCTTCTGGGTGCTTCACTATTTTTGTCTGACAGTGTATGGTGTGGAAAGTGACGAGCTAGGGTAATGGACAAGAGGTGAAATGGGCAACGGAATTAGAGGCCTTGACACACACACACACACACACACACACACACACACACACACACAAAGAGATAGAGAGAGGGGGGGAGGGGAGGGGGGGCGAGATGAAGAGAAGGAATGTGTGAATAGGTGGGGAAGAGTGAGGAGTTGGGTGGTGCGCTACACGAAGTGTGGTGGCAGCTCCCGGCTGGCCGTGCAGCTAACGAGCGGTCATTAGCGCCGCCACTTCCAGATTGGAGGTGAGGTGCAAACTCTGTTACTAGACTACTGAGGAGGGGGTTGAGAGGAGGGGGAGGGGAGGAGGGGGAAGGGAGGGGAGGGGAGGAGAGGAGACTACACACACAGTGTATCCGCCTCAAAGGACGCGCCCGGCCGTGGAGCGGCGGCGGAAACCGCGACGGCCGATCACGTGTGGCCGACATCAAAGGCCGCCGAGTGCCATTGCCGCCAACGGCGAGCCACCTGTGTACCGCGAAGTAGCGGGGCGCCGTCAGTCGACGATTTAGGCAGGTAGGCGGGGCCTGCGAGTTGATTTTGCCGTGTGGTAGCAACACTCAATTCGCACAACTTGCACACACTGCCTTACCGGGGCTTGGTAAGTTAACATGACAGCACAGCGCTGATTCATAAGCCGGCGGTAGTGGCCGAGCGGTTCTATGCGCTTCAGTCCGGAACCGCGCTGCTGCTACAGTCGCAGGTTCGAATCCTGCCTGGGGCATGGATGTGTGTGATGTCCTTAGGTTTGATAGGTTTAAGTAGTTCTACGTCTAGGGTACTAGAAAGCCCTTCAAACATTAAACAGTCTCATGCTATTTTCCTTTTCTTCCGGAAGGCGTTCGATACAGTTCCGCACTGTCGCCTGATAAACAAAGTAAGAGCCTACGGAATATTAGACCAGCTGTGTGGCTGGATTGAAGAGTTTTTAGCAAACAGAACACAACATGTTGTTATCAATGGAGAGACGTCTACAGACGTTAAAGTAACCTCTGGCGTGCCACAGGGGAGTGTTATGGAACCATTGCTTTTCACAATATATATAAATGATCTAGTAGATAGTGTCGGAAGTTCCATGCGGCTTTTCGCGGATGATGCTGTAATATACAGAGAAGTTGCAGCATTAGGAAAGTGTAGCGAAATGCAGGAAGATATGCAGCGGATAGGCACTTGGTGCAGGGAGTGGCAACTGACCCTTAACATAGACAAACGTAATGTATTGCGAATACATAGAAAGAAGGATCCTTTATTGTATGATTATATGATAGCAGAACAAACACTGGTAGCAGTTACTTCTGTAAAATATCTGGGAGTATGAGTGCGGAACGATTTGAAGTGGAATGATCATATAAAATTAATTGTTGGTAAGGCGGGTACCAGGTTGAGATTCATTGGGAGAGTCCTTAGAAAATGTAGTCCATCAACAAAGGAGCTGGCTTACGAAACACTCGTTCGACCTATACTTGAGTATTGCGCATCAGTGTGGGATCCGTACCAGATCGTGTTGACGGAGGAGATAGAGAAGATCCAAAGAAGAGCGGCGCGTTTCGTCACAGGGTTATTTGGTAACCGTGATAGCGTTACGGAGATGTTTAACAAACTCAAGTGGCAGACTCTGCAAGAGAGGCGCTCTGCATCGCGGTGTAGCTTGCTCGCCAGGTTTCGAGAGGGTGCGTTTCTGGATGAGGTGTCGAATATATTGCTTCCCCCTACTTATACGTCCCGAGGAGATCACCAATGTAAAATTAGAGAGATTAGAGCGCGCACGGAGGCTTTCAGATAGTCGATCTTTCCGCGAACCATACGCGACTGGAACAGGAAAGGGAGGTAATGACAGTGGCACGTAAAGTGCCCTCCGCCACACACCGTTGGGTGGCTTGCGGAGTATAAATGTAGATGTAGATGTAGATTTACATCGGACCCCTCATCTCATAAAACTATGCCATAATAGCATCTTAACGTGAATAGTGGGTTACGGCTCGGGAGTCTGGGCACACAGGCTGACGAGGGTTGTGCCCGCCTTGACAGTGAGAAGGGTTCAGAGGAATATGACACTCAGATCTGTGGGGCCTATAGAACATCACCAGGGGGAGCCCTATTAGTCATAATGGGGCTCTGCCCGCTGGACATCAAAATTAGAGAGCAGGCTGCGTGGTTCTGGGTTAAGAAAGGGAACGTCACGAAGAGGGAAGAGATATTAGGCACTGGGGCTACGGATAAGGGTGAGATTCGGCAAAGAGGCGAACAACTATTGCAAGAACTATCGGAGGCGGATGAAACAGGGCGTAGGACACTTGAACTTCTTCCCAACATTAGGGAACGACTGAAAATGACATACTTTGAACCCACTAGAGGACTAATCCATTTTCTCACTGGACATGGGCCATACCCGACATATTTATGTCGGTTCGGGAAAAGGGCCACACCCGCGTGTGAATATGGTGAACCGGAGGGTACCGCCGATCATGTGATCTACGAGTGCCCCCTTTTCAATGATATTGCTTCCACATTACGTGACCAATTACGTGACTGTGACACATACCAACTAATAAGATAAGAAGACACTTTTCATACTCTTAATACACTAGCGGATGAGGTATCACGAAAAGTGCTAAAGGAATACCTGAGGGACATAAATTAACATAAATTAATTTTAAAAAAATTGAGACATAGTAAATACCGAATACGCGGCCTACTCGTATACCGCCTGCGCGTGGATAGGCCGACTTCCTCGTAGTCTGGAATCGGCCACGTACAGGACTAGGGGGAGTGGGGAACAATATTATCAACTAGACAAAGCACCGGATTTGAGATAGGTTAGAACTAAATAGTAGGACTCAGATTAGGAAATTAGTTATTAGGAACCTGCAGCGAATGACATCTTGGCCTGCCCAGGGTCAGGGGCACGCCCATCGGGATTAGCTCGGTGGGCAGGGCAATGAAGTAGGTTTATATTTACCTCTGACACGACTGTGACGCTGCAGGCAGTAGAAGTTTCTAGTCAAGATATTATACACTAAATACTAATACTTGTAGGAATTTAGCTGCCCATTGTAATTAGCTATAGCTGTAGCTGTACCTCACAATTAATAAAATTATAATTATCTGCAATTGATGTTTAAATAAATTAAGACCCACTAATCATACACTCCTGGAAATGGAAAAAAGAACACATTGACACTGGTGTGTCAGACCTACCATACTTGCTCCGGACACTGCGAGAGGGCTGTACAAGCAATGATCACACGCACGGCACAGCGGACACACCAGGAACCGCGGTGTTGGCCGTCGAATGGCGCTAGCTGCGCAGCATTTGTGCACCGCCGCCGTCAGTGTCAGCCAGTTTGTCGTGGCATACGGAGCTCCATCGCAGTCTTTAACACTGGTAGCATGCCGCGACAGCGTGGACGTGAACCGTATGTGCAGTTGACGGACTTTGAGCGAGGGCGTATAGTGGGCATGCGGGAGGCCGGGTGGACGTACCGCCGAATTGCTCAACACGTGGGGCGTGAGGTCTCCACAGTACATCGATGTTGTCGCCAGTGGTCGGCGGAAGGTGCACGTGCCCGTCGACCTGGGACCGGACCGCAGCGACGCACGGATGCACGCCAAGACCGTAGGATCCTACGCAGTGCCGTAGGGGACCGCACCGCCACTCTCCAGCAAATTAGGGACAATGTTGCTCCTGGGGTATCGGCGAGGACTATTCGCAACCGTCTCCATGAAGCTGGGCTACGGTCCCGCACACCGTTAGGCCGTCTTCCGCTCACGCCCCAACATCGTGCAGCCCGCCTCCAGTGGTGTCGCGACAGGCGTGAATGGAGGGACGAATGGAGACGTGTCGTCTTCAGCGATGAGAGTCGCTTCTGCCTTGGTGCCAATGATGGTCGTATGCGTGTTTGGCGCCGTGCAGGTGAGCGCCACAATCAGGACTGCATACGACCGAGGCACACAGGGCCAATACCCGGCATCATGGTGTGGGGAGCGATCTCCTACACTGGCCGTACACCACTGGTGATCGTCGAGGGGACACTGAATAGTGCACGGTACATCCAAACCGTCATCGAACCCATCGTTCTACCATTCCTAGACCGGCAAGGGAACTTTCTGTTCCAACAGGACAATGCACGTCCGCTTGTATCCCGTGCCACCCAACGTGCTCTAGAAGGTGTAAGTCAACTACCCTGGCCAGAAAGATCTCCGGATCTGTCCCCCATTGAGCATGTTTGGGACTGGATGAAGCGTCGTCTCACGCGGTCTGCACGTCCAGCACGAACGCTGGTCCAACTGAGGCGCCAGGTGGAAATGGCATGGCAAGCCGTTCCACAGGACTACATCCAGCATCTCTACGATCGTCTCCATGGGAGAATAGCAGCCTGCATTGCTGCGAAAGGTGGATATACACTGTACTAGTGCCGACATTGTGCATGCTCTGTTGCCTGTGTCTATGTGCCTGTGGTTCTGTCAGTGTGATCATGTGATGTATCTGACCCCAGGAATGTGTCAATAAAGTTTCCCCTTCCTGGGACAATGAATTCACGGTGTTCTTATTTCAATTTCCAGGAGTGTATTAGGAAGTGGGTTAGGTTGTATAATTATTATTGTTGTTGGAATAAAGAATTTTTAAGTCTAAGGGACTGACTACGTCAGATGTTGAGTCCCATAGTGCCTAGACCCATTTGAACCATTTTGAACTGATCCATACTTGCCATGTCACTGGTAGGGAGAGCCAGTGAGCATGTTAGCTTCAACTGTGACGTTTATTTCAACCAGTGGTCAACAGAAATTCTTCAGTGGTATGCGACAATGACTCAAGCATCACGAAACATTTACAGAGCAATGAAGCAAAGCAACATGCACTGCCAAAAGTCCCCACACTCCGCAAGTTGCAGCCAACCCCATGCGCCACCTTTCGCCGAGAAGCGGCCTGTCGCACGCAGTACTTGTCCGTCAGTTCAGTCGGTGGATTCGTGCGAACTGCCACACGCTACGTGAAGAGTACGACTGGGAAGTCGACTTCATTTCTTGAGGAGAAGATGCCATGTAACTGCGCTCCCATACCAGTCGTTTTGTTATGGTGAGTGATGGTGAGTAAGCAAGTTAGTGTACGTGCAATGACGCCAGCCCCCTTCACGCGTTGACGTAAAGCCGTCGGCACACGGACCGTGCTGTCGAACGTTAACGTTGAGGAACGATGCGACTTGTGCATACGGTACGTGGGCCCAAACGTGGTATACGCGATCGCAACGCACTCCAGCGGTAGTTGAGGGAAGCTTCTAGTTCGTATAATCACACTTTTTACTCAACGGGCGCGCTTAAAATTCCCACGCTAGCTCTATTAAAACGCACATTTCCACCATCGTCCACGCAAAGGAAAGTAACATGTGCAATTATTAAGGACACAGACTTACAAAAGCTCTATTCCAAACAGTGCATTACAAATTTGGAATATTTCTCCGCATAGGATAAACATTATTTCATCATTCCCACAATTTAATAAAACTCCAAGGTCAGTCTTACTTGATCACTGTGTAAGTAGGCTGTTTAGATTTTTATATTGCTATGTAAGTAGGCTGTTTAGATTTTTATATTGGTAATGCCACGTAGCGCTCTGTATGAAAATCACTGGCTGTGCTGTGTGCAGTCTGTGGCTAGTTTGCATTGTTCTCTGCCATTGTAGTGTTGGGCAGCGGCAGCTGGATGTGAACAGCGCGTAGCGTTGCGCAGTTGGAGGTGAGCCGCCAGCAGTGGTGGATGTGGGGAGAGAGATGGCGGAGTTTTGATAATTTGTAATACTGGATGTCAATTATGAATATTAAGGTAAATACATTGTTTGTTCTCTATTAATATCTTTCATTTGCTAACTATCCCTATCAGTAGTTAGTGCCTTCTGTAGTTTGACTCTTTTATTTAGCTGGCAGTAGTGGTGCTCGCTGTATTGCAGTAGTTCGAGTAATGAAGATTTTTGTGAGGTAAGTGATTTTTGAAAGGTGTAGTTTAATGTTACTCAGGGCCATTCTTTTGCAGGGATCTTTGATAGTCAGATTGCGTTGCGCTAAAAATATTGTGGGTCAGGTTAAGCACAGTCTGTCAGTTTAAGCACAGTCTTGTATAAATTGTTCTAAGGGGACGTTTCATGTTTAGGTATAAGTTGCTGCTGTTTGCCAGGCATAGTGTTACTGAATTTCACTTTGTATTACTCTGTTAAGCTAGTTTTACTACTGATTTATTGCTGCACATTGGCTCATATTAGTTGTAATGTTGCATTGCTTGGTAATTTAGATTTACTGTAGCTTGCTTTGCAATTTTCCATTTTTTTTGCATTGCTGTTTGTGATAATTTGTTATGTGATGCTGCATTGCCTCGTCCCTTGGTATATATATCTGAGCTCAGTAGATTTAAGTTAGCTTAAGAGGGGGTAGACTATATAAGAAACTAAGTATGATGAATTGGACGAAATGCATTAAGAAGCTATAAGAAAATGGTTTGGCAAAAAAAAAAAAAGAAAAAAGGGTAGTGTACAGTGGAGAAAAACTATTTTGAAAGAGGATATGAACAGAATACAGAAAGCAGGCTTAGATAGGACTTTTGGGAATAATGATGAACGAAGGGAGATCTCCATGCAAAATACTGCAGTAAAACGAACCCTGTCCTTTCCTTTTGTGCTATCCCACTATGTGTTTGTGTACCCTTGTGTATTTGTTTTCTTCCTGTCTCTGTGTAGTTTCATAGAATTTTTTCTTCTTCTACTATTAAGCTACATTCACTATGATGAGGAATACTGTTATCCTCAAATATAATTGGCATTAATAATATGTTATTTACCTTGTAAATATGCTTAGACATTATTTATTCTGTTTTGTTCTAATGCTCATGTGTAAAGTTGATGTTTCGCAAGTTATTCTGATCTTTTATGTATTTACTTATGTCATAATTCCTGTAACACTGATGTATATGTTATTTCTATTATTTTGTAAAGCCTGTACTACAAATGTTATCTGTATTGTTATGCTCTTTAATGATGTATTTTGTACCTTTGTAATTGTATTCTCATGTTATAAAATGGTAATTGACACCAGTTCATCATACTAGTAACTTGTAAGTTACATTTAACTGCACACGTTTCTGTTGGTCATAGTATATGGACAATTTGTGAGAAGTAGGGACTGTTAGTGTTTGCAGGTGTGTTACTAATTCAGCAAGGGACTGGATAACAGCATTGCTGGTTCTGAGGACAATTCCAAAAACTTTGTGAGTGCACAAGTGGTGGTTATGGACTTGCTCTATTATCCGCAAGACTCTTCAATGGTGATTGTGCACCTGCACAGTGGCAACAGATGGCTGCTGGCCGTCTCTACAAGGACTACAATGGGTCTACACCTTTGCTGACTCACCAATATCATTATTTCTACAATGACTGCAGTGGGTCTGCACCTCTGGCGGCCCACCAATACTCTCTACCAGGACTGCAGTGGGTCTGCTCTGTGATGACCTACGTACCAATATTCGTCAGAACTTCGAATGACTCTGCTGTGGGTTTGCTCCATTGTGGCCCATTACCTGTCTGCATGCCAAGAGTCAGCACTGTCTTTCCGTTGGAAGGACAACACTACTTCTTCAAGACTGCATGGAAATCCACTACTTCTGTGTGCAATTTCTTTTACTAATGAGACTTTGTGAAAAAAAACTGTAATTACTATTATGATGAATGATCAGGACTGTCTTTATGGACTGTGAGAAAGCTTTAGCTTCTGACCAACATTGTATCAATAATTGTAGTGGCGCTCGCTGTATTGCAGTAGTTCGAGTAACGAAGATTTTTGTGAGGTAAGTGATTTCTGAAAGGTATAGTTTAATGTTACTTAGGGCCATTCTTTTGCAGGGATCTTTGATAGTCAGATTGCGTTGCGCTAAAATTATAGTCTGTCAGTTTAAGCACAGTCGTGTATAAATTGTTCTAAGGGGACGTTTCAACTGTTCCTGCGCAGCAGCAGAATCTTTGCAACATGTGAATTACGAGGCGTAAAAGAAAAAGGAGCAAAATATCTTTATACAAGTAGCGCAAGCTGTCCTGTAGCTTAAGCCAATCCAACGAAGTCACCCCTAAAAAAAAAGGTGAACTTATATTTACATAACATCAAATAATATAGTATATGCTTATATTAAACTAATAATAAAGTATCAGAACCTAATACAAACGCGAATGTTAGGAAAAAAAATTTGGAAATGTTACGTTGCGAACCACGGCCCCCCTCTTAAACTCATGAGTGGACAGAGACACTACTCACTACGCTAAACCAACAGTACACCTGTCTATGATCGTATTATGTTAGCCATTGGTAAAAACGTTAATCGTAGGTAATTATGTTTCTAATTGAAATTTAATTAGAACAAATTGTACCAAGAACAATGTGTTTTGGGTGGATCTTCAGTGTGTAGCAGAATCTTTGCAACATGTGAATTACGAGGCGTAAAAGAAAAAGGAGCAAAATATCTTTATACAAGTAGCGCAAGCTTCAAATAGCCTACTCTCATAATACGCAAGTTACAATAATTCTTTGGTTTTGAATATGATGTTTCTCATTAATTTATTGGATCGAATCACACAACTAACAACGGGTTTTCCAGTGATTCTCAATTTGCCGGTGGTCAGAAGCGGCATATATAAATATAGGCTTGAAATGAATGCCAATATGGCGGCTCACAACTCTGTACTAAAGGGAGACGGCGTGCGTGTGACGTAGGTGGCGTTGTTCCATCTAATTGGTCAACGCTCAGACGCACGCTCGGAATATCTGACATGTCAGATATTGCTCTGCACGTTCGGAAATACTGCCGAGCGTGCTATTCCACGCTATGACGTCAGAAACAAGGCACGCTCAACGTTCGGATTCACGGTCCGTGTGCCGACGGCTTAAGCATAGCTCGCGATGAGCGCCTGTCGCCTCCCCCCCTCCCCCCCCTCCGCCCCAACCCCCTGCAACCCCCCCCCACCCCCCCGCAACTGGGCAGGAGGCGCGTCTGTGCATTGGGCTATTGAAGTAGCTACATACCCTATACGAGGATTGGAACTTTAGTAATGTTCAAATTGATCAAATGTGTGTGAATTCCGAAGGGACCAAACTGCTGAGGTCACCGGTCCCTAGACTTACACACTACTAAAAGTAACTTATGCTAAGAACAACAAACGGAGCCATGGCCCAGAGTGGACGCGAACCTCCGGCGGGAGGGGCCGCACGATCCGTGACAGGACGCCTCAAACCACGCGGCCACTCCGCGAGGCCTTCAATAGTGGCGACTATTTATTTACAGCTCGTACAAAGTAGATACGTGTTTCAAAGTTTTACTGACCTTCAAAGTAGTCACCAGCACTGTGTATAACCCGTTGCCAGCGATGTGGAAGTCTTAGGATACTCTTAGCAGTGGCAGTTGTGTTGGCAGTTCGAGCGGCGCGCTCTATTGCCCGACGAATTTGTAGCAGTTCTGAAGCGAATGCCGTCAAGTGTTTTCTTCAGTTTAGAAGTCGGGTTGAACTTACAAGGGCTTAAGTGAGGGGAGTGGAGTAGGTGGTATAGCACTTAGCAGCCCCATCAGTCAAACAAATCAATAACAGCTTGCACTGTACGTGCTTGAGCATTGTCCTTCAAAATGATGGTCAGGTCCTCCAGAAAGTGTCATCACTTCTGTCTCTATGCTTTTCACTTTTGGAACACAACCTACGACCATCATTTTGTAGGACAATGCTCGAGCTCGTACAGTTACTGATTTGTTTGACCGATGGGGCTGCTGAGTGCTACACCACCTACTGCAGTCCCCTCACTTCAGCCCTCGTGAATTCATCTCGATTTCTAAACTGAAGGAAACACTTCACGGCATTCGCTTCAGAACTGCTACAAATTCGTCGGGCAATAGACCGCGCCGCTCGAACTGTCAACACAACTGGCAGTGCTAAGAGTATCCTACGACTTCCACATCGCTGGCAACGGGTTATGCACAATGCTGGTGACTACTTTGAAGGTCAGTAGAACTTTGAAACACGTATCTATTTTGTACGATCTGCAAATAAATAGTTACCACTATTAAAGTTCCAACCCTCGTACAACATGTACACAATGTAAGAAACGTGATAATGTTTTAACGTATCCTATGTTCACTTACGCAATAAAATGAGATGTTCAGTACTCTAGTTCACTCTCTTAGGGGTCGATTTATTTATTCTTAGTTTCTAACGCGCCTATGTTCTTTCTCAGTATTCGGGCTATCTTCGTACCAAATTTCATTGAAAAAAAACTTACAAAAGTGACGCACATATGAAGGGCTTGTTTCAGTAGTGGTAGAAGACCATCTTTGTTCATTCTGAGATACAGATTCCTAAAGTTAAATGAGCGCTGAAAAATCTGCAGTTGAGATACCAGAAATATTCAAGTATATATACAGGATTATTACAAATGATTGAAGCGATTTCACAGCTCTACAATAACTTTATTATTTGAGATATTTTCACAATGCTTTGCACACACATACGAAAACTCAAAAAGTTTTTTTAGGGATTCACAAATGTTCGATATGTGCCCCTTTAGTGATTCGGCAGACATCAAGCCGATAATCAAGTTCCTCCCACACTCGGCGCAGCATGTCTCCATCAATGAGTTCGAAAGCATCGTTGATGCGAGCTCGCAGTTCTGGCACGTTTCTTGGTAGAGGAGGTTTAAACACTGAATCTTTCACATAACCCCACAGAAATAAATCGCATGGGGTTAAGTCGGGAGAGCGTGGAGGCCATGACATGAATTGCTGATCATGATCTCCACCACGACCGATCCGTCGGTTTTCCAATCTCCTATTTAAGAAATGCCGAACATCATGATGGAAGTGCGGTGGAGCACCATCCTGTTGAAAGATGAAGTCGGCGCTGTCGGTCTCCAGTTGTGGCATGAGCCGATTTTCCAGCATGTCCAGATACACGTGTCCTGTAACTTTTTTTCGCAAAAGAAAAAGGGGCCGTAAACTTTAAACCGTGAGATTGCACAAAACACGTTAACTTTTGGTGAATTGCGAATTTGCTGCACGAATGCGTGAGGATTCTCTACCGCCGAGATTCGCACATTGTGTCTGTTCACTTCACCATTAAGAAAACATGTTGCTTCATCACTGAAAACAAGTTTCGCACTGAACGCATCCTCTTCCACGAGCTGTTGCAACCTTGCCGAAAATTCAAAGCGTTTGACTTTGTCATCGGGTGTCAGGGCTTGTAGCAATTGTAAACGGTAAGGCTTCTGCTTTAGCCTTTTCCGTAAGATTTTCCAAAACGTCGGCTGTGGTACGTTTAGCTCCCTGCTTGCTTTATCCGTCGACTTCCGCGGGCTACGCGCGAAACTTGCCCGCGCGTTCAACCGTTTCTTCGCTCACTGCAGGCCGACCCGTTGATTTCCCCTTACAGAGGCATCCAGAAGCTTTAAACTGCGCATACCATCGCCGAATGGAGTTAGCAGTTGGTGGATCTTTGTTGAACTTCGTCCTGAAGTGTCGTTGCACTGTTATGACTGACTGATGTGAGTGCATTTCAAGCACGACATACGCTTTCTCGGCTCCTGCCGCCATTTTGTCTCACTGCGCTCTGGAGCGCTCTGGCGGCAGAAACGTGAAGTGGGGCTTCAGCCGAACAAAACTTTATGAGTTTTTCTACGTATCTGTAGTGTGTCGTGACCATATGTCAATGAATGGAGCTACAGTGAATTTATGAAATCGCTTCAATCATTTGTAATAGCCCTGTACTTTAGGACACTGTATCTCAGAATGAACAAAAATGGACTTGTAGCACTATTGAAACAAGCCCTTCATATGGACTCGTCCCTAACTAATCAGAATTTAGTCGTGCAAACAAATTAGTATTTACTGAAACCACTGTGTTACCCTTGCATGCTTTTGAGTAGAATAAAGGATAATTACTTCTAGAAACACGTGGAAATAACAGTTAATAAACGGCCCACCTCCGGTTCTGGGGGGGGGGGGGAGCAAGTGTCCGTTCCTCCTCCTTCCCCCCTCGCCCCCCCTCCTTTCCCTTTGCGGGCTCCTATGGTCCAGTGTGCGTACGGATGCGCTAGGTGCACGCACGGCCTCCACGGAAGTGACGTGTAATGACCTGTACGAGTGAGGCGCGCGTGCGTGTCACGAACTTGTAGCGTCCTTGTCGACTGCTGGCGTCGCACTGGTGCAAGCTTCTCCCGTGGGTGAGTGGACCCTCGGAAATAGCAGAATCGTGGGCTAAATATTTCACCAGCTGCAATTTAAGCTGTCATTTTAGGTTCAACTCTGACCACACCTTTCGAAATGTCGACATATTAGGGGAAGACGACCAAATATTTATGACAACCAAGAATACAAATGTCACTGGTGGTCGTTTCACTTGCAACAATTTCATCCCTCTTTTTCTACCCAAGCAAAAATCACCAAATTGGAGAAATTCGTTGGAGTGTACACATTCATTTGTGAATAACGTCGAATATTGCACGACGTACTGGTTCCACATTTGTAAGAAAGTCCCAGAATGTGAAAAGTTAAAGTTTTAGCATGTAGCGGGACACGAACGTGCTTTCTTTGACTCTTTAGCCCATGTTCTTCACCAGTACTCTGCAACAAAGGCATGCGACTTTGAACTACGCTGTTGTTAATCTTAGTTCGAAAGCGTGCTCGAAATTAACGCATTCGTTTTTTGTTGTTGTTGTTATCCATATCGGTTGAGGTATTACATCTAATGCATAGTACTCGATCCAACCTTCTGCCGCTAGGGGGCTCCGGATTGTAGCTTGTAACATGATGGTGCGTGACGTAACTATGTCGGTGCCTGAGAAACAGAGTGCTGTAATCGAGTTTGTAGCCGCAGAAAATGTGCCTCCAATTCAGATCCATAGCATAAAGGAAGCTGGGTATGACTGTATCGACATCAGTAATGCGTGACCTTGGGGTGTTCGTGGTCGTAATGAAAGAAACAGTGGTGCCTATCTCAATGTTTGTAGAGTGGACGACAGCGAAGGTCAACTGACGAGACACATCGGAATCGTGTTAATGAGCTCATGAGACAAAATTATGTGATAACAAAACCGAGCGAGGTGGCGCAGTGGTTAGCACACTGGACTCGCATTCGGGACGATGTCGGTTCAGTCCCGCGTCCGACCATCCTGATTTAGGTTTTCCGTGATTTTCCTAAATCGCTCCAGGCAAATGCCGGGATGGTTCCTCTGAAAGGGCACGGCCGAATTCCTTGCCCGTCCTTCCTTAATCCGATGAGACCGATGACCTCGCAGTTTGGTCTCTTCCCCCCAAAAAAAACCCAATGTGATAACAAACAGGTAAACAGAGCGTGTAGAGGCCATCACTGCAGAACTGCGGTAGAGAGTGTGTGCACGGTGGGTTCCTCGAATGCTCACTCCTGACATGAAACGCAAGAGATTCGAATTTTGCCATCCATTTTCTTTGCGTTGTGAGCGTGAAGGTGATGGGTTCCTTAACAACACTTAACAGGTGATGAAAGCTGGTTCCATCATTTTGACCCTGAAAACAAGAGAGCATCAATGGAGTTCCGCGGCAAAGGATAACCAAAGCCAATAAAGTTCAACAGCGTGCCATCGGCAAGCAAAGTAACGCTCACAGTATTCTCGGATGTTCAAGATGTGGTGCATTCGGAATGCATGCCTAAAGGCACCATCATATCCTTTACGAGGAACTGTGAGATCCTGACAACACTGAAAGCACAGATTAGGAAAGTTCGTCCACACATGGAGCACTCTCTCCTTCAGCATGACAGGCCGCGCGGGATTAACCGAGCGGTCTCAGGCGCTGCACTCATGGACTGTGCGGCTGGGACCGGCGGAGGTTCGAGTCCTCCCTCGGGCATGGGTGTGTGTGTTTGTCCTTAGGATAATTTAGGCTAAGTAGTGTGTAAGCTTAGGGACTGTTGACCTTAGCAGTTAAGCCCCATAATATTTCACACACGTTTGAACATTTTTTTTTTCAGCACGACAATGCCAGTCACACACGATCGTTACGACATCTGCAACAATACGAAGTCTAGGGTTGACCGTCATCGATCATCCTGCATACATTCCCGACATGCACCCATATCGCTTTCATCTGTTTCCAAAACTTAAGGAATACCTTCGAGCTGTTGACTTTGTTAGTGATGAAGCGGTGCAAGCAAAGGCGAAGTTGTCTCTCCGTGAATAAAGTCAGACACGTTACAGTGATTGTAACAACAAACTGGTTGAGAGAAATGTGTTCATCAAGATGGTGACTACGGTGGGAAATATGTATACGTGAAAGATGAAGACGTAGAACGTTAACAACGTTTGCTGTACTTAAGAAGCTTTAACAGTTTGGATAAAAATTTGGGGGCATTAACTTTTAGTACAGCCTCGTATCTCTTGATGCCTTTTGCCGTCGATGTGCCATTAACTGACATTTGATTTTAAGCAATAATTGTGCCAAGGGTGACGGATTTATAATAAATCGACAATGCCCTGTTTCCTTCATACTGATATTAAACGCAATTTCTAATAGGAAAACAATGAAATCAAAATGGTATATCAACAGTTGTTTACAGTTTCTAACACAGAATTCAACAAAACCCGACATTTTAATTTCACACAACGGGCATATGATTAGTGGAACTGAACAGTTCAAATTTCTAGGTGTTCAGATAGATAGTAAGCTGTCGCGGAAAGCCCACGTTCAGGATGGTGTTCAAAGACTTAATACAGCCATTTTTACTATTCGAACGGTATCCGAAATCAGTGATCGTTAACACGAAAGTTAGTCTACTTTACTTATATTTATTCGGTTATGTCGTATGGTATTATATTTTGGGGAACCTCTTCCCATTCTAAAACGATATTTTTGGCTCAGAAGCGGACGGTTCGGGCAATAAATGGTGTGAGTTCACCAATCTCTTGTCGACCGCTGTCCACGAGTCTCGGTACTTTGACATTGGCCTCTCAATATATACCGGGTGATCAAATCGTCAGTATAAATTTAAAAATTGAATAAATCACGGAATAATGCAGATAGAGAGGTACAAATTGACACACATGCTTGGATTGCCATGGGGTTTTATTAGAACTAAAAAAATACTGAAGTTCATAAAATGTCTGACAGATGGCGCTTCATCTGATCTTCTTAGCATAAGAAAGTAAGACAAAGCAAAGATGACGTTCTTTACAGGAAATTCTCAATATGTCCACCATCATTCCTCAACAATAGGTGTAGTCGAGGAATAATGTTGTGAACAGCAGTGTAAAGCATGTCCGGAGTTATGGTGAGGCATTGGCGTCAGATGTTGTCTTTCAGAATTCCTAGAGATGTCGGTCAATCACGATACACTTGCGACTTCAGGTAACCCCAAAGCCAATAATCGCACGGACTGAGGTCTGAGGACCTGGGAGGCCAAGCATGACGAAAGTGGCGGCTGAGCACTCGATCATCACCAAACGACGCGCGCAAGAGATCTTTCACGCGTCTAGCAAAACGGGGTGTTCTAATAAAATCCTATGTCATTCCAAGTATGTGTGTCAATTTTTACCTCTCTATCTACATTATTCCGTGGGTTACTAAGTTTTCAAATTTATACTGACTTTTGATCACCCGGTATATTCCTTGCTGTCATTTCTTGTTAAATATAATAGCTTATTCCCAAGTACTGTTTGTATAAAGCGTTTATTTTGCATTTTGTTTACGACCTTCCACTAAGGAAGGGATTCTATTTGTGTTTATCTGCTCTGCATAGTAACTAACAGTTCTTGATAAAACTTTACGTAGTTTTCGTGTTAGATTTCTTAGTGTTTTCTTGATCGTTTAGAACAGAAAGCGCCCTAAAACCGTCTTTGTTCGTTTCGCGGCCGTTAGCCACTAGTCACTTGAATCAGCAGTTGTCTTGTGACAGCCAGAGCGAGAGCACCAGCAGCAGCGAGTACTGTTTGTATAAAGCGTTTATTTTGCATTTTGTTTACGACCTTCCACTAAGGAAGGGATTCTATTTGTGTTTATCTGCTCTGCATAGTAACTAACAGTTCTTGATAAAACTTTACGTAGTTTTCGTGTTAGATTTCTTAGTGTTTTCTTGATCGTTTAGAACAGAAAGCGCCCTAAAACCGTCTTTGTTCGTTTCGCGGCCGTTAGCCACTAGTCACTTGAATCAGCAGTTGTCTTGTGACAGCCAGAGCGAGAGCACCAGCAGCAGCGAGTACTGTTTGTATAAAGCGTTTATTTTGCATTTTGTTTACGACCTTCCACTAAGGAAGGGATTCTATTTGTGTTTATCTGCTCTGCATAGTAACTAACAGTTCTTGATAAAACTTTACGTAGTTTTCGTGTTAGATTTCTTAGTGTTTTCTTGATCGTTTAGAACAGAAAGCGCCCTAAAACCGTCTTTGTTTGTTTCGCGGCCGTTAGCCACTAGTCACTTGAATCAGCAGTTGTCTTGTGACAGCCAGAGCGAGAGCACCAGCAGCAGCGAGTACTGTTTGTATAAAGCGTTTTTGTACTTATTTGCTGCGCTTAGCTTTTAAATAGTTTTTCTGGGAAAACCTAGCGTAGTTTTCGCGTCTCGTATTTCAGTGAGTGTTTCTTGATTATCAGAGTAGCTCATCAGAAGATTATCTTGGGAATTTGTCACCGTATAGGGTAGGGTAAACATAGTCATGTGTAGGGACTGTGGTTGTTGTGAGCGGACGCAAGGAGAATTGGCCACTCTTCGGGGGCAGGTGGAGGCTTTGTCTGTTAGGCTCATCGAGCTCGAGGCGCAGGCGTCGGCTCGTAGTGGCGTTGGGGCAACTGTGGTGAGACCTATGCCTACTTCGGTGGCCTTGGAATCACATGGAACCCCTGATGTCGCTGCGTCTTCCGGCAGTGAGCATCTTACCGGTCAGCCATCACTCCAGGGTGAATGGCGGACAGTGGTGGGCTCGCGCGTGCCTGGCCGAAAGGCGAAGGTGGGATCTGGCCGCGTGGCAGCTGCCTTACCCCTTTACAACAGGTACGGGGTGCTTCCTAGTGGTGATGACATCGTTTCCGAGCCACCACAGGATGCCTCGCCTGTTGGGCCAGTGGCCGATTCTCCGGCAAGGTCCCGACAGTCACAGAAGGCGGGCCTATTAGTTATAGGGAGCTCCAACGTTAGGCGGGTTATGGAGCCCCTCAGGAAAATAGCGGGTAGGTCGGGGAAGAATGCCAGTGTGCACTCGGTGTGCTTGCCGGGGGGTCTCGTCCGTAATGTGGAGGAGGCCCTTCCGGCTGCTATTGAACGCACTGGGTGTGACCGGCTGCAGCTAGTAGCACATGTCGGAACGAATGACGCCTGCCGCTTGGGTTCTGAGGCCATCCTTGGTTCCTTCCGGCGGCTGGCTGATTTGGTGAAGACAACCAGCATCGCACGCGGAGTGCAAGCTGAGCTTAATATCTGCAGCATAGTGCCCAGAGTCGATCGCGGTCCTCTGGTTTGGAGCCGTGTGGAGGGTCTAAACCAGAGGCTCAGACGACTCTGCGACTATAATGGTTGCAAATTCATCGACCTTCGTTATTGGGTGGAGAACTGTAGGGCCCCCCTAGACAGGTCAGGCGTGCACTACACACCGGAAGCAGCTACCAGGGTAGCAGAGTACGTGTGGCGTGCACACGGGGGTTTTTTAGGTTAGAGGGACCCCCCCCCCCCTGGGCGAAACGATAAAATACCTGACGGCTTACCAGAGAGGACATTATCATCGTTGATAAAGAACGTCCGTCCTCAGAGACCAAAAACAGGAAAAGTTAACGTAATATTGGTAAACTGCAGGAGTATCCAGGGCAAGGTTCCTGAATTAGTATCTCTTATTGAAGGAAATAGTGCGCATATAGTATTAGGAACGGAAAGTTGGTTAAAACCGGAAGTGAACAGTAACGAAATCCTAGACACAGAATGGAATATATACCGCAAGGATAGGATAAACGCCAATGGTGGAGGAGTATTTATAGCAGTAAAGAATTCAATAATATCCAGTGAAGTTATTAGCGAATGCGAATGTGAAATAATCTGGGTTAAGCTAAGTATCAAAGGTGGGTCAGATATGATAGTCGGATGCTTCTATAGACCACCTGCATCAGCAACCGTAGTAGTTGAGCGCCTCAGAGAGAACCTGCAGAACGTCGTGAAGAAGTTTCGTGATCATACTATTGTAATAGGGGGAGACTTCAGTCTACCAGGTATAGAATGGGATAGTCACACAATCAGAACTGGAGCCAGGGACAGAGACTCTTGTGACATTATCCTGACTGCCTTGTCCGAGAATTACTTCGAGCAGATAGTTAGAGAACCAACTCGTGAAGCTAACGTTTTAGACCTCATAGAAACAAATAGACCGGAACTTTTCGACTCCGTGAATGTAGAAGAGGGTATCAGTGATCATAAGTCAGTGGTTGCATCAATGACTACAAGTGTAATAAGAAATGCCAAGAAAGGAAGGAAAATATATTTGCTTAACAAGAGTGATAGGGCACAAATCGCAGAATATCTGAGTGACCACCATCAAACGTTCATTTCTGAGGAAGAGGATGTGGAACAAAAATGGAAAAAATTCAGAAACATCGTCCAGTACGCCTTAGATAAGTTCGTACCGACTAAGGTCCAAAGCGAGGGGAAAGATCCACCGTGGTATAACAATCATGTACGAAAGGTACTACGGAAACAAAGAAAGCTTCATCATAGGTTTAAGAGTAGTCGAATCATAGCTGATAAGGAAAAGCTGAACGAAGCGAAAAAGAGCGTAAAGAGAGCAATGAGAGAAGCATTCAACGAATTCGAACGTAAAACATTGGCAAACAATCTAAACAAGAACCCTAAAAAGTTTTGGTCATATGTAAAATCGGTAAGCGGATCTAAATCCCCTATTCAGTCACTCGTTGACCACGATGGCACCGAAACAGAGGACGACCGAAGAAAGGCAGAAATACTGAATTCAGTGTTCCGAAACTGTTTCACTGCGGAAAATCGTAACACGGTCCCTGACTTCAGCCGTCGCATGGACGCCAAAATGGAAAATATTGAAATAAACGATATCGGAATTGAAAAACAACTGCTATCACTTAGTAGCGGAAAAGCATCCGGACCAGACGAGATACCCTTAAGATTCTACAGTGATTATGCTAAAGAACTTGCCCCCTTTCTATCAGCAATTTATCGTAGATCGCTGGAAGAACGTAAAGTACCTAGCGACTGGAAGAAAGCGCAGGTCGTTCCCATTTTCAAGAAGGGTCATAAATCAGATGCGAATAATTATAGGCCTATTTCGCTTACGTCAATCTGTTGTAGAATAATGGAACATGTTTTGTGTTCTCGTATTATGACGTTCTTAGATAATACAAATCTCCTTAATCATAACCAACATGGATTCCGCAAACAGAGATCATGTGAAACTCAGCTCGCCCTATTTGCCCAAGAAATTCACAGTGCCGTAGACACTGGCGAGCAGATTGATGCCGTATTCCTGGACTTCAGGAAGGCATTTGATACGGTTCCGCACTTACGTTTAGTGAAAAAAATACGAGCTTACGGAATATCGGACCAGGTTTGTGATTGTATTCAGGATTTCCTAGAAGAAAGAACACAACATGTCATTCTTAACGGTTCAAAATCTGCAGATGTAGAGGTAATTTCGGGAGTACCGCAAGGAAGCGTGATAGGACCTTTATTGTTTACAATATACATAAATGACTTAGTTGACAACATCGGTAGCTCCGTGAGGCTATTTGCAGATGACACGGTTGTCTACAAGAAAGTAGCAACATCAGAAGACTCGTACGTACTCCGCTGGCAGCTTTCCCTAAACGTAGATAAATGTAATATAATGCGCATACATAGGGGCAGAAATCCATTCCAGTACGATTATGCCATAGGTGGTAAATCATTGGAAGCGGTAACGACCGTAAAATACTTAGGAGTTACTATCCGGAGCGATCTGAAGTGGAATGATCACATAAAACAAATAATGGGAAAAGCAGGCGCCAGGTTGAGATTCATAGGAAGAATTCTAAGAAAATGTGACTCATCGACGAAAGAAGTAGCTTACAAAACGCTTGTTCGTCCGATTCTTGAGTATTGCTCATCAGTATGGGACCCTTACCAGGTTGGATTAATAGAAGAGATAGACATGATCCAGCGAAAAGCAGCGCGATTCGTCATGGGGACATTTAGTCAGCGCGAGAGCGTTACGGAGATGCTGAACAAGCTCCAGTGGCGGACACTTCAAGAAAGGCGTTACGCAATACGGAGAGGTTTATTATCGAAATTACGAGAGAGCACATTCCGGGAAGAGATGGGCAACATATTACTACCGCCCACATATATCTCGCATAATGATCACAACGAAAAGATCCGAGAAATTAGAGCAAATACGGAGACTTACAAGCAGTCGTTCTTCCCACGCACAATTCGTGAATGGAACAGGGAAGGGGGGGATCAGATAGTGGTACAATAAGTACCCTCCGCCACACACCGTAAGGTGGCTCGCGGAGTATAGATGTAGATGTAGATGTAGGATAAGCAGCTTTCACTCGGTTAATACTCGGCAGAAATCAAATCTGCATTTGGATCGGACCTCCTTAACTCTTGTCCAAAAAGGTGTGCTGTATACCGCTGCATCCATTTTCAATAAGCTGCCACTTGAAGTCGAAAATCTTAGCAGTAATCCACGCGCTTTCAAATCGAAACTGAAGACTTCCCTCATCGGTCACTCCTCCTATTCTGTCGTGAAGTTTATTTATTTATTTATTTATTTATGCATTTATTTTACCTGGCAAGATTAGGGCCTTCAGGCCCTCTCTTACACCTAACCAGGCATACTCAGATTCAACAAATTTCAGTTTCTACAGAACATTAAGGACATATAACATGTTATACAGTATTAATGTTACAGAAAAAATAGAGATTATAAAAGTAGTACAATGATAATTGTAACAATCAAAAAATAATTATAATAATCAATAATAATAATAATAGTAATGACTATGTATAGGAAAGTAAACATATTTTTTCTTTTATGAATGTCAGTCCTTCTGCTAGTTGGGAATTTTCTCGTTATATTCTTGCAGCTTGTGAGTTATTCTCATCAAGCAGAGACATAAGACGATAGAATGGGGTGAAAGAGATATAGAAGAGGTTGATAGGTTAGAGGAAGAGAAATAGAATGGTAAAATTCGAAGCTATGATGGAGAGGAGAAAGAAAAAGATGAGAGGGGCACGACAATGGTGGCTATACCGTCCCTAATAGGTAAGTCTTGAGTTCCCTCTTGAATGTTAAGTGGTTCTGGATAAGACGCAGATCACAGGGGAGCGCGTTCCGTAGTCGTATGGCTGAGATGGAGAATGACACAGAGAAAGATTTTGTGTTATGTAAAGGTACAGCCAAGATGCTAGACGTATCCGATCTGGTGTTGCGGTTGTGTAATGATGATAGGTGTTTAATGTGAGAAGATAAGTATTGGGGGCACCAGTGGCTAAGAAATCGATGAAGTAAGCACATCGTGTGGAGATCGCGTGCCTTATGTGGGCGTATCCAACCTAGCTGGGAGTATGAAGGACTGATATGATCATACAACCGTATATTACGTACGTATCTAACGCAAGCATTCATCACTAGCTCGAGGCATCTCGAATTTTCACTATTTGTGCCGTGTTGAACTACATCACAGTAGTAAAGATTAGGCAAGACTAGTGCTTGGACTAATTTTTGTTTAAAATGGGTTGGAAATATTTTTCTAAATTTTTGAATTGCATGTAGGGAGGAGAGCGATTTCCGGCAAGCTGTGACTGTTTGTTCTTCCCAGTTTAGGTGTTCATCGAAGATTATTCCAAGGTCTTTTACTGTTTTTTGGTATGGTAGTTGGGTACCATTGAGGAGTATTTGAGGGACTGTTTCGCGAAAGTACCGACTGATTAACTTTGGATGAGATATAAGTATGACCTGGGATTTCTTGGGGTTTAGTTTCAGACCTAGGTTCTGTGCCCATCGAGAAACAGAGCAAAGATCTGCGTTCATACTCGCTACTGCGTCAGCAATGTTCTTGGGGCTTGCACTTATGTACAGTTGGATGTCGTCGGCATATAGATGGTAGTTGCAGGGGTGAATCACTGAAGAAATATCATTAATGTACAGTGAGAAGAGTAATGGACCAAGGACGGAGCCTTGGGGAACTCCAGAGCGTACGTTTTTCCATGATGACTTTTCCGACCCACAAATGACTTGTTGACTTCTGTTTTTGAGGTAGCTGTCGAACCAGTGTATAGCGCTGTTTGAGAAATTCAGCTGTTTCATTTTAATTAGTAATATATCAAAGTCAACTGTACCAAAAGCCTTGCTAAAGTCAAGTTCCTTGAAAAATTAAGCTGTTTCTTGTTGTATTGTTGATTGCGTTTACTAAAACTTATGGACTGACTATTTTCGGGTTAATAAACGTTTATTTCTATCTGTTATTACTTTTATGTTGTAATTTCATGTACCGACACGTTCCATGACGTTGGACATTTGCTCCTCAATTTGGTCCTACAGAACTTGAAGTGGAAAAAAAAAAGAAACAGGACAAGATGAACATACGCAGTTCTCTTTAATATTCTCATTTATATTAGGGTCTCCTAAAAGCTTGTCCGCAGCGCGTGGTCTCGCGGAAGCGTTCTCGTTTCCCGAGCACGGGGTCCCGGGTTCGATTCCCGGCGGGGTCAGGGATTTTTCCTGCCTCGAGATGACTGGGTGTTGTTATGTCGTTCTCATCATCATCATTCATCCCCATTACGGTCGGAGGAAGGCAATGCCAAACCACCTCCGCTAGGACCTTGCCTAGTACGGCGGTACAGGTCTCCCGTGTCGCTCCCCTACGCTCTGTAAAGAAGTATGGGACTCATCATCATCTCCTAAAAGCTCATATCGCTAACGCATCATTGCCTGAATTTCGTTATAAGAAATCGTACCAGGGGTGACGCGTTTGTGATACATCTTGCGTGGTGTCACCGCCAGACACCACACTTGCTAGGGGTGGCCTTTAAATCGGCCGCGGTCCGTTAGTATACGTCGGACCCGCGTGTCGCCACTATCAGTGATTGCAGACGGAGCGCCTCCACACGGCAGGTCTAGTCTAGAGAGACTTCCTAGCACTCGCCCAGTTGTACAGCCGACTTTGCTAGAGATGGTTTACTGACAAATTACGCTCTCATTTGCCGAGACGATAGTTAGCATAGCCTTCAGCCACGACATTTGCTACGACCTAGCATGGCGCCTTTACGATTTACTATTGATACTGAATCATGTACCGTCATGAGCGACGCTCATCATTAATGGATTAAAGTTAAGTATTCCACCAGCTACGTCCGTTTTTTCTAAATTCTAAATTACTTGTCCTGTTCCAGACCTCACGCCAGCCTGCGTGGGCTAAAACGCGCGCCTTTCGGCTTCCTCTAGTAACCCGGTGTTGGCTCTCCTGCCAACCCCAACATCTTGAATCCGCTGCTGCCTTGAAATTGCATACTGCAGATTAGAATATAAAACCATCGAAATACGACAAAATCAGTGTATCGAGTGATACATAACTTTCGCGTCACTGCCGTGTAAAACAGCGCGTTTGCCCAACGCTGGAGACGGTGCGCGTGTGTCGCTGCTTGCGGGCCGCCCTGTGTATAACAAGTGGCGGCCAGGTGAGGCCGCCTGCTGATTGGCGCCGGCCCGGGCCGGCCGCCCCCGCGGCAGGTGGGGCGCCGTTGCTAGGTAACGGCCTTACTGCGGGGGAGACGCCGCCGCGCCGACAAAGGAATCAAGACGGAAGACATTGTCCGCGGCGCTGGCACGGCGGGTGTATCGATCCCGCAGGACGGGCCGCCCAGCACGCCTGCCGTCTACGGGGCTCTGACTGGGACGTCTGTACGAGACCAGCAGTCGGAAGTCCTTCTACCTGTCAGCCAATAACACTGACGTTACTGGGTGGCACCCAGGGCCACATAAGTACCGATATTACACTACGGGCCCTTAAAATTGCTACACCACGAAGATAACCTGCTACAGACGCCAAATTTAACCGACACGAAGAAGATGCTGTGATGTGCAAATCACCAGCCTTTTAGAGCATTCACACACGGTTGGTGCCGGTGGCGACACCTACATCGTGCTGACTTGAGGAAAGTTTCCAACCGATTTCTCATAAACAAACAGCAGTTGACCGACGTTGCCTGCTGAAACGTTGTTGTGCTGCCTCGTGTAAGGAGGAGAAATGCGTACCATCACGTTTCCGACTTTGATAAAGGTCGAATTGTAGCCTATCGCGATAGCGGTTCATCGTATCGCGACATTGCTGCTCGCGTTGGTCGAGATCCAGTGACTGTTAGCACAATATGGAATCGGTGGGTTCAGGAGGGCAATACGGAACGCCGTGCTGGATCCCAACGGCCTCGTTTCACTAGCAGTCGAGATGACAGACATCTTATCCGCATGGATGTATCGGATCGTGCAGCCACGTTTCGTTCCCTGAGTGAACAGATGGGGACGATTGCAAGACAACAACCATCTGCACGAACAGTTCGACGATGTTTGCAGCAGCACGGACTATCAGCTCGGAGACCACGGCTGCGGTTACCCTTGATGCTGCATCAGAGACAGGAGCGCCTGTGATGGTGTACTCAACGACGAACGTAGGTGCACGAATGGCAAATCGTTGTTTTTTCGGATGAATCCAGCTTCAGTTTACAGCATCGTGATGGTCGCATCCGTGTTTAGTGACATCGCGGTGAACGCACATTGGAAGCGTGTATTCGTCATCGCCATACTGGCGTATCACCGGCCGTGATCGTATGGGGTGCCATTGGATACACGTCTCGGTCACCTCTTGTTCGCATTGACGTCACGTTGAGCAGTGGACGTTACATTTCAGATGTGTTACGACCCGTGGCTCTACCCTTCATTCGATCCCTGCGAAACCCTACATTTCAGCAGGATAATGCACGACCGCATGTTGCAGATCCTGTGCGGGCCTTTCTGGATACAGAAAATTTTCGACTGCTGCCCTGGCCAGTATGTTCTCCAGATCTCTCACCAATCGAAAACGTCTGGTCAATGGTGGCCGTGCAACTAGCTCGTCACAATACCCCAGTCACTACTCTTGATGAACTGTGGTATCGTGTTGAAGCTGCATGAGCAGCTGTACCTGTACACGCCATCCAAGCTCTGTTTGACTCAATGCCGAGGCGTATCGAGGCCGTTATTATGGCCAGAGGTGGTTATTCTGGGTACTGATTACTCAGGATCTACGCACCCAAATTGCGTGAGAATGTAATCACATGTCAGTTCTAGTATAATATATTTGTCAAATGAAAACCCGTTTATCATCTGCATTTCTTCTTGGTGTAGCAATTTTAACTGCCAGTGTCGCACTCGCGATAGGCTACAATCCGACCTTTATCAAAGTCGGAAACGTGATGTTACGCATTTCTCCTCCTTACACGAGGCATCACAACAACGTTTCACCAGGCAACGCCGGTCAACTGCTGTTTGTGTATGAGAAATCGGTTGGAAACTGTCCTCACGTCAGCACGTTGTAGGTGTCGCCACCGGCGCCAACCTTGTGTGAATGCTCTGAAAAGCTAATCATTTCTATACCACAGCACCTTCTTCCTGTCTGTTAAATTTCGCGTCTGTTGCACCTCATCTTCGTGGTGTAGCAATTTTAGTGGCCAGTAGTGTATCTGCTAAGGATCCCACACCGCGCAGCAATATTCCAGCAGATGACGGACAAGTGTAATGTAGGCTGTCTCTTTAGTGGGTTTGTTGCATCTTGTAAGTGTTCTGCCAACACTGATACCACGTAAGGAGTGTTGATAAACCACCGTGTCCTGCTGCACATCTCATGTCCGACTGGAATCGTCGGCCTTTCGTGGCCTTTTTTAAGGGGCAACAGGCGTGATAGCGGCAAGGGGAGGGATGAGGGCTCCCACTCGAGTTGCCGCAACTTCTGCGTCACGACATTTGCGATACGGGGGCGTGCGTTGCCACGAAGCGGCAACAGTCCTTAGCATACCTTCCCACATCGGTGGTTTCTCTGCAGACATGCTGTCCCATACATATTCTTCATTCTCCGATGGATGTCTACCGGTGTCTGTCCTTCGGCAGCCAAGATAAGAGTAACCCACTAATTCCTAGCATACATATAGGTGCTTATATACTCGCATCGGAAACGCGATACGTTGCATAGACTCTGCAGTAACGCCCTGAGAGATTTCTGTATCGCCCGTTATATTTTTAGTGCTATTTTCACAGTATGTGGGCAGTTAAGTCGGAGGTGGAGCACCCTGAAGGTCCCTTCGCCGTGGAGGACGTGCTACTTGCAAATGAACCAAGTTTCTGTGATAAGTGAAATTGTTTAGCTGTCTACAAAATTGAATTGTGTGTTAGTTTCCCATAGCTCCTATTTCACAAAGTATTTACATTGTAACTATTTTTTGTTGATACTTGTGCTTACTTTGATTTCATTTCTTGAATACTGGTGTGTATTAGAATAATAATGTAACACATACACACTTAACTACACTCATACTCATAAATGAAGGATAACTGCAGAATGTGCTGTCACACAACGTGGCACTACACAAAACTCGCGCTACTAGCATATGCACATGGGGAACATACACGACACAGGTCTGTAAGTCCACGGTATTGGTGATAAGTTGAGAAAACCGTCCCGAAACACAAGTGCTACAAAACGCCACTGTTTCCTGTGCATGTACCCCGACATCAATATGGGATATGATCGCCATGCACACGTACACAGGCCGCACAACGGGTTGTCATACTGTGGATCAGGTGGTCGAGCAGCTGCTGGGGTACAGCCTCCCGTTCTTGCACCAGTGCCTGTCGGAGCTCCTGAAGTGTTGTAGGGGTTTGGAGGCGTGCAGCGATACGTCGACCGAGAGCATCCCAGACGTGCTCGATGGGGTTTAGGTCTGGAGAACAGGCAGGCCACTCTATTCGCTTGATACCTTCCGTTTCAAGGTACTCCTCCACGATGGCAGCTCGGTGGGGCCGTGCGTTATCATCCATCAGGAGGAAGGTGGGACCCACTGAATCCCTGAAAAGGAGGACATACTGGTGCGAAATGACGTCCCGATACACCTAACCTGTCAAAGACATGCAGAGGTGTATATGCACCAATCATAATTCCACCGCACACCATCAAACCACGACCTCGATACAGGTCCTTTTCAAGGACATTAAGGGGTTGGTATCTGGTTCCTGGTTCACGCCAGATGAAATCCCGGCGAGAATCACTGTTCAGACTATACCTGGACTCGTCCGTGAACATAACCTGGGACCACTGTTTCAATGACCATGTACTGTGTTCTTGACACCAGGCTTTACGGACTCTCCTGTAACCAGGGGTCAGTGGAATACTCATTGCAGGTCTCCGGGTCTGTCCAGTCGTCTGTAGACTGTGTGTCTGGAGACATCTGTTCCAGTGGCTGCGGTAAGGTCCTGAGCGAGGCTACGTGCAGTACTCCGTGGCCATCTGCGGGCACTGATGGTGAGATATCGGTCTTCTTGTGGTGTTGTACACTGTGGACGTCCCGTACTGTAGCGCCTGGACGCGTTTCCTGTCTGCTGGAATCGTTGCCATAATCTTGAGATCACACTTTGTGGCACACGGAGGGCCCGTGCTACGACCTGCAGTGTTTGACCAGCCCCCAGTCGCCCTAGTATTCTACCCCTCATAACGTCATCAATATGTGTTCTTAGAGCCATTTTCAACACACAGTCACCATTAGCACGTCTGAAAACGTTTGCACGCTTACTCGCTGCACCGTATTCTGACATGCACCAACACACTCTGCGTATGTGGACTGCTGCCGGCGCCACCGTGCGACGACCGCAGGTCAAATGCACCGCATAGTCACACCCCGAGGTGATTTAAACCCGCAGACCACCCACCAGAGCGTTGTTTCACCAAGTATCAGCATTATCCGTAATTTATGAGCATGAGTGTACAATACTGACAAGATCTTCCCGATTGCAACAGGTTTAAATTTCAAAAGAATATTTGTTTTTAGGATGACCATGCTGTACTTTGGAACATCTTTGCGCATTAGGAGAAACCTTTATTTTCCAGAGCACTTTTCGTTATTTCAGAGAAAGACTGCGATACGTAAAAAATGAACGCCATCATCAGATAACTGCTGGCTGGCTGGCTAGAGGAGAAATTCTGAAAATACCATGGTACAACGGCCTCCCCTACCCCGTATGCTCCCAACTTGTACGTAAAGAGACGGTACACATCTGTGTCGAACGCCTTTCGGAAGTCAAGGAAGACGGCACCTACTTGGGCGCACGTTCTCACTCCATACCGCATTATCATTGTCGTAGGCAACGGTGGCGCTTTACAAGTGGGGCTGGCAGCAAGTTATACACTTCTGGGAGGGAGGTTTACAGCAGTACTGTGCGCCTCGCCGACGCTACATTCGAATCCTGCTTCAAATGGCTCTGAGCACTATGGGACTTAACAGCTGTGGTCATCAGTCCCCTAGAACTTAGAACTACTTAAACCTAACTAACCTAAGGACATCACACACATCCATGCCCGAGGCAGGATACGAACCTGCGACCGTAGCGGTCGCGCGGTTCCAGACTGCAGCGCCTAGAACCGCTCGGTCACTCCGGCCAGCTCGAACCCTGGTCCAGCCACTATGTGCATGTTGGCACAAATGTGCTCTGTGTCACAATTACCACTTTTCTGCTACATTATCAGATCGTTTGACTTTCCATTTCATGCGAGCCATTTCTTCCTTCTCAATTCCGTCCACCACGTCATCCAGGACCTGAAATCTCATCTTTCCTCGCCCCCCTGATTCCTTCCACATACCCTTCGTAGCACTGTTTTTATGAACCCCTCCATCTTCTTAAAATTTATCCAATCGAGCTTCTTTTCTTCTTCTTTTTTACTCCCACTCTTCTCAGTACCTCATTTTTTACCCTATCCATCCAACTTATTCTCTCCACTCTCCTCCATGTCCACATTTCATAAGCTGCTATATGACTGCTCGTTGGCTGTATGCTCGTTCTTTATATATTTTTAATTTATATTGAACCTGTGACCATCTCCTCGCGTTACCTTAGAGAATTGTACCCGACCTTGCGTCCTGGCCGCTAATATACCAGGCCTATAAGAAATGGTGTCTATATTGTGACCCTTATTCGATTAACTTGATAAACAAATTATTTTTGAAATATGCGCAACGGAAACTGGTGCGAGTTTCTCTAAGATAACACGTTCTGGGGTGGTTGAACTCAAAGCCGTCACTATAGCAGCTGGTAGCCTATCTAAATTCACATTACAGATTATTTCTGTCTTTCATTAACTTTAGAAAATCGAACTGATTAAGATACATCCTACCCATTTCATGTAGCAGGTGACTGGGGGACTATTTCTTAACTGAAATGCTGACTCTCATTTAATAGATTTATTTTCTACTTTGACGAAAACACAAAAAACTATATGACACATAATTTCATAATAACACAAAAAATACATAAGTGGGCCACACCGTCTTTAGCGGGAAAGTCGTCACTCATTCTTTAAGACTGACGTATCGTCATGCATGAATTACACCACTAGAAATTTAAGGTAGGCCACTGCTGAAGGGTAGATAACCTCTATCAGAGAAAAGATTCTGGGCAAAAATGATGTACTATTGGCGCCAAAATGAAGGGCGAACTGAACTCACAAAGAAAGTACCAAAAATAATTAAATTTCGCGACAGAAATTTCTCGATCTGCCATCCGATACGCAACCTGCACTCATTGAGCTAAAAGTGAAGCTTATAACTCGGGAAATACACTCCTGGAAATGGAAAAAAGAACACATTGACACCGGTGTGTCAGACCCACCATACTTGCTCCGGACACTGCGAGAGGGCTGTACAAGCAATGATCACACGCACGGCACAGCGGACACACCAGGAACCGCGGTGTTGGCCGTCGAATGGCGCTAGCTGCGCAGCATTTGTGCACCGCCGCCGTCAGTGTCAGCCAGTTTGCCGTGGCATACGGAGCTCCATCGCAGTCTTTAACACTGGTAGCATGCCGCGACAGCGTGGACGTGAACCGTATGTGCAGTTGACGGACTTTGAGCGAGGGCGTATAGTGGGCATGCGGGAGGCCGGGTGGACGTACCGCCGAATTGCTCAACACGTGGGGCGTGAGGTCTCCACAGTACATCGATGTTGTCGCCAGTGGTCGGCGGAAGGTGCACGTGCCCGTCGACCTGGGACCGGACCGCAGCGACGCACGGATGCACGCCAAGACCGTAGGATCCTACGCAGTGCCGTAGGGGACCACACCGCCACTTCCCAGCAAATTAGGGACACTGTTGCTCCTGGGGTATCGGCGAGGACCATTCGCAACCGTCTCCATGAAGCTGGGCTACGGTCCCACACACCGTTAGGCCGTCTTCCGCTCACGCCCCAACATCGTGCAGCCCGCCTCCAGTGGTGTCGCGACAGGCGTGAATGGAGGGACGAATGGAGACGTGTCGTCTTCAGTGATGAGAGTCGCTTCTGCCTTGGTGCCAATGATGGTCGTATGCGTGTTTTGCGCCGTGCAGGTGAGCGCCACAATCATGACTGCATACGACCGAGGCACACAGGGCCAAACCCGGCATCATGGTGTGGGGAGCGATCTCCTACACTGGCCGTACACCACTGGTGATCGTCGAGGGGACACTGAATAGTGCACGGTACATCCAAACCGTCATCGAACCCATCGTTCTACCATTCCTAGACCGGCAAGGGAACTTGCTGTTCCAACAGGACAATGCACGTCCGCATGTATCCCGTGCCACCCAACGTGCTCTAGAAGGTGTAAGTCAACTACCCTGGCCAGCAAGATCTCCGGATCTGTCCCCCATTGAGCATGTTTGGGACTGGATGAAGCGTCGTCTCACGCGGTCTGCACGTCCAGCACGAACGCTGGTCCAACTGAGGCGCCAGGTGGAAATGGCATGGCAAGCCGTTCCACAGGACTACATCCAGCATCTCTACGATCGTCTCCATGGGAGAATAGCAGCCTGCATTGCTGCGAAAGGTGGATATACACTGTACTAGTGCCGACATTGTGCATGCTCTGTTGCCTGTGTCTATGTGCCTGTGGTTCTGTCAGTGTGATCATGTGATGTATCTGACCCCAGGAATGTGTCAATAAAGTTTCCCCTTCCTGGGACAATGAATTCACGGTGTTCTTATTTCAATTTCCAGGAGTGTAGCTAAATGAACTGATGGTGCGTCGCATGCTCACTACCACAAAGCACAATTTCACAAACACATTTCAGAGAAAACTATTGCAAATAAACTAAAACCGGAACCTGTACCGATGAAGGTATGTTGAATGCGTGCTGTGAGCATACCCTGTCGTGAACTTTTAGCCATATTACCTCATTTCTATCTCACCAAATCTGCGAGCTGCTCTGCTCCCGCGTCCGGTCCGCCTCATGGCTGGCCCCACAGTGCTCTCCACGCGCCCAAGTCCGCCCAACGTTCCTATTCAAACGCGGTGGTGGGGAGACTCACCTCACCCCCGCACCAACTTTGTAACCTACCCTCGTGCCTGTTTTCATCTTTGCTTGCTGCTCTGGCCTACCTGCCGTTATTCTTATTATGTTGGCAATGACTGCTATTCCCTTAAACTGTTCCCTTTGGTCCATGCTCCCACTACATTTGACTTCCATTCATACCCACGCACACTCATACAGGATGGAACAAGGAGCTACATATAAACGGCGTGTGACCTCTTTGTGAAATGATGAAAAATAAACGAATGAGTCAAATATTCCTTTCACCCAGCGAAGTATTGAAGCAGCTAGCAATCAAAGAAAACCTTATATCTCGATATAGAAAACATAATTACTTCCTACTGTAACGTGAGGCAAAACGAAAGTAACGCCTCAAAGCCTATCCTTCTTCCTCAGTGTCCACGTTTCAGTAGCGTACAGGAGCACACTCCATACAAAACCTTTTTTTTAAGACTTTTCCTTAAATCTTTGTCCATACTGCTGCAGAATATTCTCCTTTTCTTATAAAATGCCCCTTTCACCGTTACTATTCCGGTTTTATTTTTTGTGACGCTTTTCACAGTCAGTTTCTGTCGTGTGTTTAAAGCTATTCAGGCGTTCTAATACTTTTGCATTCAGCATTATCTTCATCCTTTAGTTTCCTCCCAGTGCAATTACATCTCTTTTCCTCTGTGATTACTTTCATTCCCTAAATCTTCCCTTTAGCTTCGATGTGCTATGTGTACCTGGTGCGCAAATGTCGACTTGTTTGTGCTAGCTAGCACAATAACTGGACAGGCCGCACCGGTATGTGAGCCACTTCGAGTACGCCCACGAAGTAGTGCCGCTGGGCGGCAGTGCGGCTAGAGCTGGTGTTGACTCACAGGGGAACCTCCCCATCGCATCCCCCTCAAATTTAGTTATACGAGGTGTTTTCAAGTTCTAAGGCCTCCGATTTTTTTTTCTCCGGACTGGAAAGAGATAGAAACATGCGCATTGTTTTAAAATGAGGCCGCGTTCATTGTCAATGCGTCCCAGAGATAGCAGCACCGTACGCCAGATGGAATTTTACCGCCAGCGGCGAGAATGAGAACTGTTTTAAATACTTAAAATGGCGACGTTTTCCTTACTTGAACAGCGTGCAATCATTCGTTTTCTGAATTTGCGTGGTGTGAAACCAATTGAAATTCATCGACAGTTGGAGACATGTGGTGATGGAGTTACGGATGTGTCGAAAGTGGGTTCATGGGTGCGACAATTCAATGAAGGCAGAACATCGTGTGACAACGAACCAAAACAACCTCGGGCTCGCACAAGCCGGTCTGACGACATGATCGAGAAAGTGGAGAGAATTGTTTTGGGGGATCGCCGAATGACTGTTGAACAGATCGCCTCCAGAATTGGCATTTCTGTGGGTTCTGTGCACACAATCCTGCACGACGACCTGAAAGTGCGAAAAGTGTCATCCAGGTGGGTGCCACGAATGCTGACGGACGACCACACGGCTGCCCGTGTGGCATGTTGCCGAGCAATGTTGACGCGCAACGACAGCACAAATGGGACTTTCTTTTCGTCGGTTGTGACAATGGATGAGACGTGGATGCCATTTTTCAATCCAGAAACAAACCGCCAGTCAGCTCAATGGAAGCACACAGATTCACTGCCACCAAAAAAAATTTCGGGTAACCGCCAGTGCTGAAAAAATGATGGTGTCCATGTTCTGGGACAGCGAGGGCGTAATCCTTACCCATTGCGTTCCAAAGGGCACTACGGTAACAGGTGCATCCTACGAAAATGTTTTGAAGAACAAATTCCTTCCTGCACTGCAACAAAAACGTCCGGGAAGGGCTGCACGTGTGCTGTTTCACCGACACAATGCACCCGCACATCGAGCTAACGTTACGCAACAGTTCAACAGTTTCTTCGTGATAACAACTTTGAAGTGATTCCTCATGCTCCCTACTCACCTGACCTGGCTCCTAGTGACTTTTGGCTTTTCCCAACAATGAAAGACACTCTCCGTGGCCGCACATTCACCAGCCGTGCTGCTATTGTCTCAGCGATTTTCCAGTGGTCAAAACAGACTCCTAAAGAAGCCTTCGCCGCTGCCATGGAATCATGGCGTCAGCGTTGTGAAAAATGTGTACGTCTGCAGGGCGATTACGTCGAGAAGTAACGCCAGTTTCATCGATTTAGGGTGAGTAGTTAATTAGAAAAAAAATCGGAGTCCTTAGAACTTGAATGCACCTAGTAAGTTGGCCGAGTGGATAGGCCTTGAAAAACTGAACACAGATCAATCGAGAAAACAGGAAGAAGTTGTGTGGAACTATGAAAAAATAAGCAAAATACACAAACTGAGTAGTCCATGCGCAAGATAGCCAACATCAAGGATAGCGTGAGCTCAGGAGCGCCGTGGTCCCGTGGTTAGCGTGAGCAGGTGCGGAACGAGAGGTCCTTGGTTCAAGTCTTCCCTCGAGTCAAAAGTTTAATTTTTTTATTTTCAGACAATTATCAAAGTTCAGGCACTCACACATAATCAACTTCGCTCTCGAAAACTCCAGGACATGTTCAGATATGCTTGGACATATGCAGGATTTGACAGTCTACACACGGAAAAATTTGAAAACAAAAACATACCTTTTGACAGAGCACAGGGAAAACTGTGCGACTGTTAAACTGTTGCATTCATTTGTTGCAGTTTATGTGACAAAGACTTATGTTTTCATCACTTTTTTGGGAGTGATTATTAGATCCACAAGAAAACCTAAATCGGGCAAGGTAGAAGAATCTTTATACCCATTCGCCAAGTGTACAAGTTAGGTGGGTCGACAACATATTCCAGTCATGTGACGCACATGCCGTCACCAGTGTCGTATAGAATATATGAGACGTGTTTTCCTGTGGAGGAATCGGTTGACCTATGACCTTGTGATCAAATGTTTTCGGTTCCCATTGGAGAGGCACGTCCTTTCGTTTACTAACCGAACGGTTTTGCGGTGCCGTCGCAAAACACAGACACTGAACTTATTACAGTGAACAGAGACGTCAATGAACGAACGGACAGATCATAACTTTGCGAAAATAAAGAAAGTAAACTTTTCCACTCGAGGGAAGAGTTGATCCAAGGACCTCTCGTTCAGCAGCTGCTCACGCTAACCACGGGACCACGGCGCTCCTGAGCTCACGCTATCCTTGATGTTGCCTACCTTAGACATGGACTACTCAGTTTGTATATTTTGCTTGTTTTTTTTTTCACAGTTCCACACAACGTCTTCCTGTTTTCTCGATTGATCTGTGTTCAGTTTTTCAAGGCCTATCCAGTGTGCCAACTTATAACTAAATCTGAGGGGCATGCAATGGGGAGGTTCCCTTGTCAGAGGAGTCGCATACGCCGGATGCATCTGCAGCTACAGCTACCCACCTGCCTCGGAACTTTGGCTCTGTCCCCGCGACGCGGCCTCTCCACCCCCAGACTGACCGCCACTCCACCCCAGCCCGTGTGCCGCCCCCGGAGTCGTAAAACGCAGATCGATAAGTCGCCCTTCCTTCCTGTCTCACTTCCCTCCTTCACCCTCTCCCCCCCCCCTGTCCCCTTCACTCCCTCCCCCTCAGACAGGTCCCTTTGTCGCGCTGCCCTGCCACCCGGACTCCTTGTCTCCAGACATTGGAGGAATTGTGACGACGACGACGGAAAAACCGCCCTCCAAAGCACCACCGCACACCACCGGCCAAACTGACGCAATGGAACACGTGATTTCTCAGCTGCAGCTCATGCCAGCAAAACGGACTCTGTACATGAAGCAGCCAGTCACTTAATCAGAACAATGTGACGAAAAGTATCCAGGCACCCCTATGTAACGTCGAATTCACCACTACTTGTCACGAGTCAGTATAAAAGGGCATACGATAAACGTATTCGTAGTTTCGAATATGGACAGCCATCAACCGTATAATGGAAAGACCATAACGAAAAATACATGTCCGAACAAACTTTCTGTCGTACTTTTGAACAACACATGTACTGCGGTATCGTACTTATCCGCCGACACAAGGCAAGCGACATTCAATTAAAATGTCTCCCCTGTACAGTAATACACTACTGGCCATTAAAATTGCTACACCAAGAAGAAATGCAGATGATAAACTGGTATTCATTGGACAAATATATTATACTAGAACTGACATGTGATTACGTTTCCACGCAATTTGGGTGCATAGATCCTGAGAAATCAGTACCCAGAACAACCACCTCTGGCCATAATAACGGCCTTGATACTCCTGGGCATTGAGTAAAACAGAGCTTGGATAGCGTGTACAGGTACAGCTGCTCATGCAGCTTCAGCACGATACCACAGTTCATCAAGAGTAGTGACTGGCGTATTGTGACGAGCCAGTTGCTCGGCCACCATTGACCAGACGTTTTCAGTTGGTGAGATATCTGGAGAATGTGCTGGCCAGCGCAGCAGTTGTACATTTCCTGTATCCAGAAAGGCACGTACAGGACCTGCAACATGCGGTCGTGCATTATCCTGCTGAAATGTAGGGATTTGTAGGGATCGAATGAAAGGTAGAGCCAGTGGTCGTATCACATCTAAAATACAACGTCCACTGTTCAAAGTGGCGTCAATGCGAACAAGATGTAACCGAGACGTGTAACCAATGGCACGGCATACCATCACGACGGGTGATACACCAGTATGGCGATGACAATACGCGCTTCCAATGTGCGTTCACCGCGATGTCGCCAAACACGGATGCGACCATCGTGATGCTGTAAAGAGAACCTGGATTCATCCGAAAAAATTACGTTTTGCCATTCGTGCACCCAAGTTCGTCGCTGAGTACAGCATCGCAGGCGCTCCTTTCTGTGAAGCAGCGTGAAGAGTAACGGCAGCCACGGTCTCCGAGTTGATAGTCTCTGCTGCTGCAAACGTCGTCGAACTGTTCGTGCAGATGGTTGTTGTCTTGCAAACGTCCTCATCTGTTGACTCAGGGATCTAGACGTCTCTGCACGATCCGTTACAACCGTGCGGATAAGATGCCTGTCATCTCGACTGCTAGTGATACGAGGCCTTTGGGATCCAGCACGGCGTTGCGTATTACCCTCCTGAACCCAGAGATTCCATATTCTGCTAACAGTCATTGCATCTCGACCAACGCGAGCAGCAATGTCGCGATACGATAAACCGCAATCGCGATAGCCTACAATCCGACCTTTATCAAGGTCGGAAACGTGATGGTACGCATTCCTCCTCCTCAGACGAGGCATCACAACAACGTTTCACCAGGCAACTCCGGTCAACTGCTGTTTGTGTATGAGAAATCGGTTGGAAACTTTCCTCATGTCAGGACTTTGTAGGTATCGCCACCGCCGCCAACCTTGTGTGAATGCCCTGAAAAGCTTATCATTTCTATATCACAGCATCTTCTTCCTGTCGGTTAAATTTCGCGTCTGTAGCATGTCATCTGTAGCAATTTTAATAGCCAGTAGTGTATATTTTCACCGTCGTCATTCCGTTATACAGCTGGTGGTTGTCCATATTTGCGACTGCGCATGCATTTCATTTGTCTCATAACGGCTGTAGCCGTAGTAGTGCCTCTTGCTTTGCATATGTTTGTATATCCGGCGGCACTTTTGAGCCGTACTTCGGAGCGACACAAGCGCTGTAATATCGTGGTATAAAAGCAGGCGGGGAGCACTGTGAAGTCAGTAGAGAGGCAGGGGCAGCAGAAGGGGTCGCCCAGGGGAGCTCAGTGGACCGGCCACTCGATGTCACCTGAGTAACAAATCCATCAGGCGTATTTCAACCTTTCTAAGCCTGGCCAAGTCGAGTACTGGTGATGTGTCTGTGAAGTGGAAACGGGAAGAAACAATGCAAGAACCGCCCACTCGAACTAAACCTCCAGAAATGTCGCAGTTTGCCAGGTGAGTAAGTACATGGTGGTATAAGGGGCCTACAGTATAACTGGCCACTCTCTCCCACCGAAGTTTTGCGGTAATCAAGCCAGTCCGTCCTTGAACTGACGTGGTGAGCCGCCGCGTAGGAATTCTTCCCACCTGTTATTTGGAGATAATCTCGTAGTCTTTAAGTTCCCTTGCAGAGTCGTCGAGTTCTGAAAGCACGGTACTGCTGTCTATGTTTTACATCGAAAGGCGTCTATTGGGGCACACTTGTATGTGGCACCAGAATAAGATAAGAATATTAATAAATTGAAATGAAGCTAGTATAGTATAAACGATGAATGTCTCTGACAGGCTCGATAATGTGGATCGCTGTCTGTCGTCGACCGCAGAGCGAAAGGCACTGTACTGCTTTGCTGGAGTAAGAGAGCGCTGGGCGCAGAGTTGTCTGTGAGGGGAAGGCGATGGAGTAGGCAGTTTTGCGGTGTGCTGTGTGAACCAACCAAGTGTTAGGTATGTCAGTGCTGTTGAGCATGGCAGCAGAAGGTAAAGATGTTAACTAATTATGGTATCTGTTTTTGCCAGTGCGTTAATATAGAAGAGTTGGCTGATAATTTGTAATTCTTGACTAACCCCAGAATGTACATAAACGGTTTTGATAAAAAAGGCTAGTTATATATTTCACTTTGTAATGTTTCTAAGTTTTGTTGACAGAGCTATATTTAATTTGATGAATGGCATTTATGTTGGATTAATCTAGTTAGGTAATATTTGTTGTTTAAATCTCATTGTTTGTGAATCAATTGTGAGTAAAGTAACTTCAATTGTCAGATCTCTTTGAAAAGAGAAACTTAACTTGCGCCGGCCGTAGTGGCCGTGCGGTTCTAGGCGCTACAGTCTGGAGCCCAGCGACCGCTACGGTCGCAGGTTCGAATCCTGCCTCGGGCATGGATGTGTGTGATCTCCTTAGGTTAGTTAGGTTTAAGTAGTTCTAAGTTCTAGGGGACTTATGACCTAAGATGTTGAGTCCCATAGTGCTCAGAGCCATTTGAACCATTTTTTTATATACCAGGTGATCAGAAAGTCAGTATAAATTAGAAAACTGAATAAATCACGGAATAATGTAGATAGAGAGGTACAAATTGTCGTACGTGCTTGGAATGACATTGGGTTTTATTAGAACCAAAAAAATACAAAAGTTCACAAAATGTCCGACAGATTGCGCTTCATCTGATCAGAATAGCAATAATTAGCATAACAAAGTAAGACAAAGCAAAGATGATGTTCTTTACACGAAATGCTCAATATGTCACCAACATTCCTCACCAATAGCTGTAGTCTAGGAATAATGTTGTGAACAGCACTGTAAAGCATGTCCGGAGTTATGGTGAGGCATTGGCGTCGGATGTCGTCTTTCAGCATCCCTAGAGATGTCGGTCGATGCGACTTCAGGTAACCCCAAAGCCAATAATCGCACGGTCTGAGGTCTGGGGACCTGGGAGGCCAAGCATGACGAAAGTGGCGGCTGAGCACACGATCATCACCAAACGACGCGCGCAAGAGATCTTTCACGCGTCTAGCAATATGTGGTGGAGCGCCATCCTGCATAAACATCGTACGTTCCAGCAGGTGTTATCAGCCAGGCTGGGGATGATACGATTCTGTCACATTACAGCTCCTTTTATACACGATTGTCATGCGCAGTCACTGACGTTTTCCTGTCCAGCGCCATCTGTCGGACATTTTGTGAACTTAGTTTTCTTTGTTCTAATAAAACCCCATGTCATTCCAAGCATGTGTGTCAATTTTTACCTCTCTATCTACATTATTCCGTGGTTTATTAAGTTTTCAAATTTATACTGACTTTTTGATCACCCTGTATGTTTTCGTTTATCAGCCAAAACAATTTCATGTGCATTTCAAAGTATTAGAGGCGCATTGCCCATCGCTGACGCTATAGCTAGGATATTTATAATTTTCTGGGAGACCAGAATGTACCGCGTTCCACCGTTGCTGCTTTAGAGGTAAGACAATTTAATTTATTTGTTATATGCACAGGAGCCAAAGTTATCAGTTTTGACGAAGGCCAGATGGTTCAGCGTCTAAGGGACTGAATGTATTGTGTAGTGACTGTAGTACTTTACTGGTAATGGGGGTTGCATTGCCCATCCAATTCGTGTGAAGGTTTTCTAACAATAGCACAGAGGCCGGCCGCCATGGCGCTTCAAGTACGGAACCGCGCTGCTGCTACGGTCGCAGGTTCGAGTCCTGCCTCGGGCATGGATGTGTGTGATGTACTTAGGTTACTTAGGTTTAAGTAGTTCTAAGTCTAGGGGCAGATGTGAAAATTACCGAACAATCAGTTTAATAAGCCACAGCTGCAAAATACTAACACGTATTCTTTACAGACGAATGGAAAAACTAGTAGAAGCCGACCTCGGGGAAGATCAGTTTGGATTCCGTAGAAATACTGGAACACGTGAGGCAATACTGACCTTACGACTTATCTTAGAAGAAAGATTAAGGAAAGGCAAACCTACGTTTCTAGCATTTGTAGACTTAGAGAAAGCTTTTGATAATGTTGACTGGAATACTCTCTTTCAAATTCTGAAGGTGGCAGGGGTAAAATACAGGGAGCGAAAGGTTATTTACAATTTGTACAGAAACCAGATGGCAGTTATAAGAGTCGAGGGACATGAAAGGGAAGCAGTGGTTGGGAAGGGAGTAAGACAGGGTTGTAGCCTCTCCCCGATGTTATTCAATCTGTATATTGAGCAAGCAGTGAAGGAAACAAAAGAAAAATTCGGACTAGGTATTAAAATCCACGGAGAAGAAATAAAAACTTTATGGTTCGCCGATGACATTGTAATTCTGTCAGAGACAGCAAAGGACTTGGAAGAGCAGTTGAACGGAATGGATGGTGTCTTGAAGGGAGGATATAAGATGAACATCAACAAAAGCAAAACGAGGATAATGGAATGTAGTCGAATTAAGTCGGGTGATGTTGAGGGTATTAGATTAGGAAATGAGACACTTAAAGTAGTAAAGGAGTTTTGCTATTTGGGGAGCAAAATAACTGATGATGGTCGAAGTAGAGAAGATATAAAATGTAGACTGGGAATTGCAAGGAAAGCGTTTCTGAAGAAGAGAAATTTGTTAACATCGTGTATAGATTTAAGTGTCAGGAAGTTATTTCTGAAAGTATTTGTATGGAGTGTAGCCATGTATGGAAGTGAAACATGGACGATAAATAGTTTGGACAAGAAGAGAATAGAAGCTTTCGAAATGTGGTGCTACAGAAGAATGCTGAAGATTAGATGGGTAGATCACGTAACTAATGAGGAAGTATTGAATAGGATTGGGGGGAAGAGAAGTTTGTGGCACAACTTGACCAGAAGAAGGGATCGTTTGGTAGGACATGTTTTGAGGCATCAAGGGATCACCAATTTAGTATTGGAGGGTAGTGTGGAGGGTAAAAATCGTAGGGGGAGACCAAGAGATGAATACACTAAGCAGATTCAGAAGGATGTAGGTTGCAGTAGGTACTGGGAGATGAAGAAGCTTGCACAGGATAGAGTAGCATGGAGAGCTGCATCAAACCAGTCTCGGGACTGAAGAGCATAACAACAACATCAAGTCTAGGGGACTGATGACCTCAGAGATGTTAAGACCCACAGTGCTTAGAGCCATTTGAATTTGAATAACACAGAGTGAGCACACCACTTGCACCTGCAGCACGCAACACGACAATTCGAGTTCAGTACTCATTCCACAGATCACATATTCATTCACCGTAATCGTAAAAGAAATTATTATTATTTTGAGCTGTTTCTCATTACAGAGGATTATCTCCAATACAATAATTAACTCGGAAATTATAATGCAAAGAATAAACGTTCTTAAACTATATTTTCAAAATATTCCTCCCGGTGTTTCGATCTTGTGTGTCCTCTTCCTGTGCGCCCATTCTCCTAACTGTGTGCTGTACATTTTGGATCCAGGTGGTCAAAGGACTCTTCCAACCGACCTCCAGGGAGCCGGAGCGCTCACTGCGGCAGCTCGGAGCCCGCGTGGAGGGGGAAAGCGAACTCACTGCCCCCTGGCCGCATGCAGCCGCAACTGACGCAATAATCCGTGTTCAATGACAGCTGTGACTAGCCGCGGGAACCCTGTACCTCTATTGGAGGATACCTTTCTATTCATTGAGAGGGATGGTCGTCCGCAGTGTCTTGTATGTCATAAAGTAATTAATTCTGCGAAGAGGTAGAATATACAACGACATTATACACGTCTTCACGCAGCGCACTACGATCAGGTAGAAGGCGTTGCACGCAGAGAACTGGTGGCCAGGCTTAAGAACGACATACCAGGAGACGTAAGTTCAAAAACGATTTCGTAATACGGAGGGTATCAAAACTGCAACATAGTTCGTGTTCTGTAATGCATTTACAATTTTCAGGTGAATGAGAGCCGAGAAAACACTACTGAATCTGCAAGTCGAGCAAGCTAGAGGGTGGCTCACATCATTGCGACGAGTGGCAAGCCGTTTTCGGTGGGACCACTCGTAAAATCGTGCACGGTAGCAGTTTGCAACTGCTGTTTGTTCCAAGGTAGGTGAAGGCAACTGAAGGGGTTTGCCTGTCGAAGCAAACAATGTCTCGTCGAATACTGGACATGGCAGCGGATTTAGAGACACAGCTCAGGAAAAAGGCGGAGAACTTTGTTGCATTTTCGCTAGCGCTTGACGAAAGCACCGACATATCGGACTGTGCTCAGCTTGCAGTCTTTGTGCGTGGTGTCGACATGGAGCTGCAAGTAACTGAAGAACTCTTGGATGTGGTACCAGTCGATTACACCGCAACAGGACGTGACATTTTTGAAGCTGTTTGTGAATCGGTGGACAATATGAATTTGCCCTGGGATAAGCTCCATTCTGTAGCGACGGAGGGTGCACCCCAAATGATCGGGCGTCACCAAAGTTTTGCTTCTCGTTTGAAAAATAAACTCAGGGACGAATTCGGGAAAGACATTTTGACTCTTCATTGTTTTATTCACCAAGAGGCACTGTGTGCTGAAACAGTAGAGCTAGGTGGCGTAATGAAGTGTGTGAATTTTTTGCGGCGTCACGGTATGAATCATCGCCAATTCAAAGGATTCCTGAAAGATATGGAAGCGGAGTATGGGGACATACCTTACCACAGTACAGTTCGTTTGCTGAGTCGGGGAAAAGTTCTTGATGTTTTCTTTGCCATTCTTGAGGAAATATCCCTTTTTCTCGAAATGAAAGGGGAAGAAATGCGTTGCCTGAAAGATATAAAATGGATATCAGGCCTGGCGTTCCTAGCTGACATAACTATGCATTTGACTAATTTAAATCTGTCATTGCAGGGCAAAGGGCAGCTAATCGTTGACATGCACGACCAGATCAAAGCGTTGATGGAAAAGTTAGTTTATTCGAGAGGCAGATGAGTAATGGACATTTAACGTTCTTCAATCGTCTTGCTTAATTAAAACTACCTGAAGGTACTACTTTCGGCGATTACCAAGCAAAGTTAAAGCAGCTCATCACGTCGTTTGAAACACGATTGCGAGTCCTCACTCGTTTGGAAATGGAACTCAAGGTGTTCAGCACTCCTTTTCCAGTTTCCCCCGATGACTTGTCACCATCACTTCAATTGGAGATTACTGATGTGCAAAATTCAACTTTGTTGAAAGAGAGGTACTACAACACGTTGGATGTGTCACGATGGTATCGTTCATTACAGCAAAAAACATTTCCCAAGCTTCAGAACAATGCCGCTCAGATCATGTGCATGTTTGGATCTACGTATTGTTGTGAGCAGCTTTTCTCAGCAATGAAAATAGTAAAAAGTAAGGAACGATCGTTTCTTCAGGATGCAACAATGAAGGCCATCCTCCGCATTAACGCTGCGAACACTTTGACGCCTGGTATTTCCGATCTTGTAATGAAAAGAAAATGTCAAGTTATAGAGGCCCTGTAAATTTAGTATGCGATTTCTTGTAAGACAGTTGTTTCTTATTTATTTCCTGAACATCGTATTTCCTGGTGTAGCACGTCACCACGTCTTAGCAGCTAAGAGTACGAGGGTTCGATCTTGTAAGACGCAGCTGGCACATCAAAACGCTTGCCTTGCCGCCTGCCTCAGCCAGCCGTGCCACGTGCCGGCGTGCCGGCCCACAGCGAGCGCTACGCGGCTCACAACGGAGCCGACGAGCTGGAACAGCCTGTAACAGGTCGTCCTCCTCTTCTTCTCCCCTCCGGTTCCCACTCCAGTATCAATTTTGGTATTCTGGTTTCCTCCATTCGTCGTACATGCCCGTAATACTGTCATTTCTTCCTATCCATTACGTCATATATTCTTTCTTTTATTTCGATTCTCCTTATTATTTCAGTGTTCCTTATCTTTTCTTTCCTGGAGATTCTTGCCGATCGTATCCAGAAGTCCATCTCTAGAGTTTGTAATTTTTTAATGTGCTTCAGGTTAATTGACCAGGTCTCCGTTCCATACAGAACCACACTCTCTAATATGGATTTGTATATTAATTTTTTAGTTCTGCTCATTACATTCCTGCTCCATAAGAGTGAGTTAAGCATCCCAATGACCTTCTGTCCGCTAATAATTCTTTTATTGATTTCTGACTCTGATTTTCCCTCGCTTTCTAAAATGGATTCCAAATAACAGAAAGTTTTTATCTTTTTGATTTTCTTTCCTTCAATGTATAGCTCATCTAAATCATTAGCCAACTATTCTGTTTTTTCGGTAATTAATCTTCAAACCACAAGTTTTGTATGCTACTGCTAATTGATTGCACATATAGTTAGGATCCTCCCCATCTTACAGGGATCGTAGAGAAATAATCTTTTTCAAAGAACATTGCAACGTCAGGAAACGGGAAGAATTTTTTTGAGCAAATAATTTTTACATGGGTTGCCAGTATGAAGCATATTAAAGAAACACCGTAAAACGAACTTGTTCTCACTGATAAGCTAGCTATTAAAGGTAAGAGATTACGGTCTACCGCATGACTAGATCGAAAGGCATCCCAAAGACGAGTACAGACAATGGCGCACAGTCTGTAACTTGAGGGTGCAATCGGTATAGTTCGTATAACATCGGACATCTTCCGTTATGCCAAAGTTATTCATTTCTTTTATTAATATCACCCTTCCCTGGCACTGTAAAAAAATTACTGAAAGATATTATTTATGACCTGTGGACTCCTACTGGTGTCTGAGTGGCAAAAAGCAACTCTGCTCAGCAAACGTTGATTGACAACAATTACCTGATTCGCGCCACAATGAACGTACTCTATCTACCTGCGTATCTCTTGGCTATTGTCAGAGCGGTTTCTGCATCGGCACCTCATCCCACTGGCTCTGCAGGCACCAGATGGCCAACCACCTCTGCTAGCCAGCGTGGCAACCTATCGCTGGCTCCTTGCTCTGTGCGTACTGCAGCGCTGGTACGTTCACTTCACTTAGGTTAAATACCAAAACTCAGTGAGCTAGAAACGCCTGTTAGCAAACCAGTCGGCGGACTGAATGTCTGCAGGGTGTTAAAAATAATGCCGTGCAATGGACGAGCAACTGATGCGGATAGTGGAGGTTTGCTAAGAGAGACTAATAAAGATGTGTATGAATTTATTTTATTAATTAAAATAACTGGCTTTCTTTACAACGGCTGCCTTTTCACAAGCAACCAAAGCAATACAAAAAACACTACTACTGCAAAGAAGATTGAATGTCAGCATAAACAGAACAAGAACTGCAAACACAAGCAAATGCAACTATGCAAAACCTTTCCAACAGCAACTTCTTCTAAACCACACATTTCAGTAGTCAGTGCTAATCGACGATTCAGGCTGCGTACAGAGCGTCACCATCGCACAGTGGGTCACTAGATGATGACGATGATGATGATGATGATGTCTGGGTTGTGGGGCGCTCAACTGCGCGGTTATCAATGCCTGTACAAAGTCCCAACCTTTGATCAGTCCAATCTCGCCACTCTCATGAATGATCATGAAATGATCAGGACAGCACAAACACCCAGTCATCTGCAGGCAAGTAAAGAAGCCTAACCCCGCCGGGAATATTTTTTTTTTTTCACTAAGAACACTGCTCACTTCCACTGTGTTATTTGGACTACACAAGTTACAAATGATTAGTTTGAAAACATGAAAAACACACACAAAAACACACACACACACACACTAACACACACACACACACACACACACACACACACACACACACACACACACACAGTGTGTGTTATATCTTATAATTTACTCTTATTTAAATGTTGTTGTTGTGGTCTTCAGTCCTGAGACTGGTTTGATGCAGCTCTCCATGCTACTCTATCCTGTGCAAACTTCTTCATCTCCCAGTACCTACTGCAACCTACATACTTCTGAATCTGCTTAGTGTATTCATCTCTTGGTCTCCCTCTACGATTTTTACCCTCCACGCTGCCCTCCAATGCTAAATTGGTGATCCCTTGATGCCTCAGAACATATCCTACCAACCGATCCCTTCTTCTGGTCAAGTTGTGCCACAAACTTCTCTTCTCCCCAATCCTATTCAATACTTCCTCATTAGTTATGTGATCTACCCATCTAATCTTCAGCATTCTTCTGTAGCACCACATTTCGAAAGCTTCTATTCTCTTCTTGTCCGAACTATTTACCGCCCATGTTTCACTTCCATACATGGCTACACTCCATACAAATACTTTCAGAAATGACTTCCTGACACTTAAATCTATACTCGATGTTAACAAATTTCTCTTCTTCAGAAACGCTTTCCTTGCCATTGCCAGTCTACATTTTATATCCTCTCTACTTCGACCATCATCAGTTATTTTGCTCCCCAAATAGCAAAACTCCTTTACTCCTTTAAGTGTCTCATTTCCTAATCTAATACCCTCAACATCACCCGACTTAATTCGACCACATTCCATTATCCTCGTTTTGCTTTGGTTGATGTTCATCTTATATCTTTCCTTCAAGACACCATCCATTCCGTTCAACTGCTCTTCCAAGTCCTTTGCTGTCTCTGACAGAATTACAATGTCATCGGCGAACCTCAAAGTTTTTATTTCTTCTCTATGGATTTTAATACCTACTCCGAACTTTTCTTTATTGCTTGCTCAATATACAGATTGAATAACATCGGGGAGAGGCTACAACCCTGTCTTACTCCCTTCCCAACCACTGCTTCCCTTTCATACCCCTCGACTCTTATAACTGCCATCTGGTTTCTGTACAAATTGTAAATAGCCTTTCGCTCCCTGTATTTTACCCCTGCCACCTTCAGAATTTGAAAGAGAGTATTCCAGTCAACATTGTCAAAAGCTTTCTCTAAGTCTACAAATGCTAGAAACGTAGGTTTGCCTTTCCTTAATCTTTCTTCTAAGATAAGTCGTAAGGTCAGTATTGCCTCACGTGTTCCAGTATTTCTACGGAATCCAAACTGATCTTCCCCGAGGTCGGCTGCTACTAGTTTTTCCATTCGTCTGTAAAGAATTCGTGTTAGTATTTTGCAGCTGTGGCTTATTAAACTGATCGTTCGGTAATTTTTCGCATCTGTCAACACCTGCTTTCTTTGGGATTGGAATTATTATATTCTTCTTGAAGTCTGAGGGTATTTCGCCTGTTTCATACATCTTGCTCACCAGATGGTAGAGTTTTGTCAGGACTGGCTCTCCCAAGGCCGTCAGTAGTTCCAATGGAATGTTGTCTACTCCGGGGGCCTTGTTTCGACTCAGGTCTTTCAGTGCTCTGTCAAACTCTTCACGCAGTATCGTATCTCCCATTTCATCTTCATCTACATCCTCTTCCATTTCCGTAATATTGTCCTCGCCCTTGTGTGGACCCTCTATATACTCCTTCCACCTTTCTGCTTTCCCTTCTTTGCTTAGAACTGGGTTTCCATCTGAGCTCTTGATGTTCATACAAGTGGTTCTCTTATCTCCAAACGTCTCTTTAATTTTCCTGTAGGCAGTATCTATCTTACCCCTAGTGAGATAAGCCTCTACATCCTTACATTTGTCCTCTAGCCATCCCTGCTTAGCCATTTTGCACTTCCTGTCGATCTCATTTTTGAGACGTTTGTATTCCTTTTTGCCTGCTTCATTTACTGCATTTTTATATTTTCTCCTTTCATCAATTACATTCAATATTTCTTCTGTTACCCAAGGATTTCTACTAGCCCTCGTCTTTTTACCTACTTGATCCTCTGCTGCCTTCACTACTTCATCCCTCAGGGCTACCCATTCTTCTTCTACTGTATTTCTTTCCCCCATTCCTGTCAATTGTTCCCTTATGCTCTCCCTGAAACTCTGTACAACCTCTGGTTTAGTCAGTTTATCCAGGTCCCATCTCCTTAAATTCCCACCTTTTTGCAGTTTCTTCAGTTTTAATCTACAGTTCGTAACCAATAGATTGTGGTCGGAGTCCACATCTGGCCCTGGAAATGTCTTACAATTTAAAACCTGTTTCCTAAATCTCTGTCTTACCATTATATAATCTATCTGATACCTTTTAGTATATGCCATCAAAAATACAGTTAATTTATCTCATAATTTAGTATTATTGTAACATTCCACATTTTTAATGTCTATGTATTTTGAGTGTCAACTGTAACAAACCAAAAATGAAAAACGGTTTTCACTTTCTTGAGAATACATTGAAAACTATGCATTGTTGTTAAAATAATTCTAAAGGAAACTACATTATCCTTAAAATGTGACAAGTCAGTGGACAGGCAGCAGAACACAGTTGTTCCAACTTTTGACATATTTTTCAAAACTGTGTGGCTAACCTTAAGTTGTTATTCAACTGATCAAATATTTTGTAATGTTCATTAATTTCTCTGTAGTCCACAAGACAGGTGTAAGTTATTTGCTTTTGACAAAATTTACTGAAGTATGTTAATGAAACTGCTGCATGTGATATCAAAATCTCACTTTGCACCTGGCTTAAATTACTAAATTGGTCATCATCTCCTGTTTGGACCATGGATCATACATTATCCATTATATTAACATTGGTATACAGTCTTGCAATGGTTTTAATATATCCAGTCTTGCACTGGGAAAAAGAGAAAACAATATAGGCTACTCAACTAAAGTAAATCTACAACCTGAGGGCTATAATAGCAGCAAACTCTGTCTAAGAACACAACACACTAAACAGATCAAAAGGAAGCACCCTGTAGCTGTGGGATTAAGAGAAACTTGGAATACAGCACATAAAATATTCATCTAACGAAAATTTATACCGTTGTCAAAAAAATGTCAAAAAAATGAGATCTAGGATCCAGTGGGCCGTGCATTTTTAGCTGCTACTACTCACAGTTACAATGATGGAGAAGTACATGCAATTCTGCACAACAGCATGATGTAACGGATAACAAAAAGATAATCGTGCAGCACAGCCAATGAGTTATGTAGTTAGTTTGTTTGTGTGGTCATTCTTCGCAGCAAGTATATAAATTCCTGTTTTGTAAATAAAACTGTGTTTTTCTGCTGCAGGAAAAGGCAGTTATATTTACAAAACAAGTAGTTACTTAGTTTTTCTTTCACAGCGTCGTCTTACATGCAAATAACTGTGGGCTCACAAAAAAGCAATTAAAAACTTCCCACGGTAAATTGAATTAACTGGAATCGAACCCGGGTCCCCGTGCTCGGGAAGCGAGAACGCGACCGCGAGACCACGATCTGAGTACTGGGTCACTGGAAACGAGAGTTTCAGAGAAACGAATCACACTGAATCCTGTATAAATTCGATGCAGGTTTTTCGTTTTGGATTTGGGGAGAGCCTTACCTGCTGCAGAACGTTACCTAGCTTGCATTTATCTCGTATCTCTCGCTCGGCGACTGACAGAAAGCGCAGGTGACCCCAGTATGCAAGAAGGGTACACGAACGGGCCCGGAAAATTAAAGACAACATCCGTAACTTCTGTTTGCTGCAAAATCCTTGAACATATTTTCAGATTAAATATAATGAACTTTCTTGGCACGCAGAAGCTTATGCCCACGAGTCAGCAGAATTTTAGAAAGCATCTCTCGTGCGAAACTCAGCTTGCCCTTTCCTCACATGATGTATTGGGAACTATGGATGAAGGGCAACAAGCAGACACTATATTTCTAGATTTCAGGAAATAATTTGCCACAGTGCTCCATTGCAGGCTCTTAACGAAGGTATTAGCATATGGAATAAGTTCACAGATATGTCAGTGGCTCGGAGACTTCTTAAATAATAATCGAACCCAGTGTGTTGTTCTCGACGGCGAGAGTTCATCAGAGACAAGGGTATCGTCAGGAGTGGCCCAGGGAAGTGTGGCAGGACCGCTGTTGTTCTCTGTGTACATAAATGATTTGGCGGATAGGGTGGACAGTAATCTGTGGTGGTTTGCTGATGGTGCTGTGTTATACGTTAAGGTGTAAAAGTTGAGTGACTGGAGGAACATACAAGACGACTTAGACAAAATTTCCAGTTGGTGTGATGAATGGCAACTAGCCCTAAATGTGGAAAAATGTAAGTGAATGAGTGCGAGTAGGAAGATCAAATCTGTAATGATCGGATACAGTATTACTAGAGTTCTGCCCGACACAGCCAAGTCGTTTAAATACACTCCTGGAAAATGAAATAAGAACACCGTGAATTCATTGTCCCAGAAAGGGGAAACTTTATTGACACATTCCTGGGGTCAGATACATCACATGATCACACTGACAGAACCACAGGCACATAGACACAGGCAACAGAGCATGCACAATGTCGGCACTAGTACAGTGTATATCCACCTTTCGCAGCAATGCAGGCTGCTATTCTCCCATGGAGACGATCGTAGAGATGCTGGATGTAGTCCTGTGGAACGGCTTGCCATGCCATTTCCACCTGGCGCCTCAGTTGGACCAGCGTTCGTGCTGGACGTGCAGACCGCGTGAGACGACGCTTCATCCAGTCCCAAACATGCTCAATGGGGGACAGATCCGGAGATCTTGCTGGCCAGGGTAGTTGACTTACACCTTCTAGAGCACGTTGGGTGGCACGGGATACATGCGGACGTGCATTGTCCTGTTGGAACAGCAAGTTCCCTTGCCGGTCTAGTAATGGTAGAACGATGGGTTCGATGACGGTTTGGATGTACCGTGCACTATTCAGTGTCCCCTCGACGATCACCAGTGGTGTATGGCCAGTGTAGGAGATCGCTCCCCACACCATGATGCCGGGTGTTGGCCCTGTGTGCCTCGGTCGTATGCAGTCCTGATTGTGGCGCTCACCTGCACGGCGCCAAACACGCATACGTCCATCATTGGCACCAAGGCAGAAGCGACTCTCATCGCTGAAGACGACACGTCTCCATTCGTCCCTCCATTCACGCCTGTCGCGACACCACTGGAGGCGGGCTGCACGATGTTGGGAAGTGAGCGGAAGACGGCCTAACGGTGTGCGGGACCGTAGCCCAGCTTCATGGAGACGGTTGCGAATGGTCCTCGCCGATACCCCAGGAGCAACAGTGTCCCTAATTTGCTGGGAAGTGGCGGTGCGGTCCCCTACGGCACTGCGTAGGATCCTACGGTCTTGGCGTGCATCCGTGCGTCGCTGCGGTCCGGTCCCAGGTCGACGGGCACGTGCACCTTCCGCCGACCACTGGCGACAACATCGATATACTGTGGAGACCTCACGCCCCACGTGTTGAGCAATTCGGCGGTACGTCCACCCGGCCTCCCGCATGCCCACTATACGCCCTCGCTCAAAGTCCGTCAACTGCACATACGGTTCACGTCCACGCTGTCGCGGCATGCTACCAGTGTTAAAGACTGCGATGGAGCTCCGTATGCCACGGCAAACTGGCCGACACTGACGGCGGCGGTGCACAAATGCTGCGCAGCTAGCGCCATTCGACGGCCAACACCGCGGTTCCTGTTGTGTCCGCTGTGCCGTGCGTGTGATCATTGCTTGTACAGCCCTCTCGCAGTGTCCGGAGCAAGTATGGTGGGTCTGACACACCGGTGTCAATGTGTTCTTTTTTCCATTTCCAGGAGTGTATTTGGGCATTAAGTTGCAAGGTGGTATCAGGTGGAAGGAACATATGAGAACAGTGGTAGGGAAGGCAAATGGTCGACTTCGGTTCATTGGGAGAGTTTTAGGAAAGAGTGGTTCGTATGTGAAGGAGACCACATACAGGACGCTGGTGCCACCAATTCTTGAGTACTGCTCGAGCGTTTGGGATCCATACCAGGTCGGATTGAAGGAAGACCTCGAAGCAATCCTGAGGCGGGGTGATACATTTGTTACCGATAGGTTCGAATAACATGCAAGTGTTACGCAGATGCTACGGGAAGTCAAATGGTAATCCCAAGAGAGAAGGCGACGTTCTTTTCGAGAAACACAATTGAGAAAAATTAGAGAACCGGCATCTGAAGCTCACCGCCGAATGATTCTACTTCCGCCAACATTCATTGCGCGTAAGGACCACCAAGGTAAGATACGAGAAATTAGGGCTCATAGCCGGCCGGAGTGGCCGTGCGGTTCTAGGCGCTACAGTCTGGATCCGAGCGACCGCTACGGTCGCAGGTTCGAATCCTGCCTCGGGCATGGATGTGTGTCATGTCCTTAGGTTAGCTAGGTTTAATTAGTTCTAAGTGCTAGGCGACTGATGACCTCAGAAGTTAAGTCGCATAGTGCTCAGAGCCATTTTAGGGCTCATACGGAGGCTTATAGGTAGGCGTTTTTTTCTCCCCTGCACTGTTTGCGAGTGGAAGAGGAAGGGAAATGACAAGCAGTGGTGCAGGGTACCCTCTGCCATGCACCGTACCGTGGCTTGCCTAGTATCGATGTAGATGTAGATGCAGATCGCGTAGTGCCAATGTTGAAATACAAAGGTGCTGGTGTTACAATACCGGCTACTTTCCGTGGTCTCCTCATCGCACATACTGAAATGCTAAATGCGGAAGCATGTGAACACATTTTACAGTATTCTGTATGGTGTGCAACAGAGGAGCATCTCAGAGACAGTGATTGTCGGTATCACCATGACAATGCACGATGCCGTAAAGCAGCGTTTGTGAGGCAACGGTTTGTGGACAGCAACATTCCTGAACTGGAATTTCCTGTCCAGAAACCTGACATGAACCCAGAGTAACACGTTTGTGATAAGTCAGAATGACGACTCCACTCCAGATCCCAGCGTGCAATATGACAACCTTGTATGGTTTCGGCGCTTGAAGAAGAATGGGCTGCCATTCCTCCACAGACGCCCCAGTAGAGCTCAACCCACCATAGAAGCGTAAGTTGGCCATATCCCATAGTGATGTCCATGGACTGCCATTCCTCCACAGATATTCAGACGCCTCTACAGAGCTCAGCCCATTAAAGGAGCATGTGTTGGTCATACCCCATATTGGGGGATGCTTTTGATCAGATAGTGTTTTTCTGTAGGGAGCTGTTGCAATGTTTCTAAACTTGAAGATCTGCCAGACGCACCTAGTACAGATAGATCAAACAACATGTACCGGAGATACAATGATACCACGAAAAGTATGGTATGTAAAGCAATTCGTCCGTCAAAATCAACAGCAGGCTACTGCCAAACTCAAATTCAACCACAGTTCGCAATCAAAAGTATCTCAACAAAATTCATGCCGCAGCTTCCACACACTGCAATTCAGTGTGGTATACCCAGAGGCGAATAACAAGTAAATACACCAACTGATACGAAAAATGAAGCAAACAGAAGGGGACAGAGAAACGAAATGAGACTTTACGGGTTCATGTTTTTTCAGTGATCACAAAGTCAAGTCAGATTTAAAAGAAATCAAATGGCTCTGAGCACTATGGGACTTAACATCTGAGGCCATCAATCCCCTAGAACTTAGAACTACTTAAACCTAACACACATCCATGCCCGAGGCAGGATTCGAACCTGCGACCGTAGCGGTCGCGCGGCTCCAGACTGAAGCGCCTAGAACCGATCGGCCACACCGGCCGGCCGGATTTGAAAGAACTTGGCCATATAAAACCTCTCATCAATATGAAAATGCACCCCCTTGGCCTGTGGGTATGCACTGATTGGCGAACAAGTTAAGGCAACAAGGAGAAGATTTACTTAACTTATGTTTCTCCAAACATATGAAGAGTCAGTACAAATGAGGCAACAAGAAACAGAGATCAGCTATTACATCAGCAGCAGTAATGTAGTTGGAGTAGTAACTAGGCAACTTCTGTGTAGCGTCCTATGGTGAATTGTGTCCGAGCAGAAGTGGGCTAAGTCGCTGTCACAGGCCATCCTATATCGCAGTGGCAGAGGATGCTCGGAGTACACAGCTTCTGGAGGTGTGGCTCAGTGGGCGCGCTGCGTTGCGTCTGCCGGATCTCGCACAGTCACTATCAGCGTTGGGCTGAAACTTGCTACTCCATTTGTAAGTAGGCTGTTTATGTTTTCTTATTGGCAACGTTACGTAGCGCTCTGTATGAAAATCACTGGCTGTGCTGTGTGCAGTCTGTGGCTAGTTTGCATTGTTGTCTGCCATTGTACAGGGGCAGCTGGATGTGAACAGCGTGTAGCGTTGCGCAGTTGGAGGTGAGCCGCCAGCAGTGGTGGATGTGGGGAGAGAGATGGCGGAGTTTTGAAATTTGTCATGAACTGCTATATATATTATGACTATTAAGGTAAATACATTGTTTGTTCTCTATTAAAATCTTTCATTTGCTAACTATTCGTATCAGTAGTTAGTGACTTCTGTAGTTTGAATCTTTTATTTAGCTGGCAGTAGTGGCGCTCGCTGTATTGCAGTAGTTCGAGTAACGAAGATTTTTGGTGAGGTAAGTGATTTGTGAAAGGTACAGGTTAATGTTAGTCAGGGCCATTCCTTTGTAGGGATTTCTGAAAGTCAGATTGCGTTGCGATAAAAAAACATTGTGTGTCAGTTTAAGCACAGTCTTGTATAAATTGTTCTAAGGGGACATTTCATATGGCGACCCTGCCAGGATTTTCCGTGATACATTTCATTCCATTGCTGTAATCTGTAACACCTGAGGGTATAATTACAATAATCCTCAGGGGGGTACACGCCTACTTTGTGTACCATGTGTTTGGCAAGCACAAGGAGCCCTAGCTAATATGGTATTTGCTTATACAACTTTACACATCGGTACCATATTTCTCTAACACAAATTACACAGCTATCTGATCATTTAACTGAGAGAGACAAACTTTTTTATTATGTCAGTGACAGATGTTTACGTGATTACACCGTTGGATAACTTCACATTTACGAAGTTGTATTTTGTCTGTACTTTGTAAACTGTTCATATTTTTTTGGACCCATTGTGATATTATGAGAGCTTTGAATGATATATTTGGTATGGGATCACGATTTTTAAAGTACGTTTGAGGCAGATGACATTTTTGACATGAGCAGAGAATTTTTTTAGGTTTTGAAATTATTGGAGGAAGCTACGACGATTTTGAGAATTGACTGAGATGTTATGATATTTTTACGACGGCGATGTGTATTATGCTGTAAGATTTTGCTTCTACACATTTGCAACGCAAATTCTTGACCTGTGAAATATTTTTATATGAGACTGTCACTGTAGCGGAAACTGCTGTCGTAAATATTTCCGTAAGAAAGTTGAGTGACCGCCTGCACGTAATGCGTTTTGGGCGCCCAGCTGAGAGGTAGTCGTCTGACAAAAGAAAGCCATTAGGTGAAAAAAAAAGGGAGGCCATTATCCTCGCCATTGATATTCCTTTAGAGAAAACATTGCAAATGCGACACCCTCATTACTTGGAAGGATACTTACATCTGCACACCTGATTATGACAAGCGTCTTTCTACGAGAGTTGAGAGAATTTCTACTAACTTATGAAATGTCACGTGACTACTGAACGATATTTTTATGTTTTGGTTTGCGTAAATGCTTATTTCATTTAATATCTGGTTTCCAGCTGTGTTGCAGCGTTAGTTTTATAAAATAAACTTCGATGCATTTGCTAATGTGAACACTTTCTGTCAACAGATCTATTAAATAATTATTTTATGACCCACATTCTTCGATAAAGGAGCTCTTGGAATGGAAAGAAAAATAAGAAGGGACTAATAACAGTAACTGCATACATAATTTTCTTTTCAACTACTTGGTAATATTTTTCGTAGAATAAGTTGTGGTGCACCACTTTAATTACATAGACATTAATATGTGAATATGCATTTCCCTTGTCTGCATTGTTGTCTTTAGTGTAATGTTTTTTTTGCTTGAGCTATGTCATGTTTAGATATAAGTTGCTGCTGCTGTTTGCCAGGCATAGTGTTACTGAATTTGACATTGTATTATGCTGTTAAGCCAGTTTTACTACTAATTTATTTTTCTTGTTTCCTGCACAGTGCCTTATATTAGTTGTAGTACTGCAATTGCTTTGCCTATTTAAAATTTTTGTCCTTGTGGTTTGTGTTAATTTGTTATGTGCTGCTGCATTGCCTCGTCCCTTGGTATATATACCTGAGCTCAGTAGATTTAAGTTAGCTTAAGAGGGGGTAGACTATATAAGAAACTAACTATGATGAATTGGAACAAATGCATTAAGAAGCTATAAGAAAATAGTTTGGCCAAAAAAGTAGTGCACAGTGGAGAAAAACTATTTTTGAAAGAGGCTGTGAACAGAATACAGAAAGCATCCTTGGATAGGATGTTTTTTTGGCTGGCGCAAATGTTGAAATAAGACGGACGATATATGGAATGAAGTTTTGGGGTAGACTGCAGTACCAAATGTTACACTGAAAACAAACCCTGTCCTTTCCTTTTGTGTTATCCCACTATGTGTTTGTGTACCCTTGTGTATTTGTTCTCTTCCTGTCTCTGTGTAGTTTCATAGAATTTTTTCTTCTTTTAATATTAAGCTACATTCACTATGATGAGGAATACTGTTCTCCTCAAATATAATTTGCATTAATAATCTGTTATGTACTTTGTAAATATGCTAAGACATTATTTATTCTGTTTTGTTTTAATGCTCATGTGTGAAGTTGATGTTTCAATAATTATTCTGATCTTTTATGTATGTACTCATGTCATAATTCCTGTAACACTGATGTATATGTTAGTTCGATTCTTTTGTAAAGCCTGTACCACAAATGTTATCTGTATTGTTATGTTCTTTAATGATGTATTTTGTACCTTTGTTATTGTATTTTTATGTTATAAAATTGTAATTGACACCAGTTCATCAAATTAAGTAACTTATAAGTTACATTCACTGCACACGTTTCTGTTGGTCATAGTATATGGACAATATGTGAGGATTAGGGACTGATAGTGTTTGCACATGTGTTAATAATTCAGCAAGGGACTGGATAACAGCATTGCTGGTTCTAAGGACAATTCCAAAAACTTTGTGAGTGCACAAGTGGTGGTTATGGACTTGCTCTATTATCCGCAAGACTCTTCAATGGTGAATGTGCACATGCACAGTTGCAACAGATGGCTGCTGGCCATCTCTACAAGGACTACAGTGGGTCTGCATCTCTGATGGCCCACCAATACCATTATTTCTACAAGGAGTACAGTGGGTCTACACCTTTGCTGACTCACCAATATCATTATTTCTACAAGGACTGCAGCGGGTCTGCACCTCTGGTGGCCCACCAATACCACAATCTCTACCAGGACTACAGTGGGTCTACTCTGTGATGACCTACCTACCAATCTTCTTCAAAACGTCGAATGACTATGCTGTGGGTTTGCTCTGTTGTGGCCCATTACCTGTTAGCATGTCAAGAGTCAGCACTGTCTTTCCGTTGGAAGGACAACACTACTTCTTCAAGACTGCATGGAAATCCACTACTTCTGTGTGCAATTTCTTTTACTAATGAGACTTTGTGAAAAATAACTGTAATTACTATTATGATGAATGATCAGGACTATCTTTATGGACTGTGAGAAAATTTTAGCTTTTGACCAACATTGTATCAATAAGTGTGTGCATTTGATTTCTTTGTTATTGTAATTACAATTATGAAAAATTTTATCAAATCATTATTGGCCACTGCCCAAAACAATTTGTACAATTTTTTTGTGGGGAGCATGGGGGCTATGTAAGTAGACCGTTTATGTTTTCTTATTGGCAACGTTACGTAGCGCTCTGTATGAAAATCACTTGCTGTGCTGTGTGCAGTCTGTGGCTAGTTTGCATTGTTGTCTGCCATTGTACAGGGGCAGCTGGATGTGAACAGCGCGTAGCGTTGCGCAGTTGGAGGTGAGCCGCCAGCAGTGGTGGATGTGGGGAGAGAGATGGCGGAGTTTTGTAATTTGTCATGAACTGCTATATATATTATGACTATTAAGGTAAATACATTGTTTGTTCTCTATTAAAATCTTTCATTTGCTAACTATCCGTATCAGTAGTTAGTGACTTCCGTAGTTTGAATCTTTTATTTAGCTGGCAGTAGTGGCGCTCGCTGTATTGCAGTAGTTCGAGTAACGAAGATTTTTGGTGAGGTAAGTGATTTGTGAAAGGTACAGGTTAATGTTAGTCAGGGCCATTCCTTTGTAGGGATTTCTGAAAGTCAGATTGCGTTGCGCTAAAAAAACATTGTGTGTCAGTTTAAGCACAGTCTTGTATAAATTGTTCTAAGGGGACGTTTCGCATTGCCAATGTGATAAGACAGTAGGGTGACGTCGATACACGCTATCACAAAGGCAGCCTTTAGAAACATATGCCACAAGTGGACGAGTGTTGTCCTGCCACATGATAAGCAATACATGATGATGCAAGATGTTTGTTCAGAATGGTTCAAATGGCTATAAGCAGTATGGGACTTAACCTGCGACCGTAGCAGCAGCGCGGTTCCGGACTGAAGCGCCTAGAACCGCTCGGACACAATGGCTGGCGCAAGATGTCTGTTCAAATGTGTGTGAAATCTTATGGGACTTAACTGCTAAGGTCATCAGTCCCTAAGCTTACACACTACTTAACTTAAATTATCCTAAGGACAAACACACAAACCCATGCCCGAGGGAGGACTCGAACCTCCGCCAGGACCAGCCACACAGTCCATGACTGTAGCGCCCTGACCACTCGGCTAATCCCGCGCAGCGCAAGATGCCTGTGACATACCACTGTGCAGTCAAGAGTTCTCTCATCACTACCAACCATGACCTAATGGTTGCTCACACCATGATGCCAGAAGTGACACCTCTTCAAACCACTGGAAAAATGGGACCTTTTCCCACACTGCTAGCACGCTTGGCAATGAGGATCATATGAATGTAGTGCTGCTGAACACAATGCAACACCATACATCAGTAGTCCATGCTTCCTAGTCACAGCAGCAATCAAAACGCAGCCGTTTAGGTTGTGGTGTTAACCTGTGCACGGGTCAGGAATTCCCCACCTGGCTTGTGCTATTCTCTGACCAATGGTACACAATGACACACCATCTTGCAGGGAGCCCATCTCTTGCTCCTAGGTGGGAGGCACTGATCTGAAGATCACCCCCTGTGGTGGTCACATAGGGTCGATCGTTACCTTGGCGATGAGTATGGCTGCAGTCAGATTTCCATGCAATCCAGCATCAGGTCACTGCCACATCAGATTGCCCCAGAATTCTTGATTCGACCAGCTGGCCAAATGGAGACTAAAACATGGCCCTCTTTCACACACACTCAACTGTTGGTAACTCTGTCTTGCTGTGTCCTTCACAGTCATCACTCGCTATCTGATGCTGTTCACACCCCCTTATGTACCCTCACAGGCCTGGTAACAGTACTGAAAATGGACAACAGTAACACACTTAGGTGGCCTTTCTACCTATCAGAGAGAATTGCAACTCTGTTCATCTATATACCGTTTGATGTGTATGTACGTGTGTGTGTGTGCGCGCAGTTATATTAACATCCAACCATGTCTTTTGGGTGTTTCACCTTCTTTTGTGAGACAACGTATACAGTAGATTGTATCAGTTGTAGTGACTGGCGAGTGCTGGTATTTCACTCTCTGAAGGACCCATGGCCACATGATATCAAACAGTAAGAGATTTCTAGAACGTGCTGGACGGGCAACAGTCAACATCCTCTGTATCGAGGTAGGTCAAGACAATAAGAGCAACATGTGTTCTTCCACTATCATGTTGAGTGCCATTATAACAGAGATCTCGGCCGGCCTTAACACGGCAGAAATGTAACCCCTACTGAAACTTCCTGGCAGATTAAAACTGTGTGCCCGACCGAGATTCGAACTCGGGACCTTTGCCTTTCGCGGGCAAGCGCTCTACCATCTGGGCTACCGAAGCACGACTCACGCTCGGTACTCACAACTTTACTTCTGCCAGTACCTCGTCTCCTACCTTCCAAACTTTACAGACGGTAGGAGACGAGGTACTGGCAGAAGTAAAGCGGTGAGTACCGGCGTGAGTTGTGCTTCGGTAGCTCAGATGGTAGAGCGCTTGCCCGCGAAAGGCAAAGGTCCCGAGTCCGAGCCTCGGTCGGGCACACAGTTTTAATCTTCCAGGAAGTTTCATATCAGCGCACACTCCGCTGCAGAGTGAAAATCTCATTCTGGAAACATCCACTAGGCTGTGGCTAAGCCATGTCTCCGCAATATCCTTTCTTTCAGGGGTGCTAGTTCTGCAAGGTTCGCAGGAGAGCTTCTGTAAAGTTTGGAAGGTAGGAGACGAGATACTGGCAGAAGTAAAGCTGTGAGTACCGGGCGTGAGTCGTGCTTCGGTAGCTCAGATGGTAGAGCGCTTGCCCGCGAAAGGCAAAGGTCCCGCGTTCGAGTCTCGGTCGGGCACACAGTTTTAATCTTCCAGGAAATTTCATATCAGCGCACACTCCGCTGCAGAGTGAAAATCTCATTCTGGAAACATCCCCTAGGCTGTGGCTAAGCCATGTCTCCGCAATATCCTTTCTTTCAGGAGTGCTAGTTCTGCAAGGTTCGCAGGAGAGCTTCTGTAAAGTTTGGAAGGTAGGAGACGAGGTACTGGCAGAAGTAAAGCTGTGAGTACCGGGCGTGAGTCGTGCTTCGGTAGCTCAGATGGTAGAGCGCTTGCCCGCGAAAGGCAAAGGTCCCGAGTTCGAGTCTCGGTCGGGCACACAGTTTTAATCTGCCAGGAAGTTTCATATCAGCGCACACTCCGCTGCAGAGTGAAAATCTCATTCTGTAACCCCTACTGTTCATATTATGAATGTGCTTAGCAAAGCTGATCCACTTGTTTTATTAACGGTTGCACCATACAACCACACGGTTACTGGGCATGTTTGACGATGACGAATGCAGTCTGGCACCGGTGTTCTCCTTGGATCCTCCAAACGCTCGTGACTCCATCGTGAGCTGAATGCAACTGGGATTCGTCTGGAAAGACGACCTGGAGCGACTCCTACGTCCAGTGCCGTCGCTGATCAGACCACAGTGAATGCTCCTCTTTGCTGCCTTTGTGCAATTCTGGCAGTTTCTGCCGTTCCGGACGCCTTCACAGCGACCGTTTTAGTACCTTATCTAGCTGCAATAGACCTTCTACTGACTGACTGTATGTGCCATGTCTGTACAGTCCTGCAGACTGAAGAATGTCGGTGTTCTTAGATGCCAGTCGCATGGGGCTGCTGGGATCCTCTTATTTATCTTCTGCTCGAACAATTCTCTCCAAATAGAGTAGCAGAAATAATACTTCTCGACAAAACAAAATCCTCAATGTATCAGTACATAATATAATCTTTTCTAAGAATAATTTTGTGTGTCAGGAACCTGCCTCAGGACGGATCTTGCTCAAAATCTTAGAGAAATTATACTTCTTTCCAAACTGAAAAGCCAATTAATGTTCCCTCTGATATCACGACTTGTAATGCTTCTACACACTTGCGTGCAGATCACCGTGACCATTACTAACTTCCACTCCACCCTACCCTGTCCCTCACCTTCAACTTCCCCTCCACTGCTGAAAGAGACTTCTCTTTTTTTTAACAGTTATTGACATTGTCAATATTCTCCTGTGTCATTAAGCAACACCATGTCTTATGAAGCATCCCAAGAAAGTCACATGCAATGAAGGCCGCTTGGGCGACTGCACGACGCCGAAGACAGAGAAAGACTTCAGTAGAAATTAATCTGTCTGCTACATATTTGAAGCAGAGTATATGTATATAATATATTTATGTTTATGAACTCCTCCCAAACCCTTGAATCGAAGTCAACCAAATTTGGCAAAGAACCGCCAGGCCCAAGGAGTATCAGCACTGTGATGTTTATTGCCCCAGCTACAGATGTTGATCCAGCCCCTGATGTATAGGCTGCTCTGCATCACATGTATGTTACGTGGGAAAGACTGCTCTTTTCTGCTTCACATAGCGATTGAAATTGTCATGGTATCTATCCATATAACAGGGCTTACTCTAGACTTTGTGCCCTGAAGTTCTGTCTGGTTTTCTAAATATCTTACACTCCTGGAAATGGAAAAAAAGAACACATTGACACCGGTGTGTCAGACACACCATACTTGCTCCGGACACTGCGAGAGGGCTGTACAAGCAATGATCACACGCACGGCACAGCGGACACACCAGGAACCGCGGTGTTGGCCGTCAAATGGCGCTAGCTGCGCAGCATTTGTGCACCGCCGCCGTCAGTGTCAGCCAGTATGCCGTGGCATACGGAGCTCCATCGCAGTCTTTAACACTGGTAGCATGCCGCGACAGCGTGGACGTGAACCGTATGTGCAGTTGACGGACTTTGAGCGAGGGCGTATAGTGGGCATGCGGGAGGCCGGGTGGACATACCGCCGAATTGCTCAACACGTGGGGCGTGAGGTCTCCACAGTACATCGATGTTGTCGCCAGTGGTCGGCAGAAGGTGCACGTGCCCGTCGACCTGGGACCGGACCGCAGCGACGCACGGATGCACGCCAAGACCGTAGGATCCTACGCAGTGCCGTAGGGGACCGCACCGCCACTTCCCAGCAAATTAGGGACACTGTTGCTCCTGGAGTATCGGCGAGGACCATTCGCAACCGTCTCCATGAAGCTGGGCTACGGTCCCGCACACCGTTAGGCCGTCTTCCGCTCACGCCCCAACATCGTGCAGCCCGCCTCCAGTGGTGTCGCGACAGGCGTGAATGGAGGGACGAATGGAGACATGTCGTCTTCAGCGATGAGAGTCGCTTCTGCCTTGGTGCCAATGATGGTCGTATGCGTGTTTGGCGCCGTGCAGGTGAGCGCCACAATCAGGACTGCATACGACCGAGGCACACAGGGCCAACACCCGGCATCATGGTGTGGGGAGCGATCTCCTACACTGGCCGTACACCACTGGTGATCGTCGAGGGCACACAGAATAGTGCACGGTACATCCAAACCGTCATCGAACCCATCGTTCTACCATTCCTAGACCGGCAAGGGAACTTGCTGTTCCAACAGGACAATGCACGTCCGCATGTATCCCGTGCCATCCAACGTGCTCTAGAAGGTGTAAGTCAACTACCCTGGCCAGCAAGATCTCCGGATCTGTCCCCCATTGAGCATGTTTGGGACTGGATGAAGCGTCGTCTCACGCGGTCTGCACGTCCAGCACGAACGCTGGTCCAACTGAGGCGCCAGGTGGAAATGGCATGGTAAGCCGTTCCACAGGACTACATCCAGCATCTCTACGATCGTCTCCATGGGAGAATAGCAGCCTGCATTGCTGCGAAAGGTGGATATACACTGTACTAGTGCCGACATTGTGCATGCTCTGTTGCCTGTGTCTATGTGCCTGTGGTTCTGTCAGTGTGATCATGTGATGTATCTGACCCCAGGAATGTGTCAATAAAGTTTCCCCTTCCTGGGACAATGAATTCACGGTGTTCTTATTTCAATTTCCAGGAGTGTATAAATGTACATCGAAAACTCAGAATTTGACCTACTTCCTCTTCTTCACAGTTAACTTTACTTTATAATTAATATCACGCAAAAAGTTTAGAAATTCTGAGAGTTCTTTTTCTGAAGGAGGCCTTACAACAAAAATATCATCAACCTACCGAAACCAAACATTGGTAGACAGGGCTGACACAATCTGTTGACTACAACATCTAGAAGATAACATCGATCATTCAGTGAGTGCTTTTACCAGAAACGGCTACTCCGACAAAGTAATAAACAGCCCACTACATCCTAAAATATCTCGGGTTTCTATTGAGAAAGAATCAGCTGAGGGGAAGGTTTTCTTCTCATTCATAAACACACTCACAGACTGCATCAGCGAAGTCCTGAGAAGCCACGATGTGGACACAGTGCTTAATCAGTGCAGAAAGATGCGAGAGGATTTGAACACAGCAGACAACCTGCGCTCGCCGCTTACCACAGCAGGAGTATGTGGTTCAAATGGCTCTAAGCACTATGTGACTTAACACTAAGTTCATCAGTCCCCTAGACGTAGAACTACTTACACCTAACTAACGTAAGGATAGCACACACATCCATGCCCGAGACAGGATTCGAACCTGCGACCATAGCAGCCGCGTGGTTCCTGACTGAAGCGAATAGAACCGCTCGGTCACAGCGGCCGTCCAGGAGTATATAAAATCCCTCGCACGTGAGGTCAAGTGCGCATAGGAATTCCAAAAATAACTGTCCACAACCGACTTACCGAACAGTAGAGCACCTTTCGTCTGGGAAGGACGGTTAAATTGGCACTCGCACTAGGGAACCACAGATTCGTTCTTCCTGTACTATATACAGGTTATTTGCAATTAAACCTTTGCTACCTGTGAGGGCCCCCTTGAAAAACAAGTCATCTAACGACAATGAAACTTTCTGGAAACATTTGTAAGGACACGTGGAAGAGAAGTAACGAATAAACAGTTCAAGGAAACACATTTTTTTGTGTTGGCAGTAGAACGAACACCGTGTTACTAGTGGAGGCCGAAATGCATGCGTTTTAGCTCACGTACGCTGGCGTGAGGTGGGAAGAACTATACTGACGTGAGGTCTGGAACATGACAAGGAATGAGAATTGAGAAAACGGACGTAATTAGTTTCATACTGAACTCAAAAATGGTTCAAATGGCTCTGAGCACTATGGGACTCAACTGCTGTGGTCATCAGTCCCCTAGAACTTAGAACTACTTAAACCTAACTAACCCAAGGACATCACACACACACCCATGCCCGAGGCAGGATTCGAACCTGCGACCGTAGCAGCAGCGCGGCTCCGGACTGGACCGCCTAGAACCGCACGGCCATCACGACCGGCTTCATACTTAACTTTAATCCATTAATGATGAACGTCGCTCTTGACGGTACATGATTCACAATATTATCTGTTCTTATAGTAACTAAATATGGCACCTTGCTAGGTCGTAGCAAATGACGTGGCTGAAGGCTATGCTAAACTGTCGTCTCTGCAAATGAGAGCGTATGTAGTCAGTGAACCATCGCTAGCCAAGTCGGCTGTACAACTGGGGCGAGTGCTAGGGAGTCTCTCTAGACTAGACCTGCCGTGTGGCGGCGCTCGGTCTGCAATCACTGACAGTGGCGACACGCGGGTCCGACGTATACTAACGGACCGCGGCCGATTTAAAGGCTACCACCTAGCAAGTGTGGTGTCCGGCGGTGACACCACAATTTTAATTTCCACACGAGAATGTACTGACACAGGTCATACCGGACTCTAGAGTCCATTACCGCAGCAACGTATTTTCGCCATCTGTCCCTGTCTTGAGCTATTTCCTTCCATTCACCTTCAATACCTAGGCGCTTCAAATCAGCCTTCACATTGTCCTCCCACCTACGCCTCGGTCTCCCCATAGGACGTTTTCGCTCTAAGTGCCCTACCAGTACTCTGCGTGCTGCCCTGCCCTCATCCATTCGAGCTACGTGACCCGCCCATCACAGCCTACGTGATTTAATAATACTGATTATGTCAGGGCTTGTATAGAATTCGTGAACCTCTTCATTATGCAGTTTTTGGCACTCTCCGCTAATGTCATCCCTTTTTGCTCCGAAAATTTTCCTCAAAATTTTGTTTTCAAATACTCGAAACGGCTTTTCATTTTGCACAGTGAGAGACCAAGTCTCACCCCCATACAGCATAACTGGTAGAATAATAGTTTCGTATATTCTAATCTTTAAATTCCTAGACAATATCCTTGATCAAAGTAATCTATTCAGTGAGAAGTAGCACGCATTTCCCGCCCGTAATCTCTTCTTCAGTTCTGATTCAATCTCATTTCTCGAAGTGGTGTCCACGCCTAGATACTTAATGTGTTCACTTTTTCAAACTGCATGTCTCCAACTCTTAACATTTCCTAATCTACTGCTGTTGGCATTCTAGTAGTAACCATTTATTTAGTTTTGTCTTCACTTATCCTTAGACCTACATCTCCACTAGCCTTGATTAACGCATTCGCATTTGCCGTTACAGATTCTTTCCTATCGCTAATGATGTTTAGATCACCTGCATACCCTAATATCTTAATATTTCCATTTAACTCCACACCCTCAGAATTATCTGCTGCCATTCGTACAGTATATTCTAGGACTAAATTAAAAAGTAGTGGAGACGGGGCATCTCCCTGCTTAAGTCCGTTCTTTATTACAAATTCTTCTGACTCCACTTTCCGCACGCGTACTCTACCTTTTGTGTTTTTCAAACTTCCTTCTATAAGTCTAACATAATTCTTTGGTATTTCAAGTTCCAAAAGAATTCTGTACAATTTTCATTGCAATACTGAATGATATGCTTTTGTAAAATCTATGAAAAGATTATGAACTGGTTTATTGTATTCCCATTTCTTTTCCAAAATTTGACGCAGGGTGAATATTTGGTCTATAGTTGATCTGTTCCTTCAAAAGCCAACTTGGTAATCCCTCACAATTTTATCTGCACATGGTGTAAGCCTGCTTAGCAGAATATTCGAGAAAAATTTGGAACATACTGGTAATAGCGATATCCCTCTATAATTACTACAATCCATTTTGTCGCCCCTCTTAAAAGTTGGGACAGAATCGACTCCTGCCACTCTTCAGATATCATCTCTGAATTCCATACTTTAGTTATCACTTTGTGAACTACTTCCACCAATTTCTGTCCCCATTTTTAACTAATTCTGCAGTTATGCAATCTTTATGGTTTTTCAATTTGTTGATTGCATCTCTTACTTCCTTTAACGTTGGCTCAGGTGTCTGGGGTTCTGCTGTATGTGTTTCGTACGCCTGCTCATTTCCTGCTTCCTGGTGTACATTTAATAGATGCTCGAAATACGCCCTCCATTTACTTAATATTGCTCTGGGGTCTGTCAGTATTCCCCCGGCATCCCCTCGAAATGCATTTGTCCTAGCCTTGAACCCCTTCCTATACCCATTTATGTCTATGTAAAGTTCCCTAATGTTTTTTGTTTTACTGTTTGTTTCACTTTTTTAAATTTGATTGTTCAAATAATCTCTCTTCTTTGCCTGTAGCCTACGACCAACTTCCCTTCTCACGTTCAAAAACTCCTCTCGTTTTCTGTCTCCCATTCTATCCCAATTTAATCGCGCTTTTCTCCTTTCCTCTGCCAATTTCTTGCATTCCTCATCAAACCACGGTTTCCTCCTGTTCTTCTTAATTGTACCTATTGTGACCTTCGCTGCCTCTTTGATATTATTCCTCACAGTGATCCACTGTTTATTTACATCCTCGTCTTGATCTTCGTGTGTACTGAGTGCATCAAACCTATTTGAAATTTCTATCACGTACCTTCTTCTAAAGTTTTCATCATTTAGCTTGTTAGTGTCGAACCTAACAAGTTCTGCATTGTGACACCTTGATGTTGCTGTAGATAGCCGTTGGTGAACTTTGGTAACTACAAGAAAATGATTAGAATCGCAGTCTGCTCCCCTGAAATTCCTAACATTTTCTATACTAGTGTGCCATCTCCGATCTACAAGAACATGATCAATTTGGTTTTGGGTGTGTCCATCCGGAGAGACCCAAATTGCTTTATGGATGTCCTTCGTTTTGAAATATGTGCTCTCAACAATCACGTCTTTTGAAACAGCAAAGTTAACCACCCTTGTGCCGTTATCATTCGAAATGTTATGCAAACTTTCTTTCCCAATTGTAGGCCGGAATGCTTCCTCCTTCCCTATCTTCGCATTAAAATCACCTATGATTAATTTTGTATCGTACGAGGAGAACTCATCCCACAGTTGGTCTAGTTCGTCATAAAAGCCATCTTTAACAACCTCTTCAGTGTCCTCAGTTGGTGCGTGTACGTTAATTACTACTAGTCTGTTCCACCTGCCGAACAACACTATAACTGATGGTCGTTCACTAATGAACCTTATATGTCTGATTGTGTGAAGCACTTTTCTCCGTACTGCGAAACCTGTTCCGAAACTGTGAGCTTCCGCACCTCCACAGAAAAATACACTCCTGGAAATTGAAATAAGAACACCGTGAATTCATTGTCCCAGGAAGGAGAAACTTTATTGACACATTCCTGGGGTCAGATACATCACATGATCACACTGGCAGAACCACAGGCACATAGACACAGGCAACAGAGCATGCACAAAGTCGGCACTAGTACAGTGTATATCCACCTTTCGCAGCAATGCAGGCTGCTATTCTCCCATGGAGACGATCGTAGAGATGCTGGATGTAGTCCTGTGGAACGGCTTGCCATGCCATTTCCACCTGGCGCCTCAGTTGGACCAGCGTTCGTGCTGGACGTGCAGACCGCGTGAGACGACGCTTCATCCAGTCCCAAACATGCTCAATGGGGGACAGATCCGGAGATCTTGCTGGCCAGGGTAGTTGACTTACACCTTCTAGAGCACGTTGGGTGGTACGGGATACATGCGGACGTGCATTGTCCTGTTGGAACAGCAAGTTCCCTTACCGGTCTAGGAATGGTAGAACGATGGGTTCGATGACGGTTTGGATGTACCGTGCACTATTCAGTGTCCCCTCGACGATCACCAGTGGTGTACGGCCAGTGTAGGAGATCGCTCCCCACACCATGATGCCGGGTGTTGGCCCTGTGTGCCTCGGTCGTATGCAGTCCTGATTGTGGCGCTCACCTGCACGGCGCCAAACACGCATACGACCATCATTGGCACCAAGGCAGAAGCGACTCTCATCGCTGAAGACGACACGTCTCCATTCGTCCCTCCATTCACGGCTGTCGCGGCACCACTGGAGGCGGGCTGCACGATGTTGGGAAGTGAGCGGAAGACGGCCTAACGGTGTGCGGGACCGTAGCCCAGCTTCATGGAGACGGTTGCGAATGGTCCTCGCCGATACCCCAGGAGCAACAGTGTCCTTAATTTGCTGGGAAGTGGCGGTGCGGTCCCCTACGGCACCGCGTAGGATCCTACGGTCTTGGCGTGCATCCGTGCGTCGCTGCGGTCCGGTCCCAGGTCGACGGGCACGTGCACCTTCCGCCGACCACTGGCGACAACATCGATGTACTGTGGAGCCCTCACGCCCCACGTGTTGAGCAATTCGGCGGTACGTCCACCCGGCCTCCCGCATGCCCACTATACGCCCTCGCTCAAAGTCCGTCAACTGCACATACGGTTCACGTCCACGCTGTCGCGGCATGCTACCAGTGTTAAAGACTGCGATGGAGCTCCGTATGCCACGGCAAACTGGCTGACACTGACGGCGGCGGTGCACAAATGCTGCGCAGCTAGCGCCATTCGACGGCCAACACCGCGGTTCCTGGTGTGTCCGCTGTGCCGTGCGTGTGATCATTGCTTGTACAGCCCTCTCGCAGTGTCCGGAGGAAGTATGGTGGGTCTGACACACCGGTGTCAATGTGTTCTTTTTTCCATTTCCAGGAGTGTATATAGTTACCCCTCTTTACGCTACCCTCCCCCTGCCACCGAGTTTCTTGACTAGCTGTGATGTCTACATCTTATCTCTCTAATACGTCTAGTAGTGTCTTGAACGTTCCTGGCCTGTTCAAACCTTTTACGTTCCATGTTCCCAACCTGAAAGTTCCTTTCGGCCTGAATCTCTTCGAAGTAGGTTCCGCCCGGAGATCCGAATGGGAACCTAGTTTACCTCCGGAATATTTTACTTCAAAGGGACCCGTGCCCATTAATGTTGCTGATTCTTGATGAATAGATTTGATAGTAAGAGAAGAAGGAACAGGGATTGTCCATCACGCCATCGCCTCATCCCCACCGGCTGTCCGCGACTGCTTATTTTTTTTTTTTTTTTTTTTTTTGTATTCGCAGCTACCCTTCATATCTGAAGGCCGTATCCCCTATCCGCAACACGGGGACGCGCTGTGCCGTGTTGGTAGGGGCCCACACGAGAAGGTAACATCTGTTAACTGTGTACCGTGTTTACGCTCCAGTTTTGACCCGCCAGGTTAGCCGAGAGCGCTAATGCGCTGCTTCCTGGAGTCGGGTAGGCGCGCCATTCCCCGGTCGAAGCCTATAGCTAGTCTGTGGTTTTACCAAGATCGAACTGTTACTGTGTTACGATGTGCAGAGGGGCCACAGACGTTGAAAACACAAAACCACCTTCAACAGAAAATAAGGAACGAAGTAAGACAATTTGTGGGGCTTAAAGCTGAATGAAACAAACAGCGACAACTCTTCCCCTCTGCATGCTCTTCAAAGTACAGTCGGCACGACTCCGCGGTCTTAAGACGGCGCGATGACGTCACCAGCTGACCTTTGTCTGGAAGCGTACCTATCGACAGTGCGGCTTTCTGAGCCTGTCTGAGTCTGTAACTGCTGTCTGAACCATTGAAACCTCGCACTGGAAGAAGAAAAATACACCGACCGTCCAAAAAGAAGGGAGACTTATTTCACTTTTAGGGTGTAACCGACGTTAGCGCAGTAACTACGATGGCAGTTTGAACTAACAACTGTAAACAACAGATGTGCATTCCGCCAGTGAGATGTTAGCACTACCATTGACAGATTTTTTTATCTTGTAAGAGACAAATTTTCAGTTGGGCAAAAAAAAAAGGCGGGGTCTCCTTTTTTTAACCAGGGCAAATGAAAAACAGAATTATTTTTTGTGATTTATTGGTCTTTATTATACTTTAATGAACAATGTGTATGTTTTAATATGATTTTGTTTGATTTTACATACTTAAGAAAATCACTGCACTTATTATCATAGTTGAAAGTGGCCTGTAATTCACTTTTTATCAAATACGGGAACTATTTATTTCGTACATCAGTCCATTTTAATGCCATCTGTGAAAAAAACCAATTGGAACTACGGATACTAAACACGAAAATAAGACGTGCAAGACTTAGAGATTTCGTTCGTGGAAAATCCTTCCGTGATTTTGTCCAATTTCTCAATCGCACCTTTTTTTTGTCATCAAAAGACTGTGCCATGTCCAGACTTCTTCTAATTACAGGAAATTTTTCGAATAAGGAGTCCATATTCAGATGAGCAATCGTTAAACATGTCGCGACTTTTTGCAAACTGTGACTTATTGGTGATTTTAAGTTTCAAAACGGCATAGTGGAAAGAAGGTTGTTTCCTGAGAAATCATATCCTGGTAACAAGTATCCTACTAAATTGGTCTACAAGAGTGGGATATCATTCCGAACAGATTCTATTGCCTTCACCCATTGTTTCTCTTACCTCACTTCCGAAAAAGTTGTCTATTATTCTTTGCTCAATCTTTCCGCGAATCCCGTCCGTACAGCACTCATCTTAACAACTGACATAGAATCTGATTCAATCTTCTTCATTGTTGTTTTTACCGAAAACATTACATTACGCAGAAACGACAAATACGCCAAGGTGTTTTTCACTTCTTCTTCTTAACATGTGTTTGCTTATTTTTTCCCACAGAAGAAGACGTTCATTACGGCATTCCAGAAAATCAGATTTTATTCCAGGCTGTATTTTTAATACGTTTTCAGTAGAGTCTTGTGGCAAGATGTTTCACTATTTCTTCCAATAGCATATCAGTCGTTTCAAATGGGAGTTGCAAGTCGGCTCTTCATTTCGCAGATCTGCTGTAGTGATTCCATACTTTCAGTTTCAAACGTTTTACATCCAGTTCCAATTTATAGGTTCAAATGGCTCTGAGCACTATGGGACTTAACATCTATGGTCATCAGTCCCCTAGAACTTAGAACTACTTAAACCTAACTAACCTAAGGACAGCACACAACACCCAGCCATCACGAGGCAGAGAAAATCCCTGACCCCGCCGGGAATCGAACCCGGGAACCCGGGCGTGGGAAGCGAGAACGCTACCGCACGAAAACGAGATGCGGGCGATTTATAGGTACTGTATTTTGCAGCATTGTGGAGAAGATGGACGGGACAAACAACTTTCACAGTTTCATCGTGTTCAGGGACACTGAAGACCCAAAGAAGCTGATACACCTGCCTAATATCATGTAGGACCCCTGCGAGCACGCAGAAGTGCAGGACTCGACTAATGTTCGAAGAAGGGCTGGAGGCAATTGACACCATGAATCCTGCAGGGCTGTCTACAAACCCGTAAGAGTACGAATGGGTGGAGATGTCTTCTGAACAGCACGTTGCAAGGTATCCCAGATATGCTCAATAATGTTCAGGTCTGGAGAATTTGGTGGCCAGCGGATGTACTGAAACTGAGAAGAGTGTTCCTTGAGCCACTCTGTAGCAATTCAGGACGTGTGGGGTGTCGCGTTGTGCTGATAGAATTGCGCAAGTCCGTCGTAATGCACACTGGACATGAATGGATGCAGGTGATCAGACAGGCTGCTTACGTACGTGTCACCTGTCAGAGTCGTATCTAGACGTATCAGGGGTTCCATGCCGCTCCAACTGCAGACGCCCCACACCATCACAGAGCCTGCACCAGCTCGAACAGTCCCCTGCTGACATGCAGGGTCCACAGATCCATGAGGTTGTCTGCATAACCGTATACGTCTGTCCACTCGATATAATTTGAAACGAGACTTGTCCGACCAGGCAACATGTTTCCAGTCATCAACAGTCCAATGTCGGTGTTGACGGGCCCAGCCGAGGCGTAAAGTTTTGTATCGTGCAGTCATCAAGGGTACACGAGTAGGTCTTGGGCTCGGAAAACCCATATCGATGCTATTTCGTTGAATGGTTCACGTGCTGACGCTTGTTGATGGCCCAGCACTGAAATCTGCAGCAATCTGCGGAAGGGTTCCACTTCTGTCACGTAGAACGATTTTCTTCCGTTATCGTTGGTCCCGTTCTTGCAGGATGTAACACCTCCGATTTATTATCCCGACCTGATCTGATCGAATAGCAGCCCAATATTTATTATTAACATGACCGTGAACCTAATGGGGCTGGTAATCGGAATTGACTGCTACGGAAGTTGTTACTTTCCAGTTCGTTCTGCTCAATACTATAATACTGAATGTCTGGTAATGAGGAACACCAACACAGTTTTACTAATTACGACCTTATATTCTTCTCAAAACAACAAAAAGGAGACAGCCACTGCCTTCGTCATACATATCTAATTGCGGCTAATCTCAGCACAGGCTTTCTTCATTTTCCATTATCGTCACACGCTAATCCATCACTGCATCCAACACTGCGATCCGAGGTTAGGCCGGCGCGGTAGACGCGAAACCAAATATCGGCACTCGTAACGTCACTGATCACTTTCGTAGTGATACTTCTTCACTTTCCCGGCATTAATTTATTACATAGGGGTCTAACCACGGCGATGGCGACACCCTTCTCCGTTAAAGACCTGTATTTCAACAAAGGCCTTCACACACACACTACACCCGCCAACCAACTGGCGCATCTCGACACTCGCTCTCTCAACACGTCACAATCGATTGTTTGTCCTATCGACCTGTGCCAAGTGCAAAGTTATAGTAAGGGCCTATGGACCCCTTACAAGGAGCTTTTTCCGGCACCAGCGTTGCCGGGCATTTCATTTTTCCTGACGTTCACGGCACACGCGTGGAATGGTATTACGGGAAAACCCCACTTCATCGCTATGTGGGAGACGTTACGTGCCATCACTCGTGCGCCGACTATAACACCACGTTCACACTTAATCTTGGTAAACTGCCATTGTAGCAGCAGTAACCGATCTAACAACTGCGGCAGACACTTGTCTTATATAGTCGTTGCCAACAGCAGCACCGTATTCTGCCCGTTTACATATGTCTGTATTTGAATAGGCGTGCCTATACCAGTTCGTTTGGCGCGTCAGTGTACAAAGCGTTTATAAACCTTGAAGTTTAAACATTTTCGTACAGTTATTTTGTAATGGATTTCTGGGCTTAGTCTTTAATTTGTGAATCAGCCATTTCATATTATTCAAGATTGGTTAGTGTATTTTATCACACTATGACCAGTTTTAGTACACTACAGGGCTATTACAAATGATTGAAGCGATTTCATAAATTCACTGTAGCTCCATTCATTGACATATGGTCACGACACACTACAGATACGTAGAAAAACTCATAAAGTTTTGTTCGGCTGGAGCCGCACTTCAGGTTTCTGCCGTCAGAGCGCTCGAGAGCGCAGTGAGACAAAATGGCGACAGGAGCCGAGAAAGCGTATGTCGTGCTTGAAATGCACTCGCATCAGTCAGTCATAACAGTGCAACGACACTTCAGGACGAAGTTCAACAAAGATCCACCAACTGCTAACTCCATTCGGCGATGGTATGCGCAGTTTAAAGCTTCTGGATGCCTCTGTAAGGGGAAATCAACGGGTCGGCCTGCAGTGAGCGAAGAAACGGTTGAACGCGTGCGGGCAAGTTTCACGCGTAGCCCGCGGAAAATTGGCTCATGCCACAACTGGAGACCGACAGCGCCGACTTCATCTTTCAACAGGATGGTGCTCCACCGCACTTCCATCATGATGTTCGGCATTTCTTAAACAGGAGATTGGAAAACCGATGGATCGGTCGTGGTGGAGATCATGATCAGCAATTCATGTCATGGCCTCCACGCTCTCCCGACCTAACTCCATGCGATTTCTTTCTGTGGGGTTGTATGAAAGATTCAGTGTTTAAACCTCCTCTACCAAGAAACGTGCCAGAACTGCGAGCTCGCATCAACGATGCTTTCGAACTCATTGATGGGGACATGCTGCGCCGAGTGTGGGAGGAACTTGATTATTGGCTTGATGTCTGCCGAATCACTAAAGGGGCACATATCGAACATTTGTGAATGCCTAAAAATACTTTTTGAGTTTTTGTATGTGTTGCAAAGCATTGTGAAAATATCTCAAATAATAAAGTTATTGTAGAGCTGTGAAATCGCTTCAATCATTTGTAATAACCCTGTATATACTGATGGATAGAAGAAGTGGAACATCTGGAAGGGGAGCAGGAATCGAAATGAAACTTCACGGGTGAGAGGCGATGTGATGTTATTTCTGTCATCACAGTGACTGCAAAATCAAGTCAAATTTAACCAAGCACTTGGAAGGATGATTTCGGTTGTCAGTACGGCTTTGTACCTGTTGTGGCCTGGATGTAGGCACTGATCTGACTGGGGAGGCTGTCGTATAGCCGTGGCTGTGCTCTCCTCAAGCAAGCTGGCCCACAACTGTCGTAACTGATCCTTGATATTCTGGTCACCTGCACTGGGATGGATATGAAGTCTGAGCCGGTTCCACACATGTCCTACTAGGGTTGGGGCTGCCACGAGAGTACCTCGACATCGTGAGGGAGACGGGCACTGTTCCCTCGAGAAATGGCACCACGGTACTGTTACATGAGAGGTGACACGTGAGGACACGGGGTGTCTCACACGTACGACTGTGGTGTCATAGTTTCCAAAATAAGTAGTAGTCGTGACCTGAAGTAACACCCAACACCACCTTAGGAGTAACACCGCCGCGCCTTTCCGAAACATTGGAAGCATGCACTTCTCCCCAGGTCGCCGCCATATTCACCGATGATATTCATCCCGTTACCGCAGAAGCGCGGTTTGTCGCACAACACGCGGATGAGCAAAAATGTTATTGTGGTGTCACCGCCAGACACCACACTTGCTAGGTAGTAGCTTAAATCGGCCGCGGTCCATTAGTACATGTCGGACCCGCGTGTCGCCACTGTCAGTACTTGCAGACCTAGCGCCACCACACGGCAGGTCTAGAAAGACGTACTAGCACTCGCCCCAGTTGTACGACGACTTTGCTAGCGACTACACTGACGAAGCCTTTCTCTCATTAGCCGAGCAGATAGTTAGAATAGCCTTCATCTAAGTCCATGCGTACGACCTAGCAAGGCGTCATTAGCCTTACAGTGATTGTAATTAACCGTATCTGGAGATAGTCTCATTTGTATCGTCAATAGCGATGTACCACAAGGATGCATTAAAGTTGAGTATTAACTTAGATGCATATTTTTCTCTATAGTATTCACCAAGTATCCTGTTCCAGAACTCACGCCAGCCGGCGTGTGTGTACGCGTGCCTTTTCGGCTACCTCCGAGTGGCGTGGCTGTCTTGCTACGCCACAACAGTTATGACCACATGTTTAGTAACGTGATGTTCAACTTTTCAAATAGAGTACAACAGAGATTCTGCTTGGCATGGATTCTATAAATCCTTCAAACGACACCAGAAGTATGTGGCACCACATGTCTACGGACAGGTCAACCAATTCCTGCAAATTACGGGATGGTGCATTACGGACACAAAGCTGGCGCCCGATATGTTTTCCAGTGGGTACAGATCAGGCACAGTTGCTGGCCAAGGCATCAATGTCAGTTCATTATAATGTTTCCAACATCACTGTAGCACGATCCTGACGTTGCAACATGGGCAATTATCCTGCTAGATGCAGCCATGGCTACAGGGGGCACTTCGAGCATCAAGCGATGGAAGTGGTCCGCAGTAATGTTCACATAGCACTCACCGCTGTCATGACGCCTTCGATGACCACCACGGAAGCCCAAGTCACTGTGTCCCATAGCAAAATCCTGCCCTCACCGGCCTGCATCTGTGGCGCGGTGCGTCTTTAATTCAGCCATTCGGCTGGATGACGGCGTGTCAGGACCCAACCATCGACCAGGTGTAACAAGAAGTGCGATTCACTGGATCAGGCGACACGTTTCTATCGATCCACGGAGAAAACTCAGTGACGCAGTGTCCACTGGACGATGTTGCTGCGTCAACACATTTTCAGATCGTTCAAATGGCTCTGAGCACTATGGGACTTAACTGCTGAGGTCATCAGTCCCCTAGAACTTAGAACTACTTAACCCTAACCAACCTAAGGACATCACACACATCCATGCTCCAGGCAGGATACGAACCTGCCACGGCAGGAGCAGCGTGGTTCCAGACTCAAGTGCGACCGGCGTCAACACAGGAACCCGTAAGGGTCATGTGATGTGGTGCTCCACGTTCAACAATGCACTTTCAACGCTGTGCTCCAAAACACTTGTTCCTGCACCAGAATTGTACTCAGATCTGCTACAGATTGCTGCCTGTCCCGGATTACACAGTGGGGGATCCACCAACCTCTACGTTTCGTGGTGAGAGCTGATCGTCCAATGCCACAGGGCCTACTCGTTACTTCACCGTGCTTCAACTACTTTCCGTAGTTGCTCAGGACAGATGTACACGTACAGGCGACCAGTTTCGCCGGTTCAGAGATTCTCGTTTCTAGCCGCAGCGCCACAACAATGTGCCCTTAAACAGAACCGCTTATATTAGTGGATTTCCGCATCTGCGTCCCATTTCTTTGCTATAATGACTGCCCATTCCTGTCCCTTCCACTTACATTCTTTCCTTACTGCATCACGTGCCCACAACACCACCAGCAGGCATTCTCACTCGTGATGGGCAGTGGTCGTAATGTTTTGGGTCATCTGTGTGTGTTTCCCAGTCACGTCACGACACCACCGCTTGTGTTCTCTTAATAGAAGCCTGCACATGGGACGGTAATCGATAATCCACCTGCTGCTAGTCACAAAAAAATGGTGTGGGATGATAAAAAATATTGCTGGGAGACCACTACTTCTCGGATAGCAGGCTCAGCTATCAAGAGCTTATGAGCTGCTGATTTGGGCAATAACGTGAAACTCCATTGTGGTGGCCAGACATAGTTGACCCAAACATATGCCCTGCTCTCAAGTTTCCATACTGGGGCACTGTCGCATGCGATTTGACAAGTTACCCAGTATGTCAGTGAGGCCCCTCTGAAGTTCTGCCACATGCTGATAATGCTGTCTCACACGAGTACATAGCATCTCCGCATCCTTCACAGCGATCACTGATGCTGTTCATGCCCCTTACATACTCCACCAGTCCCAGTAACAACACTAAACATGAACAACACTAAACACCAACAACACTAAACACCAACAACACTTATGCACTATGGTACCAGATCTACCTGGCACAGAAATTTTGTCCGGAACCAAATGACTGCTATGGTCGCAAGTTCGAATCCTGCCTCAGGCATGGATGTGTGTGATGCCCTTAGGTTAGTTAGGTTTAAGTAGTTCTAAGTTCTAGGGGATTGATGACCTCAGATGTTAAGTCCTATAGTTCTCAGAGCCATTTGAACCATTTTGAACAGAGATTTTTCAACTTGAATCATTTACATATCAGCTGCTGTATGCATGTGTACCTAGTTACAAAAAAAAAAAAAATGGTTCAAATGGCTCTGAGCACTATGGGACTCAACTGCTGAGGTCATTAGTCCCCTAGAACTTAGAACTAGTTAAACCTAACTAACCTAAGGACATCACAAACATCCATGCCCGAGGCAGGATTCGAACCTGCGACCGTAGCGGTCTTGCGGTTCCAGACTGCAGCGCCTTTAACCGCACGGCCACTTCGGCCGGCGTACCTAGTTACATTGACGTTGGACTGTGTCTTGCCGGCCGAAGTGGCCGTGCGGTTAAAGGCGCTGCAGTCTGGAACCGCAAGACCGCTACGGTCGCAGGTTCGAATCCTGCCTCGGGCATGGATGTTTGTGATGTCCTTAGGTTAGTTAGGTTTAACTAGTTCTAAGTTCTAGGGGACTAATGACCTCAGCAGTTGAGTCCCATAGTGCTCAGAGCCATTTTTTTGACTGTGTCTTCTGAGTACTTCACTCTTTTTTTTTTTTGTCTGACACTGTAGATGTGTTGTGTTTGTTCGGCTGCCTCTCATTTCCTTTCCTAATCTGCTCGCCATTGAAGTGAAGGAGAAATGTTGCCCTGTATGCCTCCGTAAGAGCCGTAGTCTCCCTCGTACTGTAGTAACAGCCCCCACGCGGAATGAACCCCGCGGTCAGTACCGCCGCTATGTAGCAGAAAACGGAGGTCCTCTGGAGGCTGGACTTTCCCCAGTGAGTCACGGCTGTGCTGAAGCCCAAAACGCTGTCGTCGTATCGCGTGTCGCTGAGGCCCACACCACCTTCCATCCAGCCCCCATCCCCAACCCCCTTCCCCTCGCCCACCCACTCAGACCGCCCCATGTGTGTGAGCGAGACTGTCCATTAGGAGGTCACTTAAGCTCTGCGGGTGTCCCCTTCCCCCCTCTACACGGAATCGCTCTATGACAACACATGAGGTCACCTACACCGCAAAACCCCCTCCGCCGTCTGCGATCGGTCGGCAGGTGAAAGCGTCGATGCAAGGTTTCTTCATTCTTCGTTCGGAAGAGTATAATAATCCCAATTCCAAAGAAAGTAGGCGTTGACAAATGTGAAAATTACCGAACTATCAGTTTAATAAGGGCTGCAAAATACTAACGCGAATTCTTTACAGACGAATGGAAAAACTGGTAGAAGCCGACCTCGGGGAAGATCAGTTTGGATTCCGTAGAAATGTTGGAACACGTGAGGCAATACAGACCCTACGACTTATCTTAGAAAATAGATTAAGGAAAGGCAAACCTACATTTCTAGCATTTGTAGACTTAGAGAAAGCTTTTGACAATGTTGACTGGAATACTCTCTTTCAAATTATGAAGGTGGCAGGGGTAAAATACAGGGAGCGGAAGGCTATTTACAATTTGTACAGAAACCAGATGGCAGTTACAAGAGTCGAGGGGCATGAAAGGGAAGCAGCGGTTGGGAAGGGAGTGACACAGGGTTGTAGCCTCTCCTCAATGTTATTCAATCTGGATATTGAGCAAGCAGTGAAGGAAACAAGAGAAAAATTCGGAAAAGGAATTAAAATCCATGGAGAAGAAATAAAAACTTTAAGGTTCGCCGATGACATTGTAATTCCGTCAGAGACAGCAAAGGACTTGGAAGAGCAGATGAACGGAATGGACAGTGTCTTGAAGAAAGGATATAAAATGAACATCAACAAAAGCAAAACGAGGATAATGGAATGTAGTCGAATTAAGTCGGGTGATGCTGAGCGAATTAGATTAGGAAATGAGACACTTAAAGTAGTAAAGGAGTTTTGCTATTTGGGGAGCAAAGTAACTGATGATGGTCGAAGTAGAGAGGATATAAAATGTGGACTGTCAATGTCAAGGAATGCGTTTCTGAAGAAGAGAAATTTGTTAACATCGAGTTTAAATTTAAGTGTCAGGAAGTCGTTTCTGAAAGTATTGGTATGGAGTGTAGCCATGTATGGAAGTGAAACATGGACGATAAACAGTTTGGGCAAGAAGAGAATAGAAGCTTTCGAAATGTGGTGCAACAGAAGAATGCTGAAGATTAGATGGGTAGATCACGTAACTAATGAGGAGGTATTGAATAGGACTGGGGAGAAGAGGAGTTTGTGGCACAACTTGACTAGAAGAAGGGATCGGTTGGTAGGACATGTTCTGAGGCATCAAGGGATCACCAATGTAGTATTGGAGGAAGCGCGGAGGGTAAAAATCGTAGAGGCAGACCAAGGCATGAATACACCTAAGTGATTCAGAAGAATGTAGGTTACAGTAGTTACTCGGAGGTGAAGAAGCATGCAAAGGATAGAGTAGCATGGAAGACTGCATCAAACCAGTCTGAGGACTGAAGACCACAACAACAACATTCGGAACCCTTCTGTAGCGGTTATTAATCATGGCAAAGAGAATTCATCCTCTGCCACGCCGCACATAACTGAAGGCAGTCGGTTTCTGAAGACGAATCTACTATCCAGTACAACAACGAGTTTCACTTACAGATCGACTGGCTGGCGATGGGAAGCCCTCACAGCCCAGCTGTTGCCAATTTATTTATGGAGATCTTCGAACATCGAGCGCTGCAGACTGCCAGTAAAAAGCCAACTAAATTGTACCGCTATGTTGATGACAAATTTTAGTGTGAACAATAGCTGGATGTCTTCTTGGTGCATCTGAAAAGTATTAACCCGAAGATAGAGTTTACGATGGAGAAGGAGAACAACGGTCAACTCGATTTCCTGTCTGTGTCGGTAGTTAAACGGGTCGATGGGACGCTGGGCCACAAGGTATACAGAAAGAGCACTCACACGGATCAATACCTCCACAAGGAATCAAACCATCATCCTACGCAAAAAAGAGGTGTCATGAAAACCTTGGTGGACAGAGCCAACAAAATCTGCGAGCCGGCTTACTTACAACACGAACTAAATCACTTACGGTCAGCCTTCATGAGAAACGGATATACCAGCAAGGAAATTGATCGAGCCCTCCATCAAAGAAGAAAAGAAGCCATAAGTCCAGAGAAAAGTTTTTCTACCGTTCATCAATAAAGTCACCGACCGTATCGGGAAAGTTATGGCCAATATGGGATCGAAACAATCTTCATACCCACCAAGAAGATTGAGGAATATTTAAGAACTGCAAAAGACGTCCGACAACCCCTAGCAACACCTGGGGTATACAAAATTCCATGCAGTTGTGGACGAGTATACATTGGAATGACGAAAAGAAGTGTAAACACCCGCTTAGCCGAACATAAGAGAAACTGTCGCTTAGGACACATCGAAAAATCGGCCGTAGCTGAGCATGTTTTTCGAGATGGGAACCACGAAATTAAATTTAATGAGACAAGTGTTCTAGCACGAACATCCCATGATCATGCGCACATGTGTAGAGAGGCAACAGAGATTCACAAACACGATAATAATTTTAATAGAAAAAAAGGAAGTTTTAAAGTTGGACAAAATATTTATGCCAGCAGAATGACAATCTAGAATGAAATTTTCACTCTACAGCGGATGTGCGCTGATATGAAACTTCCTGGCAGATTAAAACTGTGTGCCGGACCGAGACTCGAACTCGGGACCTTTGCCTTTCGCGGCAAGGGTTCTACCGACTGAGCTACCCAAGCACGACTCACGCCCCGTCCTCACAGCTTTACTTCTGCCAGTACCTCGTCTCCTACCTTCCAAACTTTACAGAAGCTCTCCTGCGAACCTTGCCCGCGAAAGGCAAAGGTCCCGAGTTCGAGTCTCGGTCCGGCACACAGTTTTAATCTGCCAGGAAGTTTCAGAATGACAATCGATTACTCTTAATCGAGAATGATGACGCCTCCCGAAGATAGGCATACCGTCGGCATCACGTGACGAATGGTGGTGCCCTCTATGCGCTCTATAAATACGAGAGTACATGGCAGTAGCCGGTCGACCTCAGAAGATGTCTCCCGCAGATGGAGACGAAACGTCAGGTGGAAATTTTATACATCGACCACGGCCCCTCGGCCCGGAAGTGTCAACTGAAGACGAATCTACTATCTTGTTTTTCTACGGACACCCACTTCCCGAGCTGTGGAAGAACTGAAAAGCGTCTCGAAAGAAGAGTGGGACAATGTCCCCAAAGGAGTCGTCGCCAGTTTGATGGACAGCATGAATAACAAGTTCGAAAATGTGCGTTAGTACCCGAGGAGGGCATATTCCATACTGAGACTTTTATGTTCGGAGCCTGACCCTTGTCAAACATAAACGTTATTGATGTCTGTTATCCTGCTTTCCCATGTAGTGAAATCTGTACCATTACAAATATACCACTCCACATCTGTTCCGTATCTGCAGTGTTTCATGTCGTCCATCGTTGCCTGTGATTATTGCTGTCCATCGATGTCACTGTTCAAACAATGGAAAATCCAGAATGGAATGCAACAATATTATGAAAAGGCAGGTTCTACTCACCATATAGCGGAGATACCGAATCGCAAAAGGCACAACAAAAAGACTGTCACAAGTAAGGCTTTCGGCCAGTATGGCCTTCGTCAAAAATAGAGGACACACACACACACACACACACACACACACACACACACACAGAAAGAGAGAGAGAGAGAGAGACGCACGCAAACGCAAATCACCCACACATTGAAAGGGTACAGAACCGCCCGACATTGAAAATAGTGAAACGTCCCCTTAAAACAATTATACAAGACTGTGCTTAAACTGACACACAATATTTTTAGCGCAACGCAATCTGACTATCAAAAATCCCTACAAAAGAATGGCCCTGACTAACATTAAACTATACCCTTCACAAGTCACTTACCTCACAAAAATCTTCATTACTCGAACTACTGCAATACAGCGAGCGCCACTACTGCCAGCTAAATAAAAGATTCAAACTACGGAAGGCACTAACTACTGATAGGCATAGTTAGCAATTGAAAGATGTTAATAGAGAACAAACAATGTATTTACCTTAACAGTCATAATATATATAGCAGTTCATGACATCCAGCGTTACAAATTTCAAAACTCCGCCATCTCTCTCCCCACATCCACCACTGCTGGCGGCTCACCTCCAACTGCGCAACGCTACGCGCTGTTAACATCCAGCTGCCCAACACTACAATGGCAGACAACAATGCAAACTAGCCACAGACTGCACACAGCACAGCCAGTGATTTTCATACAGAGCGCTACGTAACGTTGCCAATAAGAAAACATAAACAGCCTACTTACAATAGGTACAACATACTTCATTATTTTTATCAAAACAACACATTATCTTTGTAAAATAACACAATTTCAATTAATACAGCGAAGCCGGATACCAGTGTGGGAAAGAATGACAACTTATTTATTTAACTGATCACATGTGCACTCCCACAAAATAAATCCCTACATCCAGTTTGGTGAGATCTGTGAAATGAATGAATGTATGGTCGTCTTCTAACCACAGATAGTGAATGTGAATATATGATCATCTTTGAGACGATCCTTTGGCCACCTTTGGTGGGACCAAAGAGATGAAATTTACCTGAGCTTTGAGCGCCTGAAACGTGGCTGACCAATACGGTAGCAAGGTGCTCCCCCACTTCGGCAGAGGTGCGAGAGAACCTTAAGAACGGCCATGTTTCAGAACTCTGCCGCTGGATCTTGTGCTGTTAAGACCTGTCTTAGGTGTGCTCCGTAAAGACAAAAGAGTGGAGACATGGTATGCATGTGGAATATTTAAGAGTAGTTTGAAATAATAATTTCTCTATTTTAGGAACTTTTGTGGGGAGAATTAAATGTCAGGCAGATAATATTAAGGGGATCGTAGTAATCTTCGGAAGTGACCAACGGTCACAATGAAACCACGTGTAGCAATAAGTTGAAATACTTCCGTGTGCTTAAGTTAAGCTGAATTACTAGCGTGTGTACAATAAGTTGAAATATTTAGGAAATAGCGTGTGTACCATAAGTTGAAATATTTAAGAAATGGCGTGTGCAGGAGACGAGTACTTCCACGTGGTGAGTACTGTGTGAGTCTCAAACTGTGTATGAGATAAAGGATAAAGAGAAGTACTCATCCATGGTATCAGTTGAGGACTCGTGTGTGTGATGATTATGCACTTAATATTACTTTGCATGTTATGTTTCCGTGTGACGCTAGATTCAGACTATAATACTCTGAGAGAGAAGCAAGGTGAGTCAGCCGTCTATCCAACAACGCCACTTGACTTGCATTGCACAGGAAGACGTGCATATATCTCCAGAGTACATTGTAGGAAAGAAGAATTACGAAGTGGGGCAGTGTCGTGTGAAACTGGGATAAATACTAATTGAAGTGGGAAAGCTGAAAGTGATAGTGTTGTGACTATTACCTGTGTAGCATTTCATATTGTAGTGTGGTGTATGTCATGTAATTTGGGTATGTGTGGTTTGCGTGGGAGAGTAGCGAGGTAGTTTCAAAAGATTAGTGGGTTATGCTTGTTCCTTCTGTACCGCTCGGTCTGGAGGAAAGTTTCGTGATGATGAATGTGAGAGTCGAAGTGTGAGAAATAATAAAAGATCCACCATCCTATCCAGAAAGTGCACTGTAGCGTTAAATAATTACGAGACCATAATATAGAGATTCACCAATGTAAAGCCATGCCCACTGGGCGGAATTTCTCATGTGTTATTGTTGTAGGTTATAGAATTTGTGTGTTTAGGTTATAGAATTTATCGCAATAAATAAGATAGTGAAAAGAAAAAGATTGGTGGCCTTTTCCTTCGAATTGTATGTTGTCATGATATCCAGAATTTATAATGTGTGCGCCATTCATATTCAGTGCGATGGACACGTGTTGATAAAAGCCGTTAAATAAAAGACATAAAGAAAATGTGGTATTGCCAGTGCGTAGTGAACAGTCAGAGTTCTGTAAATTGCTGATAGTCAGATGAGCGTCTCCGTTGCGCATTATTCATACAGGAGGATAATTTGTAACTTTATTGTGAGTACGAGAGTTCATGTTACTCGACAGATAAGAATGAATCCACTCGCTTGGCAGACCACTCATCTTGCAGGCCTGACTGCTTGATGCCACAGTATGAGCAAGGCACGTGGGTGCCTCTCAACATGACTGCAGTCTCTGTTCCTTAGCAGTCGGCAAGCAGTGTAGATAAGCTTTCGCTCCACGTACAGTGTGGCGCACGAAATGTGTTACCATTTTGTTTTTGAATATAAAATGTATTGTCAATACAATCTGAAAGGAACATATACTACAATGAAGATCCGTCCATGGAGATTTGTCCACAATTTTGTTTCCTAACTTCCTCCAAACGAACACTGAAATTAGTGATTACCCTACGACACATGTCTTCCCTAATTTAACTGCAAGCTTGAAGAATAAGTCTTCTTTGCTCCATTAAATCACGTGGACGTTTCGGGAAAATTTTTTCCTTTAGGTACCCCCAAAGAAAAAAGTCACACGGATTGAGGTCTGGACTATTGGGAGGGGCCAATTTTGTCCGTGACTGAAGAGACCTGAAAACCTGAGTGAAATGATCCGCATGTCGAAATGCTCGTGTAAAAACTCCAACACAGTGTTTGCAGTATGTGTGGCCTTGCTCCATCTTGCATGAACCACTGCGAGTTGGAGGACAAGGCAGTAGCAAGAAGCTGTGGAATGAAGCTATTGCGAAGCGTGCTCAAATAACGCTCGCTGTTCGCAGTTTCTTCGAAAAAAAAAGGGACCTAAGCAACATGGCGGCGAGTGAGTGACGTGCGTTAGCTAGGCTCGCAAGTTTACGTGAAATCTGGAGGTGTTTTAAGCAGTTAGGCTAGTCTACATATACTAAAGCCGTATATCTATTGCCGAGTGTCGTATCTTACATCACATACTGAGCACCACTTACATGGAATCGCACTTAAAATGGAAAATCGCCGAAGAACGCGCAGTGCAGCCAACGGCAGGGCCATCGACAGCGCAGGCATGGAGTCTACACGGGGAGTTGCGGCCGCTCCGCCCGGCATCGCTGACATCGCCGCACTCGTGAATAGAGATGGGCAAAACTGTTCTTTTCAGAGATTGGATCAGAACTGTTCACTCCCTGAAATGAATTAGCTCTTTTTCATGACTCACCACTCATTTACAATAGAAAATAAATGGAAGGCACATAGCCCTTTAAACTTGGTTTATTCCAGTACTATACCTGTATTTTGATCTTATTTGATCCTATTTTGAAGTAACACAGATAATGAGTAAGAATTTTGTATTGTTTATTGAAATTTCCACGATATGACAAAGTTTTTGATTATTGATTTATTTTGCACTATCGTGGTTTTTTGGGTGATCAGAAAATGTTGTAACTTGAGATTTACATTAACAATATATTTGGCTATAATGTATTAAAATTTCATTAACCTCATACAAATACATCGCAAGCCATATATTTTTAAAGTGAACGTTTCCTTCCGAAGACGCCTAAAATCGAAAAATCCGTACCAGAATAAGAAAAAAAATATAAATTTGACTGTAAAACGAAAGTGCTGCATATAGCCTTACGCAGAATAAAACAAGGAAAATATTGGTGTATCACATTTTGCGATACGTTTATCGGTTCGCTCGTAATTAAAACGTAAATTCGAGTGTCCATAATAAAAATCCTATAGTAAGAGGAGTCATCAGGAACCTAATCTAATCAGTTTAAACAAATAAAAATAAAATAAAAACAATTGATGTATACATAACATAATAATGCAATATACATAGCGGTATTACTACGAAGAACAATATCCAGTGGGGACGAACTCCGATGCAGAGGCGCTGAGTCGAGCAGGTCGAGCCGCAAGCTGTATTACTGCATGAGCTGAGACCGCAGAGACCAGAGTGACACCTGAGTCGCTTTGCTCAACGCTCTGGCTAGAGTCGAGACGGTGGGGTGAGCGTTGAGCGGGCGAGTTCCGAGGGTGGGGGGAGCGGTGAACTCACCCGCTCCGAGACAAATCGTCCATTCCCTTGCGAGCAGGTTTTTGCAAGTAGTTCCTATGTTATCCGCTAGGTGGCTCTCTGTCCTGTTGCTCGCATCAACTGCCCAGAGGGCAGGACGTGCGACTGAAACGATCGCCGACAGAGTGCGATGCGAAGTTAAGCTGCCCCAGACACTGCACACGGCAGACGACGCACAGAGACGGCACGGCATATGTGAAACACAAAATCCAATGGGGCACTGCACAATGCAGGCAGCCAAGGTAGAAGCAGGGCAGAGGCCGGCGCTGGCTGTGTTGTGTGGCGTGCACTGTGCTCTGACCAGCAGAGGCGCTGCTGATATGCTCCGTCTCTCTCTCTCTCTCTCTCTCTCTCTCTGCCGTGGGAAACGTTTGGAGCTACCGTTCTTTTTTTCTGAATCACCAATTATTCACTCCTTTGAAAGATTAAACTCTATGAATTAGTTCAAGAGCGGATCCCCCATCTCTACTCGTGAAGGCTGAGGTGAGTGACACGCTGCAGGATAAGGAGACGCTCGGGCTCGTTGTTCAAACCATCACTGATGCCGTCACTGCATCAGTGACGGACAAAATACAGAAAACTCTGGAGGCGAATGCGGGCGAGATCCGTGCACTGGACACACCGTTAAAAGCAAGTGAGGAGAAAGCACGACTGCTTGAACACAAATTGATCGAGAAGACGGACGAGCTCGAACAATATCAGAGACGCAATAATCTCAGACTGTTCGGCATTCCAGAGAGCAGCAGAGAGAACACAGATCAACTTGTGATAAACCTTGTCCAAGAAGAGCTAGGTGTACAGGTGGCTCTGAGTGACATTGACAGAAGCCATAGAGTGGCTCGTAAAGTCGCCAGGTTCTACAAAACCAGGACCTATAATAGTGAAATTTATGTCGTATAGGGAAAGATCTGAAATCTTCAGAGCAAAGAAGAATCTCGCGAAGTCGGGTCTGACAGCACGCGAGGATCTGACCTCTGAAAGACTGAACATTTTGAAGAGCGCGATTTCGAAATTTGGTCTACAGAACATATGGACAAATGACGGCAGCATAATGGTTAAGACCGAAAACGGAAAGAAAACAATTTGCAGTGTTAATGAACTCGAAAGCCTGTGCTTTAGAAGCTAAATCATGTCTAATCTTGCTGCCACTAACCTGTATGTTTATATTGTTTACACTGTCAACCATATCTTATGTGGTGTCACCGCCAGACACCACAGTTGCTAGGTGGTAGCCTTTAAATCGGCACGGTCCGTTAGTATACGTCGGACCCGCGTGTCGCCACTATCAGTGATTGCAGACCGAGCGCCGCCACACGGCAGGTCTAGAGAGAGTTCCTAGCACTCGCCCCAGTTGTACAGCCGACTTTGCTAGCGATGCTTCACTGACAAACTACGCTCTCATTGGCCGAGACGATAGTTAGCATAGCCTTCAGCTACGTCATTTGCTACGACCTAGCAAGGCGCCATTACCAGTACTATTGACGCTGTAAAACATGTACCGTCAAGAGCGATGTTCACCAATTATGGATTAAAGTTAAGTATTCTACCAGTTACCTCCTTTTTTGCGAGTCTCATTCCGTGTCCTGTTCCAGACTTCACGCCAGCCTCCGTGAGCTTAAACACGTGCCTTTCGGCTTCCTCCTAGTGGATTGGCTATCTTGCCAGTCCACAACATCTTATCTAATGTATTATCAAATTGTTCGTTTCTCTACATAACTATTTTTTATCTCTAATTATTTTTTCTCGTGTAATTTTTGTTATTATTTATATTATCAACTTTCACTGCACAGAACTGGGAGGACACTCCCTCACCCCCCCCCCTCCTCCACACGCCTTCCGCATTCCTCATGCCAGACCCTCTTGTCACCGCCAACCACGACCCGCAAACATGGGTCGGCAGCCTCCTCGGGCAATCAACACCCGAACGCACCAACCTGCATATTGCACATGCAAATGTCCAGTCTCTGCCAGCTCACTTCGACGAGTTCAAATATACAGGGTGAGTCACCTAACGTTACCGCTGGATATATTTCGTAAACCACATCAAATACTGACGAATCGATTCCACAGACTGAACGTGAGGAAAGGGGCTAGTGTTAAGTGGTTAATACAAACCATTAAAAAATGCACGGAAGTACGTTTTTTAACACAAACCTACGTTTTTTTAAATGGAACTCCGTTAGTTTTGTTAGCACATCTGAACATATAAACAAATACGTAATCAATGCCGTTTGTTGCATTGTAAAATCTTAATTACATCCGGAGATATTGTAACCTAAAGTTGACGCTTGAGTACCACTCCTCTGCTGTTCGATCATGTGTATCGGAGAGCACCGAATTACGTAGGGATCCAAAGTGAACGGTGATGGACCTTAGGTACAGAAGAGACTGGAACAGCACATTACGTCCACATGCTAAAACCTTTTTATTGGTCTTTTTCACTGACGCACATGTACATTGCCGGGAGGGGTGAGGTACACGTACACACGTGGTTTCCGTTTTCAATTTCGGAGTTGAATAGAGTGTGTCCCGACATATCAGGCCAATAGATGTTCAATGTGGTGGCCATCATTTGCTCCACACAATTGCAATGTCTGGCGTAATGAATGTCGTACACGCCGCAGTACATCTGGTGTAATGTCGCCGCAGGCAGCCACAATACGTTGTTTCATATCCTCTGGGGTTGTAGGCACATTACGGTACACATTCTCCTTCAACGTACCCCACAGAAAGAAGTCCAGAGGTGTAAGATCAGGAGAATGGGCTGGCCAATTTATGCGTCCTCCACGTCCTATGAAACGCCCGTCGAACGTGTACCTCACCCCTCATGGTAATGTACATGTGCGTCAGTGAAAAAGACCAATAAAAAGGTATTAGCATGTGGATGTAACGTGCTGTTCCAGTCTCTTCTGTACCTAAGGTCCATCACCGTTCCCTTTGGATCCCTACGTAATTCGGTGCTCTCCGATACACACGATCGAACAGCGGAGGAGTGGTACTCAAGCGTCAACTTTAGGCTACAATATCTCCGGATGTAATTAACATTTTACAATGCAACAAACGGCATTGATTACGTATTTGTTTAAATTTTCAGATGTGCTAACAAAACTAACGGGGTTCCATTTAAAAAAACGTAGGTTTTTGTTAAAAAACATACTTCCGTGCATTTTTTTATGGTTTGCATTAACCAATTACACTAGCCCCTCTCCTCACGTTCGGTCTGTGGAATCGATTCGTCAGTTTTTGATGTGGTTTACGAAATATATCCAGCGGTAATGTTAGGTGACTCACCCTGTATATTTCAAACTGCTGATATACACGTAATACTTTTGTTAGAGACTTGGCTCAAACCAAGTATTCCTACAACTTCCGTAAACCTAGATGGCTATATCTTTCTCAGGGACGACAGATGCATCAGACGAGGGGGCGGAGTGGGGGCGTACATACGCTCTGATTTGTCACCTACAGTACTACACACATCCGACAACAATGTAGATAAACAAGTGGAATATATGTTCATAGAGATCAAATCACTTAACAGAAAGTGCTTAATATGTGTCCTTTACAAACCTCCTAAAGTAGGCGGGTTCGCCTGCTTCGAAACTGCCCTCTCTAGCCTCGAATCGTCGTATGAACATGTAATTATAGCAGGTGACACTAATATCAATTTTCTGTGCAATAGTCCTTCCACTGGCAAATTTAAGAGGATGCTTTCTTCCTCAAATATGACGATACTTCAGCTGGCACCTACTCATCACACGACTACCAGTCACACTTTCATAGATATATTCGCAACGAAATCTCCGGACAGAATAATCCGCACCTCTCAAATATCTGCGCCTGGCATGTCTGCCCATGACATCATTTCCATGACGTATTCACTAGAATGCCCTAGAAAGAAACAAAAACTGTCTACATACCGAGACCTCAAACGCATAAATTTGCCTGAACTCCAAACTGAGGCACAAGAAATAGTTTGGGGGATGACCTCTACTCCCCTCATGGACATAAACGACAAACTCCAAGATTTCACTAACAAAATTACTCAACTATATGACAAATATGCTCCAATAAAGACCAGAAAAGTAAAAAGGAAACCTGCATCTTGGCTGACTGATGAACTAAAACAGCTCATGAATCTCAGAGATGCTGCACATCGAGCATACAAGACACACCCTACACCTGAAAATCATGCTGTATACAAGCAGAAACGAAACAAAGTCAGTCAAGCGGTGAGAAACGCTAAGCTCAGACATGCCCGTACATTAGCTGACAATGGATGTAGACCAGCTATCCTGTGGAAAAATCTCTGTAGTCTCGGTTTAGGCAAAATAAAAGTTGCAGAAAATCCCATGGTCCCAGCTGAAGAACTAAACCGATTCTTCACATTACCTACAACCAAAATTGAACCGCAAAAAGAAACAGAGAATCATTGATTACTTCATGGGGATGAACGACTGTAGCTAAGAAAAATTCTATCTACAGCACGTCACTTGCAGTACTGTCAAGAAAGCCATAATGCGGATTGGATCAGCATCTACTGGACATGATGGTATCACTATCCAGATGGTAAAACTTATTATTGACCAACTACTGCCCTCTATAACAGACATTTTCAACGATTCATTAATCACAAGTGTTTTCCCTGAGGCCTGGAAACTGGGACAAATTAAGCCACTGCCCAAAAAAGACATCGCCACAGCACCCTCTGACTACCGCCCCATCTGCCTTCTTCCTACACTATCAAAGGCCTCAGAATATATTGTTCATGACCAGCTCACCATAGTTCATGACCAGCTCACCAACTACCTAATTACTAACAACCTACTAGACGAATACCAACCAGGTTACCGTAAACATCGAAGCACAACATCCGCACTGATAAAGGTGACAGATGACCTGAAACTTGCCATGGACAGACAAGAAGCGACTATCATTTGCTTCTTAGATTTCAGCAAAGCATTTGATACTGTCGACTTCGACATCTTACTAGCCAAACTTAGCGGTCTAAATTTCTCACCAAGTGCAGTGTAATGGTTTCGCTCATACATGACGTCTCGTCAGCAACGCGTCCTGTCTGGGAATATAAAATCACAATGGCGGCAGGTAGTGTCAGGCGTTCCCCAAGGCTCAGTATTAGGTCCTATACTCTTCTCTCTGTATGTCAATGATGTGTCATCGGTTCTGACCTATTGCAATTATCATATGAATGCTGATGACCTTCAGTTGTATCTAAGTGCGAAACCAAGCAATCTCAAGAAAGCTATTGAAAATTTCGATACTGACCTCGGTGCACTGTCAAATTGGGCACACGACATAGGTCTAAAACTAAACCCATCTAAAACCCAAGCGGTACTTGTTGGTCACTCTAAGCTCATTAGCCCAAAACATCGGGAATCCGTACCACCTCTTATCCTAAATGGAACAAATATTGACTTCTCTCACTCAGCAAAGAATTTGGGAGTAATAATAGATGAAAATCTAAATTGGACAGAGCACGTAACTGCAGTGTGCAAAAAAGCATCAGCATCCCTTCATGTCCTACAAAAATATAAAAAACTCTTCCCTTTAGATCTGAAAAAGAAATTAGTACAAACGCTTATACTCCCAATCATTGAATACAGCGATATTATCCTACAAGGCCTCTCTAAGGAAAATTCCCGACGTCTAGAACTGGTCACGAATGCCTGCGTCCGATATATCTGTGACGTTCGACTTTTTGATCACATTTCACCAGCATATGCAAAATTGTCCTGGCTGCGTGCAGACAAACGCAGAGATTTCCATACACTCTGTCTCATCTACTGCCTTATAAATGTACACTGTCCCTAAGGCTCATGTCGGAACAACATGACAGAAACACACGTTCCCATTATAATAAAATCCTCTCCGTTCCACTGCATCGCTGAGTCACCTTCTCCAAGTCCTTTACCGTAGCGAGAACCCGACTCTGGAATAACCTCCCTCGTTATGTTAGAGAACTTAAAAACATGTCCGGCTTCAAAAAACAGTTAATGACGTATCTACTTAAGCAACAGTAATGCCTTCCTCTGTACATGAATGCACTTCACCTCATTACTTCCCTCTTTCCCCCTCCTTAAATCTCCCTTCCCCAAAACTCGCTATACTAGTAAACATCTACTTTACGCACCAAGATATTAATGTACATCTGCACAAACCTTCATTACTATTGCCAATCTTTCTCATGTTTGTCATTATTATTTGATTTTTTTTTACTGTTATTATTATTGCTTTTATCATAATCTGTATGTATAGCACCTCTTGTAAAAATACTGCCAGCATTTACTTTATTAGGTCTTAGTCATGTTTATTATTATTATTTGATTTTTTTACTGTTATTATTATTGCTTTTATCATAATCTGTATGTATAGCACCTGTTGTAAAAATACTGCCGCATTTACTTTATCACGTCTTAGTCACTACTCTTTATTCATATTGTCACTAGAGTAATCTAATTTTCTCATTTAAACTATGGTCATGATGTAACCCTGATGTGTGAAATGCTGCATGTGTGAAACACTGGTCCGATGTAAGAGAGGGCCTGATGGCCCTAATCTGATCAGGTTAAATAAATAAATAAATACATCGAAACAATAAGTCCGTGACTGGAAATTGTTGCCCACGCTGTAATCCTCGGAGCATAATGTTGTCGTTTATGAAGCACTTGTGGGTTTTCAGAGGCCCAAAAGCATACATTTTGTTTGTTAACCACACCGTCTAAATGAAAATGAGCTTCGTCTGAAAACCAAACGTTGTTCAGAGTTTCTTCCCTGTCCTCCGCCCACTGAGCAAACAGTAGTCTCTGCTGCTTGTGTTCTTCAGTGAGCTTCTGTGCGCAGGTCATCTTGTCTGGGTACATATGGAGGTCACTTTTACGACTGCGTTGAACGGAGCGTCTGGATATTCCCAGTTGCACTGCTGCCTTTCTACACGATTTCCCAGGACTTCTCTGTACAGCAACTCGTACCGCTTCAATATTCTCCGGCCAACAAACAGGCTTGGGCCGAGGTCGCTTCTCTTCCAATACTGTTCATTCCTGTTCAAATTTATCGTACAACCTGTGGATGGTCTTCTTGCAAGGGACCCATCGTGTGTTAAACCCTTGTCGAAAACACCTCTGAGTCACAACAAGGCTTTTCGTTTCATGAAAAAGTAACAATTGCCGATCGTTACTGTGTCGTCAGTCTTCCATTGTCAGCCACTGCTGCTTACTAGTCTCTAGTGGCAGTATCGTGAATTACACGTCATTTCGTAACTCATTTGTTTTTCCAAGTTCGTAACTCATTTGTTTTTCCCAGCCCTGCTGTAGAGATCCCAGCGGGATATCAAATGTGCGTCGTAAACTGTGAAAGAAACAATTGGTAACACATTTCGTGCGCCACCCTGTATTTTATCGCTGTATTCCAGTAGCCACTGTCTAAAGGTTTCTCTAAACACACAGATGTTGTAAAAGTGGGCTTTGCCTGTCTTCAGTCTGTCTTCTTGACAGGACGAAAAGCAGAAATAATTTCGAAAGGGAAAGGAAATCTGTTTTCAACTCGATAGTTTAGCGTCAGTTTCTCTCCCCACCCCGCCACCCCCTCCCAAGGCTAAATGCTGCGAATGAAATCTCGCAATCAGGCAAATGCCAATTACAGAACTAGATACCGAGCTCAAGCAAACCGCATTTTTAATTTCCTCGTGTTTCCTTGGGCCCGCAGCGCTTGACGAACATTTTTGCGCACCGACAGGGTGGGGCGTGAAAAATGTCCCACTTTCCTGGTACAAAAGATCGCTCTGCATTTCTCCTACTTCCCGAGAAAATGGGAAAAGTAAGATGCGGCGCACACACACACACACACACACACACACACACACACACACATACAGAGCACGTCGACAACCTCCACTAATGCATCGCGGGGGAAAAGAAAAACATCCGAAATCTTTTTGCGGTAATTTGTCCCGTTTTACTCCCGCCTCCCACCGTGCAGCCGTTTTAACATCGAAACACGGCGAGGAGGCCCAAACGAAACGAGGCTGATGTGGATGGGGAGGGGAGGGGAGGCTGGAGCAAGGAGATGACAAAGGTGGCGTACGTGTCGCTGAGAGCGCGTTTTGCAGAAATATTTCTTTGTCCTCCGCGACTCCCCCGCCAGCCGTAAATTCCCGAACTCAGTGCAGACAGCGGCTGAACTCAACGCTAGCACGGCCGCAACAGCCCCCACATACACTCACACACACACAGGCGGTCTCTGTAGCGGCACGACAGGTCGAAACACTTAGCTTTTAGCGCTGCGCAGTTAACAGCTGAAGCCTTCCCTAGCCGGCGCACATATATACAAACACAAGGCGGAGGTCCCGCGAAAGTGCTGGAGTGGTTTTCCAGGCAGATTTACAACACCCGCTGAAGAGGCAGCGCTGTTTGTCATTTCTGGAAGGCACTACACTGCTGAAAAACGCGGCCGAGGGGGCAAAACAGTGTTACAAACACACACGTACATTCCGCTTCTTTTTTTTTTTTTTTTTGGTCACGTTTAGCGAAATACACTGGCGACTTGAGCTTCTCCGCGGTCTAAGTGCCCTCCAGCTCCAGACAGTGTACGGTAAGGACCATGAGGAATTTCGCCCAACGAGAATGAATTGTGTGGACGCTAGCGCCTAAGAGGAGTGCTTTGCATTGTCCTGGAAAATGTCATACGGTTTCCGCATCGCTGCGGAAGTTTAGCAAACGCGCGCTCTCAGATGTTTATGGCGCCACAATCGTCAGATGGTGGCGCCGCTGCGGCCATCTTGCGGAGAACCGTCGTATCATTAACCGGTTCATGCCCGATTTCTTTTCCTTTTTTTAAAAAAGAAACGGGAGTGTGACAGAAACCCTGAAAAACTTTGACGGGCAGTCACTCGAGGAAACGCTCCGTATGTCTAAAAATCTAATAAAAACAGTCATGATCGCGTTTTCAGATCTTTACTCGTTAGGAACCGGTTTCGTTCCTTTCCTCAAAGCATCTTCAGGCTTTTCCCCGCCAATGTGGCTGCTGACGGCGACAGACGGAGCGAAATCCGTAGAAGTAAGGATGTCACTTCTACGAATCTCGCTCGGTCTGCCGCCACCAGCAACCTTAATGGCGGGGAAAAGCCTGAAGATAGTCTGAGGAAAGGGCCGAAACCGGTGCATTACAAGTATCTGAAAACGCAATCGAGACTGTTTTGTTTGATTTCTAGTATTTTATAGCGATCGCTACTTTGCTCCAATCACAGAATGCCTTCTAAAATTTTAAACTCCATAGACCACACGAAAACCTACTCAGAATCCTTGAACTGTCAGTCATGGCATAAACTGCGAGTATTCTTCGATTTAAATTGCAATGTGAGAATGGTACAGTTCAGTATGTTGGATCAAGAAAAGAAAGTCCTCTTTGACCGTATACAGTTGATGTTCCTGAGATATACTGAGTATCTTCTTTATCTGCGATAATGATATAGGCCGAAGCAATGAATTAAAGTTTGTACCTCCACCAGGATTTGAACGCGGGTCCCTTGCTTATTACGCAGATGCAGTAGCCATAGCGCCACACTGGCAATAAAAAATTCCAACTCAAGCCTCAGACCACTGCTATTGCCCTTCTGAATTCACATCAAATTTGCCAATATTGGAAGAGTACCTTAGCTGCAGTGCCATTGTGGTGTAATGGCTAGTGCATTTGCTTAATAAGCAGGGGGTCTGGGTTCAAAGCCCAGTGCAGATAAAAATTTCAATTCATTGCTTCGACATACATTATTGTCGTAGATAATGTCTCAGGAACATCAACTATACGTGTATAATGTATCACCTACGCCTGAGGTACAGGCAGGATCAACCCCATTCTGCTCATTGCTAAGGTGGTATTCCAATAAAGCAAAGTCTCAGCAATACTATTGCGAGTATAGAAGGGGATCGGCAATGGGCTGAGGTATGACTTGGAATTCGCATCAGCGATGGAGATATGTATCTGTAGCAGCCATAGCGCAGGAAACCTGGCTTTGAGTTCTTTTGCTCACACATATTTTAATTATGTACTTCGGTCTATATATTATAATAGTAATTTTTGAGCTACTCATCTCATACATCCCATTGTTGAAGACAACAGTTAGTTCATTCTGATTGCTGCAATACTACAGTACACAGCAGTAAGAGACGGAGAACAGTGGGCATAATTAAACACACTGACAAACAGTATTTCGAAAACAATATATGGAGAGTACATGCGGACATGACATTACAGACATGCATATGTGCAACGTAACAACAATTTCCAAAGGGTCGATAGCGATATCCACGGCGACCGCGAAAATAGTGACAAAGAGGAGGAACAGGAGGAGGAAGCTGAGATGTGACAGTAAATAAGCATAAGCTGCTGGCAATCTAACCAAGAAATCACCAAATGCTGTACATGGATGGGCACCTAAAGTAGTTAATACATAGGATTAGTAATAAATAGGATAAGCAACATTATTTCTCTACTAATAACCATTTGTGTGTGTGTGTGTGTGTGTGTGTGTGTGTGTGACTGGCGGTCAACGGCTCAAAGAAACCATTCCGAGGTATTCACCGTCAGCCACATTCGGTGATGGTTCTAACAAATCTCTCCTCTATCCTATTATCTTTTTATATTCTTTTTAAAAACAACAAAATTTTATTTATATTTCAACCTTAAATTATTTTTGTTTTGAAAAGTATCATTCTTTGTAAATGTTGTAGACAAAACAAAAGAAAAAAAACTGTAAAAAGATGAAAAACGAAAATTGTAAGATGTACGACTCGTTTAAATCACCAGGTAACAGGTCTATAATTTGGCAATAAATAAATAAATAAAATACTGTAGTCCTGAGTTGCTGTATTCGGTATGTTTGGTACTCCAGATAAAAACTCCTATGCGTTACATATGTTTATATACTCTCTTCTGTATCTTTATAAATTTTACGACTGAAATAAAATTAACTTTGGCACAATCTGATGCACTCATGTTTTGTCAACACGAACTGAACTCGCATTGCCGTGGCACGCCCTTTAGCTAAACTCGCACTGTTTTGCCACTCCTGTGTACTAAACATGCCGGCCGTTGTGGCCGAGCGTTCTAGGCGCTTCAGCCCGAAACCGCGCTGCTGTTACGGTCGGAGGTTCGAATCCTGCCTCGGGCATGGATGTGTGTGATGTCCTTAGGTTAGTTAGGTTTAAGTAGTTCTTAGTCTAGGGGACTGATGACCTTAGGTGTTAAGTCCCATACTGGTTGGAGCCATTTCAACTATTTTTGAACTAAACATGCATTGCTTTGGCACTCTCGTAAGCAAAACATGCAGTCCTTTGGCACTCCTGTGAATCAAACTTGGTCTAATATGGCAGGTAACAGAATGTATGTATATTCTGAACAATCGAAACCAGCAGCGGTATTATTGGCAGTAATGTTTAGATACAGACTTTCAAGACAGAATGAATTGATTTACATTTTTTCAGCTTCAAACTCGGATTTTCAGTGTTTTTAAGAATCGGAAACTATCAGATTTTTAACTGAATACGTAACTATTTTATCTATAATTTTTCTGTCATTTCTGGCTCAGCTTCACAGGATTACTGACCTCAATTAAAGACACGCAAGTCACAGAAGGGGTATCCAATTGAAATACTGGCACATAGACACTGAGCAACACAAAATAGTAATAATAATAAATTATTATCATCTTATTGACTTATCTCATATGCTTAATCCTATTTGGAACTATAAAAATACTAGGAATTTGACAGTAATTATATCATAAACAAACATATCTTTTGCTTAATTAAATAATACCAATGATGATTAATCTTGCAGGCAACTTAATCATTACGAATAAACATTACTGAAAAATAGAAGTTGTAACAGAAAACATTTATGTATGAAACAAATGGTGAATCAGGCATGATTACTGAAGGTGACTCACGCATTTTTCAATAGGTCACATTACAGTTTCTATCTTGTAAACATCACACAGATGAAATCAGTCTATAACACCAACTCGCATGGTGGCGTACAATATGAGAAGTCATTCTCCTTCCATGAATCTAGCTAGAAGAAACCGTACTATAAAAGGTGTGACAAATCGATACCGACAAAATTTGAGTTGTTGAAGAGGGTATCGTGAGGTATATGCTGAAGATGGGATGCCATGTTAGAAAAACGTCACGTACGACGCTACAGACTAATGAAATCGCAGAGGCAAAACTCTTACGAGGCCACGTCCTCGAATGATGTCAACAAAAATTTAAAATTAAGTAGAGAGAAAATGAGGGATCACGCTATACATCTTTGACAAGCTTCGGTTTCTTCATCTCCGATGAGGTACGTTTGTAAAACCTTGGTGTTTTCGTTTGGTAAGGGAACAAGAGGGCCATCCCTATGGTACACTGCACCCTGAACCTTGAACGTTTCTATGAACCCATTTTGTTGTACAACAGATGAGATTCCAAAAATAAGTTATTTAAACATGGTAATGGAATACCAACAGATCACTTTCGAACACTTTTACGTGCCGCCCCTACTGACACTGGCTGTGATGGTCGACTAGATAGAGAGCTAGGCCCCAGCCCTGGAGTTCCTATGCTCACTCCCGGATAGTGGCGGCAATTTTTCCCCATGCCAATCCCTCCAGCACGGCTCCAGATGCACTCAGCCTGCTGTCAAAACGTGGCCAGGATGCCAGGTCCATTACCAACTCCCTCCACCTACTGTGCCGAAGAAAGGCCCCACCTACAATCACGCCAATGCTTAGTCAAGGGTCTATGCCACAGATTTAACTTCTTAACCCTCTCTCACACCCACTCTTACATGTAAGAACAGTAATGGTATCTGACGCTCACAGTATTTTTATACAGATAATAATGAGTGATGTATAAGGCTCCCAAGTAGATGCCATTTTCCTCGACTTCCGGTGAAAGGGTACAGTACCGCCCGACATTGAAAATAGGTACAACATACTTCATTATTTTTGTCAGAACAACACATTTTTTTGTAAAATAACTCAATTTCAATTAATACAGCGAAGCTGGATACCAGTGTGGGAAAGAATGACAATTTATTTATTTAATTGATCACATGTGCACTCCCACAAAGTAAATCCCTACGTCCAGTTTGGTGAGATCTGCGAAATGAATGAATGTATGGTCGTCTGCTAACCACAGATAGTGAATGTGAATATATGATCATCTTTGAGTCGATCCTTTGGCCACCTTTGGTGGGACCAAAGAGATGATATTTACCTGAGCTTTGAGTGCCTGAAATGTGGCTGACCAATAGGGTAGTAAGGTGCTCCCCCACTTCGACAGAGGTGTGAGAGGACCTCGAGAACGGCCATGTTTCAGCACTCTGCCGCTGGATCCTGTGCTGTTAACACCTGTTTTAGTTGTGCTCCGTAATGACGAAAGAGTGGAGTCATGGTATGCATGTGGAATATTTAAGAGTAGTTTGAAATAATAATTTCTCTATTTCAGGAACTTTTGTGGGGAGAATTAAATGTCAGGCAGGTGATATTAATGGGATTGTAGTAATCTTCGGAAGTGACCAACGGTCACAATGAACCCACGTGTAGCAATAAGTTGAAATACTTCCGTGTGCTTAAGTTAAGCTGAATTACTAGCGTGTGTACAATAAGTTGAAATATTTAAGAAATAACGTGTGTACCATAGGTTGAAATATTTAAGAAATGGCGTGTGCAGGACTTGAAATTAGAGACGAGTACTTCCACGTGGTGAGTACTGTGTGTGTCTCAAACTGTGTATGAGACAAAGGATAAAGAGAAGTACGCGTCCATGGTATCAGTTGACGACTCGCGTGTGTGATGAATACGTTCTTAATATTACTTTGCGTGATATGATTCCGTGTGACGCTAGATTCAAACTCTGAGAGAGAAGCAAGGTGAGTCGGCCGTCTATCCAGCAACGCCACTTGGCTTGCATTGCACAGGAAGACGTGCAAATATCTCCAGAGTTCATAGTAGGAAAGTAGAATTACGAAGTGGGGCAGTGTCGTGTGAAACTGGGATAAATATTAATTGAAGTGGGAAAGCTGAAAGTGATAGTGTTGTGACTATTTAGTGTTTTATATTTCTTATTACAGTGTGATGTATGTCATGTAATTTGGGTATGTGTGGTTTGCATGGGAGAGTAGCAGGGTAGTTTCAAAAGATTAGTGGGTTATGCTTGTTCCTTCTGTACCGCTCGGTCTGGAGGAAAGTTTCGTGATGATGATTGTGAGAGTCGAAGTGTGAGGTATAATAAAAGATCCACCATCCTATCCAGAAAGTGCACTGTAGCGTTAGAACAATTACGAGACCATAATATAGAGATTCACCAATGTAAGGTCATGCCCACTGGGCGGAATTTATCATGTGTTATTGTTGTAGGTTATAGAATTTGTGTGTTTAGGTTAGAGAATTTATCGGAATAAATAAGATAGTGAAAAGAAAAAGATTGGTGGACTTTTCCATTGAATTGTATGTTGCCATAATGTCCCGAATTTATGATGTGTGTGCCATTCATATTCAGTGCGGTGGCCACGTGTAGACAAAAGCCGTTAAATAAAAAAGGAAAGAAAATGTGGTATTGCCAGTGCGTAGTGTACTGTCAGAGTTCTATAAATTACTGATAGTCAGATGCGTGTTTCCGTTGCGTATTATTCATACAGGAGGATAATTTGTAACTTAATTGTGAGTACGAGAGTTCATGTTACTCGATAAATAAGAATGAATCCACTCGCTTGGCAGACCACTCATCATGCAGGCCTGACTGCTTGATGCCACAGTATGAGCAAGGCATGTGGGTACCTCTCACCGGAAGGCGTTGGATACAGTTCCGCACTGTCGCCTGATAAACAAAGTAAGAGCCTACGGAATATAAGACTAGCTGTGTGACTGGATTGAAGAGGTTTTAGCAAACAGAACGCAGCATGTTGTTATCAATGGAGATACATCTACAGACGTTAACGTAAACTCTGGCGTGCCACAGGGGAGTGTTATTATGGGACCATTGCTTTTCACAATATACATAAATGACCTAGTAGATAGTGTCGCAAGTTCCATGCGGCTTTTCGCGAATGATGCTATAGTATACAGAGAAGTTTCATCATTAGAAAATTGTAGCGAAATGCAGGAAGATCTGCAGCGGATAGGCATTTGGTGCAGGGAGTGGCAACTGACCCTTAACATAGACAAATGTAATGTATTGCGAATACATAGAAAGAAGGATCCTTTATTGTATGATTATATGATAGCGGAACAAACACTGGTAGCAGTTACTTCTGTAAAATATCTGGGAGTATGCGTGCGGAACGATTTGAAGTGGAACGATCAAATAAAATTAATTGTTGGTAAGGCGGGTGCCAGGTTGAGATTCATTGGGAGAGTCCTTAGAAAATGTAGTCCATCAACAAAAGAGGTGGCTTACAAAACACTCGTTCGACCTATACTTGAGTATTGCTCATCAATGTGGGATCCCTACCAGGTCGGGTTGACAGAGGAGATAGAGAAGGTCCAAAGAAGAGCAGCGCGTTTCGTCACAGGATTATTTGGTAAGCGTGATAGCCTTACGGAGACGTTTAGCATACTCAAGCGGCAGACTCTGCAAGAGAGGCGCTCTGCATCGCGGTGTAGCTTGCTGTCCAGGTTTCGAGAGGGTGCGTTTCTGGATGAGGCATCGAATATATTGCTTCCCCCCACTTATACCTCGCGAGGAGATCACGAATGTAAAATTAGAGAGTTTCGAGCGCGCACGGGGGCTTTCTGGCAGTCGTTCTTCCCGCGAACCATACGCGACTGGAACAGCAAAGAGAGATAATGACAGTGGCACGTAAAGTTCCCTCCGCCACACACCGTGGGGTGGCTTGCGGAGTATAAATGTAGATGTAGATGAACTTGGTTGCAATTATTCAGGCGTTTCTGAATTATGCTTCCATGTGTCCCCCCCCCCTCTTTTTACCTTTAGCCCCACCTCTATCAGATGTATGTTCTCCTTTCCAGATAGTATGTGATGCATATACCAGGTGTGGGTGAAATATATCCATTGGTTTCGAAGGAGATGTGCAATGCATATGCATGCATGCAATATTTATAAATAAGCCAGCTTTTTACCTACAGCTCCACTCATGTGCACCTCTCTTGTTTGTACTCTTGCCAATTACCTCTCGCCATCTTACATCTGCATCCAATACCTACTCCGCCCCCCTCCCTCACCCTTCTCAGCCCATCTTCTCATGCCCCCCTAAATTCCTCACTGCATTCAGTCCCTCTTCAGCCTGCCTCACACACACCATCTTCCTCTTTCACCTACTTACTACCCCTTGCCATCTTCCACATACCTTCTACACCTCCCCCTCCTCCCTCTTTCTTTCTGTAGATCTCCTTCTATCCCTTATCTCTCTCTCCATCTCCTCTTACCCCTCTCTCTGTACATCTCCTCCTTCCCCTCTGTCTATCTAAACCTTAAACCTCTTTCTACCCATTTACTCCTCTATCTTTATCCATCTCTTCCTCTCCCCTCTGTCTGTCCATCTTCTCCTATCCCCTCTCTCTGCCCATGCCCTCGTCTGTCCTCTCTTTGTCCATCTCCACTACTCTCTTTAGTGTTCAGTTAACAAAAAATTAAATCATTTTGCCAAAAATTTCAAATGTACAAACCGTCTTCTGGGTCTTTCATACGTCCCAAATATGTTGATACTTGCTGAAACGCTGGGAAGGGTCAGGAAACACACGCTCTGTTGTTTACAGCGGCGCCACAGTCGCCGACAGTGGCGCCACAGTGGCCATCTTGCGGCGGACGCCGTATTATTAACGCATCCACGTCCCTCACTTTTTTTCCCCCCTTCCTTCGTCGGCGTGCCCACTAGGCAGCAAAATGGCGGCAAAACACGGCTAAACAGAAGCGGCTCTGCCCGTTCCTACGGTAAGTGCGTTATTAGAGTGGGGTGGAAACGCATATCAGGGACAGAATTTATAGCTCGGCGGTGACCCCGGACTTCCGATACGGCGCCGGGGTCCGGTTTTAGACCGGCCAGCGCATAATTGTTGTCGCTGAATTACGCTTCCAGCGCTGACCAGCGTTCGGGCCGCGCTACACATCACGGCGGACCAAGACGGGAAGCAGCAAGAACTAGCAACCTGGTCCTCGGAAAGGATGCGCTGGCGCAGTGAATAAATCAGATACTGCGCCAACAGCTCCTGTGTTACTCGTACTGCTATGACTTGTTTCGCAACTGACCTGGATTCTGCTGTATCATTTTTGCCAATGGAAACTCTATCTCTTACTCTTCTACAGCTTAGCAGCAACACTCCTTTTTCCGCCTGTTTTCCGCTGTAAGAAATGACCATCGCATACTTACTTCATTTCCTCTTTCATTGTTAAATTTTTGTCGTTATTCTTCCGCAGTTGCTATTTTGACGCGGTTTATCTTGTAGGTCAGAAAAGCTGTTGCAGAAAATCTGTGCAGTTAATGAGTGTTTGCACAATCATAAAATATGTTCATTTTCGTACTTCGTTATGTCTTCTAAGTTTGCGTGTCTGACGTCCAAGTTCTTTGACCAGGTCCGTATTACAGTGAAAATATGTTGGATGTTGCGACTTCATATCATTGTAAACTCATGCTCATAAATTAAGGATAATTGCACAATGTGGTGCCACACATAGGGAACACACACGACACAGATCTGTAAGTCCACGGTATTGGTGGTAAGTTGAGAAAACCGCCCCGAAACACATGTTCTACAAAACGCCACTGTTTCCTGTGCGTGCACCCCGACATCAATATGGGATATGATCACCATGCACACGTACACAGGCCGCACAACGGGTTGGCATACTCTGGATCAGGTGGTCGAGCAGCTGCTGGGGTATAGCCTCCCATTCTTGCACCAGTGCCTGTCGGAGCTCCTGATGTGTCCTAGGGGTTTGAAGACGTGCATCGATACATCGACCGGGAGCATCCCAGACGTTCTCGATGGGGTTTAGTTCTGGAGAACAGGCATGCTTCTTCGTTCGCCTGATATCTTATGTTTCGAGGTACTGCTCTACGGTGGCAGCTCTGTGGTGCCGTGCGTTATCATCCATCAGGAGGAGGGTGGGACCCACTGCGCCCCTGAAAAGGCGGACATACTGGTGCAAAATGACGTCCCTATACACCTGACCTGTGACAGTTCCTCTGTCAAAGACACGCAGCGGTGTATGTGCACCAATCATAATCACACCCCACACTATCAAACCACAACCTCCATACAGGTCCCTTTCAAGGACATTAAGGGGTTGGTATCTGGTTCCTGGTTCACGCCAGATGAAAACCCGGCAAGACTCACTGTTCAGACTATACCTGGACTCGTCCGTGAACATAACCTGGGACCACTGTTCCAATGACCATGTACTGTGTTCTTCTGTGACCAGGGGTCAGTGGAATGCACCTTGCAAGTCTCTGGGCTAATAAGCCAGGCCTGTTCAGTCGCCTCTAGACTGTGTGTCTGGAGACAACTGTTCCAGTGGCTGTGGTGAGGTCGCGAGCGAGGCTACCTGCAGTACTCCTTGGCCGTCTGCGGACACTGATGATGTGATATCGGTCTTGCAGCTATGGACGTCCCGTACTACGACCTGCTGTGTTTGACCAGCCTCCAGTCGTCCTAGTATTCTACCCCTCATAACGTCATCAATATGTGTTCTTTGAGCCATTTTCAACACACAGTCACCACTAGCACGTCTGAAAACGCCTGCTCATTTACTCGCTGCACCATACTCTGACATGCACCAACGCACCTCTGCGTATGTGGACTGCTGCCAGCGCCACCGTGCGACGACCGCAGGTCAGATGCACCGCATGGTCATACTCCGAGGTGATTTAAACCTGCAAACCGCCCACCAGAGCGGTGTTTCACCATGTATCAGCATTATCCTTAACATATGAGCATGAGTGTAGTTACTCGTCCAGTAATATTAATGTCACCACCGACTTGCTGTCCAGGTTTCGAGAGGGTGCGTTTCTGGATGAGGTATCGAATATATTGCTTCCCCCTACTTATACCTCCCGAGGAGATCACGAATGTAAAATTAGAGAGATTCGAGCGCGCACGGAGGCTTTCAGACAGTCGTTCTTCCCGCGAACCATACGCGACTGGAACAGGAAAGGGAGAAAATGACAGTGGCACGTAAAGTGCCCTCCGCCACACACCGTTGGGTGGCTTGCGGAGTATAAATGTAGATGTAGATGTAGATGTAGACTATGATGAACGGCAAGTGGCAGCACTCAGCAGTAGAGGGTATATAAAGCGTGCTTGTGGTGGCGTGGGCTGGGGGACCGAGGGAGGGGGGGAAGGAAGTCGAAAACAGTAGAGTTGTTGTCGTAATGCTAAATGTGAGCGATTTATATGATATCCAGAACATGATCATTGGCTCTCGGGCCAACTGTGGAAGCATTTCGGAAAAGGCTAGGATTGTAAACTGTTTGCGTGCCGCCATGATTAAAGTACAATGTGCATAGCAAGATGGTGCAATCCAAAAGTGGCGCCGGGGTAACTGCGGTGCATCACAGGCTGTAGACGACAGGTATGAACGACGCGTGTGGATATGTGTGTGGGCGTATGGACGTGCAGCTGTTGACCAAATGACCCCCCAGATGAACGAATGGACTGTCAACAGTCACTTGTCAACAAACGTTAAGCAAACATTGCTACGTATGTGCCTCTGCAGCAGGAGCTTGGTTCACGCACCCATGCTGCCAGCAGTCCATCGGCGACAAAGACTGGAATTTTCACTCCCAGTAACGAAACTGGACGTTCAGTGACTGGCAACAGGCGGCCTTTTCAGATGGATCACGTTTTATGCTGCATCGGACAGATGGCTGTTGGAGTATACAGCGCGAAACGCCTGAAAGCAAACACCTTGCAAGAGAAGGCAGAAAGGTCCAGGCCAAATGAGGAAGTGTTGTGGTTTGGGGAATGTTATCGTTGTATTCTCCCGGTGATGTCGTCATTCCGGAAGGCACAATGGATCAACACAAGCACGAATCTATCCTCGGGCACCATGCCCACAGCTACATGCAGTTTGTTTTTCCTGCGCACTATGGCATCTACCAACGGGACAATATGTATGTAGGCTGTTTAGGTTTTTATGTTGGTAACGCCACGTAGCGCTCTGTATGAAAATCACTGGCTGTGCTGTGTGCAGTCTGACGCTGGTCGGCATTGTTGCAATATTTGCTATTGTAGTGTCGGGCAGTTGGATGTGAACAGCGCGTAGCGTTGCGCAGTAGGAGGTGAGCCGCCAGCAGTGGTGGATGTGGGGAGAGCGATGGCGGAGTTTTGAGAGCGGATGATCTGGACGTGTGTCCATCAGAGACAGTAAATTTGTAAGACTGGATGTCATGAACTGATATATATATATATATAATGACTTTTGAACACTATTAATGTTGTTTGGCCGAAGAGCCAACACCGTGTTACTAGAGGAGGCCGAAATGCACGCGTTTTAGCTCACACAGGCTGGCGTGAGAAAGGAAGAACTATACTGACGTGAGGTCCGGAACATCATAAGGAATTAGAATTCAGAAAGCGGACGTAGCTAGTTTGATACTTAACTTTAATCCATTAATGATGAACGTCGCTCTTGACGGTACATGATTCACAATATTATCTGTTCTTATAGTAACTGAATGTGGCGCCTTGTTAGGTCGTAGCAAATGACGTAGATGAAGACTATGCTAAACTGTCGTCTCTGCAAATGAGAGCGTATGTAGTCAATGAACCATCGCTAGCAAAGTCGGCTGTACAACTGGGGCGAGTGCTAGGGAGTCTCTCTAGACCTGCCGTGTGGCGACGCTCGGTCTGCAATCACTGATAGTGGCGACACGCGGGTCGGATGTATACTAACGGACCGCGGTCGATTTAAATGCTACGACCTAGGAAGTGTGGTGTCTGGCGGTGACACCACAATTAAGGTAAATACATTGTTTGTTCTCTATCAAAATCTTTCATTTGCTAACTATGCCGATCAGTAGTTAATGGCTTCAGTAGTTAGAATCTTTTATTTAGCTGGCAGAATTGGCGCTCGCTGTATTGCAGTAGTTCGAGTAACGAAGATTTTTGTGAGGTAAGTGATTTGTGAAACGTATAGTTCAATGTTAGTCAGGGCCATTCTTTTGTACGGATTCTTGAGAGTCAGATTGCGTTGCGCTAAAAATATTGTGTGTCAGTTTAGTGATGATCAGAATAGGTAAAGAGCGAAATGTCTGAGTACGTTCAGTTCTGCTCAGCTGTTTGAAAATCAAATAACGTACGAGGTTTATCAGCACAGTAATTCATTACTTTTTTTAAGGGGACGTTTCAAATGCAACGCGTCACACAGCTTGCAGTGTACTTACGTGGCTCCAAGAGCATCAGGGTGAGTTTACCATACCTCCCTGGCCAGGAAATCCCCCGCATGTCGGCCTTGGTGGCCGAGCGGTTCTAGGCGCTTCAGTCTGGAACCGCGCGACCGCTACGGTCGCAGGTTCGAATCCTGCCTCGGGCATGGATGTGTGTGATGCCCTTAGGTTAGTTAGGTTTAACTAGTTCTAAGTTCTAGGGGACTGATGACCTTAGAAGTTAAGTCCCATAGTGCTCAGAGCAATTTGAACCATTTGAAATCCCCCGCATATCGGCTCAGTCGAGAATCTGTGGAACCACCTTGAGCGGCCTCTTCGCGCCATGGATACTTAACTGAGAGATATAGAGCAGCCGGCTGCGGCACTGGAGTCGGCAACACTCCATATCCCTGTCGTTACTTTCCAAAAACTCACTGAAACTCAATAAGTTTAATTTAATTTACGTCTATGGTCACAAACTTTTTGTTAACAGATTAGCATAGTGGCTGCAGTACATTAGGACCTTGTTTTTACGAAACTGGTCTGATGATGGTCATTGAAGACCGAAACCGACTATCTGTTAACAAAAAGTTTGTGACCATAGACGTAAATTAAAGGGAACTTATTACGTATACGGGTCACTGTTTTTTTTTCGCGACAATGTCGCAGCTTGTGAAATCATTGACTCTCTTCCTTCTTGTGTCGCAGGAGTCCCCGCCACAAAAGGTGGCTATTCAGACTTTTGACTGATGGTCGCATTAATGTGACTGGACAGTGCATTAACAACCAAAGCTCCATTACTGTGTTAAAGGCGTAATATGGCACTTTGATAATTTCTATGGTGGCGGTTATGCAGTGTATGTGTGAAAATCGGAAATGGCTTGTAAAAAAAGAAAATGTGGCGAATGTACAATTACTATCTGGATGCACCAGCTATATTGAACCGCAACAATGAATGTGGAAACATAGAAGTGAAAATGTAATTACCTGAATATGGGCAAAGCGCGAACGCATTCGTGTCTTAAATAAATCACATTCAACTATGAATGGTAGCGGATCTTATTCTACACCCTAGAAACGCTATAGCCCAAGTTTTGCAACTGCATTTTATCTTTGTACCTATCCAGACATACTGACATGTTTAGGAATCTCCTTGTCCTCACGAAGCTAACGCCCACCTTTTTCTTGCTTGAAATGTGTCTCTCCATCCTCTCGGGTTGTAGCTCATGATTTTCTAGGGTAGTCTGTTCAAAAATGGTTCAAATGGCTCTGAGCTCTATGGGACTTTACTTCTGAGGCCAGCAGTCCGCTAGAACTTAGAACTACTTGAACCTAACTAACCTAAGGACATCACACACATCCATGACCAAGCAAGATTCGAACCTGCGACCGTAGTGGTCGAGCGGTTCCAGACTGTAGCGCCTAGAACCTCTCGGCCACTCCGGCCGGCTGGGTAGTCTGTTAATTATGAAAAGAAAATGAAATGATCATATGGCATTGATTGTCAGGAGTCACCATCTGGGGAAGTTCACCCGCCGAGTTCCAAGTGGTTCCAGTCTCTGCGTTGGGCCACATGCGTGTCGATGATTGTGAAATAATGACGATGACAGCACAACACGCGGTCCCAGAGCACAGGAAACCTCTGACCCGGTCGCGAATCGAACCCCGACCCCTGCGTATAGGAACACACGCTGACCACTCAGCTAAGGAGGGGGTTGCCTATATTACGTATTATTCTATTCGATGAATCTACCTCTGTATCAGTTATTCCCTCATTAACGGCATGTACAGGGCGTTTCAAAAAGAAAGAGCAGATTTCAAACATTTATTTCTCAAAAACTACAAATGATAGAAACACAATTCAAACGTTTCTTGTCAGAGAAAGGTTCAAAGTTTTTCAATGGTCCGCGCAGAAGTTCCATGCAACTCCGCAGTGGCGCTGGCGTTTGTTTGTAGGAAAATGGCGACGACACCACAGGAACGATCATTTTGTGTGCTGCAATTTGCAAAGTTAGAGTCCATTGTTGGTGTGCAACGTGCATTCCGCCGTCAATTCAACAAACAGCCGCCTCGTCATAAGCAAATTTATGAGTGGCATCACAGATTCGTAGAAGATGGTTGCATCTGCAAGCGAAAAAGCACGGGTCGTCCACGCACATCGGATGAAAATGTCGAGCGTGTCCGTGCAGCTTACGAAAGGAGCCCTAGAAAATCCACGACACGGGCAAGTCACGAACTAAACATGTCTAAAACAACGGTATGGCGCGTTCTGAGTAACCGTCTGCACATGAAGCCGTACAAACTGCAGTTATTGCAAGCATTGCGTCCTGACGACCACAACAAAAGGTTCGAATTTTCAACTGCAATTCTAAAGGACATGGAAGAGGACAATTTTGCCGAACGATTAATTTTTTCAGATGAATCAACGTTTCACATTTCTGGTAAAGTTAATCGGCATAACGTACGAATTTGGGCGAGTGAAACTCCGAGGGACGTTATTCAACATGAAAGAGACTCACCAAAGGTTAACGTCTTTTGTGCAATTTCGGTAAACAAAGTTTATGGACCTTTCTTTTTCATGGAGAAAACTATCACAGGAACCATTTACCTGGACATGTTAGAAAACTGGCTATTTCCTCAACTTCAGGAAGATTCAAATCACTTCATCTTCATGCAAGATGGCGCCCCACCACACTTCTCTGAACCTGTACGACGGTACCTAAATAACACCATTCCAGGACGGTGGATTGGAAGAGCAGGAGCACAAGATCAATGTCATCGTCTGTGGCCTCCCAGGTCACCAGACCTTACTCTTTGTGGGGGTACATAAAGGACTGTGTTTATGTCCCACCTATGCCCGCTACTCTTCAAGAGGTACGACATCGAATTGTTGCGGCCGTGAATTCGGTAACTAAAGACCAGTTGCGTCGTGTGTGGCAAGAAATGAGATACCGGTTTGATATTTGTCGTGTAACAAATGGTGCTCATATTGAGGTACAGTTTTGATATTTGTTGTGTAACATTTGGTACTCATATTGAGTGAAGAACCGTTGGAATTGTGTTTCTATCATTTGTAGTTTTTGAGAAATAAATGTTTGAAATCTGCTCTTTCTTTTTGAAACGCCCTGTATATTCCAGTCAGTCTGAAGATTTTTATTTTTTACTAAATATGCAGTGGTAACGTGGCTTCCCGGGGCGCCTACACTTCAGATTACCCAAGTTAAGTGCTGTACGGCTTGGCTACCACTTGGATGGGTCACCATCCGGGTCTGCCGAGTGCTGTTGACAAGTGGGTCGCACTCAGCCCTTGTGAAGCCAATTGAGGGACCATATGATTGAGAAGTAGCGGCTCCGGTCACCAAAACTGTAAACGGCCGGGACACTGGCGTGCTGACCACATGCCCCTCCGCAACCGCTGCAGGTGACGCCCGAGAGCTCAGGACGACACGGCGGCCGGTCGGTACCGTTGGGCCTTCAAGTCCTTTACGGACGGTGTTATTTTATGTTTTATCCAACTGTTTTAGGTTCCTACAACATTCTACGAAAGGAATAAAAGAAATAATTCCTTAGATATTTACAAATATTTTCTTTCTGAGATGCATAATGTTTCACAGACATAAAAGTAATTCCTGAATCCACATCGTTTATTTACAATTAATGTGAGTATTAAATTAAACCGGAAAGTGCTACTAACAAAAACTGTTGTCATTGCTGTCGTGGTCTTCAGTCCGAAGACTAATTTGAAGCAACTATCCATGCTAATCTATCCTGTGCAAGCCACTTCATCTCTGCAGCCGGCCGCGGTGGCCGTGCGGTTCTAGGCGCTCCAGTCCGGAGCCGCACTGTTGCTACGGTCGCAGGTTCGAATCCTGCCTCGGGCATGGATGTGTGTGATGCCCTTAGGTTAGTTAGGTTTAAAGAGTTCTAAGTTCTAGGGGACTGATGACCACAGCAGTTGAGTCCCATAGTACTCAGAGCCATTTGAACCATTTTTTCATCTCTGCATACATCCTTCTGAATCTACTCACTGTATTCATCTTTTGGTCTGCCACTACGATTTTTACCCCAAAACGTAGTTTCAGAACATTTTTAACGCTTTCCTTTACCTTTACACTAAAATGTATAACCATACGAGGGTAAGTCAATTATTATCCGCAGTTTAGTTATAGTTTTGTTTATTTTGATAGTACTGTCGTTTTACGTTGATGACGCATGCTTTGTTTATTTGTTGCTATATCTTTGCAATTTTCAAGCTGCTAGGTTAGTTTCGTTCTCGCTGCCACGCTGTTAATCATGGCTGCTCCGCTATCTATTTACACCAAAGAAGAGCAAGTTTCAGAGATGAGTTTTGTGGCCGGAAGGCGTATCAGGGGCCGAAATTCCGCGAAGACTTTCGGTACAACACGGGAACAGTGTTTTGCCACAACAGAGTGTCTACGAATGGATTGAAAAATTCCGAAACGGTCGGGCAGGTGTTACGCACGTTGAAGGAGCCGGACGACTGTTTACCGCCACAAATGAAGAAACCATTGAATGTTCACGTGAAATGATTCTGTTAGACAGACGATTAACTATTGACGAAGCGGCACATCGTGTGCAAATAAGTCACGGTTCTGCTTACGAAATCATCCACAACAGACTTGGGTTTCATAAAGTTTGTGCAAGATGGGTCGCAAAACAACTCACACAGTTGCATAAACAAACGCGCTTGGACATTTGCAAAAAAACATTTGGACCGCTATGGTAACGAAGGGGACAAGTTCTTAGACAGGATAATTACTGGTGACGAAACATGGATCCATCATTACGAGCCTGAGAGTAAACGGCAGTGTATGGAATCGAAACATCCAAATTCGCCGTGCAAGGAAAAGTTCAAGACCTAACCACCAGCAGGAAAACTGATGCTTACGCTTTTTTGGGACGCACAAGGTCCAGTTCTGGAACATTATGGGGAAAGAGGCACAACAATAAACAGTGAGATGCTTACTGCCAGGCTAAAGCCGGCAATTCGAAACAAAAGCCGGGGATTGCTATCAAAAGGTGTTGTGTTGTTGCCCGACAATGCCCGTCGACATACTGCTGGCCACACTGCTGAAACGCTCCAGAAACTCAAATTTGAAGTACTGGATCATCCTCCATATAGTCCCGATCTTGCCCCTTCTGACTATCGCTTGTTTGATCCACTCAAACAGGCATTAAGGGGCCGTCGATTTGCCTCGACGAAGCAGTGAAAGAAGCGGCGCATTCCTGGCTCGCAGCTCAACCGAGAATCTTCTTTTATGAGGGCATCAGGAAGCTTGTACAACGATGGATCAAGTGCGTTGAAACGCAAGGAGACTATGTCGAAAAATGATGTTCTTGTAAGTTTCCTATTTGATTACAATAAATTTTTATAACTACTTGCCGGCCGCGGTGGTCTAGCGGTTCTAGGCGCTCAGTCAGGAATCGCGCGACTGCTACGGTCGCAGGTTCGAATCCTGCCTCGGGCATGGATGTGTGTGGTGTCCTTAGGTTAGTTAGGTTTAAGTAGTTCTAAGTTCTAGGGGACTGATGACCACAGATGTTAAGTCGCATAGTGCTCAGAGCCATTTGAACCATTTTTTTATAACTACTTTGCGGATAATAATTGAATTATTCTCGTATATTCATTGTGGTTCATTACTTTGTCGTTTTGTAGTGCTTTTGAGAATACACCTGAATCGTCACCTAATAGCAGTATTATTACTTTATTTAGGCAATATCATAACGTTACGATGTGTATCTCAGCTGATGAGAAGAAATATTAACACTTTGCTTTCTCTTTTTATCAGTAGTACGATTCATATCCATTACGAGAAAAACGCTTTTCTGGGCTTCTGACTTTGTACGCGACATGAGTGACGCCTAACGGGCGCAGGGTTGAATCATCTTTCCAAGAGCTACCAAATCAGGGAATTGCTTTGTAATACGAATAAATGCGTGTCTTGAATGTAGCAGTAGATTTATCTCTGCGAAAGAATAACAAAATAAAAAAAGGAAGCCATGTACTGTATCTAACATTCATTGTTTTGTAAGGCGAAAGCTGCCACGATAACTAACAAAAGAATGTTTTAAATTTAAAGGAGGAAGTTTAGTTTCAGGTCACTTGATTATATCATCTTTCCTGATTTGCATCTGAAAAGTTAACGTGTTACGCTGATGGCCGTTGTGCGAGATACAGGAGCGAGCGACCTTAGGCTGAATTATTAAGCAGAAGCAGTAATTATAGAGGGAAGAATATTTTTTTGCAGGTGTTTTGTGCGATGCGTTGCAATCGTCTTCAACTATAAATGTGGCCGATGAAAAATGCTTTGATTTCAATAATTTAAGGCGTACAAACTTTGGCATATTCCATATCTGCTATGAAATACCGTGAATGAATACTTAGAATTTTAAGTAGCTCTAAAGTGGAAATATTATTTTATAAGCGCTTATAATTAATCATTTTAAAGTGATTTTTGTATTTTGTGATGATTTTTGTCATGATATGGCAGCTGGCACAAAAAGCCGCTATTTTACTGGTTTGGCAACTTTCCGATATGACTAACAGTAGAAAACAGTAATAAGTAACGGTTACAGATTTTCAGATGGAACAATTATTTAGAGAAAAGTTTCAGTGCATGAAATAGATTCTTGTGCTCAATTTTGCAATAATCGTGATATATAATTTATCAGAAGATTACATTTTCTCAGTTTACCGACTTCATGGCCCGAATTCTACCAAACTTTATGACAGGGAATATAAAAATAAATTTTCATAAATGAATGGTGAATTTTTTTCCCTATTTATTTACTTGATTTTATAACTTTTCTGTTCAGATCTGAATACTACCTTACTCCAACGAGCATAGAACTATGCGGTGAATACGTGGACAATTCGGAATATTCACTGCACCAATAAATTATGATTCGTAAGAACCTGACTGTAAGTGGAACTATGAAAGTGATGGAAATTAGTTCCTCAATATTGTGCATTTCAGTAAAACAAAATAGGTTCTTTGCTTTGACCCGACAGTTATACTAAGTGTATGTTGCAGGACAAAGTGTATGTAAGAACCGGATAAGTACGGGCAGGACTCTGTACCTATGTATATATACAGTTCATCTAAGTTTTTGATGAGTGATTTTCCGAGTATCTAAATATGTGACATACATGGTTATATCTTTTGACTGCATTTACTCAGACGCTTAAATGTTTTACACCGCCGTGGGACCGTAGGGTTTAGTACGTGACATAAATTTCAACGTGGTACTTCTACCCGTTCCTGGGAAAAAGAGGCCTTAACAGATAGACAATAAAGTTCTGCTGTAACAGTTCCGTTTTTACCGATTGGCATACAGAGCCCTAAAGCGGAGGAGCAGCAATGTCATTGAAAACCTTTGAATAGGAATAGTGACTGGTTTATACATGTTGTGTGCTTCACGTCGAGTGAAAGTAAATTCAGTACTTATTTTTATATATTATCGGCACATTACGTCTAATAAAATACCAGTGCGAAGCGAAGACAATATAACCACTCGTTTTTGATTTTATCTTTGTCTACGATTTCTAGGACGTTATTCGTACATAACGAAAGGAAGTAAAATACATGGGTGTGAATTCTGTTCTGCCTCAAGTGAGCGAGAAAGATCATATGCTTGTGGCAGTCACTACTAGTGCCTTCTACACTAGATGTAGCACATGACATCGTGAGTCATCACACAGTCCCTATTTTTTTCTCGCTTATTCAATTCATTACTTATCCGATTTATCCATCTAAGGTTCACCATCATCTGTAGCAGCACATTTTAATGCTTCTACACTCTCCTTGTCTGAACTGCTTACCATAATCTCTTTACATCCCTAAACTTTTTCTTAATTTTTCTCTGTAGATCACTATTGAACAGTTCTCTGAATGAGTTTGATTGAAAACGAAAGTGATGGTCAGTAGAAATTGGCGAATAATAGCTATTATGAAGTACAAGGAACAGAAACGCGAAGTATCGGCACGCCAAAGTAAGCAGAAATTCGTGTGTCTGGCTTGAGGACAAATGTAAGGATGTAGTGGCATATCTCACTAGGAGTAAGATAGATACTCCCTACAGGAAAATTAAAGAGACGTTTGGAGAAAAGAGAACCACTTGTATTAACATCAAGAGCTCAGATGGAAACCCAGTTCTAAGCAAAGAAGGGAAAGCAGAAAGGTGGAAGGAGTATATAGAGGGTCTATACAAGGGCGATGTACTTGAGGACAATATTATGGAAATGGAAGTGGATATAGATGAAGATGAAATGGGAGATACGATACTGCGTGAAGAGTTTGACAGAGCACTGAAAGACCTAAGTCGAAACAAGGCCCCAGGAGTAGACAACATTCCATTAGAACTACTGACACCCTCGGGAGAGCGAGCCCTGACAAAGCTCTACCATCTGGTAAGCAAGATGTATGAAACAGGCGAAATACCCTCACACTTCAAGAAGAATATAATAATTCCAATCCCAAAGAAAGCAGGTGTTGACAGATGTGAAAATTACCGAATTATCAGTTTAATAAGTCACGGCTGCAAAATACTACTATCGCGAATTCTTTACAGACGAATGAAAAAGCTGGTAGAAGCTGACCTCAGGGAAAATCTGTTTGGATTCCGTAGAAATGTTCGAACATGTGAGGCAATACTGATCCTATGATTTATCTTGGAAGATACATTAATGAAAGGCAAAGCTACGTTTCTATAGTTTGTAGAGTTAGAGAAAGTTTTGGCAATGTGTACTGGAATACCCTCTTTCAAATTCTGAAGTGGCAGGGGTAAAATACAGGGAGCGAAAGGCTATTTACAATTTGTACAGAAACTACATGGCAGTTATAAGAGTCGAGGGGCATGAGAGGGAAGCAGTGGTTGGGAAGGGAGTGAGACAGGGTTGTAGCCTCTCCCCGATGTTATTCAATCTGTATATTGAGCAAGCAGTAAAGGAAACAAAAGAAAAATTCAGAGTAGAAAGTAAAATCCATGGAGAAGAAACAAAAACTTTGAGGCTCACCGATGATATTGTAATTTTGTCAAAGACAGCAAAGCACTTGGAAGAGCAGTTGAACGGAATGGACAGTGTCTTGACAGTAGGATATAAGATGAACATCAACAAAAGCAAAACGAGGATAATGGAATGTAGTTGAATTAAGTCGAGTGCTGCTGAGGGAATTAGATTAGGAAACGAGACACTTAAAGAAGTAAAGGAGTTTTGCTATTTGGGGAGCAAAGTAACTGATGATGGTCGAAGTAGAGAGGATATAAAATGGTGGACTGTCAATGTCAAGGAATGCGTTTCTGAAGAAGAGAAATTTGTTAACTTCGAGTATAGATTTAAGTGTCAGGAAGTCGTTTCTGAAAGTATTTGTATGGAGTGTAGGCATGTATGGAAGTGAAACATGGGCGATAAGTAGTTTGGAGAAGAAGAGAATAGAAGCTTTCGAAATGTGGTGCTACAGAATAATGCTGAAGATTAGATGGGTAGATCACGTAACTAATGAGGAGGTATTTAATAGAATAGGGGAGGAGTTTGTGGCACAACTTGACAAGAAGAAGGGATTAGTTGGTAGGACATGTTCTGAGGCATAAAGGGATTACCAATTTAATATTGAAGGATAGCGTGGAGGGTAAAAATCGTAGAGGGAGTCCAAGAGATGAATACAGTAAGCAGATTAAGAAGGATGTAGGTTGCAGTACGTACTGGGAGATGAAGAAGCTTGTGCAGGATAGAGTAGCATGGAGAGCTGCATCATACCAGTCTCTGGACTGAAGACCACAACAAAAACAACAACATAAAAAGATCGATGCACGAAGCATACTTCAGTGAAATATCTCGCCGTGAATGCTAGAAAAAACTGGTCCTACATAAAATCACTAAGTAAGTCGAAGGCTCCTCGTCGAGCCACTCTCTGAAGAGTGCGGTGTGACAACAGAAGGCAGCAAAAGGAAAGATGAAGTTCTGAAATCAAATGGCTCTGAGCACTATGGGAGTTAACTTCTGAGGTCATCAGTCCCCTAGAACTTAGAACTACTTAAACCCAACTAACCTAAGGACATCACCGACATCCATGCCCGAGGCATGATTCGAACCTGCGAGCGGAGCGATCGCGCTGTTACAGACTGAAGCTCCTAGAACCGCTCGGTCACTCCGGCCGGCTGAAGTTCTGATTTCGCTTCTAAAACATGATTCACCATAGGAAGATCGTACTGACGCAGTATCGTTTTATCATCCCACAAAGTCCCCGTGTGGAGAGTAGAGTAGCGTTCTCGCTTCCCGCGCCCGGGTTCGATTCCCGGCGGGGTCAAGGATTTTCTCTGCCTCGTGATGGCTGGGTGTTGTGTGCTGTCCTTGGGTTAGTTAGGTTTAAGTAGTTCTAACTTCTAGGGGACTGATGACCATAGATGTTAAGACCCATAGTGCTCAGAGGCATTTGAACCATTTTTTTTGGAGAGTGGTGAAAGAGGCATCCTAGTTCTTGAGAAGCAACTGAAGGAGCAGAAAACATAACGTCGCCAGGTCCAGATGAAATACTAATTCGATTTTACAGACAGTACTGCTCTGGACGCGCTTGACCTAAGCGACACGAAAGTGAGTCCCATACGTACAGCGATGTAACAAACGACACCGGAGACCTGGTAATAACGTGACGGACCTCCTTTCTCACGGCATAGTACAGCAACTCGACTTGGCATGGATTCAGCAGGTAGATGGAACCCCCTGCAGAAATTTTGGGCCACACTGCTTCTACAGCCGTCCATTATTGCGAATGTGTCGGCCGGTGCAGGATATTATGCATGAACAGGCCTCTCGATTACGTCCTATAAATGTTCGATATAATTCACATCGGGCGATCTAGGTGGCCAAATCCTTCGCACGAACTGTCCAGAATCTTCTTCAAGCAAATCGCGAATAATTGTGGCCTACTTATATGAAGCATTGTCATCCATAAAAATATCATCGTTGTTTGGGAACATGAAGTCCATAAATGGTTGCAAATGATCTCGAAGCAGCCCAACATAACAGAGGGCCCAGTACATTCCATGTAAAAAGAGTCCACTCCATTGTGGAGCTACCACCAGGTTGCACAGGGCGATGTTTACAACCCGGGTCCATAGCTTTGTGCGTTCTGCGCCACATTCGAACCCTACCATCAGCCCTTGATAACTGGAATCGGGACTCGTTTGACCAAGTCACGGTTTTCAAGTCGTCTAGGATCCAACTGATAAGGTGACGGACCCAGGAGAGGTGCTGTGGGCGATGTTGTGCTGCTAGCAAAGGCACTCGCGTCTGTCGTCTGTTGCCACAGCACAGAAACGCCAAATTTCTCCTCACTATCCTAGCGGATACGGTCGCCGTGCGTCCCAGATTGATTTCTGAAGCTATTCCACGCAGTGTTGCTTGTCTGTTAGCACTGACAACGCTACGCAAACGCAGCTGCTCTCGGTCGTTAAGTGAAGGCCATCGGCCACTGCGTTGTCAGCGGTGAGAGGTGACGCCTGGAATGTGGTATGTCTCGGCACTCTCTTGACGCTGAGGATCTGGGAATATCGAGTTCCCTAACGATTTCCAAAATGGAATGTCACCTTGGGTCTAATTCCAGCTACTAACGAGCCTTCAGAGTCTGTTAATTCTTGTCGAGCGGCCGTAATCAGATTGGAATCCTTTTCGCATGAAACGTCTGAGTACGAATGACAAATCTGCCAATGCATTGCACTTTTATACCCTGTGTACGCGTTACTACCACCAACTGAATATGTGCATATCGGTATTTCATGGCTTCCGTCACCTCGGTTATATAAGAAGGGGCAAAGTAACAGACCCGCAAAATTATAGCCCAGTATCCTTAACACGAATAACGTAAATCAGATAATGCTCAGGGGATTAAATTAGGAAACGAGAAACTTGAAGTAGTAGATGAGTTTTGTTATTTTGGTAGCAAAATAATTGATGATGGAAGAAGTAGCGACGATATAAAATGTAGACTGAGAATGGCAGGAAAAGTGTTTCTGAAAAAGAAAAATTTACAGTAGTGCAGTGTCTCTGTTGTTAACAAGAACGTGACACTTGAACCAGTAGACGAGTTTTGTTATTTGGGTAGCAAAATAACTGATGGCGGAAGTAGTAGCGACAATATAAAATGTAGACTGTCAATGGCAAGAAAAGTGTTTCCGAAAAAGAAAAATTTACAATATTCGAGTGCGTCTGTTGTTAACAAGAACGAAGTTTTGTTCCTTCAGACAAGCATGCATGTCTCAAGAACAGGCACTGCAGCGATTACAGCCGTTGTTAAATACAGGGCTGTTACAAATGATTGAAGCGATTTCATAAATTCACTATAGCTCCATTCATTGACATATGGTCACGACACACTACACATACGTAGAAAAACTTATAAAGTTTTGTTCGGCTGAAGCCGCACTTCAGGTTTCTGCCGCCAGAGCGCTCGAGAGCGCAGTGAGACAAAACGGCGACAGGAGCCGAGAAAGCGTATGTCGTGCTTGAAATGCACTCACATCAGTCAGTCATAACAGTGCAACGACACTTCAGGACGAAGTTCAACAAAGATCCACCAACTGCTAACTCCATTCGGCGATGGTATGCGCAGTTTAAAGCTTCTGGATGCCTCTGTAAGGGGAAATCAACGGGTCGGCCTGCAGTGAGCGAAGAAACGGTTGAACGCGTTCGGGCAAGTTCCACGCGTAGCCCGCGGAAGTCGACGAATAAAGCGAGCAGGGAGCTAAACGTACCACAGCCGACGGTTTGGAAAATCTTACGGAAAAACGCTTTGAATTTTCGGCGCGGTTGCAACAGCTCATGGAAGAGGATGCGTTCAGTGCGAACCTTGTTTTCAGTGATGAAGCAACATTTTTTCTTAATGGTGAAGTGAACAGACACAATGTGCGAATCTGGGCGGTAGAGAATCCTCACGCATTCGTGCAGCAAATTCGCAATTCACCAAAAGTTAACGTGTTTTGTGCAATCTCACGGTTTAAAGTTTACGGCCCCTTTTTCTTCTGCGAAAAAAACGTTACAGGACACGTGTATCTGGACATGCTGGAAAATTGGCTCATGCCACAACTGGAGACCGACAGCGCCGACTTCATCTTTCAACAGGATGGTGCTCCACCGCACTTCCATCATGATGTTCGGCATTTCTTAAACAGGAGATTGGAAAACCGATGGATCGGTCGTGGTGGAGATCATGATCAGCAATTCATGTCATGGCCTCCACGCTCTCCCGACTTAACCCCATGCGATTTCTTTCTGTGGGGTTATGTGAAAGATTCAGTGTTTAAACCTACTCTACCAAGAAACGTGCCAGAACTGCGAGCTCGCATCAACGATGCTTTCGAACTCATTGATGGGGACATGCTGCGCCGAGTGTGGGAGGAACTTGATTATCGGCTTGATGTCTGCCGAATCACTAAAGGGGCACATATCGAACATTTGTGAACGCCTAAAAAAACTTTTTGAGTTTTTGTATGTGTGTGCAAAGCATTGTGAAAATATCTCAAATAATAAAGTTATTGTAGAGCCGTGAAATCGCTTCAATCATTTGTAATAACCCTGTACATGATATGTATTGCAGTTGCGAATGCAACCATCAGCTATGAACAACGACAGTGAAAATTTATTCCGCAGCAGGACCGAGTCCGGATTTCCCTCTTTACACGAACGGTCGTTTTACCGTTAGGCTATCCGACCACGTCTCATGGGCAAACCCGTACTTACATTCGTCATCGTTCCTGCACTCGTACACGTTATGTACATTCCTGCACAGGGGACGACATTTTAATTGAAAGACGCTGCCTGGTATCGCCGGATAAATATATATTTGCTCTGTTATCTTAACGTGAAGTCGAAACAGCTCAATCATCATCTAACGACCTGTAATCCTTTTTCTCTTCCATTATTTTGATCTTAGTTTCCACCACTGTGGTAATTCACAGAGCAATGACATGTTCATTTTCACTCAAAAATATCTATGTGCCTATGGTAAGCCATGTTGAAAACTCCGACAAGAAGCTAGTGTTTATTTGACACAAGGAAAGCATGAATTGTCAGATTTGTTTGTTGAATCAAGATTTTCGGCAAACACGTCAAAAAAAAATTTTTTTTTTTTTTTTTTTACTTTACAATACTTGTCAAACTAACGAGCACATAGCGAAATACACTGAAGAGCCAAAGAAGCTGGTATACATGCCTAATATCGTATAGGACCCCCCTCCCCCCCGACCACGCAGAAGTGCCGTAACATAGGGTGTCATGGGCTCGACTAATGTCTGTTCGTCCAGGTAGCTGAGTGGTCAGCGCGACAGAATGTCAATCCTAAGGGCCCGGGTTCGATTACCGGCTGAGTCGCAGATTTTCTCCGCTGAGGGACTGGGTGTTGCGTTGTCCTAATCATCATCATATCATCCAGATTGACGCGCAAGTCGCCGAAGTGGCGCCAAATCCAAATCTGGCAAACGGTTTACCAGACGGAAGGCCCTAGTCACACGACTAATGTCTGAAGTATTGCTGGAGGCAACTTACACCAAAAGTCCTGTAGGGCTGTCCATAAATCCGTCAGAGTACGAGGGTGTGGAGATCTCTTCTGACCAGTACGTTGCAAGGCATCCCAGATGTCCTCAATAATGTCCATGTCAAAAGATTGATTAGCAGCGGAAGTGTTTAAACTCAAAAGACCGTTCCTGGAGCAACTCTGTAGCAATTCCGAATGTGTGGGGTGTCTCATTGTCCTGCTGAAATTTCCCAAGTCCGTCGAAATGCACAGTGAACATCAACAGATGCTGGTCGTCAGACAGGATGTTTACGTCCGTGTCTCCTGTCATGGTAGTATTTAGACATATCAGGAGTCCCATACCACTCCAGTTGCAGACGCCCCACACCATTACAAAGCCTCCAACAGCTTGAACAGTCCCCTGCCGACATGCAGGGTCCATGGACTCATGAGGTTGTCTCACACCTGTACACGTCCATCCGCTCGATAGAATTTGAGACGAGACTCCTCTGGCCAGGCAACATGTTCCCAGCCATCAACAGTCCAATGTCGTTGTTGACGGGCCCTGGTGAGGTGTAAAGCTTAGAGTCGTGCAGTCATAAGGGGTACACGAGTGGGCCTTCAGTTTCAAATAGAGATGGGCAAAACTGTTCTTTTCAGAGATTGGATCAGAACTGTTCAATCCCTGAAATGAATTAGCTCTTTTTCATGACTCACCACTCTTTTACAATAGAAAATAAATGGAAGGCACATTGCCCTTTAAACTTGGTTTATTCCAGTACTATACCTGTATTTCGATCTTATTTGATCCTATTTTGAAGTAACACAGATAATGAGTAAGAATTTTGTATTATTTATTGAAATTTCCACAATATGACAAAGTTTTTGATTATTGATTTATTTTGCACTATCGTGGTTTTTTGGGTGATCGGAAAATGTTGTAACTTGAGAATTACATTAACAATATATTTGGCTATAATGTATTAAAATTTCATTAACCTCATACAAATACATCGCAAGCCATATATTTTTAAAGTGAACGTTTCCTTCCGAAGACGCCTAAAATCGCAAAATCCGTACCAGAATAAGAAAAAAATATATAAATTTGACTGTAAAACGAAAGTGCTGCATATAACCTTACGCAGAATAAAACAAGGAAAATATTGGTGTATCACATTTTGCGATACGTTTATCGGTTCGCTCGTAATTAAAGCGTAAATTCGAGTGTCCATAATAAAAATCCTATAGTAAGAGGAGTCATCAGGAACCTAATCTAATCAGTTTAAACAAATAAAAATTAAATAAAAACAATTGATGTATACATAACATAATAATGTAATATACATAGCGGTATTACTACGAAGAACAATATCCAGTAGGGACGAACTCCGATGCAGAGGCGCTGAGTCGAGCAGGTCGAGCCGCGAGCTGTATTACTGCGTGAGCTGAGACCGCAGAGACCAGAGTGACACCTGAGTCGCTTTGCTCGACGCTCTGGCTAGAGTCGAGACGGTGGGGTGAGCGTTGAGCGGGCGAGTTCCGAGGGTGGGGGAAGCGGTGAACTCACCCGCTCCGAGACAAATCGTCCGTTCCCTTGCGAGCAGGTTGTTGCAAGTAGTTCCTATGTTATCCGCTAGGTGGCTCTCTGTCCTGTTGCTCGCATCAACTGCCCAGAGGGCAGGACGTGCGACTGAAACGATCGCCGACAGAGTGCGATGCAAAGTTAAGCTGCGCCAGACGGCAGAGGAAGCACAGGGACGGCACGGCATATGTGAAACACAAATTCCAATGGGGCACTCACTGCACGATGCAGGCAGCCGAGGCAGAAGCAGGGCAGAGGCCGGCGCTGGCTGTGTTGTGTGGCGTGCACTGTGCTCTGACCAGCAGAGGTGCCGCTGATATGCTCCGTCTCTCTCTCTCTCTCTCTCTGCCGTGGGAAACGTTTGGAGCTACCGTTCTTTTTTTCTGAATCACTGATTGTTCACTCCTTTGAAAGATTCAACTCTATGAATTAGTTCAAGAGCGGATCCCCCATCTCTAGTTTCGAAAGCCCATATCGATGATGCTTCGTTGAATGGTTCGCACGCTGACACTTGTTGATGGCCAAGCATTGAAATGTGCAGCAATTTGCGGAAAGGTTGCACTTCCGTCACGTTGAACGATTCTCTTTAGACATCGCTGGTCCTGTTCTTGCAGGATCTTTTTCCGGCCCCAGCGATGTTGGAGAGCCGGCCGGTGTGGCCGTGCGGTTCTAGGCGCTTCAGTCTGGAACCGCGTGACCGCTACGGTCGCAGGTTCGAATCCTGCCTCGGGCATGTATGTGTGTGATGTCCTTAGGTTAGTTAGGTTTAATTAGCTCTAAGTTCTAGGCGACTGATGACCTCAGAAGTTAAGTCGCATAGTGCTCAGAGCCATTTGAACCATTTGATGTTGGAGATTTGATGTTTTACTGGGTTCCTGATACCAACGGTACACTCATGAAATGGTCGTATGAGAAAACGCCCACTTCATCGCTACCTCGGAAATGCTGTGTCCCATCGTTCGTGCGTTGGCTATAACACCATGTTCACACTCACTTAATTCTTGATAACCTGCCAATGTGGCAACAGTAACCGATCTAACAACTGCACCAGATACCTGTTTTCTTATAATGTATAAGCGTATTGCCGACCCAGCGCCGTATTCTGTCTGTTTACGTATCTCTTTATTTGAATATGCATGCCTATACCAAAGTCTTTGGTGGTTCAGTGTAACTTGACAAACAGGTGAAATTTGACGTCATGGACTGTGCGGCTGGTCCCGGTGGAGGTTCGAGTCCTCCCTCGGACATGGTTCTGTGTGCTTGTCCTTAGGATAATTTAGGTTAAGTAGTGTGTAAGCTTAGGGACTGATAACCTTAGTAGTTAAGTCCCAAAAGATTTCACACACATTTGAACATTTGAAATCTGCCAATTTTGTTTGATCGTCTATGGGCGGCTTAAGAGCATTTATTAATACGGAGATGCCTTATGGAGCGGCCCTAGAAACATAAGGATGTAGCATTGCATCATTGGCTTCCAAGGTCGCTTCTGCACAAGGTATGTGAAATTTTCGTGGTGTTAGTCTGTCTGCTCCACTCTCCCCCTATCCCCTTCTAATAACGTTAGTTGAACTGCGAAGCCGCATAGCAAGAGCAGTGAATACACTAATTCCAGACACACTCGCAAAACCATGCGAAGACTTTGACCATCATTTCGATTAGGTTCAAAAATGGTTCAAATGGCTCTGAGCACTATGGGACAACTTCTGAGGTCATCAGTTCCCTAGAACTTAGAACTACTTAAACCTAACTAACCTAAGGGCATCACACACATCCATGCCCGAGGCAATATTCGAACCTTCGACCATAGCAGCAGTGCGGCTCCGGACTGGAGCGCCTAGAACCGTACGGCCACCCCGGCCGGCATCTCGATCAGGCATGGGCAACCTTTGGTGGCCTGGAGGCCTAATTGACATAGCTACTTAAGCTACATCACTTATGTGATGTGATAGCAGCACTTCTAGATTATAAAGTAATAAACTATGCCGTTTACGATATTAATATTTATGGATAACATACCACTGTGAAGAACACCCCTTTCCCGACACGCCAAGCCAACAAATTATGTCTCAAAACACCCATTTTGTAAGTACATTCATTTTATGTTCAGCTCAATTTTAGATGTTAACGTTTATTTATGCATCATCTACCTTGTTACATTTGTAGGGGTCGCCCAGTCCCAGGCTAAAAGCTACTATTGCTTCGTCATGATAAATGACCTGAGGACCTGTGGGCCATCGTTGGACGCCAGTCACACAAGATCGGTTATTTTCAGTCTATTGTTCAGTATACCTCTCGTAGTTGTAGCCTCAGCGACGGCCAGTTGCTGTGTAGGCCGCAGCGGAATGTGTCGTTATCGCCGGCAGACTCGAGACTGCTCGAAGATGGCTGCGTCAGCAGAAGCATAGGTCGGCGTCTCCTGGTGTGGCGGGTTGCCTGCACGCCGATCCGTAGGCGCTTCCCGTGCAGCGGATTGCTACGAAGGAAACAATGACCGCGGTACGTGTGAAATTGCCCGTCACGCCGCCTTGAGAGTTCTCAGTCCCTCTCTCTGCCCGCCATTGTCCCATCAGACGGACCGCGGTGTCTGATGTGAAGTCTGAAGTCAGGTTGTTCAGTAATCCTGGTCCGCTGGTTAGGTAGGCTGTTGGTCGATTTGAGCGAGGGGACCTAACAGCGACGTCATCGGTCCCATCGGATTAGGAAAGGGTGAGGAAGGAAGTCGGCCGTGACCTTTCAAAGGAACCATCAAGGCATTTGCCTGGAGCGATTTAGGGATATCACGGAAAAACCAAATGAGGATGGCTGGACGCGGGTTTGAACCGTCGTCCTTCCGAAAGCGAGTCCAGTGTGCTAACCACTCCGCCACCTCGCTCTGTTTAGATAGGCTGCCTGGTTCGTACGAAGCTGAAGTATCAGAGCTGCTCATCCCCTGAAATGGTGATGGATCCATGGGCGACCCATCAGTAGCATCTTTGGTCCTGGACTCCGGTTTCTTTTATCCGTAGTTACAGAAATGGTGTCATTACGGCAGACAGTGAGAGTATGACTACGGCACAGTGTGGCGATTCCGGAACAATCTTACAAAACACGTTATAATACAATAAACAAAGGACCCAGTGTGGACGACATTACTTAGGGATTACAATTACAAATAACCTAAACTGGAACAATCACATAGATAATATTGTGGGTAGAGCAAACCAAAGACTGCGATTCATTGACAGAACACTTAGAAGGTACAACAGGTCTACCAAAGAGACTGCTTACACTACGTTTGTCCGCCCTATTCTGGAGTACTGCTGTGCGGTGTGGGATCCGCATCAGGTGGGACTGACGGATGACATCGAAAAAGTACAAAGGGCAACTCGTTTTGTATTATCGCGAAATAGCGGATATAGTGTCACAGACATGATACGTGAATTGGAGTGGCAATCATCAAAACAAAGGAGTTTTCCGTTGCGACGGGATCTTCTCATGAAATTTCAATCACCAGTTTTCTCCTCCGATTGCGAAAACATTCTGTTGGAATCCACCTACATAGGGAGAAATGATCATCACGATAAAATAAGAGAAATCAGGTCTCTCACGCAAAAATTTAAGTGCTCGTTTTTCCCGCGTGCCGTTCGAGAGTGGAACGGTAGAGAGACAGCATGAAGGTGGTTCATTGAACCCTCTGCCAGGCACTCGATTGTGAATAGCAGAGTAATCACGTAGATGTAGATGTACATGCCATTGATCCTACTGCCTCTAAGCTACCTGGTCGGGTTATTTGTACTGGAGTGAGGAGAAGTTTTGCTGATCAAATTCTTGTCGGGTCTTCAGCCGCATCAAACTGCCATCTGCACACAATATTTCCGCGGTTCACCTGGCCGCCACCACCAAGTGGAGAATACTAAAACACTCTCGTCGATAACTGATTCAAACCTTGAACGACGTAATATTTATACAGAAAGAAGATACGAGAGCGCATGCGCTAAGGTATAATACGCAAACGTTTAATCGTTGCTGCTGCCCCCTGGCGCAAGAATTTGAACTGTTAATACGCCTGGAAAGTCTACATAATCGAGATGCTTTCCAGTGAGACACCATTCGTAATGACTGAATTGGTTTCGATTATTACGAGGTGCCAGCCGTCTCTGACCCACATTTCCATCTACATCTACACGGATAGTTTGCAAATCACATTTAAGTGCCTGGCAGTAGGTTCATCGAATCACCTTCACAATTCTCTATGCTTTCAATCTCGTACAACGCGCGGAAAGAATGAACTCCTATACCTTTCCGTACGAGCTCTGATTTCCCTTGTTTTATCGTGGTGATCGTTTCTCCCTATGTAGGTCGGTGTCAACGAAATATTTTAGCATTCGCACGAGAAAGTTGGTGATGGGAATTTCGTGAGAAGATTCCGTCGCAACGAAAAACGCCTTTCTTTTCATGATTCCCAGCCCAAATCCTGTATCATTTCAGTGACACTCTATCCCCTGTTTCACAGTAATACAAAACGTGCTGCCCTTCTTTGAACTTTTTCGATGTACTTCGCCAGTCCTATGTGGTAAGGATCCCACACCGCGCAGCAGTATTCTAAAAGAGGACGGACAAGCGTAGTGTAGGCAGTCTCCTTAGTAGGTCTGTTACATTTTCTAAGTCTACTGCCAATAAAACGCGGTCTTTGCTTAGCCTTACCCACAACATTTTCTATGTGTTTCTTCCAATTTAAATTGTTCGAAATTGTAATTCCTAGGTATTTAGTTGAATTTACGGCTTTAGATTTGACTGATTTATGGTGTAACCAAATTTTAACGGATTGCTTTTATCACCCAAGTGGATAACCTCACACTTTTTGTTATTTAGGATCAATTGCCACTTTTCGCACGATTCAGATATCTTTCCTAATTCGTTTTGCAGTTTGTTTTGATCTTCTGATGACTTTATTAGTCGATAAACGACAGCGTCATCTGCAAACAACCGGAGACGGCTGCTCAGATTGTCTCCCAAATTGTTTATATAGATAAGGAACAGCAAATGGCCTTTAAAATTACCTTGGGGAACGCCAGAAATCACTTCTGTTTTACTCGATGAATTTCCGTCAATTACGACGAACTGTGACCTCTCTATCAGCAAGTCACAAATCCAGTCGCGTAACTGAGACGATATTTCGTAAGCACGCAATTTCGCTACAAGATGCTTGTGTGGTACAGTGTCAAAAGCCTTCTGGAAATCCAGAAGTACGGAATCGATCTGAAATCCCTTGTCAATAGCACTCAACACTTCATGCGAATAAAGAGCTATTTTGTTTCACAAGAACGATGTTTTCTAAAGCCATGTTGATTGTGTGTCAATAGACAGTTTCCTTCGAGGTAATTCACAATTTTCGAACACAATATATGTTGCATTTTGACGTTAACAATATGGGCCTGTAATTACGTGGATTGCTCCTACTACCTTTCTTGAATATTGGTGTGACCTGTGCAACTTTCCAGTCTTTGGATACGGATCTTTCGTCGAGCGAACGGTTGTGTATGATTGTCAAGTATGGAGCTAATGCATCAGCATACTCTGAAAGGAACTTAATGGGTATATGGTCTGGACGGGTTTGTTTCAGTACCTTTAGTTGTTCCGTCAGGTCCAAGGCAGGCTTTAGTGGTCCTTTCTAGTGCACCTTAATTAATATTACTGAGGCAACGGAGGCAGTTCAGAGTATGCTTGTCTTTCACTTTTCCACTGAGCTCGCTTGCACTCACATGAAGGGTCGATATCGCACTCCTGGTAACCGTCTCGAAATGTTTACGTCCCGTGCTTGGCTTGTGTTGACACATCCCTAGGCTGAAGCAGTGCTGGGTTTTGGGGACTTAGTAACGGAAAGGGAGAGTAGAAAATATTCTTCTCTGTGCGTAAACTTTACTTATGATGTTTTACAACAGCTGTCTTAAAATATTGTGCTGCAAAATTCTGGAATTAGTAAGGAAACAGCTCGTAATAAAGGTTAACATCTGAAGCCGGGATATCAGGCAATTTAAGATGTCTTCATCGAAAAAAAAAAAACCTATAGAAACATCTGGTTTCAACTTCAGTTTGAGAAGTTATGGCGTTCTATTACCGCAACGACTGACAAGAATTATTTACCACTGTAAATAAGATTAAGAACAGGAAAACAAAATACGGCAATGATGTAGGCAAACCACTTCGACAAACAGTTACGCGTGACTTTGCGATTCTTCGCCCCAGGTAGTTCATTTGAGTGTTTGAAATTTCGTATGTTTATATCCTCAAACACTATTAGCAAGCGTTTTTAAAATATTTCTACAAAAATGCATTTGAAGATCGAGCACATGGGTGTGGATTGTTCCCACAAATTGAATTAGGCCATCAATTCGTTGTTCATTTTAAAAAGTTTAAAAGTCCAGATCGCTAGAACTTTGCTTACGTCGCGTGTATTACACACAAGCCAAGCTGGAAAAAGCGAACTTTCACTGGTCATGTCCTAGAAACCCGAGGCGGGCCGAACATCGGCGGAAACATCCGAAAATGTGTCCCGGGCGGAGTACTACGCGATTGCCTTGCACTCTGTCCCTATGGCACGAATTTCTTCTGCCGGCCGCCGGTTGTCCACCCGTGGTCTAGAAGTTCCTCGTGCATCCAGTGGAGGGAACGTTCCAAATCTGTAGAGGTTAAGTGAAATCTCTGATGGCAAGACGGCCGCTGTGGCCGATCGGTTCTAGGCATTTCTGTCCGGAACAGTGCTGCTGCTGCGGTCGCAGGTTCGAATCCTGCCCTGGGCATGGATGTGTGTGATGTCCTTAGGTTAGTTAGGTTTACGTAGTTCTAATCCTAGGGGGCTGATGACTTCAGATGTTAAGTCCCATAGTGCTTAGAGCCATTGGAACCATTTCTGATCGTAAGCTCAACCGTAAAAAAGTATCCAAGATTGCATGCTCTCGCATGTAAAAGACGTCCCTTTGTAAATTCTAATGATCCTTCTGAACATAAAAAAACATTCGTGGTCCCGTCTTAGTTTATACGATGCTAGCTGACAAACCTGGCATTGTCTGGGTATTCATTTTGCCAGTTTTCTATTAGAATCGAAAACAAAAAGTTAACTGTGTTTGTAGTGAAGTATCGAATAACTTTCATTTCCATATATTAGTGAAAACACGTTTGAAACTGCGAAACAGTCGTACAAACATATACATAACGATGAAATGTATACAAGCACAGTATCCAGATTAAGAAACATAAACTTTGTGATCAAAAGTATTCGGACACCTGACTGAAACGACTTACAAGTTCGTGGCGCCCTCCATCGGTAGTGCTGGAATACAATACGGTGTTGGCCCACCCTTAGCCTTAATGACAGCTTCCACTCTCGCAATATACGTTCAAACAGGAGCTGGAAGGTTTCTTGGGGAATGGCAGCCCATTCTTCACGGAGTGCTGCACTGAGGAAAGGTATCGATGACGGTCGGTGAGGACTGGCACGAAGTCCGAGTTCCAAAACAACCCAAAGGGTGTTCTATAGGATCCAGGTCGGGAGTCTGTGCAGGCCAGTCCATTGCAGGTATTTTATGGTCGTGTAACCACTCCGCCACAGGCTGTGCGTTATGAACAGGTGCTCGATCGTGTTGAAAGATGCAATCGCCATCTCCGAATTGCTATTCAACAGTGGGAAGCGGAAAGATGTTTGAAACATCAATGTAAGCCTGTGCTGTGATAGTGCCACGCAAAACAACAAGGGGTGCAAGCCCCCTCCATGAGAAACACGACCACACCATAACACCACCGCCTCCGAATTTAATGTTGGTACTACACACGCTGGCAGATGACGTTCACCGGGCATTCGCCATACCCACACCCTGCCATCGGACCACCAATCGTGTACCGTGATTCGTCACTCCAGACAACGTTTGTCCACTGTTCAGTCGTTCAATGTTTACACTCCTTACACCAAGCGAGATGTCGTTTGGCATTTACCGGCGTGATGTGTGGTTTATGAGCAGCCGCTCGACCATGAAATACAAGTTTTCTCAACTCCCGCCTAACTGTCATAGTACATGCAGTGGATACTGATGCAGTTTGGAATTTCTGTGTGATGGTCTGGATACATGTCGGCCTATTACACATCACGGTCCTTTTCAACTGTCGGTGGTCTCTGTCAGTCAACAGACGAGGTCGGCCTGTACGCTTTTGTGCTGTACGTGTCCCTTCACGTTCCCACTTCACTATCACATCGGGAATAGCGGACCAAGGGGTGTTTAGGAGTGTGGAAATCTCGCCTACAGACGTATGACACATGTGACACCCAATCACCAGACCACGTTCGAAGTCCGTGAGTTCCGCGGAGCGCCCCATTCTGCTCTCTCTCCTTGCCTAATGACTACTGAGGTCGCTGATATGGAGTACCTGGCAGCAGGTGACAGCACAGTGCACCTATGATGAAAATGGTATTCCGGCCGTTGTGGCCGAGAGGCTCTAGGCGCTTCAATCCGGAACCGCGCTACTGCTACGGTCGCAGGTTCGAATCCTGCCTCGCGCATGGATGTGTGTGATGTCCTTAGGTTAGTTAGGTTTAAGTAGTTCTACGTTCTAGGGGACTGATGACCTCAGATGTTAAGTCCCGTAGTGCTTAGAGCCATTTGAACCATTCGAAAAACGTATGTTTATGGGGTGTCCGGATACTTTTGATCGAATAGTGTAATCCCAACAGGTTTCTATACACTGGCCGCAGTTGTTTTGCGTGCCTACGAGATGATTTTGTAAACGTCTCTATGGCAACGTCTCTCCATCGCTGTATAGAACTATCGTTTTCGCCTGCAGCCGTTTTGCACTTCGCAGTTGAAAGGTAATAAAAGCGCTGCCAAGTGTTAGGGATTTTCTTAAGTTGACACGACTGTATGAGTATGTTAGTGATAATGAATAAATGTGTAACACTTCATGCATGATGCGACATTTTTTGACGTGTCTAAGTGTATATGACGTTATATCTCCTGATTTGTATGTCATATAATGATATAATTTTGTAGCTACACTCAGTGGCGTATGTGGATATTGTCTGCGAAATGAGTCACGAATAGAGTTGGTAGAAAAGAAGTAATTGACTGAAACAACATGAGTCATGCGGCAGTTTTTGACGCTTCTCGCTGTTGTTCTGAACTACGTGTGTTACCATTAGATACTGTAAGTAGGCTGTATAGATTTTTATATTGGTAATGCCACGTAGCGCTCTGTATGAAAATCACTGGCTGTGCTGTGTGCAGTCTGTGGCTAGTTTGCATTGTTGTCTGCCATTGTAGTGTTAGGCAGCGGCAGCTGGATGTGAACAGCGCGTAGCGTTGCACAGTTAGAGGTGAGCCGCCAGCAGTGGTGGATGTGAGGAGAGAGATGGCAGAGTTTTGAAATTACATATATTATGACTTGTGATGATATTAAGGTAAATACATTGTTTGTTCTCTATTAATATCTTTCATTTGCTAACTATCTCTATCAGTAGTTAGTGCCTTCCGTAGTTTGAATCTTTTATTTAGCTGGCAGTAGTGGCGCTTGCTGTATTGCAGTAGTTCGAGTAACGAAGATTTTTGTGAGGTAAGTGATTTCTGAAAGGTATAGTTTAATGTTACTCAGGGCCATTCTTTTGCAGGGATCTTTGATAGTCAGATTGCGTTGCGCTAAAAATATTGTGTGTCACTTTAGTGAATATTTGAGTACGTTCAGTTTTGCTCAGCTGTATGAAAAGCAAATAGTGTAAGAGGTTTATCAGCACAGTCGTGTATAATTGTTCAAAGGGGACGTTTCATATGTCGACCCTTAGCCTAGGATACCTCACTGGAATCTTCTGATTTTTTCTTGTAGTTCGTGTATTTAGTGTAGCTTTTGTTTATTGCTAGCGCGTAATTGTAGAGAGAATCTCCTTTGTAGTTGTAGCCTTTCATTGTTGTACAGTAAAACAGTTGTGGCATGCATACAGATTTGCACCAAGTATTTCGCAGCTACGCTTGCAATTAACTAGATATTATTTTCAGTGCTATGTTAATGTGTTCTCCTATTTTTGCACTTCAAATTGTGCTTTTCTGTGTTATCGTGTGAAATATTGTGACAATAATGGCGTGTGAAAAACGTAACACTCGGCTCCAAAGTAAACTGAGAAATAATAGTGACGACGAGCGTAGCTTATCAGCGCCGCCGAGTAATGAATTTACTAATGTTCAAAGTAGTAATTTGGTAACTGTGCACAGGGAAATGGAGCGGGCGTCAAATAATGGTGTAGACAGTGAAACAGGTAGTGAACAGGGAAGCATTATCGATCGATCGGTCGGCAACAGCTCGCCTCAGGAATCGGGAATGACAGAACACAATATTGCAAATACTGTAGACTCAGGTTTTGGGTTCTCACCGTTTTTTCAAATGAGTCAAGACATATTTTCCGCTTGTCAAAATGTGAATGTTGCCGGTGCAAATTCACTGCCGAAAAGCACTGAGGAACATGTTTCAGACACCAATGCATTGTTATTACAATTAATACAACAAATGGGACAAACACAGCAAAAGCTTCAAAAGTTAGACACAATGGAACAAAATCTGAGACAAACACAGCAACAGTTAGACACAATGGAACAAAAGCTTCAAAAGTTAGATTCAGTGGAACATGAGCTTGAACAAACACGTGAAGATTTAACTACTGAGTTACATAACATTGAATCGAAATGTCAAAAAGTCTGTAATGATGTAAAAACACATATTTGTGAGCATTTTCAACCTATTTTTTCGCGGCATGAAAATGCATTACAGAATCACGAAGCAGCCATAAAAGAACTCCAAACTATTGTTCATGAAAATCATGATACCTTGTGGGCTAAAATTGACTCAGTTGCATCTACCGATTCGGTTACGCAACTTGCAAAAACTCAGGAAAACTTAAAGGACACAGTAGAAAGACACATGGAGGAAATTAGTTCATTATCAGAGAAAGTAGTTGAACTTTCGGATCAGCTAAATAATTTATCTACGAAGGTAGATGATAATCTGAATGACGCAAAACCGCTAGTCTTTAATGACACAGAAGAGAGCGAACAAATTAGGAAACTGAAACAAAATCTGAATCAAATTGATACGCAACATCAAAGAGAAATCCGGGAAGTACAAGATCAGCTGACACAGGTAATACAAGAATTACGTATTTCAGAGGACACTCGCGCTCCAATACAGGAAGAGGGACATAGAAATACGGAACAGCCACAAATTAATAACACAGGGCACTTCGGAAATTATGAAAGAAATTGGCAAGGTACACCGAATTTTGAGATGGAACCGCCGAAACGACGTAACAATGACCGACATGCGACTCGCCGACATGATGATTTTGATTATAAGCTGTTCATTACTACACGTAAATTCAAAACGTTTAAGAACTCTGCCAACGACATTCATCCACAAGCGTGGCTCCATCAATTCTCTCATTGTTTTCCTCCCAACTGGTCATTGGAGCACAGGTTAGAATTTATGTGTGGCTACTTGGAGAATGAACCAGTTGTAAGAATGCGATCGGTCATTCACGATTGTCACAGTGATGGAGAATTTTACCATGCGTTCCTCTCAGCATATTGGTCTCAAGCTACACAAGACCGAGTAAAACATAGCATCATGATGATGAAACACTTTGAACAATCTGAATTTTCCAGTCTTGTCAAATATTTTGAAGACATGTTGCACAAGAATCAGTATCTTTCAAACCCATACAGCCCCTCAGAACTCATCCGCATTTGCTTGATCCAATTACCTGAACATTTATGGCATATTATTTTGGCAGGACGTTGCAAAGACGACATTGAAGCTTTTCAGGGACTCTTACAAGAATTAGAAATTGACACAGACAGTCGCGGGGTGCGAAAACGGGAAAACAATCACTACAGGGCACGTCTGTCACAATTCCGTGACGACAGAAACAATAACTGGACACGACAAGCCTATTCTTACAACGCAGATCGTGACCAAAACGCCGGGTGCTTTCGATTTGACGCCACTTCGGCGACTTGGGCGTTTCGGTGGGGATGAAATGATGATGATTAGAACTGAGCGAAGAAAATCTCCGACCCAGTCGGGAATCGAACCCGGGCCCTTAGTATTGACAGTCTGTCGCGCTGACCACTCAGTTACCGGGAGCGGAGAGATGGTGTCATGGACATGATAAACGAGCTGGGATGGCAATCATTAAAATAAAGCAGTTTCGCTGGAGCCAGATGTATTCACAAAATTTCACCAAAAAGTTCTTCTCCAAATACCAAAACATTTTGTCGACTCGCATCTACATAGGTAAAAATGGGCATCGCGATAAAATAAGGGAATCAGAGCTCGCACGGAAAAATTTAGGTGTTCGTTTTTCCGAAGTGCTATTCCATAGTGAAACGATAGAGAAAGAGTGGATGTATGATGCCTCTGTCCAAGACGTAAGTTTGAATTGCTGGGCAATAATGTAGATGTCGATGTCGGGTGTTCCCCATTCGTGCCGTATAGGGTACCTAAGGGATACTGCGTCCTCGGAATGCAATACAATTCAAGCAAATAACTATCGTAGTTTTATTTATATAAAGCAGATTGACAATAGTTAACTTGGAGATTTACCAGTAAAATCGCAAACGATGGGCGACATGCAATATATACTCGTGCTCATAAATTAAGGATAATTGCAGAGTGTGGTGCCACACAACGTGGCACTACACAAAACTGGCGCTAATAGCATAGGCACATAGGGAACATACACGACACAGATCTGCAAGTCCACGGTATTGGTGATAAGTTGAGACAACCGCCCCGAAACACACGTGCTAGAAAACGCCACTGTTTCCTTCGCATGTACTCCGACATCAATATGGGATGTGATCACCATGCACACGTACACAGGCCGCACAACGGGTCGGCATACTCTGGAACAGGTGGTCGAGCAGCTGTTGGGGTTTGGCTCCCATTCTTGCAGAGTGCCTGTCGGAGCTCCTAAAGTGTCCTAGGGGTTTGAAGACGTGCAGCGATACGTCGACCGAGAGCATCCCAGACGTGCTCGACTGGGTTTAGGTCTGGAGAACAGGCAGGCCACTCCATTCGCCTGATATCTTCTGTTTCAAGGCACTCCTCCACGGCGGCAGTTCGGTGGGGCCGTACGTTATCATCCATCAGGAGGAAGGTGGGACCAACTGCACCCCTGAAAAGGCAGACATATTGGTGCAAAATGACGTCCTGATACACATGACCAGTTACAGTTCCTCTGTCAAAGACATGCAGGGGTGTACGTGCACCAATCATAATCCCACCCCACAGGATCAAACCACGACCTCCATACAGGTCCCTTTCAAGGACATTAAGGGGTCGGTATCTGGTTCCTGGTTCACGCCAGATGAAAACCGGTCGAGAATCACTGTTCAGACTATACCTGGACTCGTCCGTAAACATAACCTCGGACAACTGTACAAATGACTATATACTGTGTTCTTGACACCGTGCTTTACGGGCTCTCCTGTGACCAGGAATGCACCTTGCAGGTCTCCGGGTGAATAAACCATGTCTGTTCAGTCGTCTGTAGACTGTGTGTCTGGAGACAACTGTTCCAGTGGCTGCGGTAAGGTCCCGAGCAAGGCTACCTGCAGTACTCCGTGGCCGTCTGCGGGCACTGATGGTGAGATATCGGTCTTCTTGTGGCGTTGTACACTGTGGACGTCCCGTACTGTAGCGCCTGGACACGTTTCCTGTCTGCTGGAATCGTTGCCGTAATCTGAGATCACACTTAGTGGTACACAGAAGGCCCGTGCTACGACCTGCTGTGTTTGACCAGCCACCAGTCGCCCTAGTATTCTACCCCTCATAACGTTATCAATATGTGTTCTTAGAGCCATTTTCAACACACAGTCACCATTAGTACGTCTGTAAACGTCTGCACACTTACTCACTGCACCGTACTCTGACATGCACCAACACACCTCTGCGTATGTGGATTGCTGCCAGCGCCACCGTGCGGCGACCGCAGGTCAGATGCACCGTATGGTCATACCCCGAGGTGATTCAAACCCGCAAACCGCCCACCAGAGCGGTGTTTACCCATCTATCAGCATTATCCTTAATTTATGAGCATGAGTGTAATTCAGTCCTTGGCTGTATGCAAGGTTCCTGCAACTTGACACACGTCACCGGTGACTGATCTGCGAGCGCCGGTCTCCAGCTGTGCCTATACTGTGCACTGAAGTCCGAATACTGAGCAGCCGACGCTGACAGCAGCGGCTCTTACGTTAACCTCGGTTTGAGGGCGTTCCTGTCGCGGGGCGGTCCTTCCCCACGCCCATTGGCCGACGTCATTTCACCGCCTTCTCTGGGCTTCCATTCTTCGTCTTCGTTCCGGCGCTTGTGGTGACGCCAGAACAGTAGATATAATAAATAATCTTACAATTAATGCTGAGTATACAAAGGCAAGTCAGTGACAATTTCCGTGGAACTAACTTCGACAAATTGTCAGCCAAATAAAAAAGGGGAGTATTGTTTTTACCTCCTGTGTCAATTCTGAATCGCCTACAAACTTTGTTAGCGTCCCGTACGGACGGATCGTAAGCCACCGCAATATTAATGAACACTCCACGCGGCGCATTTGCCGAGTTGTAAAAGCAGCCCGCAGCACAAGCCATTCCGCCTCTAGACGACGCTACAAAAAGCCAGCAACGCAAAGCGCCCGCTACAGCGGCAATTAGAAGTGCGGGGGATGCCGGAGATAAGAGGCGGAGACTGGGCGAAGAATAGGTTAGCAGGGTGGGCGGGGGCGGGGGGGAGGGTGCGGAAGGGGTGAGCGAGTAAGCCAGGTAGGGGCTGTTACACCGCCGAGGCGGCCACTGAAAACAAATGGCTTCATTCCGCGAAATATGAACTCTCCAACTCCCCTCGCAGTCGCTTCGTTTCTCTTCCCGTCTCTGCCACTTGCTCCTCCTACTCACTTCTTTACACCTGTTGTTGTCTCGCGTCAGGACGGGACGGCTGTCGGAGCAAAGTGCTAGCTAGTTAACTGCCACTTCGTCCTCTTCATTCAGTTCTGTCAGAGTCCAAGACTACAGTTCTTCAACTTATCAACTTATTCATCAGCATCACGTTTGGTAACAAAGTACAAGAGTGGCGGAATCTGTTTGCCTCTACATCTATACTCCGCAAACCACCTTACGGTGTTTGGCGAAGGGTACTTTTTGTACCGTTGTCTCTTCGCCTTTATGATGTTCCAAGAGTGAATGGTTCGCGGGGAGAACAATTGCTCGTAACCCTCCGTGTAGGCTCGAATCTCTCTCATTTTCGCGAGACATCCCTAAGAGAGAGGAGTTTTGTTCGTTGGCTCTTCAGGGAACGTACGCTGTCGGAACTTTAACAGTAAACCACATCGTGATGCAGAACGCCTCTCCTGCAGCGTCTGCCACCGGAGTGCCTGAGCATCTGCGTGACGCTTCTGCTCTTACTAAATGAACCTGTAACGAAACGCGGTGCTCTTCTTTGGATCTGTTCAATTTCTTCTATCAACCCTATCTGGTAAAGACCTCGCACTGACGAGCAATATTGAAGTACTGGTGGTACGAGGGTTTTTGTAAGCTACTATCCTTGTGGGCGGGTCACACTTTCTGAGGATTAGGCTTTCACGGCCGGCGTCTTCAGTAATTAAAACTTCCGGGCTAAGAGGCCGTGGTCCAATAGTAGTCTAGACTCACCTCAGATGATGTTGCCCGCAGCTGGCAACGAAACGTCAGGGAGAAGTATTTCTACTATTGGACCACGGCCTCGTAGCCCGGAAGTTTTAATTACTTTCTGAGGATTCTTCCCGTAAATTTCAGCCTGGCATCTGCCTTACCTGCAGCTAGTTTTATGTGGTCATCGCCCTTTAAATTGTTCTACACGCAGAGTCCTAGACATTTAATGTAAGTGAATGCCTCCAGTGATTACTTTGCACTCGTGCAGTCATAATAGTACACCGGCATTCAAAGGTTTGTTTAATTCATTATTAGTCCATTCCTATGTTATCCCTACTTGTTTTTGAGTAAATATCTCTGTACACGGCAGCACACATCACTAATTCCTACCATATGCAACTTCGACCTACCCATACGTAATGTTACATTGTCGAACGTACGTAAGCGATTTCAGGATCTAACATTCCACGCTCCTACCTGTAGAACGGCAGATTTACTTTTTACTGAAGGATACAGCCTCGAGGGTAGATGGAGATGATTCTGTCGTAGTAAGGAAGGACAAGGGAGAGCTTTCGATAGCACGAGTAATGATCTTAATAATAATTTTTTTTTATTAATGAATTTGGCAAGCTATGGACCGCATACAACTTCAGGATTATGGTGTTTCTTCCTCTTCCGTTCTTCCCAGTACTTCTTCATTTTCTCGCCAACTGCTCGTCTCTGCTCATCTGTCCATACTCTCCGGGGTCTAGGTTTTGGTTCATCTTCTTCATAGTTTGCGTTTTCTATCAGTAGCCTGAAGTGATTCCTGTCACGTATTGTTTCTTCTGTAACACCTATTTTGTTGGCGTCTTTTTTTACTGCTTCTATCCATCCCACAGTTTTTTTCAGCTTACTAACGAAATTAAAAATTTCTTGTTAATCCGTGTTTCTTCATTTTTTTAAAAGAGGCCAAAAAAGTTTAGCCGTCTCTTCCTCACTGTATCTGTGATATTTTCTGTATTTTTGTATAAGTCTTCATTTCTCCTTTTAATCCACCTATTTTCCTTGTTTTTCTCAGGACCTAGAATTTTTGTTCGTATTTTTCTCTCTCTTTTTTCTAGTTCTCTTAATTCGCCTTTCTTATTCGATGTTAGGCTCTCTGATCCATATGTTGCTTGTGCCCTAATAACTGAATTATCATGTCTAATCTTCGCTTGTATGGATATTGATTTCTTACTGTAGCAGTTTTGTGTTAATTTATATGCAAATTCTAACTTCTTTATTCTTTCTTTATTTGTCGTGTTATCCAGTCCATTGGCTTGGATCCACTCCCCCACGTATTTGAATCTATCAACTCTTGTAATTTTTCCATATTTCGTTTGCATAAACTTTTCTGTATTATGTTTGTGTTCTATGTACTCTGGTTTTTCATAGGATATTTTTAGCCCAGTCTTTTCAGCAATCTCGTGTAACAGATCAAACATAATAATAATAATAATAATAATAATAATAATCCCAAAACGAGAATACAAGAAGTCGAGTACAAATGAAACCGACAAGAAAGGAGGAGGAAGGTAGGCGACGACAGCGGTAAAGGGGGAAAAATGCTGATGAGAATGCTGCAATACTTTCTTACTTTAGAAAATGGTTCAAATGGCTCTGAGCACTATGCGACTTAACTTCTGAGGTCATCAGTCGCCTATAACTTAGAACTAATTAAACCTAACTAACCTAAGGACGTCACACACATCCATGCCCGAGGCAGGATTCTAACCTGCGACCGTAGCGGGCGCTCGGTTACAGACTGTAGCGCCTAGAACCGCACGGCCACTCCGGCCGGCTTTAGAAAATGGTCGAAGGTTGAATCTGTTCAGTAGAACGAAAATAAAATAAAAGTGGACGGTTCGTGTACATCTACATCTATATACACATTTCACAAGCCACAGTATGGTGGCTGGCGGAGGGCACCATGTACCACTATTAGTCACCTCTTTCCCCCTTCATGTTCCGCTCCTAAATGTAGCGAGGGACAAACGACTGTCTATATGCCTCCATATGAGCCACAGTATCTTTCATTTTATCTTTGTGGTCCTTACGCGAAATGTACGTCGGAGGCAATGGAATCGTTCTGCAGTCGGCTTCAAATGACGGTTCTCTAAATTTTCTCAACACTGTGTCGTGGAAAGAGCGTCGTCTTCCCTGCAGGGATTCCAATCTGAGCTCACGAAGCGTTTGCGTAACACTTGCGAGTTGATCGAACCCACCGGTATCAAATCTGGAAACCGGTCTCTGAAATGCTTCGATCTCTTACTCGTAATCTGATGTGATGGGTATCCCAGATTCTCGAACAGTTCTCAAGAATGTATCACGGTAGTGTTCTATATGCGGTCTCCTTTAGAGCCGAACCACACTTTCCTAAAATTTTCCCAATAAATCGAAGTCGATGATTCGCCTTCCGTACTACTGTCTCGTTACAGATGTTATGGAATCAGCCAGAGCATTTTTACCAACTGTGGTCACAGATTAAAAAGAAATAGAATCAGTGTCCAGTCAGGCACGAAGGAAGCTGTACTAAGAATTCTGATCGTTCTGAGTGATGACGAGGTCCCATACTTCTTTAAAGGGGACGATGCGGGAGACCCGCAACGCCGTACTAGGCAAGGTCCTAGCGGAGGTGGTTTGGCATTTCCTTCCTCCGACCGTCATGGGGATGAATGATGATGATGAAGACGACACAACAACACCCAGTCATCTCGAGGCAGGGAAAATCTCTGACCCCGCTGGGAATCGAACCGGGACCACGTGCGTGGGAAGCGACAACGCTGCCGCAAGACCACGAGCAACGGAGTAACAGTTATAAATGTTATATATGACGGTAGTATCTGTTCCCGAATGAACAGTTACCGTGGATGACCATGCAGCTTTGCTAGAAATGAAATGATAATTAAATGAACACCCTAGCTGCAAACAGGCGTTGATGTACTTCTTTGGGGTCATGTTGCAAATGTGTGCCCCGACCGGGACTCGAACCCGGGATCTCCTGCTTACATGGCAGACGCTCTATCCATCTGAGCCACCGCGGGCACAGAGGATAGTGCGTCTGTAGGGACTTATCCCTTGCACGCTCCCCGTGAGATCCACATTCCCAACATGTCCACACCACTAAATTCGTAGTGCGCCTAATAGATGTTTGCCCATCATACGGGTTCGAGTCCCGGTGGGGGCACACATTTTCAACATGTCCCCAAAGAAGTACATCAACGCCTGTTTGCAGCTAGGGTGTCCATTTAATTATCATTTCATTTCTAGCAAAGCTGCATGATCATCCTTGGTAACTGTTCGTTCGGTAACAGATACTACCGTCATATATAGTTAAAATATGGCTTCCCAGGCCATTGACCTTCTTGTGCGAACGCACACGGTATGCCCGAACTCGTACGGGACTTGGTAGATTAATCTGCCACGAGTAATGAGTATGATGGGCAAACATCTATTAGGTGCACTACGAATGTAGTGAGTGTTGTGGACATGTTGGGAATATGGATCTCACGGGGAGCGTGCAAGGGATAAGTCCCTGCAGACGCACTATCCTGTGTGCCCGCAGTGGCTCAGATGGATAGAGCGTCTGCCATGTAAGCAGGAGATCCCGGGTTCGAGTCCCGGTAGAGGCACACATTTTCAACATGTCCCCTAAGAAGTACATCAACGCCTGTTTGCAGCTAGGGTGTCCATTTAATTATCATTTCAGTTATAAATGTCTTCCGTGGTGGCTGTGTTGCTTATCAAAGACAACAAACGCTCCTTAAACAAGTGTCAAGAGTCACAAATCGTCGTGTTATTACACAGTCCAGTCACATTAATGTGACCGTCCCCTACATTCGACATCAGTAATGATAGTCAGCAGGTGGCAGCTCTATCAGTGGAGGATATATAAAGACTGTCGGGGACGCAGAAAATATTGTAGTCTTCGTCGTGATGCCAAAACGGAGCGATTTATCTGACGTCCAAATGGGCACGATCATTGGCTTGCGGGCCAAGGGTAGGAGTATTTCCGAAACGGCGATATTCGTGAACTGTTCGCGTGCCACCGAAGTATACTACGCGTACCACAGCGGCGCTATCCAAAACTGGCTCCGAGGCCGTAGACGGAAGTGGAAATGAGCGTTTGGCGTCATTGGCCGAGATGCCCCCTGCGGGGCAGGTCCAGCCGCCTTGGTGCAGGCCTTACTACATAACATTGGGCGACCTGCGCGCCGGATGGGGATGAAACGATGATGAAGGCAACACAACACCCAGTCCTTGAGCGGAGAAAATCTCCGACCCAGCCGGGAATCGAACCCGGGCCCGTATTTGGACGGCAATCCGTCACGCTGACCATTCAGCTATCGGGGCGGAACGAGGAAATCGATGAGAGGGGTGAATTATGATTGCGGAGATGTGTACGGGTCAGTAGACGTGCAACGTTCAGCAACCGGCCGTCCACATGAACCAAGAGACTACCAACAGCGTCTCCTCAATGACATGTTATACAGCTTGCAGTGTACGAATGTGGTCCGAAGATCATCAGGAGACGGCCGGTGTGGCCGAGTGGTTCTAGGCGCTTCAGTCTGGAACAGCGTGACCGCTCCGGTCGCAGGTTCGAAACCTGTGTCGGGCATGGATGTGTGTGATGTCCTTAGGTTGGTTAGATTTAAGTGGTTCTAAGTTTTGGAGGACTGATGACGTCAGATGTTAAGTCCCATACTGCTGAGAGCCATTTTTTTTATCACTACGACCATTTTACCGCACTCGAATGGTTACCAAACTCCCAGACTGAAACCCAGTCGAGAATCTGTGGGACCACCTGCATCGGGCTGTTCGCGCAATGGATCCCCAACGGAGAAAGATAGCGCAGTTGGGCACGGCTATGTAGTCAGCATGTCGGTACCTTCCAGAACGCCACCGACACCTCTTGTACGTCTCGCAGTGGCCGGCGCTGCGAAAGGTGGGTATTCAGGTTTTTGATGGGTGGTCACGTTAATGTGTCTGAACAGTGTATTTGGGATATTTTATTGAAGGGACGCCATTCGAGCAATGGGCTTCATTATCAGAATCTTCTTGTCGTGTAGGAATGTACAGAAATACTGAAACTTCCTGATAGGTTAAAACTGTGTGCTGTGCAGAGACTCGAACTCGGGACATTTGCGCATAGGTCCCGAGTTGGAGTCTCAGTCCGGTAGACAGTTTCAATCCGCCAGAAGTTTCACACCAGCGCACACTCCGCCACAGATTGAAAATTTCAGTCTGGTAACAGAAATATTCGCTGACATAATTTTTCTGACCGGATGCTGCTTTCGTGGCGGCCTCCGGAGTACGACGCGCTGAGTGGGGCAGCGTAGCCTGTGGCACGGTGATGATGACGCGGCCTCGGGCTCCGAAACGCCGGCTGGCAGCTTGCTTCTGCCGCCGCCGCCGCCGCCGCCGCCGCCGCTGCTGTTGTTGTATTACATCGCAGCGGCAATCAATAGGCATTAGGCCCGCCTGGCGCTCTAATAAAGAGTAATGAAGACGGATGGCCGCTTATGAACCCTAAACCCTACCTCCCCACTCCTCCCCCTCCCCTCTCATCTCGTCTGCTCTCCCCTTCTCTCTCCCCCCTCCTCTCCGCAACCCTTCTCCTCCCCACCCCCCCTCCTCTCCTACAGTAAGCAGAAGTCAAGAAACGGCCCACGCTGTACCTAACAGTGGCCACTGCCAAAAATGTGCTGGAACAGAAAACTGTCCTACGACAAAACTGCTACGGCGGTCTTCATTGTACACGTTTTCGTCACATCTTGCACCGAGGTGACAAGTCATGGGATACCTCGCAGTACTGTGTCGGTCCTCCTTTTGCCTGTCGTACTGCAGCAACCCGACCCGGCACGGATTCGACAACTGCTTCGAAGTGTCTCGCTGAAATGTTGAGCCATGCTGATTCTACGGCCGTCCATAATTGCTGAAATGTTGGCTGTGCAAAAAAAAATGGCTCTGAGCACTATGGGACTTAACATCTATGGTCATCAGTCCCCTAGAACTTAGAACTACTTAAACCTAACTAACCTAAGGACATCACACAACACCCAGTCATCACGAGGCAGAGAAAATCGCTGACCCCGCCGGGAATCGTACCCGGGAACCCGGGCGTGGGAAGCGAGAACGCTACCGCACGACCACGAGCTGCGGACATGTGTAACTAACCGGTTACTACGGGTTATTACGTTATTATTGGGAAGGTAAATGCCTATTGCTTGTGAGGTTAACTTGAGAAGATGAGGGTCGCCACCGACTCTAACCATACAACTAATCGAAGGTTTGGTCGAGGCGGAAAATAAATTAATTTGATCACAGACCAAAAACTCACAAAAATGCACACGTGGTGAGGTGGCTCATAGCGGATACGATGTAATTAATAGTATTGCCCGTGCACTGTTCGCGACAATCAAACATTTAAAATAAAATAGCACGTGCAAGAACACTGTGCAGAAGATCAGCTCCCAGCAACACACCTGAAAATAAGACTTAATCTAAAGCATTTGTTATAAAATACAAGGGGAGGCTAATCACTGGACCTGTGCATAAGGAAACGCATTGGATGTGCTAACGGGAAAGCTACGAGGTGGGTGGCTTAGGTGCAAAAACGTAATCTCGGAACACAAGAGAAAATTGTAGGTAAAATCATTTATTCCTAAAGTAAGGATGTGAGGCCTGTACACGATTCCTGATAACACGTGGTTTGTGGAGACACAATTTCTAGGTATAGTGCCAAATTCCAACAATATCACATCACACAATCATGTTAACATTATCTAAAACAAACATGCGATCGGACAGTTAGTGATGCCGGTAGCCCAACAACTATAATGTTCTACCACATGGTTGGCTCCCCACGGACGAAAGACACATAAAGCACGGAAAATTTACGAGAAGGCAAAGCTCTAAATATTTAGAAAGGTGAAAGCTTATTGAGGCACAGCTGAAGGCAAACAGACATTCATACAGAAGCGAGTGCTCACTTCTTATCGACACCTTTGTGTGGCGCTCTTCCGGCGGATCCAAGTCTGCTACAGAAATTTGTTAAAAGAAAAATCGGCCCAAGTTTTGCATTCCTTGCTGCGACAAGGCAAAGCAATCTTTCAGAGTTGAAAAGCGAGACCAAAAGCTAACAGCTCTCCCCTCGCCCAGTAACAACGCGCCACGCGGTCAGTCTAACTGTAGAAAAAAGTTCAAATGGCTCTGAGCACTATGCGACTTAACTTCTGAGGTCATCAGTCGCCTAGAACTTAGAACTAATTAAACCTAACTAACCTAAGGACATCACACACATCCAAGCCCGAGGCAGGATTCGAACCTGCGACCGTAGCGGGCGCTCGGTTCCAGACTGTAGCGCCTAGAACCGCTCGGCGACCCCGGTCGGCCTAGATATCGTAACACTGAAATGCCTAACTATTTGCAAAATGGAGTACCCCATCCGTCTAGCTCCGGTTACCACTCCATGTTCAGAGTCTGTCAATTCCCGTCGTTTGGCCATAATCACGTGGGAAACCACTTCACGTGGGTCTCCTGAGTCCAAATGGCAGCTCCGACAATGCACTGCCCTACTGTACCGTGAGTGCCCAACACTACCGCCGTCTCCGTATGAGCATATATCGCTGTCGGATCACTTTTGTAACCTCTGTGTACAACTGTTCATCCGAGACGTAGAAGAGAAGTACGAGAGTATTTCACAAAGTAATTTACATATTTATTACAGTGGCAGTTACCTCTTACTTGGTTCTACACTACACATCAAAGTGGCAGAGATACGCCGGCCGCGGTGGTCTAGCGGTTCTAGGCGCTCAGTCCGGAACCGCGCGACTGCTACGGTTCCAATCCAACCTCGGGCATGGATGTGTGTGATGTCCTTAGGTTAGTTAGGTTTAAGTAGTTCTAAGTTCTAGGGGACTGATGACCACAGATGTTAAGTCCCATAGTGCTCAGAGCCATTTGAACCATTTTTCACACAGATACACGACACCAGTTTTCTGCGCAGTCACTGAGTCTCTCTAAACAACGTTCGGAACATTCTACCAATCGTGCAATTGCTCGACTAGAGAAATCTACTCCTTGACCGCGAAGACATTGGAGAACCGCTGTGTGAACTTCCTTTGTCGCTGGAAAATCTCTTTCCACCGAGATCTTTCTTTCACTCTGGTGGAAAAATTACCTCAACTCTATTGTCTGTTGTCGATGTCAAGAGCCTTCCAACCCGACCAGCAGCAGCCACGTCTGTACGGCCTTGGTCAGATGGTTGGCACCGTTTCAAAATTGGAAAATTATGGTAAGGACTGTCGGTCTAAACTGCTGAGGTCATCGGTCCCTAGGCTTACGCACTACTTAATCTAACTTAAACTAACATACGCTAAGGACAACACACACACCCATGCCCGAGGGAGGACTCGAATCTCCATCGGGGTTAGCCTCGCGAACCGTGACAAGGCGTCTAAGACCTTACGGCTACCCCGCGCAGCCACACCATTTCAGTACGACTGGATGCAACATTGCATTTCTTCCGTATACCGGCAGAATTTCACAGTGAATCCGTAAGCAATTAAGATGTTTTTCGTACAAGAATCGTACTGTCGAACGTACTTCCACTTTGCAGTCCGTTTTCAGTTGCTGCGCCATTTCACTCCACCAGTGTGATGTACCTGTCATCCGTACTGCAGCAGATCTGCGAGAAACCCGGAAGGTGTACTGTCTTCACACAATGCGCCACTCTTGTTCCTCAATGATGTTAGGTTTGGACACCTTGTTACTTACACTACTGGCCATTAAAATTGCTACACCAAGAAGAAATGCACATGATAAACGGGTATTCATTGGACAAATATATTATACTAGAACTGATATGTGATTACATTTTCACGCAATTTCGGTGTATAGATCCTGAGAAATCAGTACACAGAACAACCACTTCTGACCGTAATAACGGACTTGATACGCCTGGGCATTGAGTCAAACAGAGCTTGGATGGCGTGTACAGGTACAGCTGCCCATGCAGCTTCAACACGGTACCATAGTTCATCAAGAGTAGTGACTGGCGTGTTGTGACTAGCCAGTTGCTCGGCCACCATTGACCAGACGTTTTCAATTGGTGAGAGATCTGGAGTATGTGCTGGCCAGGGCAGCAGTCGAACATTTTCTGTATCCAGAAAGGCCCGTACAGGACCTGCAACATGTGGTCGTGCATTATCCTGCTGAAATGGAGGGTTTCGCAGCGATCGAATGAAGGGTAGAGCCACGGGTCGTAACACATCTGAAATGTAACGTCCACTGTTCAAAGTGCCGTCAATGCGAACAAGAGGTGACCGACACGTGTAACCAATGGCACCCCATACCATCACGCCGGGTGATACGCCAGTATGGAGATGACGAATACACGTTTCCAATGTGAGTTCACCGCGACGTCGCCAAACACGGATGCGACCATCATTATGCTGTAAACATGACCTGAATTCATCCGAATAAATGAGGTTTTGCCGTTCGTGCACCCAGGTTCGTCGTCGAGTAGACCATCGCAGGTGCTCCTGTCTGTGATGCAGCGTCAAGGGTAACCGCAGCCATGGTCTCCGAGCTGAAAGTCCATGCTGCTGCAAACGTCGTCGATCTGTTCGTGCAGATTGTTGTTGTCTATCAAACGTCCCCATCTGTTGACTCAGGGATCGAGACGTGGCTGCACGATCCGTTACAGTCCTGCGGATAAGATGCCTGTCATCTCGACTGCTAGTGATACGAGGCCGTTGGGATCCAGCACGCGATAGGCTACAATCCGACCTTTATCAAAGTCGGAAACGTGATGGTACGCATTTCTCCTCCTCACACGAGGCATCAGAACAACGTTTCACCAGGCGACGCCGGTCGACTGCTGTTTGTGTATGAGAAATCGGTTGGAAACTTTCCTTATGTCAGCACGTTGTAGGTTTCGTCACCGGCGCCAAGCTTGAGTGAATGCTCTGAAAAGCTCATCATTTGCATATCGCAGCATCATCTTCCTGTCGGTTAAATTTCGCGTCTGTAGCACGTCATCTTCGTGGTGTAGCAATTTTAATGGCGAATAGTGTAGTTTCTAAACTCCATGTGAACAACTGTTACAAAAATATTGGCCCGATTTTAAAAGATATATATGTAATGTGTGTGTTTGCGTGTGTGCGTGTCTATGTGAAATATAGGGAATTCGACCCGCGATTAAAAAAGATCAGAGTGTCGATGTGAAGTGTCTGGCTTTCGCCATTCTAACCATCAATACAGAAGCAGCCAAATGTGCACCCACCGGCGAAGCTTCCCAAAATCTGAGCAACAAATCTCCCTCGACAAGACTCAGGACATGAAAAGCAAGCCTGCAGATTCTCCTCATTAGAACTCACTACGGAAAAGCGTCACGAGTTGCGCACTTCAAATATGTAGCAGAGATAATCAGATCATCAGGACTGCCAATCAAGAAAGAATCTGCAAATTACAAACAAGCATACAAGCTCGCTTGGAATTACTGCAATAAAAAAACCCATTTCTGTCAATACAAAACTAAGGCATTACAAGACAGTGGTTCTACCAGAAACACTCTACGCTGCAGAAACTACAGTGATTCATGGTCATACGAAATCAGAGAGACTGAAAAGCAAGAAAGAAAAATTCTGTGGAAAATATATGGACCAGTGTTTCGTGACGGAATTTTGACAAATAGGCTAACAAGAGAGATCTACAAAGAGATAGAAACAACAACGGACACCTTTAAAAAGAGAAGGATGAAATTTTATGGACCCATCAGCATGATAAACAAGAACAGGCTCACAGGTCAAATCTTTGACATAGCAAACACTAGCAAGAACAAGACAAAGTGGATCACTGAAACGGAACAAGACATTAAGGAACTGGGGATCACACAAGACAATATAAACAATCGAGAACTGTTCAGAAATATCGTGAGGAAACATACACTTAAAAAAAACACACCGAGAAAAAAATGGAAAATGAATGGTTGGAAGAACGCAAGTCACAACACAGCGAGCGTATGAAGAGAATTTGAAAAGAACGAAGGAAGAAAAAGAAGAAGAAGAAATCATGACTGCTCAAGTTCAATCGCTCTGTTAAAAGGCTATAATCGAAACAGATAATAAATAATGTAATCATCTTGGGGTTGAAGGTCTTTTTTCCGTGTTTGCTTTAACACACGTATGTTTTTGGATAGGGTCTGCCTTTAGCAAAACACAATTTTGCTTTTTAACAAATTGTGTTTTGCTAAAGACAGGCCCTATCGAAAAACACAGGTAATAAATAATGTGTGTGTGTGTGTGTGTGTGTGTGTGTGTGTGTGTGTGTGTTCCACACCTCCTAAACCAATGGACCGATTTCAACCAAACATGATACACACATTGCTTACAGTCAGGCAACAATCGCTGTGGGGGTAAGAACCACCCACCTATCATAGTTCAGGAGATATTACGTCACAAATAGTCAGATATGTGAAAAACTGCTGCATCATGCATGACATTTAAATATATTACTTCCATCCTAATCGTACGCAGGTTAGCGTTGCTGCGTCTGGATCACTGGGTGCCCGATTCCCGGCCGGGTTGGAGATTTTCTCCGCCCAAGAACTAGGTCTCTGTTGTCTTCATCGTCATTCACGAAAGTGTCAGACTTGAAAATGAATAGATTCGCCATTTGTGCGGGCGCAGATAACTACGCTGTTGAGCGCCCCATAAACCAAACTCGCCATTTCCGTGCTACTAACAGTACTCGCAATAAGGTTCGCAGGCAGTATCCACTTACGCCGCTAAACGCAACTGCAAAAGTATTGAAACGTCCCCTTTGAACAATTATACACGACTGTGCTGATAAACCTCTTACACTATTTGCTTTTCAAACAGCTGAGCAAAACTGAACGTACTCAAACATTCACTAAAGTGACACAATATTTTTAGCGCAACGCAATCTGACTATCAAACATCCCTGCAAAAGAATGGCACTGAGTAACATTAAACTATACCTTTCAGAAATCACTTACCTCACAAAAATCTCCGTTACTCGAACTACTGCAATACAGCGAGCGCCACTACTGCCAGCTAAATAAAACATTCAAACTACGGATGGCACTAACCACTGATAGAGATAGTTAGCAAATGAAAGATATTAATAGAGAACAAACAATGTATTTACCTTAATATCATCACAAGTCATAATATATGTAATTTCAAAACTCCGCCATCTCTCTCCTCACATCCACCACTGCTGGCGGCTCACCTCTAACTGTTCAACGCTACGCGCTGTTCACATCCAGCTGCCGCTGCCTAACACTACAATGGCAGACAACAATGCAAACTAGCCACAGACTGCACACAGCACAGCCAGTGATTTTCATACAGAGCGCTACGTGGCATTACCAATATAAAAATCTAAACAGCCTACTTACATAGCCCCCATGCTACCCACAAAAAATTTTACAAATTTTTTTGGCCAGTGGCCAATAATGATTTGATAAAATTTTTCATAATTACACGAACAAAGATATCCAATGCACACACTTATTTATACAATGCTGGTCAAAAGCTAAAATTTTCTCACAGTCCATAAAGACAGTCCAGATTGTTCATCATAATAGTAATTAAAGTTTTTTTTCACAAAGTCTCATTAGTAAAAGAAATTGCACACAGAAGTAGTGGATTTCCATGCAGTCGTGAAGAAGTAGTGTTGTCCTTCCAACGGAAAGACAGTGCTGACACTTGACATGCTGACAGGTAATGGGCCACAACAGAGCAAACCCACAGCAGAGTCATTCGAAGTTGATGAATATTGGTAGGTAGGTCATCACAGAGCAGACCCACTGTAGTCCTGGTAGAGAGTATGGTATTGGTGGGCCACCAGAGGTGCAGACGCACTGTAGTCCTGGTAGAGATTGTGGTATTGGTGAGTTAGCAAAGGTGTAGACCCACTGTAGTCCTTGTAGAGATGGCCAGCAGCCATCTGCTGCGACTGTGCAGGTGCACAATCACCATCGAAGAGTCTTGCAGAGAAGATAGCAAGTCCATAACCACCACTTGTGCACTCACAAACTTTTTGGAGTTGTCCTTAGAACCAGCAATGCTGTTATCCAGTCCCTTGCTGAATTAGTAACACACGTGCAAACACTAACAGTCCCAACTTCTCACATAGTGTCCATATAGTACGACCAACAGAAAAGTGTGCAGTGAAATGAATGCTTACAAGTTAATAATATGATGAACTGGTGTCAATTACAATTTTATGACGTAAGAATACAATTAAAAAGGTACAAAATACATCATTAAAAACATAACAATACAGATAACATTTGTAGTAATATAGGCTCTACAAAACAATAGAAATAAACATATACATCAGTGTTACAAGAATTATGACATAAGTAAATACATAAAAGATCAGAATAACTTGCGAAACATCAACTTCACACATGAGCATTAAAACAAAACAGAATAAATAATGTCTAAGCATCTTTACAAAGTAAATAACAGAGTATTAGAAAAATTCTACGACATGGCTCTCATCAGCTAAACACATAAAGACAGGAAAAACACAAATACACAAGGGTACACAAACATATAGAGGGATGACACAAAAGGAAAGGACAGGGTTTGTTTTACTGCAGTATTTTGCATGGAGATCTCCCTTCGTTCATCATTATTCCCACAAAGTCCTATCTAAACCTGCTTTCTGTATTCTGTTCACATCCTCTGTCAAAAATAGTTTTTCTCCACTGTACAGTATCCTTTTTTTTGCCAGACCATTTTCTGATAGCTTCTCAATGCATTTCTTATAAATTCATCATAGTTAGTTTCTTATATAGTCTACCCCCTCTTAAGCTAACTTAAATCTACTGAGCTCAGATATATATATGCCAAGGGATGAGGCAATGCAGCATCACATAACAAATTATCACAAACAGCAATGACAAAAAATGCAAATTGGCAAAGCTAGCAGCATAAATTAGCAAAGCAAGTGCAATATTACAACTAATATAAGGCAATGCGCAGCAATCAATAAAAATAAGCTTAGAAGAGTAACACAAAGTCAAATTCAGTAACACTATGCCTGGCAAACAGCAGTAACTTATACCTGAACATGACATAGCTAAAGCAGAAAAAATATTACAGTAAAAACAATAATGGAGAAAAGGAAAATGTATATTCACATCTTAATGTCTATGTAATTAAAGTGGTGCACCACAACAACTTGTTGTAAAAAGAAATATTACCATGTACTTGAAAAGAATATTATGTGTCCAGTTACTGTTACTAGTCCCTTCTTATTGTTCTTTCCTTTCCAAGTGCTCCTTTTTTAAAGAATGTGGATCATAAAATAATTATTTAATAGATCTGTTGACAGAAAGTGTTCACATTAGCAAATGCATTTTATTTTATCAAAGCAATGCTGTAATACAGCTGGAAACCAGATATCAAATGAAATAAGCAATTACACAAACCAAAGCATAAAAATATCATTCAATAGTCATGTGACATTTCATAAGTTAGTAGAAATTCTCTCAACTCTAGTAGAAAGACACTTGTCATAATCAGGTGTGCAGATGTACGAATATTTCCCATCAATTCATAAGCATTTCAGTAATTAGCACAATGTACGAGTAATCATATGTTTTCAAGTAATGAGCGTGTCGCATTAGCGATGCCCTCTACAAAGGAATGTCAACAGCGAGGTTAATGGCCTCCCTTTTTTTTTTTTTTTTTTTCTACACCTGTGCCTCTGGAAAGGCACGCACTCTAATGGCTTGTTCTCCAGGCGTCTGACACACCTGGGTGCCCACGACGGCACGTGCAGGTGGTCACTTAACTTTCTTACGGAAATATTTACGACAGCAGTTTCCGCTACAGTGACAGTCTCATATAAAATTTTCACAGATCGAGAATTTACGTTGCAAATGTGTAGAAACAAAGTCCTATGAATATAACAGTGTCCAAAAAAATTTTCGCCGGCATTGTGATACATTCACGCATTTACACACATTTCATAACTCTTAAAGTACGATTCTTGGTTTCCAACATCCTTTTTCACAAGTCGAGAGTCCTTAACCTCTATTCATTATTCATATACATATAAACACGTAATCACATTCCTCATATTTGGTAGCATCATCTTATTGACATAAACATACCTCAACAGCATAATACACATCGTCGTCGTAAAAATATCATCATAACACCTCAGTCAAATCTCAAAAACGTCGTAGCTTTCTGCAATAATGTCAAAACCTAAAAAAATTCTCTACTCATTTCAATAGTGTCATCTACCTCAAACGTACTTTAAAAATCATGATCCCATCCCAAATACATCATTCAAAGCTCTCATAGTATCACAATGGTTCCGAAAAAATATGAAGAGTTCACAAAGTACAGACAAAATACAATTTCGTAAGTGTGAAGTAATCCAACTCTGTAATTGCGTAAACATGTGTGACTGACGTAGTAAAAAACATGTTTATCTCTTAGTTAAATGATCAGATAGCTGTGTAATTCTGTGTTGGAGAAATGTGGTACCGATGTGTAAAGTTGTATAAGCAAATACTATATTAGCTAGGGCTCCTTGTGCTTGCCAAACACATGGTACACAAAGTAGGCGTGTACCCCCCCTGAGGATTATTGTAATTATACCCTCAGGTGTTACAGATTACAGCAATGGAATGAAATGTATCACGGAAAACTTTCTTTGTAATTCAAAAATCTTTAAAAATAAATGTCTTAAGTACAAAATTAATCACTGAAATACGTGTCCTGTAGCGCTAGATGTGCGTCTTGCTGTAAGATAATCTCTGTGGAAGTGTCGTAGTTATCGTCCTCCAAAAGCTAAGTTCTGCAGAAGTCAGTGTACTTACCTCATGATAAACAAAAGTGAAATGCTTTGCGTATAGATTTCTTAGTTATTACGCTTATTGTTGTGATGAAGAAATTACTGTGCTGTAACGTATTATTGTGCTACGAAAGAGGCTGTCTCATTGTAGCTATACCACAAAAGTTACTACTAAAACATGTTTTGCTTTCCAGAATGATACATAAAACTGTGGAGACATAAAACAGAAACACCGCAAAAGCAACAATGTAAATTGTGTCACACATTAGTAACGTCGTGATATAATCGTGTAGCTGTCACATAAACTAACCACTGTGTCATATTTTCAAGTAAACCAAAATGTTGCATGAAAATCTCATTAGCAGTGCTGGTAAATGTTCTAAGTATGTGAGCCTTATAGTCGTTACGTAATCGTGCAACTAACAAGCAAGAATGTACACACACAATAACACTGTGTCCTCTGTTCACTATCACAATGCAGTGGTAATTACTGTCTAAATATGTACCCTAGGTTCTAGACTGGATAGTTAGCTTCAAACATTGTTGCATGGTAACAGTTTCTAAGTGTCACAAAGCATACTAGAAATATGAAGTGAAACGTTTTATGGCAAAGACAAAGTTAAAAAGCAGATTATCTCTCAATAAACGGTTTTATATGTGGAATGTGGTGTAAACCTTTACTCTTCCTAATATGCAGAGTTTCAACTTGAATGCAATCATCATGCGGTATTCGTCCGTAAAGAATACTGGAATTTTGCTCAAGGTTAGCGTCAATGTAATTTTTCTCTGAGCCAGCCGGCGCACGCGGGTGCCTGCGGTGCGAGTCATTGTCTGCTACCTCTTTGTTGGCGCGCGCCGTTATTGGGATTTGGAGACCTAACTTCCACAAATTCACCGTGATGAGAAGGCTCTGCCCTGTTTGAAGTTCGCCAGTTCTGATGGAATTCAGATCTGTCGTTTTGTCGGTAGTTTACATTGTTTCTGTTTTGTCGGTCATGTGGTGGAGAATTTCTCCCGGAATCGTAACTGCGTGGTGGACCGTTGCATCTGAAGTTATTCCGTCTCCCTTGATAATAATAGTTCTGATTACCATATTGTCTGTTTCTATGGTTATTTCTGTCATGTTCATTACTACAGAAATGCGATCTTTCTCTGTAACTATTACTCTGCCAGTGGTTGTCATATGGGTGGTGTCTGTTTTGGTCACGATCTGCGTTGTAAGAATAGGCTTGTCGTGTCCAGTTATTGTTTCTGTCGTCACGGAATTGTGACAGACGTGCCCTGTAGTGATTGTTTTCCCGTTTTCGCACCCCGCGACTGTCTGTGTCAATTTCTAATTCTTGTAAGAGTCCCTGAAAAGCTTCAATGTCGTCTTTGCAACGTCCTGCCAAAATAATATGCCATAAATGTTCAGGTAATTGGATCAAGCAAATGCGGATGAGTTCTGAGGGGCTGTATGGGTTTGAAAGATACTGATTCTTGTGCAACATGTCTTCAAAATATTTGACAAGACTGGAAAATTCAGATTGTTCAAAGTGTTTCATCATCATGATGCTATGTTTTACTCGGTCTTGTGTAGCTTGAGACCAATATGCTGAGAGGAACGCATGGTAAAATTCTCCATCACTGTGACAATCGTGAATGACCGATCGCATTCTTACAACTGGTTCATTCTCCAAGTAGCCACACATAAATTCTAACCTGTGCTCCAATGACCAGTTGGGAGGAAAACAATGAGAGAATTGATGGAGCCACGCTTGTGGATGAATGTCGTTGGCAGAGTTCTTAAACGTTTTGAATTTACGTGTAGTAATGAACAGCTTATAATCAAAATCATCATGTCGGCGAGTCGCATGTCGGTCATTGTTACGTCGTTTCGGCGGTTCCATCTCAAAATTCGGTGTACCTTGCCAATTTCTTTCATAATTTCCGAAGTGCCCTGTGTTATTAATTTGTGGCTGTTCCGTATTTCTATGTCCCTCTTCCTGTATTGGAGCGCGAGTGTCCTCTGAAATACGTAATTCTTGTATTACCTGTGTCAGCTGATCTTGTACTTCCCGGATTTCTCTTTGATGTTGCGTATCAATTTGATTCAGATTTTGTTTCAGTTTCCTAATTTGTTCGCTCTCTTCTGTGTCATTAAAGACTAGCGGTTTTGCGTCATTCAGATTATCATCTACCTTCGTAGATAAATTATTTAGCTGATCCGAAAGTTCAACTACTTTCTCTGATAATGAACTAATTTCCTCCATGTGTCTTTCTACTGTGTCCTTTAAGTTTTCCTGAGTTTTTGCAAGTTGCGTAACCGAATCGGTAGATGCAACTGAGTCAATTTTAGCCCACAAGGTATCATGATTTTCATGAACAATAGTTTGGAGTTCTTTTATGGCTGCTTCGTGATTCTGTAATGCATTTTCATGCCGCGAAAAAATAGGTTGAAAATGCTCACAAATATGTGTTTTTACATCATTACAGACTTTTTGACATTTCGATTCAATGTTATGTAACTCAGTAGTTAAATCTTCACGTGTTTGTTCAAGCTCATGTTCCACTGAATCTAACTTTTGAAGCTTTTGTTCCATTGTGTCTAACTGTTGCTGTGTTTGTCTCAGATTTTGTTCCATTGTGTCTAACTTTTGAAGCTTTTGCTGTGTTTGTCCCATTTGTTGTATTAATTGTAATAACAATGCATTGGTGTCTGAAACATGTTCCTCAGTGCTTTTCGGCAGTGAATTTGCACCGGCAACATTCACATTTTGACAAGCGGAAAATATGTCTTGACTCATTTGAAAAAACGGTGAGAACCCAAAACCTGAGTCTACAGTATTTGCAATATTGTGTTCTGTCATTCCCGATTCCTGAGGCGAGCTGTTGCCGACCGATCGATCGATAATGCTTCCCTGTTCACTACCTGTTTCACTGTCTACACCATTATTTGACGCCCGCTCCATTTCCCTGTGCACAGTTACCAAATTACTACTTTGAACATTAGTAAATTCATTACTCGGCGGCGCTGATAAGCTACGCTCGTCGTCACTATTATTTCTCAGTTTACTTTGGAGCCGAGTGTTACGTTTTTCACACGCCATTATTGTCACAATATTTCACACGATAACACAGAAAAGCACAATTTGAAGTGCAAAAATAGGAGAACACATTAACATAGCACTGAAAATAATATCTAGTTAATTGCAAGCGTAGCTGCGAAATACTTGGTGCAAATCTGTATGCATGCCACAACTGTTTTACTGTACAACAATGAAAGGCTACAACTACAAAGGAGATTCTCTCTACAATTACGCGCTAGCAATAAACAAAAGCTACACTAAATACACGAACTACAAGAAAAAATCAGAAGATTCCAGTGAGGTATCCTAGGCTAAGGGTCGACATATGAAACGTCCCCTTTGAACAATTATACACGACTGTGCTGATAAACCTCTTACACTATTTGCTTTTCATACAGCTGAGCAAAACTGAACGTACTCAAATATTCACTAAAGTGACACACAATATTTTTAGCGCAACGCAATCTGACTATCAAAGATCCCTGCAAAAGAATGGCCCTGAGTAACATTAAACTATACCTTTCAGAAATCACTTACCTCACAAAAATCTTCGTTACTCGAACTACTGCAATACAGCAAGCGCCACTACTGCCAGCTAAATAAAAGATTCAAACTACGGAAGGCACTAACTACTGATAGAGATAGTTAGCAAATGAAAGATATTAATAGAGAACAAACAATGTATTTACCTTAATATCATCACAAGTCATAATATATGTAATTTCAAAACTCTGCCATCTCTCTCCTCACATCCACCACTGCTGGCGGCTCACCTCTAACTGTGCAACGCTACGCGCTGTTCACATCCAGCTGCCGCTGCCTAACACTACAATGGCAGACAACAATGCAAACTAGCCACAGACTGCACACAGCACAGCCAGTGATTTTCATACAGAGCGCTACGTGGCATTACCAATATAAAAATCTATACAGCCTACTTACAGTATCTAATGGTAACACACGTAGTTCAGAACAACAGCGAGAAGCGTCAAAAACTGCCGCATGACTCATGTTGTTTCAGTCAATTACTTCTTTTCTACCAACTCTATTCGTGACTCATTTCGCAGACAATATCCACATACGCCACTGAGTGTAGCTACAAAATTATATCATTATATGACATACAAATCAGGAGATATAACGTCATATACACTTAGACACGTCAAAAAATGTCGCATCATGCATGAAGTGTTACACATTTATTCATTATCACTAACATACTCATACAGTCGTGTCAACTTAAGAAAATCCCTAACACTTGGCAGCGCTTTTATTACCTTTCAACTGCGAAGTGCAAAACGGCTGCAGGCGAAAACGATAGTTCTATACAGCGATGGAGAGACGTTGCCATAGAGACGTTTACAAAATCATCTCGTAGGCACGCAAAACAACTGCGGCCAGTGTATAGAAACCTGTTGGGATTACACTATTCGATCAAAAGTATCCGGACACCCCATAAACATACGTTTTTCGAATGGTTCAAATGGCTCTAAGCACTACGGGACTTAACATCTGAGGTCATCAGTCCCCTAGAACGTAGAACTACTTAAACCTAACTAACCTAAGGACATCACACACATCCATGCGCGAGGCAGGATTCGAACCTGCGACCGTAGCAGTAGCGCGGTTCCGGATTGAAGCGCCTAGAGCCTCTCGGCCACAACGGCCGGAATACCATTTTCATCATAGGTGCACTGTGCTGTCACCTGCTGCCAGGTACTCCATATCAGCGACCTCAGTAGTCATTAGGCAAGGAGAGAGAGCAGAATGGGGCGCTCCGCGGAACTCACGGACTTCGAACGTGGTCTGGTGATTGGGTGTCACATGTGTCATACGTCTGTAGGCGAGATTTCCACACTCCTAAACACCCCTTGGTCCGCTATTCCCGATGTGATAGTGAAGTGGGAACGTGAAGGGACACGTACAGCACAAAAGCGTACAGGCCGACCTCGTCTGTTGACTGACAGAGACCACCGACAGTTGAAAAGGACCGTGATGTGTAATAGGCCGACATGTATCCAGACCATCACACAGAAATTCCAAACTGCATCAGTATCCACTGCATGTACTATGACAGTTAGGCGGGAGTTGAGAAAACTTGTATTTCATGGTCGAGCGGCTGCTCATAAACCACACATCACGCCGGTAAATGCCAAACGACATCTCGCTTGGTGTAAGGAGTGTAAACATTGAACGACTGAACAGTGGACAAACGTTGTCTGGAGTGACGAATCACGGTACACGATTGGTGGTCCGATGGCAGGGTGTGGGTATGGCGAATGCCCGGTGAACGTCATCTGCCAGCGTGTGTAGTACCAACATTAAATTCGGAGGCGGTGGTGTTATGGTGTGGTCGTGTTTCTCATGGAGGGGGCTTGCACCCCTTGTTGTTTTGCGTGGCACTATCACAGCACAGGCTTACATTGATGTTTCAAACATCTTTCCGCTTCCCACTGTTGAATAGCAATTCGGAGATGGCGATTGCATCTTTCAACACGATCGAGCACCTGTTCATAACGCACAGCCTGTGGCGGAGTGGTTACACGACCATAAAATACCTGCAATGGACTGGCCTGCACAGACTCCCGACCTGGATCCTATAGAACACCCTTTGGGTTGTTTTGGAACTCGGACTTCGTGCCAGTCCTCACCGACCGTCATCGATACCTTTCCTCAGTGCAGCACTCCGTGAAGAATGGGCTGCCATTCCCCAAGAAACCTTCCAGCTCCTGTTTGAACGTATATTGCGAGAGTGGAAGCTGTCATTAAGGCTAAGGGTGGGCCAACACCGTATTGTATTCCAGCACTACCGATGGAGGGCGCCACGAACTTGTAAGTCGTTTCAGTCAGGTGTCCGAATACTTTTGATCACAAAGTTTATGTTTCTTAATCTGGATACTGTGCTTGTATACATTTCATCGTTATGTATATGTTTGTACGACTGTTTCGCAGTTTCAAACGTGTTTTCACTAATATATGGAAATGAAAGTTATTCGATACTTCACTACAAACACAGTTAACTTTTTGTTTTCGATTCTAATAGAAAACTGGCAAAATGAATACCCAGACAATGCCAGGTTTGTCAGCTAGCATCGTATAAACTAAGACGGGACCACGAATGTTTTTTTATGTTCAGAAGGATCATTAGAATTTACAAAGGGACGTCTTTTACATGCGAGAGCATGCAATCTTGGATACTTTTTTACGGTTGAGCTTACGATCAGAAATGGTTCCAATGGCTCTAAGCACTATGGGACTTAACATCTGAAGTCATCAGCCCCCTAGGATTAGAACTACGTAAACCTAACTAACCTAAGGACATCACACACATCCATGCCCAGGGCAGGATTCGAACCTGCGACCGCAGCAGCAGCACTGTTCCGGACAGAAATGCCTAGAACCGATCGGCCACAGCGGCCGTCTTGCCATCAGAGATTTCACTTAACCTCTACAGATTTGGAACGTTCCCTCCACTGGATGCACGAGGAACTTCTAGACCACGGGTGGACAACCGGCGGCCGGCAGAAGAAATTCGTGCCATAGGGACAGAGTGCAAGGCAATCGCGTAGTACTCCGCCCGGGACACATTTTCGGATGTTTCCGCCGATGTTCGGCCCGCCTCGGGTTTCTAGGACATGACCAGTGAAAGTTCGCTTTTTCCAGCTTGGCTTGTGTGTAATACACGCGACGTAAGCAAAGTTCTAGCGATCTGGACTTTTAAACTTTTTAAAATGAACAACGAATTGATGGCCTAATTCAATTTGTGGGAACAATCCACACCCATGTGCTCGATCTTCAAATGCATTTTTGTAGAAATATTTTAAAAACGCTTGCTAATAGTGTTTGAGGATATAAACATACGAAATTTCAAACACTCAAATGAACTACCTGGGGCGAAGAATCGCAAAGTCACGCGTAACTGTTTGTCGAAGTGGTTTGCCTACATCATTGCCGTATTTTGTTTTCCTGTTCTTAATCTTATTTACAGTGGTAAATAATTCTTGTCAGTCGTTGCGGTAATAGAACGCCATAACTTCTCAAACTGAAGTTGAAACCAGATGTTTCTATAGGTTTTTTTTTTTTCGATGAAGACATCTTAAATTGCCTGATATCCCGGCTTCAGATGTTAACCTTTATTACGAGCTGTTTCCTTACTAATTCCAGAATTTTGCAGCACAATATTTTAAGACAGCTGTTGTAAAACATCATAAGTAAAGTTTACGCACAGAGAAGAATATTTTCTACTCTCCCTTTCCGTTACTAAGTCCCCAAAACCCAGCACTGCTTCAGCCTAGGGATGTGTCAACACAAGCCAAGCACGGGACGTAAACATTTCGAGACGGTTACCAGGAGTGCGATATCGACCCTTCATGTGAGTGCAAGCGAGCTCAGTGGAAAAGTGAAAGACAAGCATACTCTGAACTGCCTCCGTTGCCTCAGTAATATTAATTAAGGTGCACTAGAAAGGACCACTAAAGCCTGCCTTGGACCTGACGGAACAACTAAAGGTACTGAAACAAACCCGTCCAGACCATATACCCATTAAGTTCCTTTCAGAGTATGCTGATGCATTAGCTCCATACTTGACAATCATACACAACCGTTCGCTCGACGAAAGATCCGTATCCAAAGACTGGAAAGTTGCACAGGTCACACCAATATTCAAGAAAGGTAGTAGGAGCAATCCACGTAATTACAGGCCCATATTGTTAACGTCAAAATGCAACATATATTGTGTTCGAAAATTGTGAATTACCTCGAAGGAAACTGTCTATTGACACACAATCAACATGGCTTTAGAAAACATCGTTCTTGTGAAACAAAATAGCTCTTTATTCGCATGAAGTGTTGAGTGCTATTGACAAGGGATTTCAGATCGATTCCGTACTTCTGGATTTCCAGAAGGCTTTTGACACTGTACCACACAAGCATCTTGTAGCGAAATTGCGTGCTTACGAAATATCGTCTCAGTTACGCGACTGGATTTGTGACTTGCTGATAGAGAGGTCACAGTTCGTCGTAATTGACGGAAATTCATCGAGTAAAACAGAAGTGATTTCTGGCGTTCCCCAAGGTAATTTTAAAGGCCATTTGCTGTTCCTTATCTATATAAACAATTTGGGAGACAATCTGAGCAGCCGTCTCCGGTTGTTTGCAGATGACGCTGTCGTTTATCGACTAATAAAGTCATCAGAAGATCAAAACAAACTGCAAAACGAATTAGGAAAGATATCTGAATCGTGCGAAAAGTGGCAATTGATCCTAAATAACAAAAAGTGTGAGGTTATCCACTTGGGTGATAAAAGCAATCCGTTAAAATTTGGTTACACCATAAATCAGTCAAATCTAAAGCCGTAAATTCAACTAAATACCTAGGAATTACAATTTCGAACAATTTAAATTGGAAGAAACACATAGAAAATGTTGTGGGTAAGGCTAAGCAAAGACCGCGTTTTATTGGCAGTAGACTTAGAAAATGTAACAGACCTACTAAGGAGACTGCCTACACTACGCTTGTCCGTCCTCTTTTAGAATACTGCTGCGCGGTGTGGGATCCTTACCACATAGGACTGGCGAAGTACATCGAGAGGGCTGTACAAGCAATGATCACACGCACGGCACAGCGGACACACCAGGAACCGCGGTGTTGGCCGTCGAATGGCGCTAGCTGCGCAGCATTTGTGCACCGCCGCCGTCAGTGTCAGCCAGTTTGCCGTGGCATACGGAGCTCCATCGCTATGTCATGTTCAGGTATAAGTTACTGCTGTTTGCCAGGCATAGTGTTACTGAATTTGACTTTGTGTTACTCTTCTAAGCTTATTTTTATTGACTGCTGCGCATTGCCTTATATTAGTTGTAATATTGCACTTGCTTTGCTAATTTATGCTGCTAGCTTTGCCAATTTGCATTTTTTGTCATTGCTGTTTGTGATAATTTGTTATGTGATGCTGCATTGCCTCATCCCTTGGCATATATATATCTGAGCTCAGTAGATTTAAGTTAGCTTAAGAGGGGGTAGACTATATAAGAAACTAACTATGATGAATTTATAAGAAATGCATTGAGAAGCTATCAGAAAATGGTCTGGCAAAAAAAAGGATACTGTACAGTGGAGAAAAACTATTTTTGACAGAGGATGTGAACAGAATACAGAAAGCAGGTTTAGATAGGACTTTGTGGGAATAATGATGAACGAAGGGAGATCTCCATGCAAAATACTGCAGTAAAACAAACCCTGTCCTTTCCTTTTGTGTCATCCCTCTATATGTTTGTGTACCCTTGTGTATTTGTGTTTTTCCTGTCTTTATGTGTTTAGCTGATGAGAGCCATGTCGTAGAATTTTTCTAATACTCTGTTATTTACTTTGTAAAGATGCTTAGACATTATTTATTCTGTTTTGTTTTAATGCTCATGTGTGAAGTTGATGTTTCGCAAGTTATTCTGATCTTTTATGTATTTACTTATGTCATAATTCTTGTAACACTGATGTATATGTTTATTTCTATTGTTTTGTAGAGCCTATATTACTACAAATGTTATCTGTATTGTTATGTTTTTAATGATGTATTTTGTACCTTTTTAATTGTATTCTTACGTCATAAAATTGTAATTGACACCAGTTCATCATATTATTAACTTGTAAGCATTCATTTCACTGCACACTTTTCTGTTGGTCGTACTATATGGACACTATGTGAGAAGTTGGGACTGTTAGTGTTTGCACGTGTGTTACTAATTCAGCAAGGGACTGGATAACAGCATTGCTGGTTCTAAGGACAACTCCAAAAAGTTTGTGAGTGCACAAGTGGTGGTTATGGACTTGCTATCTTCTCTGCAAGACTCTTCGATGGTGATTGTGCACCTGCACAGTCGCAGCAGATGGCTGCTGGCCATCTCTACAAGGACTACAGTGGGTCTACACCTTTGCTAACTCACCAATACCACAATCTCTACCAGGACTACAGTGCGTCTGCACCTCTGGTGGCCCACCAATACCATACTCTCTACCAGGACTACAGTGGGTCTGCTCTGTGATGACCTACCTACCAATATTCATCAACTTCGAATGACTCTGCTGTGGGTTTGCTCTGTTGTGGCCCATTACCTGTCAGCATGTCAAGTGTCAGCACTGTCTTTCCGTTGGAAGGACAACACTACTTCTTCACGACTGCATGGAAATCCACTACTTCTGTGTGCAATTTCTTTTACTAATGAGACTTTGTGAAAAAAAAACTTTAATTACTATTATGATGAACAATCTGGACTGTCTTTATGGACTGTGAGAAAATTTTAGCTTTTGACCAGCATTGTATAAATAAGTGTGTGCATTGGATATCTTTGTTCGTGTAATTATGAAAAATTTTATCAAATCATTATTGGCTACTGGCCAAAAAAATTTGTAAAATTTTTTGTGGGTAGCATGGGGGCTATGTAAGTAGGCTGTTTAGATTTTTATATTGGTAATGCCACGTAGCGCTCTGTATGAAAATCACTGGCTGTGCTGTGTGCAGTCTGTGGCTAGTTTGCATTGTTGTCTGCCATTGTAGTGTTAGGCAGCGGCAGCTGGATGTGAACAGCGCGTAGCGTTGAACAGTTAGAGGTGAGCCGCCAGCAGTGGTGGATGTGAGGAGAGAGATGGCGGAGTTTTGAAATTACATATATTATGACTTGTGATGATATTAAGGTAAATACATTGTTTGTTCTCTATTAATATCTTTCATTTGCTAACTATCTCTATCAGTGGTTAGTGCCATCCGTAGTTTGAATGTTTTATTTAGCTGGCAGTAGTGGCGCTCGCTGTATTGCAGTAGTTCGAGTAACGGAGATTTTTGTGAGGTAAGTGATTTCTGAAAGGTATAGTTTAATGTTACTCAGTGCCATTCTTTTGCAGGGATGTTTGATAGTCAGATTGCGTTGCGCTAAAAATATTGTGTGTCACTTTAGTGAATGTTTGAGTACGTTCAGTTTTGCTCAGCTGTTTGAAAAGCAAATAGTGTAAGAGGTTTATCAGCACAGTCGTGTATAATTGTTCAAAGGGGACGTTTCAATACTTTTGCAGTTGCGTTTAGCGGCGTAAGTGGATACTGCCTGCGAACCTTATTGCGAGTACTGTTAGTAGCACGGAAATGGCGAGTTTGGTTTATGGGGCGCTCAACAGCGTAGTTATCTGCGCCCGCACAAATGGCGAATCTATTCATTTTCAAGTCTGACACTTTCGTGAATGACGATGAAGACAACAGAGACCTAGTTCTTGGGCGGAGAAAATCTCCAACCCGGCCGGGAATCGGGCACCCAGTGATCCAGACGCAGCAACGCTAACCTGCGTACGATTAGGATGGAAGTAATATATTTAAATGTCATGCATGATGCAGCAGTTTTTCACATATCTGACTATTTGTGACGTAATATCTCCTGAACTATGATAGGTGGGTGGTTCTTACCCCCACAGCGATTGTTGCCTGACTGTAAGCAATGTGTGTATCATGTTTGGTTGAAATCGGTCCATTGGTTTAGGAGGTGTGGAACACACACACACACACACACACACACACACACACACACACATTATTTATTACCTGTGTTTTTCGATAGGGCCTGTCTTTAGCAAAACACAATTTGTTAAAAAGCAAAATTGTGTTTTGCTAAAGGCAGACCCTATCCAAAAACATACGTGTGTTAAAGCAAACACGGAAAAAAGACCTTCAACCCCAAGATGATTACATTATTTATTATCTGTTTCGATTATAGCCTTTTAACAGAGCGATTGAACTTGAGCAGTCATGATTTCTTCTTCTTCTTTTTCTTCCTTCGTTCTTTTCAAATTCTCTTCATACGCTCGCTGTGTTGTGACTTGCGTTCTTCCAACCATTCATTTTCCATTTTTTTCTCGGTGTGTTTTTTTTTAAGTGTATGTTTCCTCACGATATTTCTGAACAGTTCTCGATTGTTTATATTGTCTTGTGTGATCCCCAGTTCCTTAATGTCTTGTTCCGTTTCAGTGATCCACTTTGTCTTGTTCTTGCTAGTGTTTGCTATGTCAAAGATTTGACCTGTGAGCCTGTTCTTGTTTATCATGCTGATGGGTCCATAAAATTTCATCCTTCTCTTTTTAAAGGTGTCCGTTGTTGTTTCTATCTCTTTGTAGATCTCTCTTGTTAGCCTATTTGTCAAAATTCCGTCACGAAACACTGGTCCATATATTTTCCACAGAATTTTTCTTTCTTGCTTTTCAGTCTCTCTGATTTCGTATGACCATGAATCACTGTAGTTTCTGCAGCGTAGAGTGTTTCTGGTAGAACCACTGTCTTGTAATGCCTTAGTTTTGTATTGACAGAAATGGGTTTTTTTATTGCAGTAATTCCAAGCGAGCTTGTATGCTTGTTTGTAATTTGCAGATTCTTTCTTGATTGGCAGTCCTGATGATCTGATTATCTCTGCTACATATTTGAAGTGCGCAACTCGTGACGCTTTTCCGTAGTGAGTTCTAATGAGGAGAATCTGCAGGCTTGCTTTTCATGTCCTGAGTCTTGTCGAGGGAGATTTGTTGCTCAGATTTTGGGAAGCTTCGCCGGTGGGTGCACATTTGGCTGCTTCTGTATTGATGGTTAGAATGGCGAAAGCCAGACACTTCACATCGACACTCTGATCTTTTTTAATCGCGGGTCGAATTCCCTATATTTCACATAGACACGCACACACGCAAACACACACATTACATATATATCTTTTAAAATCGGGCCAATATTTTTGTAACAGTTGTTCACATGGAGTTTAGAAACTACACTATTCGCCATTAAAATTGCTACACCACGAAGATGACGTGCTACAGACGCGAAATTTAACCGACAGGAAGATGATGCTGCGATATGCAAATGATGAGCTTTTCAGAGCATTCACTCAAGCTTGGCGCCGGTGACGAAACCTACAACGTGCTGACATAAGGAAAGTTTCCAACCGATTTCTCATACACAAACAGCAGTCGACCGGCGTCGCCTGGTGAAACGTTGTTCTGATGCCTCGTGTGAGGAGGAGAAATGCGTACCATCACGTTTCCGACTTTGATAAAGGTCGGATTGTAGCCTATCGCGTGCTGGATCCCAACGGCCTCGTATCACTAGCAGTCGAGATGACAGGCATCTTATCCGCAGGACTGTAACGGATCGTGCAGCCACGTCTCGATCCCTGAGTCAACAGATGGGGACGTTTGATAGACAACAACAATCTGCACGAACAGATCGACGACGTTTGCAGCAGCATGGACTTTCAGCTCGGAGACCATGGCTGCGGTTACCCTTGACGCTGCATCACAGACAGGAGCACCTGCGATGGTCTACTCGACGACGAACCTGGGTGCACGAACGGCAAAACCTCATTTATTCGGATGAATTCAGGTCATGTTTACAGCATAATGATGGTCGCATCCGTGTTTGGCGACGTCGCGGTGAACTCACATTGGAAACGTGTATTCGTCATCTCCATACTGGCGTATCACCCGGCGTGATGGTATGGGGTGCCATTGGTTACACGTGTCGGTCACCTCTTGTTCGCATTGACGGCACTTTGAACAGTGGACGTTACATTTCAGATGTGTTACGACCCGTGGCTCTACCCTTCATTCGATCGCTGCGAAACCCTCCATTTCAGCAGGATAATGCACGACCACATGTTGCAGGTCCTGTACGGGCCTTTCTGGATACAGAAAATGTTCGACTGCTGCCCTGGCCAGCACATACTCCAGATCTCTCACCAATTGAAAACGTCTGGTCAATGGTGGCCGAGCAACTGGCTAGTCACAACACGCCAGTCACTACTCTTGATGAACTATGGTACCGTGTTGAAGCTGCATGGGCAGCTGTACCTGTACACGCCATCCAAGCTCTGTTTGACTCAATGCCCAGGCGTATCAAGTCCGTTATTACGGTCAGAAGTGGTTGTTCTGTGTACTGATTTCTCAGGATCTATACACCGAAATTGCGTGAAAATGTAATCACATATCAGTTCTAGTATAATATATTTGTCCAATGAATACCCGTTTATCATGTGCATTTCTTCTTGGTGTAGCAATTTTAATGGCCAGTAGTGTAAGTAACAAGGTGTCCAAACCTAACATCATTGAGGAACAAGAGTGGCGCATTGTGTGAAGACAGTACACCTTCCGGGTTTCTCGCAGATCTGCTGCAGTACGGATGACAGGTACATCACACTGGTGGAGTGAAATGGCGCAGCAACTGAAAACGGACTGCAAAGTGGAAGTACGTTCGACAGTACGATTCTTGTACGAAAAACATCTTAATTGCTTACGGATTCACTGTGAAATTCTGCCGGTATACGGAAGAAATGCAATGTTGCATCCAGTCGTACTGAAATGGTGTGGCTGCGCGGGGTAGCCGTAAGGTCTTAGACGCCTTGTCACGGTTCGCGAGGCTAACCCCGATGGAGATTCGAGTCCTCCCTCGGGCATGGGTGTGTGTGTTGTCCTTAGCGTATGTTAGTTTAAGTTAGATTAAGTAGTGCGTAAGCCTAGGGACCGATGACCTCAGCAGTTTAGACCGACAGTCCTTACCATAATTTTCCAATTTTGAAACGGTGCCAACCATCTGACCAAGGCCGTACAGACGTGGCTGCTGCTGGTCGGGTTGGAAGGCTCTTGACATCGACAACAGACAATAGAGTTGAGGTAATTTTTCCACCAGAGTGAAAGAAAGATCTCGGTGGAAAGAGATTTTCCAGCGACAAAGGAAGTTCACACAGCGGTTCTCCAATGTCTTCGCGGTCAAGGAGTAGATTTCTCTAGTCGAGCAATTGCACGATTGGTAGAATGTTCCGAACGTTGTTTAGAGAGACTCAGTGACTGCGCAGAAAACTGGTGTCGTGTATCTGTGTGAAAAATGGTTCAAATGGCTCTGAGCACTATGGGACTTAACATCTGTGGTCATCAGTCCCCTAGAACTTAGAACTACTTAAACCTAACTAACCTAAGGACATCACACACATCCATGCCCGAGGTTGGATTGGAACCGTAGCAGTCGCGCGGTTCCGGACTGAGCGCCTAGAACCGCTAGACCACCGCGGCCGGCGTATCTCTGCCACTTTGATGTGTAGTGTAGAACCAAGTAAGAGGTAACTGCCACTGTAATAAATATGTAAATTACTTTTTGAAATACTCTCGTACTTCTCTTCTACGTCTCGGATGAACAGTTGTACACAGAGGTTACAAAAGTGATCCGACAGCGATATATGCTCATACGGAGACGGCGGTAGTGTTGGGCACTCACGGTACAGTAGGGCAGTGCATTGTCGGAGCTGCCATTTGGACTCAGGAGACCCACGTGAAGTGGTTTCCCACGTGATTATGGCCAAACGACGGGAATTGACAGACTCTGAACATGGAGTGGTAACCGGAGCTAGACGGATGGGGTACTCCATTTTGCAAATAGTTAGGCATTTCAGTGTTACGATATCTAGGCCGACCGGGGTCGCCGAGCGGTTCTAGGCGCTACAGTCTGGAACCGGGCGCCCGCTACGGTCGCAGGTTCGAATCCTGCCTCGGGCTTGGATGTGTGTGATGTCCTTAGGTTAGTTAGGTTTAATTAGTTCTAAGTTCTAGGCGACTGATGACCTCAGAAGTTAAGTCGCATAGTGCTCAGAGCCATTTGAACTTTTTTCTACAGTTAGACTGACCGCGTGGCGCGTTGTTACTGGGCGAGGGGAGAGCTGTTAGCTTTTGGTCTCGCTTTTCAACTCTGAAAGATTGCTTTGCCTTGTCGCAGCAAGGAATGCAAAACTTGGGCCGATTTTTCTTTTAACAAATTTCTGTAGCAGACTTGGATCCGCCGGAAGAGCGCCACACAAAGGTGTCGATAAGAAGTGAGCACTCGCTTCTGTATGAATGTCTGTTTGCCTTCAGCTGTGCCTCAATAAGCTTTCACCTTTCTAAATATTTAGAGCTTTGCCTTCTCGTAAATTTTCCGTGCTTTATGTGTCTTTCGTCCGTGGGGAGCCAACCATGTGGTAGAACATTATAGTTGTTGGGCTACCGGCATCACTAACTGTCCGATCGCATGTTTGTTTTAGATAATGTTAACATGATTGTGTGATGTGATATTGTTGGAATTTGGCACTATACCTAGAAATTGTGTCTCCACAAACCACGTGTTATCAGGAATCGTGTACAGGCCTCACATCCTTACTTTAGGAATAAATGATTTTACCTACAATTTTCTCTTGTGTTCCGAGATTACGTTTTTGCACCTAAGCCACCCACCTCGTAGCTTTCCCGTTAGCACATCCAATGCGTTTCCTTATGCACAGGTCCAGTGATTAGCCTCCCCTTGTATTTTATAACAAATGCTTTAGATTAAGTCTTATTTTCAGGTGTGTTGCTGGGAGCTGATCTTCTGCACAGTGTTCTTGCACGTGCTATTTTATTTTAAATGTTTGATTGTCGCGAACAGTGCACGGGGAATACTATTAATTACATCGTATCCGCTATGAGCCACCTCACCACGTGTGCATTTTTGTGAGTTTTTGGTCTGTGATCAAATTAATTTATTTTCCGCCTCGACCAAACCTTCGATTAGTTGTATGGTTAGAGTCGGTGGCGACCCTCATCTTCTCAAGTTAACCTCACAAGCAATAGGCATTTACCTTCCCAATAATAACGTAATAACCCGTAGTAACCGGTTAGTTACACATGTCCGCAGCTCGTGGTCGTGCGGTAGCGTTCTCGCTTCCCACGCCCGGGTTCCCGGGTACGATTCCCGGCGGGGTCAGCGATTTTCTCTGCCTCGTGATGACTGGGTGTTGTGTGATGTCCTTAGGTTAGTTAGGTTTAAGTAGTTCTAAGTTCTAGGGGACTGATGACCATAGATGTTAAGTCCCATAGTGCTCAGAGCCATTTTTTTTTGCACAGCCAACATTTCAGCAATTATGGACGGCCGTAGAATCAGCATGGCTCAACATTTCAGCGAGACACTTCGAAGCAGTTGTCGAATCCGTGCCGGGTCGGGTTGCTGCAGTACGACAGGCAAAAGGAGGACCGACACAGTACTGCGAGGTATCCCATGACTTGTCACCTCGGTGCAAGATGTGACGAAAACGTGTACAATGAAGACCGCCGTAGCAGTTTTGTCGTAGGACAGTTTTCTGTTCCAGCACATTTTTGGCAGTGGCCACTGTTAGGTACAGCGTGGGCCGTTTCTTGACTTCTGCTTACTGTAGGAGAGGAGGGGGGGTGGGGAGGAGAAGGGTTGCGGAGAGGAGGGGGGAGAGAGAAGGGGAGAGCAGACGAGATGAGAGGGGAGGGGGAGGAGTGGGGAGGTAGGGTTTAGGGTTCATAAGCGGCCATCCGTCTTCATTACTCTTTATTAGAGCGCCAGGCGGGCCTAATGCCTATTGATTGCCGCTGCGATGTAATACAACAACAGCAGCGGCGGCGGCGGCGGCGGCGGCGGCGGCAGAAGCAAGCTGCCAGCCGGCGTTTCGGAGCCCGAGGCCGCGTCATCATCACCGTGCCACAGGCTACGCTGCCCCACTCAGCGCGTCGTACTCCGGAGGCCGCCACGAAAGCAGCATCCGGTCAGAAAAATTATGTCAGCGAATATTTCTGTTACCAGACTGAAATTTTCAATCTGTGGCGGAGTGTGCGCTGGTGTGAAACTTCTGGCGGATTGAAACTGTCTACCGGACTGAGACTCCAACTCGGGACCTATGCGCAAATGTCCCGAGTTCGAGTCTCTGCACAGCACACAGTTTTAACCTATCAGGAAGTTTCAGTATTTCTGTACATTCCTACACGACAAGAAGATTCTGATAATGAAGCCCATTGCTCGAATGGCGTCCCTTCAATAAAATATCCCAAATACACTGTTCAGACACATTAACGTGACCACCCATCAAAAACCTGAATACCCACCTTTCGCAGCGCCGGCCACTGCGAGACGTACAAGAGGTGTCGGTGGCGTTCTGGAAGGTACCGACATGCTGACTACATAGCCGTGCCCAACTGCGCTATCTTTCTCCGTTGGGGATCCATTGCGCGAACAGCCCGATGCAGGTGGTCCCACAGATTCTCGACTGGGTTTCAGTCTGGGAGTTTGGTAACCATTCGAGTGCGGTAAAATGGTCGTAGTGATAAAAAAAATGGCTCTCAGCAGTATGGGACTTAACATCTGACGTCATCAGTCCTCCAAAACTTAGAACCACTTAAATCTAACCAACCTAAGGACATCACACACATCCATGCCCGACACAGGTTTCGAACCTGCGACCGGAGCGGTCACGCTGTTCCAGACTGAAGCGCCTAGAACCACTCGGCCACACCGGCCGTCTCCTGATGATCTTCGGACCACATTCGTACACTGCAAGCTGTATAACATGTCATTGAGGAGACGCTGTTGGTAGTCTCTTGGTTCATGTGGACTGCCGGTTGCTGAACGTTGCACATCTACTGACCCGTACACATCTCCGCAGTCATAGTTCACCCCTCTCATCGATTTCCTCGGTCCGCCCCGATAGCTGAATGGTCAGCGTGACGGACTGCCGTCCTACAGGGCCCGGGTTCGATTCGCGGCTGGATCGGAGATTTTCTCCGCTCAAGGACTGGGTGTTGTGTTGTCTTCATCATCACTTCATCCCCATCCTGCGCGCAGGTCGCCCAATGTGGTGTCGAATGTAGTAAGGCCTGCAGCAAGGCGGCTGGACCTGCCCCGCAGGGGGCATCTCGGCCAATGACGCCAAACGCTCATTTCCACTTCCATCTACGGCCTCGGAGCCAGTTTTGGATAGCGCCGCTGTAGTACGCGTAGTATACTTCAGTGGCACGCGAACAGTTCACGAACATCGCCGTTTCGGAAATACTCCTACCCTTGGCCCGCAAGCCAACGATCCTGCCCATTCCGACGTCAGACAAATCGCTCCGTTTTGGCATCACGACGAAGACTACAATATTTTCTGCGTCCCCGACAGTCTTTATATATCCTCCACTGATAGTGCTGCCACCTGCTGACTATCATTACTGATGTCGAACGTAGGGGACGGTCACATTAATGTGACTGGACTGTGTAATAACACGACGATTTGTGACTCTTGACACTTGTTTAAGGAGTATTTGTTGTCTTTGAAAAAGCAACACAGCCACCACGGAAGACATTTATAACTGTTACTCCGTAGCTCGTGGTCTTGCGGCAGCGTTGTCGCTTCCCACGCACGTGGTCCCGGGTTCGATTCCCAGCGGGATCACAGATTTTCCCTGCCTCGAGATGACTGGGTGTTGTTGTGTCGTCTTCATCATCGTCATTCATCCCCATTACGATCGGAGGAAGGCAATGCCAAACCACCTCCGCTCGGACCTTGCCTTGTGCGGCGTTGCAGGTCTCCTGCATCGTCCACTACGCTCTTTAAAGAAGTATGGGACCTCGTCATCACTCAGAATGATCAGAATTCTTAGTACAGCTTCCTTCGTGCCTGACTGGATACTGATTCTATTTCTTTTTAATCTGTGACCACAGTTGGTAAAAATGCTCTGGCTGATTCCATAACATCTGTAACGAGACAGTAGTACGGAAGGCCAATCATCGACTTCGATTTCTTGGGAAAATTTTAGGAAAGTGTGGTTCCGCTCTAAAGGAGACCGCATATAGAACACTACCGTGATACATTCTTGAGAACTGTTCGAGAATCTGGGATACCCACCACATCAGATTACGAGTAAGAGATCGAAGCATTTCAGAGACCGGTTTCCAGATTTGTTACCGGTGGGTTCGATCAACTCGCAAGTGTTTCGGAGACGCTTCGTGAGCTCAGATTGGAATCCCTGCAGGGAAGACGACGCTCTTTCCACGACACAGTGTTGAGAAAATTTAGAGAACCGTCATTTGAAGCCGACTGCAGAACGATTCCATTGCCTCCGACGTACATTTCGCGTAAGGACCACAAAGATAAAATGAAAGATACTGTGGCTCATATGGAGGCATATAGACAGTCGTTTGTCCCTCGCTACATTTAGGAGCGGAACATGAAGGGGGAAAGAAATGACTAATAGTGGTACATACTGTGGCTTGTAAAATGTGTATATGGATGTAGATGTACACGAACCGTCCACTTTTATTTTATTTTCGTACTACTGAACAGATTCAACCTTCGACTATTTTCTAAAGCCGGCCGGAGTAGCCGTGCGGTTCTAGGCGCTACAGTCTGGAACCGCGTGACCGCTACGGTCGCAGGTTCGAATCCTGCCTCGGGCATGGGTGTGTCTGATGTCCTTAGATTAGTTACGTTTAATTAGTTCTCAGTTCTAGGCGACTGATGACCTCAGAAGTTAAGTCGCATAGTGCTCAGAGCCATTTGAACCATTTTCTAAAGTAAGAAAGTATTGCAGCATTCTCATCAGCATTTTTCTCCCTTTACCGCTGTCGTCACCTACCTTCCTCCTCTTTTCTTGTCGGTTTCATTTGTACTCTACTTCTTGTATTGTCGCTTTATTATTATTATTATTTCTTGACTTTCTCAGACGTTAAGTCTGGTTAAAAATGGAAAGTGACGCGGACCTTGATCAAGCATCACTTCCTTTCAACTGTACGGTATATGTTATATGGCATTTAGGAACTTTCGGGTAATTGAACATGTATCAATAATTACGGATTTCTGTAATTGTATATATAAGTTTGGATGTAGCTGTATTGCATTGATGTACTGGTGGATATTGTGCGGTATGACTCCTGTAGTTGATAGTATAATTGGTATAATGTCAACTTTATTCTGATGCCACATGTCCTTGACTTCCTCAGCCAGTTGGGCGTATTTTTCAATTTTTTCTCCTGTTTTCTTTTGTATATTTGTTGTATTGGGTATGGATATTTCGATTAGTTGTGTTAATTTCTTCTTTTTATTGGTGAGTATGATGTCAGGTTTGTTATGTGGTGTTGTTTTATCTGTTATAATGGTTCTGTTCCAGTATAATTTGTACTCGTCATTCTCCAGTACATTTTGTGGTGCATACTTGTATGTGGGAACGTGTTGTTTTATAAGTTTATGTTGTAAGGCAAGCTGTTGATGTATTATTTTTGCTACATTGTCATGTCTTCTGGGGTATTCTGTATTTGCTAGTATTGTACATCCACTTGTGATGTGATCTACTGTTTCTATTTGTTGTTTGCAAAGTCTGCATTTATCTGTTGTGGTATTGGGATCTTTAATAATATGCTTGCTGTAATATCTGGTGTTTATTGTTTGATCCTGTATTGCAATCATGAATCCTTCCGTCTCACTGTATATATTGCCTTTTCTTAGCCATGTGTTGGATGCGTCTTGATCGATGTGTGGCTGTGTTAGATGATACGGGTGCTTGCCATGAAGTGTTTTCTTTTTCCAATTTACTTTCTTCGTATCTGTTGATGTTATGTGATCTAAAGGGTTGTAGAAGTGGTTATGAAATTGCAGTAGTGTAGCCGATATATTTATACAAGTGATTGCTTTGTGTATTTTGCTGGTTTCTGCTCGTTCTATAAAGAATTTTCTTAAATTGTCTACCTGTTCGTAATGTAGGTTTTTTATGTCGATGAATCCCCTTCCTCCTTCCTTTCTGCTTAATGTGAATCTTTCTGTTGCTGAATGTATGTGATGTATTCTGTATTTGTGGCATTGTGATCGTGTAAGTGTATTGAGTGCTTCTAGGTCTGTGTTACTCCATTTCACTACTCCAAATGAGTAGGTCAATATTGGTATAGCGTAAGTATTTATAGCTTTTGTCTTGTTTCTTGCTGTCAATTCTGTTTTCAGTATTTTTGTTAGTCTTTGTCTATATTTTTCTTTTAGTTCTTCTTTAATATTTGTATTATCTATTCCTATTTTTTGTCTGTATCCTAGATATTTATAGGCATCTGTTTTTTCCATAGCTTCTATGGAGTCACTGTGGTTATTCAATATGTAATCTTCTTGTTTAGTGTGTTTTCCCTTGACTATGCTATTTTTCTTACATTTGACTGTTCCAAAAGCCATATTTATATCATTGCTGAATACTTCTGCTATCTTTAGTAATTGGTTGAGTTGTTGATTGGTTGCTGCCAGTAGTTTTAGATCATCCATGTATAGCAAATGTGTGATTTTATGTGGGTATGTTCCAGTAATATTATATCCATAATTTATATTATTTAGCATGTTGGATAGTGGGTTCAGAGCAAGACAGAACAAGAAAGGACTTAATGAGTCTCCTTGGTATATTCCACGCTTAATCTGTATTGGCTGTGATGTGATATTATTAGAGTTTGTGCGGATATTAAGTGTGGTTTTCCAGTTTTTCATAACTATGTTAAGGAACTGTATCAATTTAGGATCTACTTTGTATATTTCGAATATCTGTAGTAACCATCAGTGGGGTACACTATCTAAAGCTTTTTGGTAATCAATGTATGCGTAGTGTAGTGACCTTTGTTTAGTTTTAGCTTGATTTGTAACCTCTGTATCTATTATCAGTTGCTCTTTACATCCTCGTGCTCCTTTGCAGCAGCCTTTTTGTTCTTCATTTATAATTTTGTACTGTGTTGTATGTGTCATTAATTTCTGTGTATTGACTGAAGTTAATATTTTGTAGATTGTTGGTAGGCATGTTATGGGGCGATATTTAGCTGGGTTTGCTGAGTCTGCTTGATCTTTAGGTTTCAGATAGGTTATTCCATGTGTAAGTGTATCAGGGAATGTGTATGGGTCTGCAATATAACTGTTAAATAATTTAGTTAGATGTGAATGTGTTGAGGTGAACTTCTTTAGCCAGAAATTTGCTATTTTATCGTTTCCAGGGGCTTTCCAATTGTGCGTAGAATTAATTGCTCGGGTGACTTCATGTTGCCAAATTATCACTTCAGGCATTTGTGGTATCATCTTGTATGTGTCTGTTTCTGCTTGTATCCACCGTGCATGCCTGTTATGTTTTACCGGGTTTGACCATATGTTGCTCCAGAAGTGTTCCATGACTGTTATGTTTGGTGGATTGTCTATTTTAATGTGTGTGTTATCTATTGTCTGGTAAAATGTCTTTTCGTTTGTGTGGAACGTTTGGTTTTGTTTCCTTCTATTTTCACTTTTTTTGTATCTTCTAAGTCGTTTGGCCAATGCTTGTAATTTCTGCTTCTTTTCATCTAATTGCTCTATTGCTTCTTGTTGTGAGATTTTACCTAACCTTTTTCGTTTTTTGTCTGATATCTCATTTCTTATAAATTGTGTTAGCTGTCCGATGTCTTTTCTCAGTTTTTCTACTCTGATCTGTAGCCTGTGTTGCCATGCTGGTTTTGTGGGTTTCTTCTGTGTGTTGGTTTGTTCTGATCTCTGCCTAGTGTGTATATTTAGTGTAGTGAGTGCTCCTATATAAACCAGTAGTTGTAACTCTTCCATAGTTGTATTTTCATTTATTTTGTTGTGTATGATTGTGTTGATAGTTGTTATTGTTGATTCGACTTGTGGGTTATTTGGTGGTCTATGCAAGAATGGTCTAATGTCTGTATTTGTGTCTTTGTATTCTATATATGTCCGCTGAAATTTTTCTTCTATATCTAACTTGTGTGTCACTTCGTGTTCTATTTGTGCTTGTTCTGGTGGCTGTCTTAAGATGTCGTTTTCGTCTGATTGTTTAATTGATGCGTGTTGTTCTTTGTTTGTTTGCTCTGGGATGTTTGAATCCATTACTGTATTTTCTTCTTCTTCCGATTGCACATTATTTTGTTCTATTATTTGTTGTACTTGTTGTTTGGTGTTTTCTAATTCTGACTGGGGCATCCTGTTATTTTTGATTATTACAAATGGTTCAAATGGCTCTGAGCACTATGGGACTTAACTTCTAAGGTCATCAGTCCCCTAGAACTTAGAACTACTTAAACCTAACTAACCTAAGGACATCACACACATCCATGCCCGAGGCAGGATTCGAACCTGCGACCGTAGCGGCCGCGCAGTTTCAGACTGTAGCGCCTTTAACCGCTTGGCCACCACGGCCGGCTTTGATTATTACACGGATCTGATCAGCTAGTCGTTGTTCTGTTAAAAATTTTAATTCTGGGTATCTGGTAATAAATGTTGTGTATACTTGTGATCTGTATCCAGTTGTGTTGGTTCCTAGATTTGTTGCTTGGTAATAACAGAACATGAGGTGTCGATTAACTTCATCTGACCATCTCATCTTCTGTCTTTGTTTTCCTTCTAGGGTGGTTGCAGGAAGCATATCCTGCAAAACACCTCTATTTGGATTTAAATCATTTTCCAGTTGGCTAGCAGTGTCGTTACCATTGTGGGCGGGCATAGGGTTCAAGCGTCGTCCCCGACCATGACGGCGCTTGTCCGAGGCTTCTTTAGTTCTGTCCTGAACCAAGTAATCACACTAAAAGGGGGGTTAGCCCTATCAGTGGTTTGTTCTTTTCGTCGCCTTTTACGACTGGCAGAACATACCGGAGGCCTATTCTTTTTCCGGGCCTCCACGGGGTTTATTATTATTATTATTATTATTATTACGTTTGATCTGTTACACGAGATTGCTGAAAAGACTGGCCTAAAAATATCCTATGAAGAAACAGAGTATATAGAACACAAACATAATACAGAAAAGTTTATGCAAACGAAATATGGAAAAATTACAAGAGTTTATAGATTCAAATACGTGGGGGAGTGGATCCAAGCCAATGGACTGGATAACACGACAAATAAAGAAAGAATAAAGAAGTTAGAATTTGCATATAAATTAACACAAAACTGCTACAGTAAGAAATCAATATCCATACAAGCGAAGATTAGACATGATAATTCATTTATTAGGGCACAAGCAACATATGGATCAGAGAGCCTAACATTGAATAAGAAAGGCGAATTAAGAGAACTAGAAAAAAGAGAGAGAAAAATACTAACAAAAATTCTAGGTCCTGAGAAAAACAAGGAAAATAGGTGGATTAAAAGGAGAAATGAAGACTTATACAAAAATACAGAAAATATCACAGATACAGTGAGGAAGAGACGGCTAAAATTTTTTGGCCTTTTTAAAAAAATAAAGAAACACGGATTACCAAGAAATTTTTAATTACGTTAGTAAGCTGAAAAAAACTGTGGGATGGATAGAAGTAGTAAAGAAAGACGCCAACAAAATAGGTGTTCCAGAAGAAATAATACGTGACAGGAATCACTTCAGGCTACTGATAGAAAACGCAAACTATGAAGAAGATGAGCCAAAACCTCGACCCAAGAGAGTGTAGACAGATGAGCAGAGACGAGTAGTTGGCGAGAAAATGAAGAAGTACTGGGAAGACCGGAAGAAAAAGAAACAACATAAGCCTTAAGTTGTATGCAGTCCATAGCTTGCCAAATTCATTAATAAAAAAAAATTATTATTGAGATCATTACTCGTGCTATCGAAAGCTCTCCCTTGTCCTTCCTTACTATGTGAGAATCATCTTCATCTACCCTCGAGGCTGTATCCTTCAGTAAAAAGTAAATCTGCCGTTCTACAGGTAGGAGCGTGGAATGTTAGATTATGAAATCGGTTCAAACCACACACACACACGTACGTTTGACAATGTAACATCACGTATGGGTAGGTCGAAGTTGCATATGGTAGGAGTTAGTGATGTGTGCTGCCGTGTACAGGGATATTTACTCAAAAACAAGTAGGGATAACATAGGAATGGACTAATAATGAATTAAACAAACCTTTGAATGCCAGTGTACTATTATGACTGCACGAGTGCAAAGTAATCACTGGAGGCATTCACTTCCATTAAATGTCTAGGAGTATGCGTGTAGAACAATTTAAAGGGCGATGACCACATAAAACTAACTGCAGGTAAGGCAGATGCCAGACTGAAATATACAGGAAGAATCCTCAGAAAGTAATTAAAACTTCCTGGCTAAGAGGCCGTGGTCCAATAGTAGAAATACTTCTCCCTGACGTTTCGTTGCCAGCTGCGGGCAACATCTCTAGAGTCTAGACTCACCTCAGATGAGAGATGAGTCAGGGAGAAGTATTTCTACTATTGGACCACGGCCTCTTAGCCCAGAAGTTTTAATTACTGAAGACGCCGGCCGTGAAAGCCTAATCCTCTGAAAGTGTGAGCCGCCCACAAGGATAGTAGCTTACAAAACCCCTGGTACCACCAGTACTTCAATACTGCTTGTCAGTGTGAGGTCTTTACCAGATAGGGTTGATAGAAGAAATTGAACAGATACAAAGAAGAGCACCGCGTTTCGTTACAGGTTCATTTAGTAAGAGCAGAAGCGTCGCGCAGATGCTCAGGAAACTCCGGTGGCAGACGCTGCAGGAGAGGCGTTCTGCATCACGATGTGGTTCACTGTTAAAGTTCCGACAGCGTTCTTTCCCTGAAGAGCCAATGAACAAAACTCCTTTCTCTTAGGGATGTCTCGCGAAAATGAGAGAGATTCGGGCCTACACGGGGGGTTACGAGCAATTGTTCTGTCCGCGAACCATTCACTCTTGGAACATCACAAAGGCGAAAGAGACAATGGTACAAAAAGTACCCTTCGCCAAACACCGTAAGGTGGTTTGCGGAGTATAGATGTAGAGGCAAACAGATTCCGCCATTCTTATACTTTGTTACCAAACGTGATGCTGATGAATAAGTTGATAAGTTGAAGAACTGTAGTGTAGTCTTGGACTCTGACAGAACTGAATGAAGAGGACGAAGTGGCAGTTAACTAGCTAGCACTTTGCTCCGACAGCCGTCCCGTCCTGACGCGAGACAACAACAGGTGTAAAGAAGTGAGTAGGAGGAGCAAGTGGCAGAGACGGGAAGAGAAACGAAGCGACTGCGAGGGGAGTTGCAGAGTTCATATTTCGCGGAATGAAGCCATTTGTTTTCAGTGGCCGCCTCGGCGGTGTAACAGCCCCTACCTGGCTTACTCGCTCACCCCTTCCGCACCCCCCGCCCACCCTGCTAACCTATTCTTCGCCCAGTCTCCGCCTCTTATCTCCGGCATCCCCCGCACTTCTAATTGCCGCTGTAGCGGGCGCTTTGCGTTGCTGGCTTTTTGTAGCGCCGTCTAGAGGCGGAATGGCTTGTGCTGCGGGCTGCTTTTACAACTCGGCAAATGCGCCGCGTGGAGTGTTCATTAATATTGCGGTGGCTTACGATCCGTCCGTACGGGACCCAAACAAAGTTTGTAGGCGCTTCCGAAATGACACAGGAGGTAAAAACAATACTCCCCTTTTTTATTTGGCTGACAATTTGTCGAAGTTAGTTCCACGGAAATTGTCACTGACTTGCCTTTGTATACTCAGCATTAATTGTAATATTATTTATATCTACTGTTCTGGCGTCACCACAAGCGCCGGAACGCAGACGAAGAGTGGAAGCCCAGAGAAGGCGGTGAAATGACGTCGGCCAATGGGCGTGGGGAAGGACCGCCCCGCGACAGGAACGCCCTCAAACCGAGGTTAACGGAACAGCCGCTGCTGCCAGCCTCGGCTGCTCAGTATTCGGACTTTAGTGGACAGTATAGGCACAGCTGGAGACCGGCACTCGCAGATCAGTGACATGTGTCAAGTTGCAGGAACCTTGCATACAGCCGAGGACTGAATTACACACATGCTCATAAAATTAAGGATAATGCTGATAGATGGTGAAACACCGCTCTGGTGGGCGGGTTGCGGGTTTGAATCGGGGTATGACCATACGGTGCATCTGACCTGCGGTCGTCGCACGGTGGCGCTGGCAGCAGTCCACACACGCAGAGGTGTGTTGGTGCATGTCAGAGTACGGTGCAGCGAGTAAATGTACAGACGTTTTCAGACGTGCTAATGGTGACTGTGTGTTGAAAATGGCTCTAAGAACACATATTGATGACGTTATGAGGGGTAGAATACTAGGGCGACTGGAGGCTGGTCAAACACAGCAGGTCGTAGCACGGGCCCTCCGTGTGCCACAAAGTGTGATCTCAAGATTATGGCAACGATTCCAGCAGACAGGAAACGTGTCCAGGCGCTACAGTACGGGACGTCCACAGTGTGAAACGCCACAATAAGACCGATATCTCACCATCAGTGCCCGCAGACGGCCACGGAGTACTGCAGGTAGCCTTGCGCGGGACCTTACAGGAGCCACTGGAACAGTTGCCTCCAGACACACAGTCTACAGACGACTGAACGGACATGCTTTATTCGCCCGGAGACCTGCAAGGTGCATTCCACTGACCCCTGGTCACAGGAGAGCACGTAAAGCCTGGTGTCAAGAACACAGTACATGGTCATTGGAACAGTGGTCCCAGGTTATGTTCACGGACGAGTCCACGTATAGTCTGAACAGTGATTCTCGACGGCTTTTCATCTGGCGTCAACCAGGAACCAATAGCAACCCCTTAATGTCCTTGAAAGAGACCTGTGTGGAGGTCGTGGTTTGATGGTGTGGGGTGCGATTATGATTGGTGCACGTACACCGCTGCATGTCTTTGACAGAGGAACTGTAACAGATCAGGTGTATCGGGACGTAATTTTGCACCAGTATGTCGGCCTTTTCAGGGTTGCAGTGGGTCCCACCTTCCTCCTGACGGATGATAACGCACGACCCCACCGAGCTGCCATCGTGGAGGAGTACCTCGAAACATAAGATATCAGGCGAATGGAGTGGCCTGCCTGTTCTCCATACCTAAACCCCATCGAGCACGTCTGGGATGCTCTCGGTCGACGTATCGCTGCACGTCTTCAAACCCCTAGGACACTTTAGGAGCTCCGACAGGCACTCTGCAAGAATGGGAGGCTATACCCCAGCAGCTGCTCGACCACCTGATCCAGAGTATGCCAACCCGTTGTGCGGCCTGTGTACGTGTGCATGGTGATCATATCCCATATTGATGTCGGGGTACATGCGCAGGAAACAGTGGCGTTTTGTAGCACGTGTGTTTCGGGACGGTTGTCTCAACTTATCACCAATACCGTGGACTTGCAGATCTATGTCGTGTGTGTTCCCTATGTGCCTATGCTATTAGCGCCAGTTTTGTGTAGTGCCACGTTGTGTGGCACCACACTCTGCAATTATCCTTAATTTATGAGCACGAGTATATGTTGCATGTCGCCCATCGTTTGCGATTACTACTGGTAAATCTGCAAGTTAACTATTGTCAATCTGCTATATATAAATAAAACTACGATAGTTATTTGCTTGAATTGTATTGCATTCCGAGGACGCAGTATCCCTCAGGTACCCTATACGGCACGAATGGGGAACACCCGACATCGACATCTACATTATTGCCCAGCAATTCAAACTTATGTCTTGGACAGAGACATCATACATCCACTCTTTCTCTATCGTTTCACTATGGAATAGCACTTCGGAAAAACGAACACCTAAATTTTTCCGTGCGAGCTCTGATTCCCTTATTTTATCGCGATGCCCATTTTTACCTATGTAGATGCGAGTCGACAAAATGTTTTGGTATTTGGAGAAGAACTTTTTGGCGAAATTTTGTGAATACATCTGGCTCCAGCGAAACTGCTATATTTTAATGATTGCCACCCCAGCTCGTTTATCATGTCCATGACACCATCTCTCCGCTCCCGGTAGCTGAGTGGTCAGCGCGACAGACTGTCAACACTAAGGGCCCGGGTTCGATTCCCGACTGGGTCGGAGATTTTCTTCGCTCAGTTCTAATCATCATCACTTCATCTCCATCGAAACGCGCAAGTCGCCGAAGTGGCGTCAAATCGAAAGCACCCGGCGTACTACCTACCCGACGGGAGGTCCTAGTCACATGACATTTATTTTATGACACTATCTGCCCCATTTCTTCTTAACTTTGCGACGTTCTCTGTCAGTTGCATCTGTTAAGTATCCCATTGTGTCAAGCAATACGTCAAAAAATGACGAACAAATGTTCTGCCGGTAAGACAGTCTTAGGTTCGCCTTCCACGCAACATGCGAAAATTACCTGTTCAGCTGTATGCTGAAACTACGTTTAACTGAAATTTCTGGCTAGCAATCCGAAAAATTGTCTGACATAAATTCCGACTTAAGAATCAGATCTAGAATCGCTGTACTTGCCCTAATTTTGAACATGAACTTGTTTATGCAGTTTAATTTTTATAGTTTTTTTAATTTTTTTAATTATTGAGTTGAGCCTCTATGGACTGTGTGGTAACAACCAATTTCATTTTAGTGTCAAGGTCTTGTTCTTGTCCCAGCTTTGACTTGCTGCCAGTATCTTCTGAGCCCACCAAGAAGTGCCTGTTTATGCGCTTCGGGTAATGGTCCTCTCCATGTTTCGGACGTTGATGCCATTTTAAAACCTTGGCTGTTGTTCACCAATCTTCTAAATTTCCTCCTGTCAGGAATTTTTCTCTCTGAGATACCAATCTGCCTAAGATCTTTTTCACATTCTTCTAATCATCTTTGCCTAGATTTTTTACATAATTTTTATAATATATATTTACATTTTTATAATATATAATCTGAAATACATCTCACTATCTATAAATGAGACTGCATAAAAGAACAATTCAAGAGAATGTGCAGAATGGTCAACTATTACGTAATTTAAATGTATCATAATAGAAAAAAACGCATCTGTTGAATGTACATGAAATTTCACTAATTGAAAACTAGTCCTAATAATCAGTCAAAAATGTTGATTGAGGCCCTGCAACAAATACTAACCTTGCAACGGATAACTTGACTCTGTTCTGGCAGCAGTGCAAAAGATGGTCTGAAACAAATCACTGTGCAGCAGTTTGCCTTCTTACCCTTCTTTTGTCTTAACTTGATGTTCTAGTGAATTAGTTTTTTATTCTTTTTTCAAAACTTCTAATTATTGTTCCGCAAAAGAGCAAGGCGCGACAATACAAATTTTAGCGAATATGTTGCTTTGAACAGTCGGGATATGCTTTGTGAAATATCTATAAATTACAAAAGGAAGCGCTTTGAAATTTAATCATTCTAATGACAAAAATGTAAACTCCAAGTAATAGCAGTGATTAGCATTTTCTGTCTTCACATTGTCATACACAATAATGCCTGCTTCTTCAAAATATTTCTATTACGAAAATTTGTTTTCTTGATTCTTGACTTCCTTTAACTAATCTAAATCGTCAAGGACTAATTAGAATACTGAGCACATGATTGATAGTTCTCCCTCATTACCAGCATGTAGATATTGTTGGACACAACGAAATCTCTGCACACCTATAATTCCTGAACTCCCCGCTTGCAGGTAACAAACTCAAAACAACTTACACTTTTCTGAAGCGCTATCTCTTTATCCAGTCATATTAAAAATCATCCTTTATCCCCGGGCTATACGTCACGGAACATCTGAAACAGGGATCTCTGTGCTGCACCTTCTCTATGCAAACCGCTCGTTCCGACATGGTGCAGCACCCTCTGTTCACGACTCCACAACTACCAGGCCGATTGCTGAAGACTGCGATTCGACTCGTGTGTTGCCTGCTAGCTCGCCAGCGCTTTTCTCAATAATGCAAACTCTGACAACCGCAGACTGTGTATCGGTCACGAGTTCAGCATTCAACGATATTTAAAATGGCAGTGTGCCGGATAAACAGATAATTTTCACTATATTTGCATTCAATAATGCATCAAATCACTAACAGTGATTTACTATCATATCATTTAATGTATAAACCTTTCACGTGTTCTCTTCGATGGTTCAGATTTAAACTTCCTAATTATTAATACCTAGGTATTTAATTGAATTGACAGCCTTAGATTTGTGTGATTTATCATGTAACCTAAATGTAACATACGTTTTAGTACTCATATGGACGGCCTCATGCTTTACATTGTTTAAAGTAACAAAATGAGCTCTAACATGGAAAGTAAGCGTTTCCAGACACATGTCCACATAACATATTTTCTCTCTTTGTGTGTGAGGAATGTTTCCTGAAAGTTTGGCCGTACCTTTTTGTAACACCCTGTATTTCAGAATCAGTGAACTGAAAGCACGGAGTTAGTGGAACCCACAAGTAGGAAAAACTTTATCGGAAATTTTAGGTGTAGATTATTACCTCAAAAAGCAGTTTCGTCAAGTGAGAGCGTTGCCGTATGTTACGCTTAAAGTCGCTGTAGTGCTAGGGGGACATTAACTGTCTAAAAGTTATTACTGGCGTTTTAATGTCAGTAGGGTGGTGATTCTATTTTACATAAAGTGGTTTGCAAATGGGCTGGATGTGTTTCCACGTGTCAGTACTGTAGCTGCTCAGAGTATCTTGTTCTAAACTTTGTGTTTGTCTTGCATGCTGAATGTCAGTCATTGTAGGTGAACTGACATGTGTCTGCGAAAATGCAAACAAATACAACAAGACAGACTGTTTGTGATCTTGCTTTTCAAGGTCGCCATGAAACATCTAGAGTATGTAAATCCTAAGACCCGTACGTAACACTTTCGGATAGTGAAAGCTAATTTCGATGTATATTAAAAAATCCGATACGTTAAAAATGTACTTCTGGCTCAAGTAAAACGGGAAATGACCCTTTATGTTCGACATCTGTCGATTGCACCTTTCCATATTTAGGCCCAAACCGTGTTCTGAAAATTACAATTTCATAGTTCTACCGTGTACTAAAGACTAATTTAAAAGCTAATATTTTCACTCTTGTGCCTCAAATACTACAAAATGCTGTATTCAATTTATTCGGAGCGATGCTTAGTACAAGTGCTCTCAAACACAATGTAATATAGTTATGTGTTAACCGCAACTCTCAGTGTGAAATAACGCGGCCAACAGAAACCTTGTTACCTCCTATCTCAAATCCAGTGGGCAAGTGTATAAACAGAATTGAAGATTCCAGTATTAGAATCTGATTATGCCGAGATACTGCCAGTATTGCATTAATTTTCACCATTTTTAGAATCACGTGATCTGCTGTGAAACAACAAATCTACTTTTCATTAATTTAATACACTCCTGGAAATGGAAAAAAGAACACATTGACACCGGTGTGTCAGACCCACCATACTTGCTCCGGACACTGCGAGAGGGCTGTACAAGCAATGATCACACGCACGGCACAGCGGACACACCAGGAACCACGGTGTTGGCCGTCGAATGGCGCTAGCTGCGCAGCATTTGTGCACCGCCGCCGTCAGTGGCAGCCAGTTTGCCGTGGCATACGGAGCTCCATCGCAGTCTTTAACACTGGTAGCATGCCGCGACAGCGTGGACGTGAACCGTATGTGCAGTTGACGGACTTTGAGCGAGGGCGTATAGTGGGCATGCGGGAGGCCGGGTGGACGTACCGCCGAATTGCTCAACACGTGGGGCGTGAGGTCTCCACAGTACATCGATGTTGTCGCCAGTGGTCGGCGGAAGGTGCACGTGCCCGTCGACCTGGGACCGGACCGCAGCGACGCACGGATGCACGCCAAGACCGTAGGATCCTACGCAGTGCCGTAGGGGACCGCACCGCCACTTCCCAGCAAATTAGGGACACTGTTGCTCCTGGGGTATCGGCGAGGACCATTCGCAACCGTCTCCATGAAGCTGGGCTACGGTCCCGCACACCGTTAGGCCGTCTTCCGCTCACGCCCCAACATCGTGCAGCCTGCCTCCAGTGGTGTCGCGACAGGCGTGAATGGAGGAACGAATGGAGACGTGTCGTCTTCAGCGATGAGAGTCGCTTCTGCCTTGGTGCCAATGATGGTCGTATGCGTGTTTGGCGCCGTGCAGGTGAGCGCCACAATCAGGACTGCATACGACCGAGGCACACAGGGCCAACACCCGGCATCATGGTGTGGGGAGCGATCTCCTACACTGGCCGTACACCACTGGTGATCGTCGAGGGGACACTGAATAGTGCACGGTACATCCAAACCGTCATCGAACCCATCGTTCTACCATTCCTAGACCGGCAAGGGAACTTGCTGTTCCAACAGGACAGTGCACGTCCGCATGTATCCCGTGCCACCCAACGTGCTCTAGAAGGTGTAAGTCAACTACCCTGGCCAGCAAGATCTCCGGATCTGTCCCCCATTGAGCATGTTTGGGACTGGATGAAGCGTCGTCTCACGCGGTCTGCACGTCCAGCACGAACGCTGGTCCAACTGAGGCGCCAGGTGGAAATGGCCTGGCTAGCCGTTCCACAGGACTACATCCAGCATCTCTACGATCGTCTCCATGGGAGAATAGCAGCCTGCATTGCTGCGAAAGGTGGATATACACTGTACTAGTGCCGACATTGTGCATGCTCTGTTGCCTGTGTCTATGTGCCTGTGGTTCTGTCAGTGTGATCATGTGATGTATCTGACCCCAGGAATGTGTCAATAAAGTTTCCCCTTCCTGGGACAATGAATTCACGGTGTTCTTATTTCAATTTCCAGGAGTGTAGATATTGTTGGACACAACGAAATCTTTGCACACCTATAATTCCTGAACTCCCCGCTTGCAGGTAACAAACTCAAAACAACTTACACTTTTCTGGAGTGCTACCTCTTTATCCAGTCATATTAGAAATCATCCTTTATCCCCGGGCTATACGTCACGGAACATCCGAAATAGGGATCTCTGTGCTGCACCTTCTCTATGCAAACCGCTCGTTCCGACATGGTGCAGCACCCTCTCTTCACGACTCTACAACTACCAGGCCGATTGCTGAAGACTGCGATTCGACTCGTGTGTTGCCTGCTAGCTCGCCAGCGCTTTTCTCAATAATGCAAACTCTGACAACCACAGACTGTGTATCGGTCACGAGTTCAGCATTCAACGATATCTAAAATGGCAGTGTGCCAGATAAACAGATTATTTTCATTATATTTGCATTCAATAATGCATCAAATCACTAACAGTGATTTACTATCATATCATTTAATGTATAAACCTTTCACGTGTTCTGTTGGATGGTTCAGATTTAAACTGTTACTAATTATTAATACCTAGGTATTTAATTGAATTGACAGCCTTAGATTTGTGTGATTTATCATGTAACCGAAATGTAAATGATACGTTTTAGTACTCATATGGAAGACCTCATGCTTTTCATTGTTTAAAGCGAACTACCATTTTCCGTGCCATGCAGATATCTTGTCTAAACAATTTTGCACTTCGCTTTCATCTTCTGATTGCTTTACGGGAGATTAAACGACAGCATCATGCACAGACAATATAAGAGGGTTGCTCAGATTGTCTCGAAAATCGTTTATATAGATTAGGAACAGCAGAGGGTCTATACGACTTCCTTGAAAATGATTAGGTATCACTTCCGTTTCACTGGACGATTTTTCGTCCATTACTGCGAACTAAGACCTACCTGAAGGATACGATTTCACGAATCTGGTCTCACTACTGAAGCGATGCTCCCTAGGCAAGAAAGAAATTTCGTTAGCAGTCTCTTGTGAGGAATGGTATCAAAGGCCTTCTAGAAATCTAGAAATACGGAATCAACTTGAGCTCCCCTATCGATAGCACACATTAGGCCTAAATCGTGTGAATAAGGAGCCAGTTGCACTTCACAAAAACGATAAATTTCTGAATACAATGAAACACGTATCTCTTCGTCTCTAACAGAGAAGACAAACACTAATCCGTCAAATATTTACCTTTAAACTTTTTTTCGCAATGAAATATTTTCATAAAACGTTTCAGCCCCTAGGTCGGGCTCGTCCAAACAGCGCCCCTGGGGCGCTAGCGTGCGCGGCATGCACCCCGGGCGAAATCGCATGTTGTTGCTGTGGCCGAGCCGCGCCGCTTCGTACAAAAGCGTTGATACGACACAGACTGATAGTCAACAGACGTAAGACTGCAGTGGATCAAAAGGGATGGTCAACAGGAACAGACAAGAAAAAGGAGGAGCGGCGCGTCCGCACTACTTAAACACGAGGGAAATTAAATTCTTTTGTACTCCTGTCGAAAATCGTGCCAAATGTTTAGTATGCCATCGGAACCTTATATACTTAAAAAAAAGTACTAGACTGAACGGCACTTTAATACCTGTCACAAAGATCAGTTTGAAAATTTGTCAGCCGGCCGGGGTGGCCGAGCGGTTCTAGGCGCTACAGTCTGGAACCGCGCGACCGATACGGTCGCAGGTTCGAATCCTGCCTCGGGCATGGATGTGTGTGATGTCCTTAGGTTAGTTAGGTTTAAGTAGTTCTAAGTCCTAGGGGACTGATGACCACAGCAGTTGAGTCCCATAGTGCTCAGAGCCATTTGAACCATTTTGATCTGTAAGGGGTTGCCATTTGAACCATTTTTTTGAAAATTTGTCGGAAGAGGAACGCCAGTCAAAGCTTGAAGAACTGAAAGAAAATTTCAAGCGCCATTACGATTCAAGCACTTAAAAAAGAATTATTCTGTGGGAAAAACGTTTGCGTGAGAACAGTTGTGGACACCTCCCTGCATTAGACAGCGTTAAGGAAGACGTGGATATTTCAGATTATGGTCAACTCAAAAAATGTACAAATGTGTGTGAAATCTTATGGGACTTGACTGCTAAGGTCATCAGTCCCTAAACTTACACACTACTTAACCTAAATTATCCTAAGGACAAACACACACATCGCTGCCCGAGGGAGGACTCGAACCTCCGCCGGGAGCGGCCGTGGTCAACTCATTTGCGGATTACAAGAGGAATTTGAAAACAGATTTTTAGAGATAAGTTAGCTTCAACCGGCCTTAGAGTATTTGTTCTCCAGTTTTCCCCTCGGGCACAGGGCGTCTGAGAAGTGATTCAACTAGAGCTGATTGACCTGCAGTGCGATATCCGCCGGAAGGACCGCTTTCTTATGTGTAAAACTTTGGATGACTCTTACACCTGTTTTCCACGAGAGAAGTATCCTCTTTTATACTATGTGTGGTTCCACGTATGTTTGTGAGCTCTTTTTCTCCAATTTAAAGCTTGCTAAAACAAAGAACCGTTCGCTACTTAGCGATAAGAATTTCACTAATTCCTTGAGGTTAGCACTCTCCCGGAATATTCTACCAAAAGGGAGACAAAATCATTTCCTCGAAAAATGGAAACGTGTAAAATAGTAATTGTCTTCTTTAACAATGTTGCCTGTAAAGATTAAAGGTCTTCATAACCTTAATTCAATTTTTAATGGGTTTTCAAACTTGGTCAATAAAAATTATTGCGTCCGAAACAGCAAACTAAGGATCAGATGTCTAAAGTCTTAAAAGGGATACAAAAAAGTGTAGTACGAAGTACAACAAAAAATATTTATTGCAGCTACTAACAGTAAGAATGAGACTCTATATACCTTACGTAAAATTACACTACTGGCCATTAAAATTGCTACACCACGAAGATGACGTGCTACAGACGCGAAATTTAACCGACAGGAAGAAGATGCTGTGATATGCAAATGATTAGCTTTTCAGAGCATTCAGACAAAGTTGGCGCCGGTGGCGACACCTACAACGTGCTGACATGAGGAAAGTTTCCAACCGATTTCTCATACACAAACAGCAGTTGACCGGCTTTGCCTGGTGAGACGTTGTTGTGATGCCTCGTGTAAGGAGGAGAAATGCGTACCATCGCGTTTCTGACTTTGATAAAGGTCGAATTGTAGCCTATCGCGATTGCGGTTTATCGTATCGCGACATTGCTGCTCGCGTTGGTCGAGATGCAATGACTGTTAGCAGAAAATGGAATCGGTCGGTTCAGGAGGGTAATACGGAACGCCGTGCTGGATCCCAACGGCCTCGTATTACTAGCAGTCGAGATGGCAGGTATCTTATCCGCATGGCTGTAACGGATCGTGCAGTCACGTGTCGATCCCTGAGTCAACAGATGGGGACGTTTGCAAGACAACAACCATCTGTACGAACAGATCGGCGACGATTGCAGGAGCATGGACTATCAGCTCGGAGACCATAGCTGCGGTTACCCTTGACGCTGCATCATAGACAGGAGCGCCTGCGATGGTGTACTCAACGACGAACCTGGGTGCACGAACGGCAAAACGTCATGTTCGGATGAATACAGGTTCTGTTTACAGCATCATGATGGTCGCATCCGTGTTTGGTGACATCGCGATGAACGCACATTGGAAGCGTGTATTCGTCATCGCCATACTGGCGTATCACCCGGCGTGATGGTATGGGGTGCCATTGGTTACACGTCTCGGCCACCTCTTGTTCGCATTGACGGCACTTTGAAAAGTGGACGTTACATTTCAGATATGTTACGACTCGTGGCTGTACCCTTCATTCGATCCCTGCGAAACCCTACATTTCAGCAGGATAATGCACGACCGCATGTTGCAGGTCCTGTACGGGCCTTTCTGGATACAGAAAATGTTCGACTGCTGCCCTGGCCAGCACATTTTCCAGTTCTCTCACCAATTGAAAACGTCTGGTCAATGGTGACCGAACAACTGGCTCGTTACAATACGCCAGTCACTACTCTTGATGAACTGTGGTATCGTGTTGAAGCTGCATGGGCAGCTATACCTGTACACTCCATCCAAGCTCTGTTTGACTCAATGTCCAGGCGTATCAAGGCCGTTATTACGGCCTGAAGTGGTTGTTCTGGGTACTGATTTCTCAAGATCTATGCACCCAAATTGCGTGAAAATGTAATCACATGTCAGTTCTAGTAAAATATATTTGTCCAATGAATACCCGTTTATCATCTGCATTTCTTCTTGGTGTAGCGATTTTAATGGGCAGTAGTGTATTTCTAAAATATGACATTTATGACACTAGATCATTTAAGAAATTAATATATCTTTCAGGAGACGCCTACTGTACATACGACGAGTGTGCAAGTGCAATACTAACAGAATCAACCTGTGGATCAGAAAACTACTAAGTTGTTTTTCGACTCTTGTTTTCGATATTGTTTCCATAGCTTTGCGTAGTATTTCTACCTCAAGAACACTAGTTGTTACCTAAACAGTATATGGTTTGCTTGTTTTCCCGCTCATCAACCACGTTTACAGAGGTGCGCTTCCTCTGTTGTTTTGTTTACGTTGGATCTGACCTCGGGACAGTCCACCGCAGAACAGTGCTGTGCGTTCTCTCTCGCTCCTATGGCGACACTAGCGACACACGGCCGCGTCCACGCCCGCCGGGTGCAGTTCTTGGATGAGCCTTCTCTATATCATTCCCTTAGAGTTTGAATTTCCAAAGACAAATGGTTGAAATCGCTATAAACACTATGAGACTTAACACCTGAGGTCATCAGTCCCCTGGACTCAGAACTACTTAAACCTAACGACATCACACACGTCCATGCAGGAGGCAGGATTCGAACCTGCGACCGTAGGAACAGCGCGGTTCCGGACTGCTGCGCCTACAACCGCTCGGTCACAACGGCCGGCTTTCCAAAGACAGTGACCAGTCAATCGCCCGCGTAAGGCTGCGGTCACAGTGGATTCCGCCGACGACCGACATCCGCCGAAGACGGCCAGTCCTTCCCAAACCGGTGCACCAGTCCGTGCGCGGTCACAATGCAGCAGGTGTCACCGCCTGAACGTACAGATTTCGGACGCCAAACGGTGTGAAATTCAAATTGGTTTATTTTCTTTGCACATATCGGTCGAAACAACACAAAATATGGACTGCGAGAAAAAGACAAGTTTATTCAAACGAGACGTTTGTGACATCCTAAGAGGATGAGAAATATCGTAATTGGGATATACAGGGTGTTAGAAAAAGGTACGGCCAAACTTTCAGGAAACATTCCTCTCACACAAAGAATGAAATTATGTTACGTGGACATGGGTCCGGAAACGCTTACTTTCCATGTTATAGCTCATTTTATTACTTCTCTTCAAATCACATTAATCATGGGATGGAAACACACAGCAACAGAACCTACCAGCGTGACTTCAAACACTTTCTTACAGGAAATGTTCAAAATGTCCTCCGTTAGCGAGGATACATGCATCCACCCTCCAGATGCGCTGATGCAGCCCTACATTTGGTACCGGGGTTGCGTAGACAAGAGCGTTCAAATGCCCCCATAAATGAAAGTCAAGAGCGTTGAGGTCAGGAGAGCGTGGAGGACACGGAATTGGTCCGCCTCTACCAATCCATCGGTCACCGAATCTGTTGTTGAGAAGCGTACGAACACTTGGACTGAAATGTGCAGGAGATCCATCGTGCATGAACCACATGTTGTGTCTTACTTGTAAAGGCTCATGTTCTAGCAGCACAGGTAGAGTATCCCGTATGAAATCATGATAGCGTGCTCCATTGAGCGTAGGTGGAAGAACATGGGGCCCAATCCAGACATCACCAACAATGCCTGCCCAAACGTTCACAGAAAATCTGTGTTGATGACGTGATTGCACAATTGCGTGCGGATTCTCGTCAGCCCACACACGTTGATTGTGAAAATTTACAGTTTGATCACGTTGGAATGAAGCCTCATCCGTAAAGAGAACATTTGTACTGAAATGAGGATTGACACATTTTTGGATGAACCATTCGCAGATGTGTACCCGTGGAGGCCAATCAGCTGCTGATAGTGCCTGCACACGCTGTACATGGTACGGAAACAACTGGTTCTCCCGTAGCACTCTCCATACAGCGACGTAGTCTACGTTACCTTGTACAGCAGCAACTTCTCTGACGCTGCCATTACTGTTATCGTCAACTGCACAAAGAATTGCCTCGGCCATTGCAGGTGTCCTCGTCGTTCTAGGTCTTCCCCAGTCGCGAGTCATAGGCTGGAATGTTCCGTGCTCCCTAAGACGCCGATCAATTGCTTCGAACGTCTTCCTGTCGGGACACCTTCGTTCTGGAAATCTGTCTCGATACAAACGTACCGCCCCACGGCTATTGCCCCTTGCTAATCCATACATGAAATGGGCATCTGCCAACTCCGCATTTGTAAACATTGCACTGACTGCAAAACCACGTTCGTGATTAACACTAACCTGTTGATGCTACGTACTGATGTGCTTGATGCTAGTACTGTAGAGCAATGAGTCGCATGTCAACACAAGCACCGAAGTCAACATTACCTTCCTTCAATTGGGCCAACTGGCGGTGGATCGAGGAAGTACAGTACACACTGACGAAACTAAAATGAGCTCTAACATGGAAATTAAGCGTTTTCGTACACATGTCCACATAACATCTTTTCTTTATTTGTGTGTCAGGGATTTTTCCTGAAAGTTTGGCCGTACCTTTTTGTAACACCCTGTATTTCAGAATCAGTGAACTGAAAGCACGGAGTTAGTGGAACCCAGAAGTAGGCAAAACTTTATCGGAAATTTTAGTGTAGATTATAACCTCAAAAAGCAGTTTCGTCAAGTAAGAGCGTTGCCGTATGTTACGCTTAAAGTCACTGTAGTGCTAGGGGGACAGTAACTGTCTAAAAGTTATTCCTGGCGTTTTAGTGTCAGTAGGGCGGTGATTCTATTTTACATGAAGTGGTTTGCAAATGTGCTGGATGTGTTTCCACGTGTCAATACTGCAGCTGCTCAGAGTATCTTGTTCTAAACTTTGTGTTTGTGTTGTATGCTGAATGTCAGTCATTGTAGGTGAAGTAACATGTGACTGCGAAAATGCAAACAAATACAACAACACAGACTGTTTGTAATCTTGCTTTTCCAGGTCGCCATGAAACATCTAGAGTATGTAAATCCTAAGACCCGTACGTGACACTTTCGGATAGTGAAAGCTAATTTCGATGTATATTAAAAAATCCGATACGTTAAAAATGTACTTCTGGCTCAAGTAAAACGGGAAATGACCCTTTATGTTTGACATCTGCCGATTGCACCTTGCCATATTTAGGCCCAAACCGTGTTCTGAAAATTACAATTTCAAAGTTCTACAGTGCACTAAAGACTAATTTAAAAGCTAATATTTTCACTCTTGTGCCTCAAATACAACAAAATACGGTATTCAATTTATTCTATACCGAATTTCGGAGCGATGCTTAGTACAAGTGCTCTCAAACACAATGTAATATAGTTATGTGTTAACCGCAACTCTCAGTGTGAAATAACGCGGCCAACAGAAACCCTGTTACCTCCTATCTCAAATGCAGTGGGCAAGTGTATAAACAGAATTGAAGATTCCAGTATTGGAATCTGATTATGTCGAGGTTCTGCCAGTATTGCATTAATTTTCACCATTTTTAGAATCACGTGATCAGCTGTGAAACAACAAAGCTACTTTTCATTAATTAAATAAATGCCATCGGTCTTCCCGCAGGGGTGACACCGTCTCCGGTCTGATTGTAAGGTAGCAGTGTTTTGCACCTTACTGTAATATAATAATTGTTGCAAACACGAGCTAGATATCGCTTATTATGTTATTCATCAGGCAATCATCCTATTGAAATTAATATAGGGAGTATCAGACGGTATAAGACGCGTATTAACTTTAAGAAATTCGCATGTTGCATGAAGTCGGGTTTCAGGTGATATTTTGACGGAGTTTGGCTGGAGCGGACGAGCGGGACTGCTCAAAGGCAGCGCAGAGGGGTGCGGAAGTTTACAACCGACCATTACGAGTCGACATGCGAAAGCGCCCCACTGGGGGAGACGCGCAGCCGGAGCAGGTAGGCACCCACTGCGCGGACAACACAGGCGGGCCTTCGAGGGACGGCGTCTCGTTGGCGATGGACGTTACGCCGACGCCACTATGTCGAGACGAGTTGGCGCCTAAGGGAGCCTTCCCACCAATCTTAACGTTTTCTGGGGCTTTCTAAGAAACGCGGTTAAGCTGGTGCAATGATCTTTTCCCGCGCGAGGGCGAACAGAGAGACACGATTTGTGGGTTCAATTTTGAACGGAGTTTAAGTTTGTTCCAGAACATTCTAGGCGCAGTAAGGCGCGGAATGTTTTGATTGGCTGGAAGAAGCCAGGAAATAATAGTGGGAGCGAACTGTGCTGGTCTAGAGCCACGGGATTGGCCAGCTCGAAAAATAGCGTGGGGGTGCTGATTTTTGCAGAGGGAAGTTTTTGGAGCTGTTATCGGGGAGAAGCGTCTTAGCTCCTGTAGCGAGCGGACGTCGTGCTTTCGGCTCTGCTGTAGGAGGGTAAATTCTTTTCAGTGTGCTGTGCAGAAGTTTTAATAAGTCTGCCAGCTGCAACTGAAACTAGTATTCAGTTAGGGTAACTGTCGTGTTTTACTGTTAGAGACAGCCTGATTCCGCTAATTACGGTTGCGAATACTGTCTCACAGGAAGCAGACAGGAGCAGAGCAATTTCCTTGAGCCACACTTTATTAACGACATTACTGTATTCCGCCTTTGGGCTGGTGACTTCCGTCTTAACGAATGCGAGACGATTGGAAAGAAAGCGGAATTAGCTTTGGGGTATGAGTTTACGAACAGGAAGCCTGCTCGCGAAAATTAATTCATTTTTATTACAATTGCGGCTCCTCGACGACGCAGACGCCATCGGCAGCTTGCTGACCTGTCCACGATGCTGCATTTGGTAACTTGATGCTCAGCTTCGGTATTTAATCCGATATTACCCACGCCTGTGATTAGCAGTTTTCCAGCCACGCCCTTACTGAGAATTTGATAATTGAAGTAGGTTTGCCAGACAGGTAGAGAGAGTAGAAAATAACAAGTACAGATGCGTTATCCGACCTTCAGAGCTAGTTTTGGAATTTAAGGGCCATTACTACCTTGATTTTATCACTGATAAATGTATGTCATTGTTCAGTTTGTTCTTAGGAAGATTATTGTTCAATAAATGTGTTCCATGCTATCCTTGTTTGTTTAGTTGTGATCAGTTCTCTGAAAACTATATCGTTACTAAATATTAATCAAAATTAGTGAAGGGACAGTTTTAATTAACAGGTTGGGTATCCGCCTAGGGTCCCTAATCGTCATTTTATGGAAAGAAAACTCCTTCCAAGATCACCGACGTTAAGCGCTGTCGGGCTGGGCTAGCACTCGGATGGGTGACCATCCGGTCTGCCGAGCGCTGTTGGCAAGCGGGGTGCACTCAGCCCTTGTGAGGCAAACTGAGGAGCTACTTGACTGAGAAGCAGCGGCTCTGGTCTCGTAAACTGACATACGGCCGGGAGAGCGGTGAGCTGACCACATGCCCCTCCATATCCGCATCCAGTGACGCCTGTGGCCAGAGGTTGACACGGCGGCCGGTCGGCGCCGATGAGCCTTCAAGGCCTGTTCGGACAGTGTTTGTTTGTTTTTTTATTAAATAATACGCGGGAGCGTAGTCATGTCCTAGTTAATGAACCACGGGCAACGTATGAGTGGCCAAGTAAGTGGTCCCGACAGTCGGGATACCAGTTACTTTGGAATAAGGCTGGGCACCTCGGACATATTCTGAGTCGTGGTCACCTTGGCAAAGACTATCAAATCTACCGGTTAGTCCCTCAACCGTTAGGGGTAAAACTCAATGGGACTCGGGGCAACTAAGGCTAGCAACCTGCTTCCCTGGTACTTTAAATATGATGCTGGCAACAATCAGAGAAAATGGAACCCAGCGTAGTTGCAATAAGGTATGTAAACGAACGACTGATGTGGATAGATTTGACAGTGTCTAGCAAGCAAATTAGGATTGTGTCAGTATATTCGCATTGTGAAGGGACAGATCAAGATAAGATGGATAGTTTTTATGAGGCACTCAGTGATGTAGTTGTTAGAGTAAAGGACATGGACAGTGTTCTGCTCAGGGGTGATTTTAACGCCAGGATTGGAAATCGAACAGAAGGGTATGAAAAGGTTATGGGTAAATTTGGAGAGGATATGGAGGCCAACAGGAACGGGAAACAACTCTTGGATTTCTGTGCCAGTATGGGCTTAGTAATCACAAACTCCTTTTTTAAACATAAGAACATTCACCGGTATACTTAGGAAGGCAGGGGAACCAGATCTGTCATTGACTATATAATAACAGGTCAGGAATTCAGGAAGGCTGTGAGGGACACACATGTATTCAGGGGATTCTTTGATGACACTGATGATTTTTTAATCTGCAGTGAAATTGGGATTGTGAGGCCGAAAGTGCAGGAGGTCAGGTCCATATGTAGAAGGATAAGAGTGGAGAAACTTCAGGATGAGGAAATCAGGCACAACCAAATAACAGTGATTTCAGAAAGGTACCAGTTAGTTGAATGTAGTCAATTACAGTCATTGGAAAAGGAATGGACAAGGTACAGGGGAGAAGGTACAGGGACACAGTATTAGAAGTGGCTAAAGAATGTCTTGGAACAGTAGTATGTAAAAGTAGGATGAAGCAAACAGCTTGGTGGAATGACACAGTCAAGGCAGCCTGTAAAAGGAAAAAGAAGGCGTATCAAAAATGGCTACATACTAGAACTCAAGTAGACACAGAAAGTTATGTTGAAGAAAGAAACAAAGCCAAACAGATAATTGCAGCATCCAAGAAGAAATCTTGGGAAGACTTTGGAAACAAGAAGAGTTGCTCAATGTAGGTGAAAATACGATCAGTAATGTTTCTGATTTCGAGGTAGAATGGGATAGGAATGATGATGGAAACAGGATCACATTTGAGGAAGTGGAGAAAATGGTCAATAGATTGCAGTGCAATAAAGCAGCTGAGGTTGATGAAATTAAGTCGGAACTCATCAAATACAGTGGAATGTCAGGTCTTAAATGGCTACACAGGATAATTGAAATGGCCTGGGAGTCGGGACAGGTTCCATCAGTCTGGACAAAATCAGTAATCACACCAATCTTTAAACGTGGAAACAGAAAAGATTGTAACAACTACAGAGGTATCTCTTTAATCAGCGTTGTGGGTAAAATCTTCTCAGGTATTGTTGAAAGGAAAGTGCGAGTATTAGTTGAGGACCAATTGGATGAAAATCAGTGTGGGTTTAGGCCTCTTAGAGGTTGTCAGGACCAGATCTTTAGCTTACGGCAAATAATGGAGAAATGTTATGAGTGGAACAGGGAATTGTATCTATGCTTTATAGATCTAGAAAAGGCATATGACCGGGTTCCTAGGAGGAAGTTATTGTCTGTTCTACGAGATTATGGAATAGGAGGCAAACTTTTGCAAGCAATTAAAGGTCTTTACATGGATAGTCAGGCAGCAGTTAGAGCTGACGGTAAATTGAGTTCTTGGTTCAGAGTAGTTTCAGGGGTAAGACAAGGCTGCAACCTGTCTCCACTGTTGTTCATATTATTTATGGATCATATGTTGAAAACAATAGACTGGCTGGGTGAGATTAAGATATGTGAACACAAAATAAGCAGTATTGCATATGCGGATGACTTAGTTGTGATGTCAGATTCGATTGAAAGTTTGCAAAGTAATATTTCAGAACTAGATCAGAAATGTAAGGACTATGGTATGAAGATTAGCATCTCCAAAACGAATGTAATGTCAGTGGGAAAGAAATATAAACAGATTGAGTGCCAAATAGGAGGAACAAAGTTAGAACAGGTGGACGGTTTCAAGTACTTAGGATGCATATTCTCACAGGATGGCAACATAGTGAAAGAACTGGAAGCGAGGTGTAGCAAAGCTAATGTAGTGAGTGCTCAGCTACGATCTACTCTCTTCTGCAAGAAGGAAGTCAGTACCAAGACTAAGTTATCTGTGCACCGTTCAATCTTTCGACCAACTTTGTTGTATGGGAGCGAAAGCTGGGTGGATTCGGGTTAGCTTATCAACAAGGTTGAGGTTACGGATATGAAAGTAGCTAGGATGATTGCAGGTACTAGTAGATGGGAACAATGGCAGGAGGGTGTCCACAATGAGGAAATCAAAGAAAAACTGGGAATGAACTCTATAGATGTAGCAGTCAGGGCGAACAGGCTTAGATGGTGGGGTCATGTTACACGCATGGGAGAAGCAAGGTTACCCAAGAGACTCATGGGTTCAGCAGTAGAGGGTAGAAGGAGTCGGGGCAGACCGAGGAGAAGGTACCTGGATTCGGTTAAGAATGATTTTGAAGTAATAGGTTTAACATCAGAAGAGGCACGAATGTTAGCACTGAATAGGGGATTGTGGAGGAATTTTATAAGGGGGCTATGCTCCAGACTGAACGCTGAAAGGCATAATCAGTCTTAAATGATGATGATGATAATATTTGCTTACTCACACACAAATTTCATCAGTGCATCATACAACAGAGAAATCCACTTTTATCTCGAAAATTAACCACTATGTGCTCATAATCTCATTGGCATAACTTATACCGAAGTCGCACAGCCTACCTCTGTAACACAATAAATCGTACTCTGGATAACATTTTTGGATAGATCCTAAATGCGGTGTATCATTGAAACTACATAACTTTGTAATACACACGTCCAAATACGGGGTGTTCAAAAAGTTTCTCCGTAGTGCCGTATGATTGTTAGCTGCACGTGCCGTATGCCGAAATGAAACTCAGTGAAACACAAGTTATTAATTTACTGAATATTCATTTTTACTTACAAATTTTCAAATTAAATGTTGGAAGTGTTCCCCCTCTTGTTGAATACACAATTCAATTCGTCTAATCATGTTTCGAAAAACAAGCTGCAACATTTCTATTGTAACAGAAGCAGTGAAAGTGGCTATTGCGGTTTTCAATTCATCGATCGATTTTGGACGGTTTTCGTGGACAGTTGCTTTCGCTGCACCTCAGAAGAAAAAGTCAGGTGGTGTTTGGTCAGGCGATCGTGGATGCCAAAGTCCCTCTGAAATTATGCGATCATCAAAAACATCAGCAAACAGTGGCATGAAATGATAGCTGTGTCCGCGGTTGCAGCATCTTGTTGAAAATAACCGTTCAGTATTTCACTTAACACAAGTTCTCCTATGATTGGGTACAGAATATCACTGCAGTATCGTTGTGCGCTTATTGTTTCGTTGAAAAATGTGGGATCCACAATCCGACGTCTAGAAATTGCAATCCAAACTACTATTTTCACAGAATGAAGTGGTTCCTCATGAATACACAATGGATTTGCACTACTCCACATACTAGAATTTTGCGAGTTCATGTATTCGAATAAATGAACTGACGCCTCATCAATGAAAAACGTTTCATTAAGAATATCCCTTCAATTTTGTTGAACGAAATTTTTGAAACATTGACAGTAATGCAGTCTCTTGCCACGATCAGTGTTATTCAGTTCTTGCACGACTGTCACGTTGTATGGGAAAAGTTCTAATTTTTTCCTTACAGCTGTGTGGGCCGTTCCGACACTAACATCGATTTCCTGGGCGAGTTTTCTTACTGACTTGTTCGGGCTCGAGGACATTTTATTGGAAATATCGAGTAGTTTATCCTCACAGAAAGCCCTAAGACGACCACTTCTCGGTGCATCTGTCACTGAACCGGTACTTAGGAATTTGTTAATCAAATCTCGCACAGTATCGCGATGTGGGAAAACTGAATTAAATGTATGACGAACTGAAACTGTGTATTTGCCGCCAGCTTGGAACACTTGTTCGACTGAAAACACACGTTATTGAATGGTTAGCATTTTAACAGTGACAAAAACGAAAGAAACGTTCACGCCAACACGTAACGACACACACCAACGATACTACTGACGCTGGCTGGGTTAAACGAAACAGTGGAATATTGGGAGAGTCCACTTGAACGGAAGTAACCCAGGCAGGCGAGCAATCATACGGCACTGCGAAGAGACTTTTTTAACACCCCGAATGAAAAGCGTCAGGTATTGCGTGTTAGTTTCAAAGGTTGCAGTCCATTCTGACTCTAGTCGATGGTGAGAGAAGTGGCGGCAGAAAACTGTAACGTTTTTAACTTTTGTGGCGTGCTGAGTTTCCCTCCATCTGATATATTCGTGAAATTTGTCTGGTAATTCCAGTAACTGAGGACAGATTGTACAGTGCTCGCCATGTTCTTTTGGAGACAGACACAGCTCATTCACATGTATTTGGCATCTTTTTAATAGCAGACATCGTATTGCTGTACTGTTCTCCAAGCACAGAGGCGTCGCGTTATCGATGTACCCTTGCAGGGTAGAATATAGTGTGCTTAATACACACGACAGATTCTAACCTAAGCCAACCTCCCAGTCCCCGCCAAGAACTGACGAAAGAGATCGAATGCACCGTGACCAAGCTGTTGGCCGATGTGAGCGATCTCTGGCGACGGCTTCTGAGGACTATTGTCGGTGTCACAGTGAACGCAACCTAAACGGGCTCAGAACTAGGCGATCACTTAAAACTTGGGTGGACGTTTCTCTGGGTGGCCGACCGTTCAGTCTTCGTTTTCCGACGTTTTACACTACTGGCCATTAAAATTGCTACACTAGCAAGATGGCGTGCTACAGACGCGAAATTTATCCAACAGGAAGAAGATGCTGTGATATGCAAATGATTAGCTTTCCAGAGCATTCACACAAGGTTGGCGCCGGTGGCGACACCTACAACGTGCCGACATGAGGAAAGTTTCCAACCGATTTCTCATACACAAACAGCAGTTGACCGGCGTTGCCTAGTGAAACGTTATTTTGATGCCTCGTGTAAGGAGGAGAAATGCCTATCATTAAGTTTCCGACTTCGCTAAAGATAGGATTGTAGTCTATCGCGATTGCTGTTTATCGTGTCGATACATTGCTGCTCGCGTTGGACGAGATCCAATGACTGTTAGCAGAATATGGAATCGGTGGGTTCAGGAGGGTAATACAGTACGCCATGCTGGGTTCCAACGGCCTCATATCACTAGCAGTCGAGATGACAGGCATCTTATCCGCACGGCTGTAACGGATCGTGCAGCCACGTCTCGATCCTTGAGCCAACAGATGGGGACGTTTGCAAGACAACAACCATCTGCACGAACAGTCCGACGACGTTGCAGCAGCACGGACTATCAGCTCGGAGACCGTGGCTGCGGTTACCCTTGATGCTGCATCAGCAGACAGGAGCGCCTGCGATGGTGTACTCGACGACGAACCTGGGTTGCATGAATGGGAAAACGCCCTTTTTTGGGATGAATCCAGATTCTGTTTACAGCATCGTGATGGTGGCATCCGTGTTTGGTGACATCGCGGTGAACGCACATTGGAAGCGTGTATTCGTCATCGCCATACTGGCGTATCACCCGGCGTGATGGTATGGGGTGCCATTGGTTACACGATTCGGTCACCTCTTGTTCGCATTGACGGCACTTTGAACAGGTGGCGTTACGTTTCAGATGTGTTACAACCCGTGGCTCTACCCTTTATTCGATTCCTACGAAACCCTACATTTCAACAGGATAATGCAAGACCGCATGTTGCAGGTCCTGTACGGGCCTATCTGGATACAGAAAATGTTCGAGTGCTGCCCTGGCCAGAACATTCTCCAGATCTCTCACCAATTGAAAGCGTCTGGCCAATGGTGGCCGAGCAACTGGCTCATCACAATACGCCAGTCACTACTCTTGATTAACTGTGGTATCGTGTTGAAGCTGCATGGGCAGCTGTACCTGTACACGCCATCCAAGCTCTGTTTGACTCAATGCCGAGGCGTATCAAGGCAATTATTATGGCCAGAGGTGGTTGTTCTGGGTACTGATTTCTCAGGATCTATGCACCCAAATTGCATGAAAATGTAATCACATGTCAGTTCCAGTATAATACAATTTGTCCAATGAATACACGTTTATCATCTGCATTTCTTCTTGGTGTAGCAATTTTAATGGCCAGTAGTGTAGAGAACACGGCGCCATTGCACACAGCGGAAAAGGTTTAGTCGAGGGAGCAGTTGCGAGGGGGACAGGCGGCGCCGATGAACGAGATGCGTTATAAAGGCGCCGGCAGGAAAACGGAGTGCGGCAACGAGCAACAAGAAGGCAGAGCTGCGCGCCGCAGTCAAGGTGAGCGCCGCAGGGGACAGAGCTCCCAGTCAGACGGCGGCAGCGCAGGTTCCAGCCGCGAGGAAAAACAAGGCGCCGCAGAGAGGCCCACCTTGTGTCCGGCGGCCAATGGGGGCGCGCCGGACGTGACGTCACGCGCGGTGACCACCTGCCCCGCGCCGGCCGCCTCTGAATGGCGGCCACTGTGGCGCGCGGTTCGGCGCTGCGGCTCGGGTTTCCGTCTGGGGCGAGACCGTGTAAGGGAAACAAAAAAAGAGGAGGAGGCTGGGAGATGGAGGCGGAGATGGATGCGGCGGGAAACGCGGCCGCCGCCGCCTCTGGCGGGGCTGGTCAGTGCGCGGCGTGTCTGTGCTCGACATTGTAGCACCGTGCCACAGGGGGGCCACTGTGTGGTCGACTGCGCCAAGGTAAACACGAGGTCAACCTCAGGCGTGTTATTCCGAACCAGATCAAGTCCATTACGGCTGCGCATACGCTTACATGGATAGTCAGGCAGCAGATAGAGTTGACGGTAAATTGAGTTCATGGTTCAGAGTAGTTTCAGGGGTAAGACAAGGCTGCAACCTGTCTCCACTGTTGTTCATATTATTTATGGATCATATGTTGAAAACAATAGACTGGCTGGGTGAGATTAAGATATGTGAACACAAAATAAGCAGTCTCGCATATGCGGTAGACTTAGCTGTGATGGCAGATTCGATTGAAAGTTTGCAAAGTAATATTTCCGAGCTAGATCAGAAATGTAAGGACTATGGTATGAAGATTAGCATCTCCAAAACGAAAGTAGTGCCAGTGGGAAAGAAATATAAACGGATTGAGTGCCAAATAGGAGGAAAGAACAGGTGGACGGTTTCAAGTACTTAGGATGCATATTCTCACAGGATGGCAACATAGTGAAAGACCTGGAAGCGAAGTGTAGCAAAGCTAATGCAGTGAGCGCTCAGCTACGATCTACTCTCTTCTGCAAGAAGGAAGTCAATACCAAGACTAAGTTATCTGTGCACCGTTCAATCTTTCGACCAACTTTGTTGTATGGGAGCGAAAGCTGGGTGGATTCAGGTTACCTTATCAACAAGGTTGAGGTTACGGATATGAAAGTAGCTAGGATGATTGCAGGTACTAGTAGATGGGAACAATGGCAGGAGGGTGTTCACAATGAGGAAATCAAAGAAAAACTGGGAATGAACTCTATAGATGTAGCAGTCAGGGCGAACATGCTTAGATGGTGGGGTCATGTTACACGCATGGGAGAAGCAAGGTTACCCGAGATACTCATGGATTCAGCAGTAGAGGGTAGGAGGAGTCGGGGCAGACCGAGGAGAAGGTACCTGGATTCGGTTAAGAATGATTTTGAAGTAATAGGTTTAACATCAGAAGAGGCACCAATGTTAGCACTGAATAGGGGATCATGGAGGAACTGTATAAGGGGAGCTATGCTCCAGACTGAACGCTGAAAGGCATAATCAGTCTTAAATGATGATGATGATGATGCGCATACGCTACACGCGAGGCACTGTACAGACGATGCTCGAGGATGCGTCGTACCAACAACAGCTCTGGCCGCCAACACCACTCCGTACACAGCTGGACGAATGAGGTATACGAGTAGCACTGGAAACGCTTACTTTCCATGATAGAGTTCATTTTAGTTTCGTCATTATGTACTGTACTTCCTCGATTCACCGCCAGTTGGCCCAATTGAAGGAAGGTCATGTTGACTTCGGTGCTTGTGTTGACAGCCCGCATCCCGTGGTCGTGCGGTAGCGTTTTCGCTTCCCACGCCCGGGTTCCCGGGTTCGATTCCCGGCGGGGTCGGGGATTTTCTCTGCCTCGTGATGGCTGGGTGTTGTGTGCTGTCCTTAGGTTAGTTAGGTTTAAGTAGTTCTAAGTTCTAGGGGACTGATGACCATAGATGTTAAGTCCCATAGTGCTCAGAGCCATTTTTTGCTTGTGTTGACATGCGACTCATTGCTCTACAGTACTAGCATCAAGCACATCAGTACGTAGCATCAACAGTTTAGTGTTCATCACGAACGTGGATTTGCAGTCAGTGCAATGTTTACAAATGCGGAGTTGGCAGATGCCCATTTGATGTATGGATTAGCACGGGGCAATAGCCGTGGCGCGGTACGTTTGTATCGAGACAGGTTTCCAGAAAAAAAGTGTCCCGACAGGAAGACGATCGAAGCAATTGATCGACGTCTTAGGGAGCACGGAACATTCCAGCCCAGGCGCGGCTCGTAATTAAAGACTCTGAGGCGGAGCCGCCCCAAAATATATGTTAAAGTAAATTTCGCAAGAACGTAATACATAATTAAAATTATCAGGACGAATTTCGCATATTTCCCATTCCGATTAAAATAACGGCGGTCAACGTTTTTGGAACTGTTTGTATCGATAGATGTTTTCCGAACGGTTAGTAGTGTTTAGGCTGCGCCTTGGAACGTCCGTAAGCTGCATGTAGTAGCGGTTTGGGGGCGTGGCTTCTATATAGTACTGCTCTTTATGGACGACCCGAAGGCTCAGAGCTTGCAGCCTAAGGGTGTCATACCAACCACCACACATTTTTCAGGTTCCACTATCTATGTAATAAAGTAATGTAGAGTGGCCGAAACTTTGCTATCCAATCTCTCTCTCTGCACATCTCGACTACGCTTCGATGCGTCATTAATCGACGTTTAGTATTATTGTTTTGATAATGTTTTACATAGTTGTTTTGTTTCTGACATTGGCTATTTTATCCACATTTAGAATAAGTTTGCAAATATGCCCCCAGAGTGCACTAGACTACAGTAACATAACAGTACTGCCATCTAGCGAGAGTTTCATAAGTGATTAGAGGACAAAGCGCGCGAAATTTGTCTCATTACTTTACTTTCCTTGCTTGCTGATGCAGACTGCTTTTGTTTATATCGTGTGATATTAGCAAGTTTCTTTTTCGGAGTGTATTTTGCAAGATTTTAGTGAGTTTTACTTGCACAAGACCTGTAACGTCACCAAAACATCACAGTATCGTCAAGCGAACTCGTAAACTTCGAGCTTTGGAGGTAAACCACAACAAACGCCTTAAGTTTAGAACTGAAAACACTTAAAATATTAAGCAGCCGCAAAGTTAACATTCATCGCATAAAAGATCTCTCCGAAACGGGTCTTTTCATATGATTTGCTGCAAAGTGTCAGAAAATGTAATGATGACGTTTAAAAGCACTAACCAAAGATTTTAACTCGAAGTTAGCTTCTAATGGTATTTAATACCTGATTATAGAAGATACAGTACGTAAAATTAAGGGTAGAGAGTGATATGCCCACCCCCTCCCCCTGAATTCTTAGTTGTTTATGTCAGACTAATCTGTAGCGTAACCCTAGGTGTATGTTGGCACCGATCGATAAATACCTCAGCCTTCCCCAGTATAGAAACCACGAGCCGCGCCTGTTCCAGCCTATGACTCGCGACTGGGGAAGACCTAGAACGACACCTGCAATGGACGAGGCAACTCTTCGTGCAGTTAACGATAACCCTAATGTCAGCGTCAGAGAAGTTGCTGCTGTACAAGGTAAGGTTGACCACGTCACTGTATGGAGAGTGCTACGGGAGAACCGGTTGTTTCCGTACCATGTACAGCGTGTGCAGGCACTATCAGCAACTGATTGGCCTCCACGGGTTCACTTCTGCGAATGGTTCATCCGACAATGTGTCAATCCTCATTTCAGTGCAAATGTTCTCTTTACGGATGAGGCTTCATTCCAACGTGATCAAATTGTAAATTTTCACCATCAACATGTGTGGGCTGACGAGAATCCGCACGCAATTGTGCAGTCACGTCATCAACACAGATTTTTTGTGAACGTTTCGGCAGGCATTGTTGGTGATGTCTCGATTGGGCCCCAAGTTCTTCCACCTACGCTCAATGGAGCACGTTATCATGATTTCATACGGGATACTCTACCTGTGCTACTAGAGCATGTGCCTTTACAAGTACGACACAACATGTGGTTCATGCACGATGGAGCTCCTGCACATTTCAGTCCAAGTGTTCGTACGCTTCTCAACAACAGATTCGGTGAGCGATGGATTGGTAGAGGCGGACCAATTCCGTGGCCTCCACGCTCTCCTGACCTCAATCCTCTTGACTTTCATTTATGGGGGCATTTGAAAGTTCTTGTCTACGCAACCCCGGTACCAAATGTAGAGACTATTCGTGCTCGTATTGTGGTCGGCTGTGATACAATACGCCATTCTCCAGGGCTGCATCAGCGCATCGGGGATTCCATGCGACGGAGGATGGATGCATGTATCCTCGCTAACGGAGGACATTTTGAACATTTCCTGTAACAAAGTGTTTGGCGTCACGCAGGTAGGTTCTGTTGCTGTGTGTTTCCATTCCATGATTAATGTGATTTGAAGAGAAGTAATAAAATGAGCTCTAACATGGAAAGTAAGCGTTTCCGGACACACGTTCACATAACATATTTTCTCTCTTTGTGTGTGAGGAATGTTTCCTGAAAGTTTGGCCGTACCTTTTTGTAACACCCTGTATACACTGAAGAGCCAAAGAAACTGTGCAACGCAGGTAGCTCTTTATTCGCACGAAATAATGGCCGCTATCGACAGGGGATCTCAAGTTCATTCCGTATTCCTAGATTTCCGGAAAGCTTTCGACACCGTTCCTCACAAGCGACTTCTAATCAAGCTGCGGGCCTATGGGCTATCGTCTCAGTTGTGCGACTGGATTCGTGATTTCCTGTCAGGAAGGTCGCAGTTCGTAGTAATAGACGGCAAATCGTCGAGTAAAACTGAAGTGATATCAGGTGTTCCCCAGGGAAGCGTCCTATGACCTCTGCTGCTCCTGATCTATATAAATGACCTGGGTGACAATCTGAGCAGTTCTCTTAGGTTGTTCGTAGATGATGCTGTAATTTACCGTCTAGTAAGGTCAACGGAAGACCAGTATCAGCTCCAAAGCGATTTAGAAAAGATTGCTGTATGGTGTGGCTGGTGGCAGTTGACGCTAAATAACGAAAAGTGTGAGGTGATCCACATGAGTTCCAAAAGAAATCCGTTAGAATTCGATTACTCGATAAATAGTACAATTCTCAAGGCTGTCAATTCAACTAAGTACGTGGGTGTTAAAATTACGAACAACTTCAGTTGGAAAGATCACATAGATAATATTGTGGGGAAGGCGGGCCAAAGGTTGCGTTTCATTGGCAGGACACTTAGAAGATGTAACAAGTCCACTAAAGAGACAGCTTACACTACACTCGTTCGTCCTCTGTTAGAATATTGCTGCGCGGTGTGGGATCCTTACCAGGTGGGATTGACGGAGGACATCGAAAGGGTGCAAAAAAGGGCAGCTCGTTTTGTATTATCGCGTAATAGGGGAGAGAGTGTGGGAGATATGAGTTGGGATGGAAGTCACTGAAGCAAAGACATTTTTCGTCGCGGCGTGATCTATTTACGAAATTTCAGTCACCAACTTTCTCTTCCGAATGCGAAAATATTTTGTTGAGCCCAACCTACATAAGTAGGAATGATCATCAAAATAAAATAAGAGAAATCAGAGCTCGAACAGAAAGGTTTAGGTGTTCGTTTTTCCCGCGCGCTGTTCGGGTGTGGAATGGTAGAGAGGTAGTATGATTGTGGTTCGATGAACCCTCTGCCAAGCACTTAAATGTGAGTTGCAGAGTAATCATGTAGATATAGATGTAGATGTAGACCTGCCTTATATCGCGTAGGGTCCCCCGTGAGCCGCAACACGGCATGGAGTCGACTAATGTCTGAAGTAGTGTTGGAGGGAAGTGACACCGTGAATACTCCAGGGTCGTCCATAAATCCGTAGGAGTGCGAGGGGGCAGAGATGTCTTCTGAATAGCACGTTGCAAGGCATCCCAGATATGGTCCATAATGTTAATGTCTGGAGAAGAGTATTCCTGGAGCCACGCTGCAACGATTCTGGATGTCGGGCGTCGCATTGTCCTGCTGGAATTGCCCAAGCCCATCGGAACGCACAGTGGACGTGAATGAATGCAGGTGATCAAACAGGATACTTACTTACGTGTCACCTGTCAGAGTCGTATCTAGACGTATCAGGGGACCGCATATCACACCACCTGCACACGCCCCACACCATTATGGAGCCTGCACCAGCTTGAACAGTCCTCTCCTGATATGCAGATTCCATGGATTCATGAGCTTGTCTCCATACCCGTACACGTCCATCCGCTCGATACAATTTGAAACGAGACTCGTCCGACCAGGCAACATGTTTCCAGTCTCCAAGAGTCCAATATCGGTGTTGACGGGCCCAGTCGAGACATAAAGCTTTGTATCGTGCAGTCATGAAGGGTACATGAGTGCGCCTTCGGCTCCGAAAGCCCATATCAATAATGTTTCGTTCCGTGGTTACCACGCTGACACTTGTTGATGTGCCAGCACTGAAATCTACTACAATTGGCGGAAGAGTTGCACTTCTGCCACGTAGAACGGTTCTCTTCAGTCGTCGTTGGTATCGTTCTTGTAGGATCTTTTTCCAGCAGCAGCGATGTCGGAGATTTGATGTTTTACCAGATTTCTGATATTCACGGCACACTCGTGCAACAGTCGTACGGGAAAATCCCCGCTTCTTCGCTACCTCGGAGATGCTGTGTCCCATCGCTCGTGCGCCGACTATAACACCACGTTCAAATTCACTTAAATCTCGATAACCTGCCACTGTAGCAGCAGTAAGCGATCTAATAATGCCCCATTTTCTTTTCTTTATTGAATTTCAATTCCCCCCCGAAGGGGGCGGGCTGGCAGAGCTTAGTATGCCGCTCTTCAGCCTACAGACTTTGTGAGAAAGATGAAGAGAATAAATAATAGAAACAGGCGATAAAATTGGAGACTTAAAGAGTAACATGGCGAAAAGAAATCGTGGAACTTAAAACAAAGAACAGAAGGATGATGATGCTAATAAAATACATACGAAGCAGACAGGTAAAACAAGAGGCAGACAATTAAAAAACACGGCGACAGTGTGGATTCTGTTCGCAAAAGACATAAAATTCACACCTAGCGACAGCATGGTTTCTGTTCGCAACACGAGAAAGACGAACAACACTGAATAGTCACTGGAACACTGCACTAAAAAGTTGGCAAATGTGACATACCACAGCCGAGAGCAGGTGGGGGGAAACTGGATGGATGATGGGAAAACAAAAAAGGGGGGAAAGGAGAGTAAAAGCGAAGGGGGGAACCGGGAAAGGAGCTGATGGAAGATGAGGACCCATAAGAGGGGTGGGGGGCAGACGCGACAGGGAGTGGGGTAGGCAGAGGAGGCGAATACAAAAGGACTTGGGGGGGGGGGGAGAAGGGAGGTAGGGAGAGGTTTAGTGGGGAGAAAACAGGATGGAAGGGGGAAAGAGGGAGGACAGAGGAAAGGAGGGGGAGTGAGGATCAGAGTTGATAGGAGGGATAAATGGAGGGAGAGAGGGCATCGTCTGGGAGGGGGAGTTGATGGAAGCCACCTTGGGAAAGGAGATGTAGGGTGTAGAGATGGAGGGTAGGGGGGACACAACGGTGAAGACGTTGCAGGGGGCGGGGATGGAAGAGGAGAGGAGCAACCAGGGGGTGAGGGAGTTCAAGACGGCTGGGAGGTGTAGAGGATGCGGATATGTTCGAGGAATAGGAGCAGATGGGGGAAAGGAATGAGATCATAGAGGATCCGCGTGGGGGACGGGAAATAATGCCCCAGACAGTTGTCTTATATAGGCTTTGCCGACCGCAGCGCCTTATTCTGGCTGTTTACATGTCTCTGTATTTGAATACCATGCCTATACCAGTTTCCTTGGCGCTTCAGTGTACATACTGTAACGGATACAATTGCTATGTCCGTTGGTGACTCAGGGCAATGTACTGAACATCATTACATCAGTATTTACGTCATTGGCAGGCTAATAATTGTAAATATTACAAGCTGTTTGTTTTTAGATTCCGTAGTACCTCGAAGTACAGGTGGCGAGGGAAAGCCATTACAGCTTATTTTTCCCTGAGCAGCGGGTCAGGTATTGCAGTGTAACTGCATAGAAGTAGAAGTTAGTGTATACTTACAGGCGTAGTTCCTGTAGTGGTATAGTTACGACCATGCAGAAAACATCAGGTCATAATGTTTGTGACAATTTCGTGGGGAGACTGTTCGACACAGAGAAAAAGCAACCAGCAGATTGATGTGTGTACACATTAAGCTATCACAATAATATCTGCACTTAACCTGGTACACCCTGTATACATCTAAAAGATGCCGATACCAAATCCAAATCGTTACTTTGATTCACCAAACAGAACTCTTTTTATGTACAAAATTTGGACACAAAAAAAGTAAGTAGCAAAAAATCAACATATTAACGTGGAAAATATTGTGTAGGAAACCTGTTGGCATTCAAAAGCGCTTCCATTCGTCGCAAAATGGATCAGTACAGGTCGTGTGTAGTTTTCAAGGGAATCTTACACCATTCTTCCAGAAAAATAGCAGCAAGCTCAAGTCAAGGTCTTGGAGGTGTATGGCGATCACATACCCTTGTTGTCCGCAGCTCGTGGTCTAGTGGCCAACGTTGCTGCCTCTGGATCACGGGGTCTCAGGTTCGATTCCCAGCCAGGCTGCGGATGCTCTATAATAATGGGATCTGTTGACTGTGGTGATGAGGGGACATGCGACAATTCATCCTCATCGTCACGAAAGCATTCCTGCATGATGACATCAGTGTGGACAGGATCTCCGCCGTCTAGGACAGTCTCACAAATGGTGCACATATGCTGTACTATTGGACGGACTTATCAGCCAAACTGGTGACATGATCCTCGGCAAGTAATGCTACGTTGGAGAGTACCCGTACGCCCAGTAGAATACCTCTATTACGGCTGTCCTAATCATCATGGAACGCACGCCGTGTTTCAGTTCTGCGATGTAAACTCGGTCAGAGGTTGGAAGCAGTGTGAAACGAGACTCGTCTGACCACATCGCCTTCTTAAATTGCTCCGTAATGTAGGTTTTAGCCGGCCGGTGTGGTCATGCGGTTCTAGGCGCTACAGTCTGGAACAGCGCGGCCGCTACGGTCGCAGGTTCGAATCCTGCCTCGGGCATGGATGTGTGTGATGTCCTTAAGTTAGTTAGGTTTAAGTAGTTCTAAGTTCTATGGGACTGATGACCTAAGATGTTGAGTCCCATAGTGCTCAGAGCCATTTGAACCATTTTTTTTGTAGGTTTTATGGCTTGGCACCAGGTTTCCCTGTCACGGCATTTGCATCAGTGATCAGAGGGACGGCCCGCCAGAGGCAGTGTCGCCAAACCCAAACGTGTTTTCCGTTTGTTTTCCTAAAACCGAACAAGGGAGCGATACAAATGTCGGAAATGGGACGGTAGTAAAGATCAAACACGAGCGAAAGACTGGCCAGTCTCGTGCGCGGTCATCTACTGTATGAGAACAACTGACACAAATTGTATCTGATAGCCCGCGACGGTCCGATGGGCTAACTTAGGTGCTGATATACATACGAGGGTTGGCACTTTAATAGTGGCAACAAAATAGATGCGTGTTTCAAAGTTTTACTGACCTTCAAAGTACTCTCCAGCATTGTGTATAACCCGTTGGCAGCGATGTGGAAGTCGTGGGATACTCTTAGCAGTGCCGGTTTAGAAATCGAGTTGAACTCACGAGGTCTTAAGCCAGGGGAGTGCAGTAGGTGGTATAGCACATAGCAGCCCCATCAGTCAAATAAATCAATAACTGCTTGCACTTACGTGCTCGAGCAATGCCCTGCGGATTGTTGGTCAGGTCCTGCAGAAAGGGTCATCACTTCTGCCTATAAGCTGTGTGATAAACCTTTTGTATTCCTTTTACGTTTTCCTCTTCTTTAAAGGCAAAGGGAAAAAATGAAACGGTAGCCCATCATAGAACCTATACCTACCGTCGGATATTTTTGATTTTCAGTTGCTAAAAAAGAGTGGAGTTTTTCTTATACCAATAGGAGGAAGGAAGGATTCGCGCTCAGCTAGTGAACGAGTGCTAAGCACGCCATTTTAAGCGAGTAATTGTGGACTGCCAATTTTGGGGTCGCTATGAATAAGTGAGGAGTTATGTATTTCATATGTGCACCGTTTAGAAAAATACAGTATTGTTTTAGTAATAGAAAGGTCGTGTGAGTTGTTATTTCAAATAGTACGATAATTACAAGAACTGAAGCCCACCTGTGTACTGTGGAAAATTACGAAGATCCGATAAGCTTAATGGGAACACGGTCAAGACCTCGAAGGTGAACACGGCGACCAAACGTAGCATTATAAAGAATGGTAAGCACAAATCTACAGCGGAGAAAGAAACTACTTCGCCCTGCAAAATAATAAAAACTAATACGAACTTATTTCCAGGCATAGCTCAGCTTATTGTGCTTGTCATTCATGCCAAAAATTAATCTCATTAATTCAATACATTTTAAAAAGCCACGCATTTCAACATTTTATTATCATCTATTCCATTATTTTATTATATTATATTATAGCTGGTCGTAGGTTGTGTTCCAAAAATGAACAGCACACAGACACTTTAGTCTCATGAGGAGAACTAACATCGAAAGAGGTTGCTAATTAAAAAAGTTACGTAGTCAACAAATTCTCTGACTGGTTGGGGTATTTGTAATAAATCTTTTCCATAATTGTGGAAAATGTTCTCCATGACGTAACGCGTAATGTTTTGTGGCGTATGTATGCAGACGTACGTACGTACGTGTGTGTGTGTGTGTGTGTGTGTGTGTGTGTGTGTGTGTGTGTATGTATGTGTCCGCGAGATTACAGGTCAAGCGTCGTTGCTGAGCAGAGGCCGGGAAAATCGGCCGACACGTGGCTGGAGGTTTCCGCCCTTTATGACATCCTCAGGCACTACACCTGCCCTCCAGAGTCGTGTTCTGTCCTCCCAGACCGCAGTTTAATTCGTTCCGCAGTGCCGCGTAATTTCCATAGTAATGCGCTGCCCTGCCGATGCTCGGCTGTTGGTCCGTTTTGTTTACCTCCCGGGAGGGTGAGGGACCGGAGGGGTGTCGCCCTCCCTCAGGGTCGCCCTACAGAGGTAGGCTGAGCGACAGGGGTTGGCCTGGAAGCTCGGGACATACATTCCTGCTGTATGGTAGCGGGTGACCGCCTACCGAGTCACAGGCCCGTGTCTCGCCACAGTAAGTAGGGATGGCGGTTATCGTTGAAACAACCGGTTTTCGGATATATCGTTTTTTTCACACCAGTTTAACCCGACTGTTAAAACCGCTCAAAATAACCGCTTTCTAAAACAACGAATTTTCGATTTTGTATTGTTGTTACTTCCGTAGAAACGTAACAAAGATTCAATAATTTTGACTCAGATTCGAGATAGACATAATCGAAATAATAAATTTAATAGAATAACGTAAGAAAAATTAACCGTCCACCATT